>NC_141678.1:93963535-94563535 GCF_028749965.1 Puma concolor
AAAGTCGGAGCGGGCCGGCATTATTTATGTAATCACAGGGGCCGAAGTGCCCCTCCTAGGTCTACGTGCAACCCAGATACACAGTCCAATGGTCACAGAAGTACTGTCACGTCGTTTGCGTCGGCAAGTGTGAGCACTGTGGCCATGTGCGGACGCTTCTCTGCGTGACAGAAAAAGCCACCAAATGTTTGCCTGGGATGCCTGCCGGCCAGGTAGCCACCGTCCTGTGGCGAACATTCGAGATGCCACAGAGCACAGTCCTAGACGGATTGTACGCGATGCTCCTGGCTGCCATCTATTAAAAATTCCGACGTGTTTACCTCAATAGCTTTGAAAGCCAAGAGGGGGCCGGCAGGAGCTGAGTGGAATGTGGGTGAGGCGGGTGGTCCTGTGTTGGTTTATTTAAGGAGAACATTTCTTTTAAAGGGGAAACCTCTCTTCAAGTGGGTGGACAAAAAGCTTGGAAAAAGCATTTTCAAAAAGCCATAAATATAATTTGGGGCTACGTGTTTCCTAGCGCCCCCCACAATGTAACAGAAAAGCAACATCTTTATAATTGGCACTTGACATGCTGTTTGCGTTGGGCTTTGGTACACCAAGCACAGATTTCCTGTTGATGGAAACATTTATCATCGTGACTGCCCCAGAGTGGCAGGTGGTGTTATCAATTACCTCTTCTTACCAATAATAATATTAGTATGGTAATATCTTTGCTCAAGTGAGAACCAATTAGCGGTCACTTGTCACAGCATTAAAGACACAAAATCATGCTGAATTTAATGGCAAGGACCTAAGACAAAAGTTGGGGGTAGGGGAGGAACCGGAGAGAAGGCAGTGAAGGCCAGTGACAAGAACTTTGATGGGGGGGGTGTCGGGGGGGGGGGGATGAAAGGAGACAGAAAATAAAGCTCTGATACTTGAATTCTTCTTCTGTAGGGAGTGGCCGGGGAAACGCGCCCAGGATAAAGCACCAACTGTCCCTTAGGTAAAAGTATGCTGTGTGGATGGACACCCAGGTACCTTCAGTAAAGTGGGATGTGAAAACAGAACCCTTCAACCTCCCGTGTGAAGTCCAGCTTGCAGACAGGCTTTCTGTTTCATCTGAATAAGTGGGACAAATTAAATCAAACATCTAATTACATGTTCCACTAATGTAAAATCTACAGTATTAATTTGTAAATAATATTATTTAAGCAGACAAAACAATAATGTGTCGCCTCCTAAGACGAAAAGAACATTGCAAGAGGAAAGACGACGAACAAATTAGATTTAATTACAGAGAAGAAAAGCAACTTTGGTTTCTGCAACAGTGTTTAGGTATCACAATATTTTAATGGGCAGTGGTCATGTGACGGTAGGCATGTGCGTTCGGCACGCAGGAGTCGCGCCCGCACCTCGGGTGCACATTTCCGTGGCTGCCTTTAATCCAGGCGCGACTGGAGGATAATCCTGTCGCTCATTTCTGAAAATATGCTGTTGACACGCTGTCACCTCGCAATAAATCTACTGTTGTGACTCAAGCTTAAGATGCATGTGCTTTCATTAAAACTTGCTGCACTGAATAAAAACCATTAAAGAAAAGTGTAAGATCTGCGGAGGGAAGCCAGGAAGGCAGAGCAGGTAAGAGAGGAGGTAATGCGCCTGTTGCTTTGCACCTTAAAAAAAAAAAAAAATCATAGATCTTGTTTGCCCCGTCGGTGTTTGCAAGGCGGCGCCAGATTCACTGATGTGCACTTTTGGCGAGAAATTTGCGCAGGTTCCCATTTTTCATAACCCGCCCCCCCCCCAACCCTCTCGTCCACGTCTGCTCGATTTTCTCAACGAAATCCCCGAGCAGGGCGCGCGGAGGGCGGCGTGGAGCCTGCGACTTCACGCAGCCCACTGCACCCTGCGCACCGGGGCGGGGACCCGAGCCCACCGCGGGCGGGCAGGTCGGGCCGGCGCAGCTCCGGGTCCTGCGTCGGCTCCCCGCGTGAGCGCCACTGTGTCCACCACGGCGCCGAGCGCAGCCCGCTGCGTCTTCCCCCTTGCAAAGCTCTGCACGACTTGCGCGACGCCTCTGCAATCCGAGGGCTAGCTTCTTACAGATAAAGGGCCGGGGTCCCAGATTCGCCTCCACTGGAGGGACCTAAAAGATCCTCTCCAAGACCACACCTCGTAGAAAATGCAGAGCAAGTTGACAAAATTAAAACAGTCGCGTTCGGAAGTCCCAGGAAGACCTAGGGACATCCTGCCCGTGTGCGGGGGAGAGGCTGGGGGCAGGGGGCGGCGGACAGAAAAGGTGGGGGGCGGCGCGCGCAAAGCAGCCCAAAGAGGAGGCGAGGGTGCTGTGGGGGCCAGCAGGCTGCGGGGGAGCCGGGCTCGGGCTTCCTCTGAAAGGCTTCGGACGCTGCGGGAGCCTACGTTTGCCGCTGCTTCTTAAAGTGTGGGTTTTTAAAAAGAGGGAAAGAAAGAGAGAATTAACCGGGTCACAAAAAGCAGTGCACCTTTAACCAGGGGTCCGACCCACCGAGGATTGTTCCGAGTTTTGCTCCTCTGGAAACACGGCACCGAAATCCACCTTTCTGCCGCGGCTTTGCAACTTCCCCCAAGTCTTGCCGGTCCTGCGAATTCTGCCAGAAACTTCCATCCGCCACAACCGCTCACCCCCACCCCCCAACACGCTCCCTTCCTCTCCCCCGCCCCCGCTTCCCTCTGCCCAGCTAAGTTCCCGGCCCGCTCGCCCCAAAGCCCAGGCTGCAGGCTGCAAACTTTTCACCGCCTAGCGCCAGTGCCGGATGCTAGAGCGTCCCCGAAATGCTCCAAGCATTTGCCAAAGTTCACAGGGTAACGGCGACGGGCGGCCGCCTCCCCCCAACGGCTTAACCAGAGAATTGTGGTGTGGGGCACACAGCCCCGGACTTCAAACATCTTTTATGTGCCTTTTTATTCTTTTCAAAACCAGAATCACCCAGATGAATATGCCTGCCACTAAGAAGCAAAAACAAAACCAACCTTAAAGGTTTTTGCTTTTTGCTTTTTTTGGAGGGGGAGACAAATGTGGCGGCGGGGGCTGTTTGGAGACGATTCGGACCCGCGCGCTTCCTTCCTCCGAATGATTTTCCTCCAGCTCAAAGCTGTTGCTTCGTGAAACTTACACAATTAGAGTCGGGAGAGAGAACGCAGGCTGGGAAGGGAGAAGATTCTAGAACGGAAAAGAAGCCTGCGGAGAGCTGGGCGAGCCGCGCAGGGTCGGGGTCCGTCCCGTGGAGGAGGGGGGTTCCCGCAGCCAGGAGCGCCCCACCCCCAGCCACGCGAGGAGCTGCAGCCCTCCTGGCGCTCGGAGCTGGAGAGTCACCGCCTGCTCCCTCCCCCGCCCCCCCCCCCCCCAGCGCACGACACCGGGGAGGCCATCTGTGCCAAAGCTTCGTACCACACAGGGCCACTTGAGAGGACAAAAATAAGAAATTTGGGAAATGAAAAAAGACAAACTGGGACCAGGGGCAGCGCGCGCGCGCGCGCGCGGCGGCGCCAGGGCCTGGGGCACATCCTGGTGGCCGCTCGGGGACCGAGGACACGCGCGAGAGTGAGCACGCGGGAGTGGGCGAGGGCGCGTGTGCACGGGGAGGGCGGGGTGCGCGCGCGGCGCCAGGGCGCGTGCGTGTGAGCGCGGACGAAGGGTGGGCGAGTGTGCGGGAGCGCGCCGCGCCGGCCGCCCGAGGGTGCGGGGCCAGGCCCGACGCGCGCGACCCTCTCACCTGCACCCACCCACCCACCCCACCCCCCGCCGCAAATCACCCCCGAAAGTCCTAGAACGCAGCGGGCCGAGCGCGGCACTTCCCTGGACTCGGAACTTTGAGTCGCGCGGCCTCGGGGCACCTTGTGCCCCTGCCCGCTCCGCAGGCGCCCCGGCCCGGCACCCGTCGGGAAGGGGAGCCGGTGGGGGTAGAGGTGGGGGGGGGAGGGTGACACCGCGGCCCCGCCGTCCCCTCCCTCCCCTCCCTCCCCTTGGATTTCAGGAGCCGGTGGCAGCGGGGAGGCCCGGCGGGCGGGGCGGGCGCTCCGAGTCGGAGGGGCCCGGGGGGGGGGGGGGGCGGAGAGACAGGGGGACGCAGGGGAGGGGGGGCGCGGGGAGGGGAGAGGAGGGGAGGGGAGGAGCCGCGCGGCCCGCGCCGCTTCCGAACCGGAAAGTTGGTCTTGCCGAAGTCCCGCCACCCCGGCGTGCGCACTCCGCTCCGCTCCGGCCGCGAGCCTCCGAGCCGGGCCGGCCGCCGGGGGACCCCGCGGAGGGGACGCGAGCCCGGAGAGGAGAGCCGGTCCGCAGCCTGGGGCACCTGAGCCCGAGCGCGGCCGGCGCGCCGAGCGAGACCCGCCGCCGAGGAGCCGAGCCGGCCGGCCCTGCGCGCCCGGAGCGCAGGCGGCGCGGCGCCCGAGCGGGCCGGCGAGACAAAGACGCCCGGGCCGGAGCCCTGCCCGCGGCCGCTCGCTCCGGGAGGGGCGGCCGGGCGGCGGCGGCGGCGGCGGCGGCGGGGGGGGGGGGGCGCGCGCGGGGCGCGGGGCGGCGGCGCACACGCTCTATAAAGGGGCGAGCCCGGCGCGCCGGCGGAGACGGCGCCGCGCGGACGCCGCCAAAGTTTGCCGCCTGCGCCCCGGGCAGCGCGGCCGCCGCGCCCCGCGCCCCGCCGGCCCGGGCCCCGCGGAGCGATGTGAGCGCCGCCGCGCCGGGTCCCGCAGGCGCCCCTCGCCCCGCGCGGCCGCTAATTGCGAGCGCGGCCTCATTTGCATAGGCCGCCGGGGCCGCTGGAGGCCGGCCAATCGGCGCGGCCCGCCGCTAATGGCCATGCATTATTCACCAGCCTAATTGCTCAGCCCCATGCGCGGCCCGCGCAGCCGCCGCCGCCGCCGCCGCCGCCGCCCGCGCCCCGCGCCCCGCGCCCCGTGCCGTCCCCGCCGGCCGCCCCGCTGACGCCGATGCCCCGCGCGGGGCCCGCGCGCCGCTAGCAGCATGTCTCGGCGCAAGCAGGCCAAGCCCCAGCACCTCAAGTCGGACGAGGAGCTGCCGCCGCCGGACGGGGCTCCCGAGCACGGTGAGGGGCCGCGGGGGGTCGGGCCGGCGGGGCGCCGCGCGGGCTGGGGGAGCCGCCGGCCGCGGGGCCGGTGCGCGGTGCCCGGCCCCGGCGGGCCGGCCGCGGGGACCCGGGTCTTGCCCGGAGCGCGCGGCGCGGAGTTGCGGGCAAGTAAAGTTGGCTCGGCTGCCGGGAGTTGGGGCGCGGGCGCAGCGGGGCTCGGGGCCGGCTGGGGGTCGGAGCTGCCGGGGGAGGGAGGCAGTGGAGCGGGGGCGGGGGTGGGGGGGGGGGCGACGGGAGGTGAGCCCGCGCGCCGCAGCCTCCGCGCTAACCTCCGGGCTCCCCGGGTACGGACGCCGGGCCTGGCCTCGGCTACCGCGCGACCCCCGGGCCAGCGCGGCGGCGGTGGCGGCGGCGCGTCCCGGGCTCACCTCCCGCCGGACTCCGGGCCGGGGAGGCCGGCCGCCCGGGCAGCTTTGTTCGGTGCCGGGGCCCCGCGGCGTTGCGCGCTTGGAGGGGGACCGCCGACCCCGACCCCCCCCCCCAGCCGGCCCGCCCCCACCCCCCACCCCGCCCCGGCCCGCCGGCCTCGTGTGCCCCGAGGGCCGCGAAGCCTGCGGGGGCCCGGCCTTCCTCGTGGCCGCCCCGGGACTGAAGCCGGGCGAGCCCCGCCGCGGCCTGGGGGTGGTCCCTGCGCGCGGGGTGTGTGTGTGGGGGGGGCGGGGGAGACCCGGCTTCCCTCCGGCGGTGGCCGGGAGAGCGGGGGTCAGCGGCCGGGTGTCCCCGGGGGTGGCGCGGGGCTCGGGCTGCCCGGCTGGTCCGCTGGCCGCGGGGCCGGGCAGCCCGGACGCGGAGACGCGTCCTTGTGCCGCGAGCCCCGGGCCGTGCGCACGGAAACAAAAGGACAGAAAAGTTTATCACGCGGCGCCGGAAAGTTTGGCGACACGGGTGCGTGTCCGCGTCGGGAGCCGGCGGGCGGCGGGCGGCGGCCTCGCCCGGGTCTTTTTGTGGCCGTGGAGGTGGGGAGCCCCGCGTGCAGCCCGGGCACCCGAGATGAGAGCGGCAGATATGCTAAAAAGAAACGCTTGCATATGGTGGGTAGATTAGGGACAAAGAATCTTTTTGTCATGGAAATGGTTTTTTTTTTTGTTTTGTTTACTTCATCACATAGAATTTCTCACACTTGGTTTGTTTTGTATTGGCCTCAATGACTACATGATCAAATGAATGGATTTATTTCTGCCGAATGAGAAAGACAGTCTTTCCCTCAAAAGAACTACATTGCATCCCAGCGAGGAATTTTAAAGCTTTATTATTGTGGCTGCTGAATAGCTTAAACTCGGCTTTCACAGCCGCCCCAAAATGCAACAATGTAAATACTTCTCCGCTTTGTAGGCTCCTTATCAAAATGTGCACTGTCTCCTTCTATTAAAGCATATTTTAATTAATAGAGTAAAACCCCTCGTGTTTAACAATTAGCAAGCCGAGGCCCTGCTATTCATTTTTAATTCCACGTCAGAGCCGGGAGCCCGGTGAGCTGATAGTGTAAACACGTTGAGGGATGTGTAGCCCACATTCGAAAACCCAAGATGCAGCAAATTATTTACCAGTCCGCCTCTGGATCCTTGCCCTTACCCAGTTTATTCGGTGCTGAGACCTACTCAGGATTTTCACCCGTCGTCGTCCGATTAAAGTTTGTCAAGCTGGTGTTTTCCACCGTCGTTGGGAATTGTAGTCAAGACATTGCCACAGTTCCTGATCGTATTTTGCAACAGGCCAGAAATAGCCTGTCTGGGGCTGAGCCTTCCTCAAGTAGTGTGTTTCCTGGATTGTTTTAAGGGTACTTTGGGGGGAACTGTTTAAAAAAATAAGTTCTTTCTGATTTAATTATTCTGAACTGATTGTTGGTGGAGTATAAAAGATACTCTGTTCTCTGCTCACTCGAGGAATGCTCGCGGATGTATTAGTCTGTCGTGATCGTCGTGAGTAGGATATCGAAAATATTTTTCTTAAGGGAAATGCTGGTGAAAGCTCCCTTACTCCCAACATGAATCACATATCCTGGAAATTTTAATTTTGTCAAATGCGTTGGAAATAAACAGACCGTGCATGAAGTTAGAAGAGAGCCAAGTTAGTTTACAGGGTCGTGGAAACAAAGTAAATACTTCTTTTGTATCACTTTGGGCGTGACATGTTAATGAAAGCAGGAGATGCGGGAAGAAAAATGGAAGGTTATCGATAATGCAAATACACGCAGAATTCTCAGTGCGGTACAGGGGACGGCAGCAGGGCACAGCCATGTTAATTTACAGTAAAAAGAGTTTATTCCCCAAGAAAAGGATTTCCCAGGCTTTGGTGTTGAGGCAAGCAATGAAATGGTAGCAATCCAGAAATAGCTCCAGTGTTCCCCAAACCTGATCACCGTGGCAGAAAAGAAATATGACAACGTGTCTAAAAGGAGGAAAGGTAGTGATGGCCGATGGTAAGTTCTAGAGTGACCGTGTTGTAGAATTTTATTTTAAGGATGCCGGAGACTAAACGTTCCCTGTGATAACTGTCTTTTGAGACGGCAGATCATTTCATTCCTATTTGTGAATGTGATGCAGCCTCAGAATTCAGTTGAATGTGTGCCATCAATAGTGAAACCTTTTGAGCCAGCTGAATATTTTTCTTCTAAGAAAAATTAATTAAAACTTCTGCCGGAACAGCACGTATACCCCTACCGAGAACTTTAAGAAAGTGTGGTACCGCTGTCCTTTGTTGTATTAAATACATCCTAATAAAGATGTATATTTTATTGTCGTTACACGGAAAAGCTGTATTTAAGGAACAACAAAAGCGTGTTGTAATTTAAAACAATTTGCCATCCTGGATTTTGTTTGTTAGCACTAATTGTTTCAAAGTGTTTTTGTTTTCTGCCAACTTACACTCATATGGCTATCTTAAAAATCCTTTTAAATGTGGTGAGCATGTGATTGAAGAATTTACCAGTGGTATTCACAGACTGTGTTTAAACTAAGGGAAAGGAGGCCACCAGCCCTCGGTGAGGAGATCCTTTTTCTTTTATCTGTATATGCATGGTTTGCCTGGAGTGCTCCCCCAGCCCACTACACGCATTTACAATTCAGCATTCCAAAAGGAAACAATACAGAAGCCACTTTCTAACATTCGTAGGCAGATTGTTTTCTCTGAAACATGAAAGGTGAAAAGTAACTGAGGAGAGCGAGAGGAGGAAGGAAAAGAAGAATTTGCAAATATTTATCTTAAAAATAACATTTTAAAAACTTAACCTGTTTTAAAATGCCTAATTGGGTGGTCAACACAAAGCTCGCCAATTCCCACCTTCCAGAGAAAGAAGTGATTACGTGGCAGTTAGGGGTTTTTTATGTGCATTTAAAACTTCACAACACATGCATAATCCAGTATTTTTAGATCTGTTCAGAGCCACAAAAAGAAGGCAAGCTGATTATTGTTTGCATACACGATGATGGCAAAAGTGGGTCACATTTCATTTTCAACTGGAACCTCTGAGAGGGTTTGCCATTCGTGTCTAGGTAGCTCTGAGAATATCCCGGGGAAGTCAACGAAGATCCAGCCAGGGCGCCCGTTGTGTGCACTGAGCATTAGTAGGAGTTTAGCATTCTTAACTGTGAGAATTGACACAGGGGGTTTTGGTTTTGGTTTTGGTGGGTTTTTTTTTTTTTTTAAAGCAAAATAAGTCTTAGCTGCTAATGAGGTAATGCACTGTCTCTTAATGTGGCAAAGTAGCTCTAAGAAGGATACGTTTTGCATAATATTTATACAGCAGGAAGTTGTTTTTGTTCTGTTACTTTTTATTTTCCTACATGATTTGTAGACCAGTCTCCAGAATAAGACCAAAACATGCTAGGAAGATGAGACCCGGTCCCACTCACCCTGGGGCAGGTTGGAGTCGAGCACGGGGCGAGTTGTCACATGTGTAAAATCTGTGTAAAAATTGAGTGCTTTAATTCTGCCTTAGATACACTCTTACATTAAAAAAAAAAAAAAAAAAGTCCTGCTCTTAGATTTTTCTCTTGTCATTTGAACAGTTCTAGGACTTAAAATGCAGCTGTCAGTGTGGTTTCCAAGCAGACAAATAGCCCTAGTCATGTTACAGAAAGTGTAAAATATTAACCGAAATAATGAAATGCCGTAATGGGCTCTATTTATGTTAGAGATTAAGATTGATCTGTTGGTTAATTAAAGGGGACCTCCTCGCCTCGGCGGAAGTGTCCACCGGAGACCTGATGGCACCACTGTGGTGTCTGAATCTTGTCCTCCGTGGGCCTGTCTTTTCCAG
This sequence comes from Puma concolor, assembly GCF_028749965.1. Classification (NCBI taxonomy): domain Eukaryota; kingdom Metazoa; phylum Chordata; class Mammalia; order Carnivora; family Felidae; genus Puma; species Puma concolor. Next base: position 93,972,902 of record NC_141678.1, read on the forward strand.
TCGGCCCCGGTCTGCTCAGGCTGCCTCTGCGGCCCGCTCCCCGCTCCACCAGCCGGGCCCCGGGAAGGCAGGGCTGCGGAGTGTGGGGCCCTGGCTCTCCCCGAAGGTGGGTAGTTAGAGGCGCCGTGACAGGCCTTGCTGATTTAACCTTTGCCTGCTTTGCCCTGCCAGGGGTGGCCACTAGATGTCAAGCTCATAATACAATTAGTGCATCTGTGCTGTTGACCTTGGCAGCCGGACTCAACACTGTTCTATTAAGTGTTAACACTGAGTCTGAGAGTTAACTGGAGACCCGCGAGCCTGCTCCGTGCTGCCCGGCTTATCGAATGCCCATCTCCTCCGGCACAAGTGTTTATAGTTCTTAAAGAAGAGAGGACGGTTTCCTTTTGTTCGGCCGTTCCGTCTTGAACTGTGTAATTAACCCTGCAGGTGCCGTGGCACTTCGTCTGAATCCGTGGGCCTCCCTGGGCCCCCTCTCGCGAGGCGGCGCCGTTTGCTAATTCCGTCGTGTGGCTCTGTACGTGCAGAGCCGCCGGCCTCAACGACCCAGGGCGCTGGTTTTTCCCAGATGGCCTTTGGCATATGTGGAAAGCCGTAAGGTGCCGACAGATCACGGAAATGATTTAATAACCCAACCCCGGGTGCGGGGCGGCTGCACCCAGCGCGTCGGAGCCCTGCTCCCGGACACAGTGCACTGATGCTTCTCCAGGGCTGCTGAGACCCAGGTGTGTCTGCATCTACGGGGTCTCGCTCACTTCTGGCTCCTGCGTGTGTGGGCTACTCCCGAGGAGGCGTGCCGGTCACGTGTGGCTCTACACCGTGCTCGTCTTCCCCAGAAGTGACCCCACACGAACCTTGTCTGCCCCCCTCACCAGGCTTTGGGTGACCTGGGTCGCCCGGGTGCCGTATGTCGGGAGTCGTTGCCGTGTGGGCACGGGCCGGACCATCCGGAGGCAGCGGCCGCTGTGCGACCCCCACAGCGTAGCAGACACCTTCGTGTTGCGCGAGGCGTCCAAGCCGAGGTCGGGCCGCGTGTGTGGCTGCACTCCACCTGCGCGACTCCATAAGGGGAACCGTGTCTCCCCCCCCCCCCCCCCCATGAGAAACTGCAGAGGTTTGAAGCAGAGGACGTTTGGTGACTGTGCCACAGGTGGTCCTTACTTAACAAATTTGAGATGTGGGCCACTGAGGCGACAGAAGCCCGCGCGCGGGTCAGTGCTGGCGTTCAGCATAACCAGAGCGCCCCCCACTGTTCAGCTCCATGTGCACAAGCTCGGAGGTCCGGGGAAAAGGACAAAATTTTTCTATTGCGTCTGGAATTTCTTCTACATTGTTAAACACAGTAGGGGTCTCTATTTGTCCCCTCCTGTTTCGCAGCTTGGGCTCAGTGTGTGATAATTCATCTTTCTTTATGGGATTCAAAGCTATCATAAGGAGTTAAAAAGAATTAATCTGCAAGAAAAGAAGTGTCTTCTAACAATTCAGGAAAACTTGAAAAATGCTTTCTAGATTTTTAAGGGGTGGTAAAGGCAAATGAGAAAGTACTTTTTCCTTTCCCGAAGGCCCACGTGGCATTTTATGGTTCCCAGTTAAAGTGGAGAAGTTAACATCCCTTTCCCGGCACTGAACGATGCTTTTGTTAATGGCAGAGAATTAAAAGTGGGTAGCAGAAGCGTAGCAGGACGAACGTGGGCATCTGGGGTTGGTAACCAAAATTATAACCCCCTGTTTACCACGTGTTTGCATTGGGCAGCTTATTTAGTAGGTACTGTGCTCCTGCAAAGAGAAAACCGAAGAGCCCTGCCGGGAACCACGTTTGAAATAGAGGGAAGCTCAGATATTCTTAAATCTGTCGCCACAGTGCTTCTCACTTGTGGCTCTGAGAAGATGGTCGCGAGTGTGGGTTCTCTGCCTGTCATCCGCCACCTCGGCCCTCAGAAGACTGTCAGACACTTTCAGGCAGTGGAAACACGGTACGCGTTGTGTAACAGCAGGCATTAAAACTGAGAATAATGAAACGGTTTGGGGGGTTCCTTTCCCGTCGAGGGATCTGTGCCTGACAACGGAAACCTTTCTCGTAAGGAATCCCCGTGTGTTTTATTTTTAAGATTGGTGTGGTAGGGGTTCTTTTGTTAGAGGCTTTCTTTAAAAGGCTGCGGGACCTATTTTCCTTCTGTAGACCCGAGCAACGCAGAACTTGCTCGAGAACATTCGAACAGTGAATGAAAGCCCCCAAATCCTTCAGTATAAGTAGCAAGTGTGGGGATGGCTGTGAACTAATTATGCATTTCCTCTCGTAAACTGAAGCAGCTTTATTTTTCAGCCCCTGTTCTCCCTCCCTCCCCCGACCGCGTTCAGGAGAACCGGTTCAGCCTTAAAGCTCCAGCGCCCAGCTTGAAGCCACGGCCGGTACATGTCTGACCAAGGCCCAAGGAGAGTTTTCCCGGAACAGCCTCTTCCTCACAGGGCCTGCCGCGGGGTCCAGCATTCGCTCTGGGCACCTTCGGGAGCAGCCTCGACCAAACCCTCTTGTTGCCCAGGATGGGGGGGACGCCCTTGGTGGCTGGCGAAGGGGTCAGCGGCTGTCTTCCCTCCCTGTGGTCTGGCCCCTGCCCTGTACATGCCTGCCTCAGCCCGGCCTGTTTACAGCCCGAAGTCTCTCCAGCCTTGAACAGGCAGGATGCAGAAAATAAATTACTTTGGCAGTAGCGGTGATGATTATAATGCTGGGTTTTCAGTCCCCTCTCTTAAGAAAGAAAGCATTTCTGGGGCGCCTGGGTGGCTCAGTTGGTTGGGCGTCTGACTGTATCTCAGGTCGAATCTCGCGCTCTGTGAGTTCAAGCCCCACGTCAGGCTCCGTATCTGTCTCTCGGAGCCTGTTTCGATTCTGTGCCTGCGATTCTGTGCCTGCCGTCTGACTCTCTCCTGTCCGTTGCCTGTGCCAAAAAAGTAAATAAAGGCTAAAAAAAAAAAATTTAAAAAAAAAAAAAAATAAATAAAAATAAAAAAAAAAAAAAAAAAAAAAAAAAAAAAAAAGAAAGAAAGCATTTCTAATTGCTCTGGAAGTAAATCACACACTCTTGTATCCTTGTACTATTGTTACACCGGCTCGCTGACACAGTTTTACCTTGAAATAAAAATTTGTAGCCGTGTTAAATGATGGATGTCATAACTTCTCTTTGTGAAATACGAAGGCCAATGTCAGACGTAAATTAAAGCACCAGCACGGCTGCATGCGTGTGCATCCGACATAGAATTGGCTTAAAACAGTGGCGGGGTTAAAGGGCGTTAGAAGTTGTATAAATTGGGAGCTGCATTCAGATTTTCCCTTTAAAAAAAAGAGCACTGCCATCTCGGCACGGACGCACTTAATCACCGGAATGAGAAGCGCTGTCAAAGCAAGTTATAACAACTTCCTTTGTGTCGCCCTCTCTTGTGAGCGCATCAGAAGTTGGTGGCCTCACTCTGCACTTAACCTGGGAGTCGCAGTGCGCCTAGAAGCTCGGCTCCGGGGAGGCTCCTCCCCAGCGAAGTCCCTTGAAGGCTCCTTGCTGCTGTTGAACAACATTCCTAAGGCGCACGGGCCCAGAGTGCAAATCCGTAGTGAAATAGTAGAGTTTTCATCCGTATGCACCCTAGTCCAGACTCTCGCGGAACGTGTGGCCCCCTGTGACTTTGAGGGAGTGCTAATCACGTTCAGAGTTTGATGGCGAAGACCGATCACGCTGTATTTGTACAAACCCCAATTAAAAAAAAGAAATACGTGGAGATTCTAAAATTATTTGCCCCACGAGAAACCCCAGTTATGTTGAATTTTTTTCCTTCGTTAACTGTAGTTTTTAAATTATGTTTCGGTTAAAAGGCAAATTCATTATGAAACTTTGCTCATAAGATCCAGCAGTGGTCTGTCCTGTCAGGTTCATTAACATAATGAACTGTTAGCAGGCCCAAATGGCCAGAATTGGCATTTTTACGCGGTTCCCCCCCCCCCCCTCAGGTTTGCTCTCCTTCCTCAATTTTAAAGGAATACGTGGAAGGTCATTCTACTTTGACAGGAGTATTTTCACTATGTTTAGGGGTTTATCGTTTATACTTGCATTAAACACACTGGCTATTCTTTGGTAGAAAGTGCTGGAATGCCCTGTGCACAGGTCGTGCAGCTGGGAGACACTTGTGGCCTTTGCAGACCTGCCCGGGGAGGAGGAAGTTCCCCGGGACAACACGTCCTAAGTTCCCTGAATTTGGACACGAACCCTCAAAGTCCCAGCATGTGAGAAACCCATGGAAACATTGAAAAGTTATCTTTAAAGTAGATAGAGATGTGCTTGGGTCACTTAAGCTCTGAGAAAAGCGCGGTGTGAAAACAAAAGCGGTATTTCTGTATTTCACGTGTTTGTTACTCAGAAAACCTGGGAAATGTTCATTTGTAAGGTATCATTTGTTTACAGCTAAGTGAGTCAATTTTTCCAACACTGAGCACACCCTCCATTGGCCTAATTTTAAGCACTTACTCAGTGAATTGCCCCCGACACGTAATCCCCTTAAAGAAAAAGCCTGCTTTGAATACGATGTACAGCGTTTAATTGTATGCAGTATTGGGTGTTTATGCCATGTGGATGCTTTTGTACACCCGCCCTGTGAGTTACACGTCTTATCTCCTCTGAGGAGTTAAAGGTAGGAAATGTGTCCACAAATTAGCAACATCTAATTTCTTGATATTTTTCTAAAGTATTAAAATAACAACCTTTGGGAGATCACGCCAAGCCTTTTAATCTCCTAGCTTTAAAACGCTGACAAGAACTTGGAGAAATGTTCTCTGCGTTTCGTTAGAATAGTTACGATCTACCGTGACAGTTGATTCCAGCTTGATTACTCAAGGTATCGGGGACGGTTTACCCGAAGATCTTAGGCTTTTTTTCTTTTTTTGTCCCGTTCCATAACCTTAGCGTGCTTAAAATTAGATTTTGCATACATTGAGCAAAGTTAAATGCTGCGAGTATTTATTTTGCTAATGTGCCTACCCGCAGTACCAGTCAGCTGTGTCTTTGCTCCCAGCCACACTCCACCTCATTACAGACACCTATTACGCTCCTTCCGCATACAGTAATGAGCCTTCCTGCAGCCCGGTCTTCGGCGCTGAATTTGGTTTAAGAGTGTAGCACGTCTTTATGGACTACTGGCTCTGCCTCCTCTCCCCCTTTCAGATGGCTCAGCCAGTAAAGAAAATGCTAATTGAACCCCGCCAATAATTTTTTTAAAGGCGTGTATAAATTAACCTGGAAATAACGGCCTCGTGGAGGCCAGCTGCCTGGCCTCAAAAAATATTTTTGTTTTCTTTTCCAGGAGAGGGACTAAATGTTTTTGACAGGATGTTTCTTTAAAAAATAGATTTCTCTACTAAAACCAGTGCCAGATTATTCTTTTTTCCAAAACCCAAAAAGAAGAAACACGGAGAGGTCTCAGCAGACACGTTGGTTGAACGTGACAACGGCCACTTGTTTCCGGGGACACAGGACACAAACTTGAGGACGTTTTGCTCTCCTCCTCCGCTTAGCACGATTACAAAGAGCTGATTGGCAACTGTCATTTGTGTCTGTTCCAACCGATGGGTGGCTGTCGCTCCATCTGTAAGTTGACGAAGAGCAGTTCTGAGTCCGTGACGCGTAGGCCAGCGCCTCGAGCCCGAGTCATAGCTGTGCGGTTCCCTTTCGTCCCGGCTGCCCCCAAACCGGGAGCTAGCAGCGTCCCTGCGTGCCGATGCCTCGCTCCTGTGTAGCTATTTATTTGATCAGGTGTGAATTAGAATTGTTCATTAAACATGGTTGTTATTCGGCACAAGAGGGTCCGGGGAGTCAGGAAGTAGCTGAGTACAACAGTAATTAAACATGTGTAGCCAATTAGAGGGTTCTCCACTATGGCACAAGCATATAATTTGCAAAGTCTTTCTATGAGACTAGATGAAAATAGGTACAAAAAGTGTGTCTGACTACAACATTCTCATGTTAAACACGTCAACATGAATGAACTTTAAATATATAATTTCTAGTTTGTTAACAAACCACCGAACTCTATTGGCTGATCACGGCAACGTGTAATTTTGGTTCATTTCGCCAAGAAATATTGCATCTGACGGAGCCAATTAATTGTATTAAACATGATTAATTTTAGGCCCAGACTGTATCGATGATAGTCATTTGGCAAATCCTAAAATGCAGAAAGGTGCCCTATGTGTAAGGAAGGTACAAAGGCCAGGAAGATAACAGGATCGATCGGTCGATCGAGCCAGGAGGCAGGGAGGCGATTTTTCTGAGCAGAGGTGCTTATGTTCTCCCGGTTACGTTTACGGATGAAAGTATTCAGATGAAGTTTCATACACGAAATAAATAAACGCCCGCTGATTCGAAAGGTTCTAGAGAATCACATTAAATGTGTAATGTCTCCGTGCCGCGTAAAGACAATAAATCTCGGGCCCGGCCCTGCCAGAGTCACGGCGGCGGGCTCCCCTGTCAGGTGCTGACGTGAGTTTGAAAGGTTACGGATTAGTTTAGCGATGTTAAGTGAACTGGCAAAGGCATCTCTAATTTTGCTGGAAATGAGGAAGCCCGATGGTAGGGGGGAATCCTAATGAGCCCATCGAAAGCTGGCTTTGGACCCAACAGACAGGGTGGCTGCAGGTTGTATGAAAATATTGGAAATCAATGGCTTCTATGGAATTTCATTAGGAAGCAGTATCCACAATTGATAGAGCCTCATAATTTGATGGATTGTGCCGAGAAAATGATTAGCCAGCTAGAAAGAGTCATAGAACACACACTCTGGGACGTCAGGAACGTTGAAGTGGGGTAATTTGTACAAAATAAAAAATATTGATTTTACTTATGTGCGAAATTTTGCAATGGAGGTGGCTGTCTCGGGAGCCTCTGGCTGACGTAATCTCTTGGTTTTTGTAGCCGTCCCCGGGGACGGGGCCGACGACGGGGACAGCGGGAGCGAGGGCAGAAGCGGGAGCGAGGACACCAACGTCTGCGAGAAGTGCTGTGCGGAGTTCTTCAAGTGGACGGACTTCCTGGAGCACAAGAAGAGCTGCACCAAGAACCCGCTCGTGCTGATCGTGAATGAGGATGAGCCGGCACCGCCCTCCGAGGAGTTTCCGGAACCTTCCCCGGCCAGCTCTCCCAGCGACCGGACGGAGAGCGAGGCCGCGGAGGACCCGGCCCCCCCAGAGAACGGCGAGGGCGGTGAGGGGAGGGCCCCGGAGAAGGAGGAGGAGCCCATGGAAGCCGAGCCCTCTGGGGACAAGGGCTTCCCGAACCCGGGCCCCTCGCGCGCAGGGAAGCAGCCTCTACCTCAGATCCCCGAGCCAGCGCCGGTGGCCGCGTACAGCATGCCCAACACCAACGTGACGCTGGAGACCCTCCTGAGCACCAAGGTGGCCGTGGCGCAGTTCTCCCAGAACGCGAGGGCCGCGGGCGGCGTGGGGCCCGGCAGCGGGGTGACGGCGGTGGCCATCCCCATGATCCTGGAGCAGCTGATGGCGTTGCAGCAGCAGCAGATTCACCAGCTGCAGCTCATCGAGCAGATCCGCAGCCAGGTGGCCATGATGAACCGCCAGCCCCTGCGGCCGCCGCTGAACCCCGGGGCGGCCGCCGCGGCCCAGAGCACCCCGGTGCCGGCCGCCAGCCAGCTGCAAGGGCTGGCGGCCCACTCGGCCCTGCAGCTCTCTGCTGGGGCGCCCGCCGTGCCCGCCACCCCTGGCCCCGCCGCCCCGCCGGCGGCCTACGAGGGCCCCCAGCACCTGTCCCAGCCGGCCGCCGGGGCCAGCGCCCCGCACGTCCCCGGCGGCGGCCCTTCCGTCCCCGCCGAAGCCGGCGGGCCGGCGTCCTCCAGCGCGGCCCCCGCACCCGCCGCCCCGGCCTCCAGCGGCAGCGCGCAGCCGCAGAACGCCTCCACGCCCCCCGCCCTGGGGCCGGGGCCCCCCCTCAGCTCGGCCCCCAGCCTGCCAAACCCACTTCTACCTCAGACCTCCGCCGCCGCCGGCAGCGTCATCTTCCCCAACCCGCTGGTCAGCATCGCGGCCACCGCCAACGCGCTGGACCCCCTGTCCGCCCTCATGAAGCACCGCAAGGGCAAGCCCCCGAACGTGTCGGTGTTCGAGCCCAAGGCCAGCGCCGAGGACCCGTTCTTCAAGCACAAGTGCAGGTTCTGTGCCAAGGTGTTCGGGAGCGACAGCGCCCTGCAGATCCACCTGCGCTCCCACACGGGCGAGCGGCCCTTCAAGTGCAACGTCTGCGGCAACCGCTTCTCCACCAAGGGCAACCTGAAGGTGCACTTCCAGAGACACAAGGAAAAGTACCCGCACATCCAGATGAACCCCTACCCCGTCCCCGAGTACCTGGACAATGTGCCCACCTGCTCCGGGATCCCCTACGGGATGTCGCTGCCTCCAGAGAAGCCGGTGACCACCTGGCTGGACAGCAAGCCCGTGTTGCCCACGGTGCCCACGTCGGTCGGGCTGCAGCTCCCGCCCACCCTCCCTGGCGTCAGCGGCTACGCGGACTCCCCCAGCCTCACCCCTGCGAGCCGCTCCCCGCAGCGGCCCTCGCCCGCGTCCAGCGAGTGCACGTCCCTGTCCCCCGGCCTCAACAGCTCTGAGTCGGGCGTCCCCGGGACCGCCGAGTCCCCGCAGCCAGCGCTCAGCGGCTCCTCTCTGACCAAACCCGAGCCCGCGAGCCTGCCCGGCACCAACGGCAGGGCAGGGGACGTCCCCGCTGGCGGGCAGGTCTCCGCCGCGTCCGCGGCGGCCTCCGCCGCGCTGGCAGACGGCAGCATCTGCACGGGCCTCTGCAGCCCCGTGCTCCCAGCCGGCTCCGACCAGTTCAAGGCCAAGTTTCCCTTCGGGGGGCTGCTCGACTCCATGCAGACGTCCGAGACCTCGAAGCTCCAGCAGCTGGTGGAGAACATCGACAAGAAGATGACAGACCCCAACCAGTGCGTCATCTGCCACCGCGTGCTGAGCTGCCAGAGCGCCCTGAAGATGCATTACCGGACGCACACGGGGGAGAGGCCGTTCAAGTGCAAGATGTGCGGGCGCGCCTTCACCACCAAGGGCAACCTGAAGACGCACTTCGGGGTGCACCGGGCCAAGCCGCCCCTGCGGGTGCAGCACTCCTGCCCCATCTGCCAGAAGAAGTTCACCAACGCCGTGGTCCTGCAGCAGCACATCCGGATGCACATGGGCGGCCAGATCCCCAACACGCCGCTGCCCGACGGCTTCCCGGACGCCATGGACGCCGAGCTGCCCTACGACGACAAGGCCGCCGAGGCCCTGAGCGGCTACGACGACGACGCGGACGAGAACTCCATGGAGGACGACGCCGAGCCGCGGGAGCCGGCTGGCGACCCGCCCAAGCCGCTGCTGCCCTGCGCGGGCTCCTGCCCGCCCTCGCCCCCCTCCGTCATCTCCAGCATCGCCGCCCTGGAGAACCAGATGAAGATGATGGACCCGGCCGCGAGCTGCCCGCAGCTGGCCACCCTGAGGTCCGTGGAGAACGGGTCCGGGGACAGCGATCGCCTGAGCAACGACTCGTCGTCGGCCGCGGGCGACCTGGAGAGCCGGAGCGCGGGCAGCCCGGCCCTGTCGGAGTCCTCGTCCTCCACGCGTGCCCTGTCACCCATGAACAGCCACAGCGAGAGCTTGCACTCCAAGTCCCCGGGGCTCAGCGCCCAGGAGGAGCCGCAGGAAACGCCGCTAAAGACCGAGAGGCCGGACAGCCCCCCCGCCGCCCCAGAAAACGGAGGCGCGCTGGACCTCACGGCGGCCCAGCCCGGCCGGCCGGCCGTCAAGGAGGAGGCCCCCTTTAGCCTGCTGTTCCTGAGCAGAGATCGGGGTAAGTGTCCGGGCGCCGTGTGTGCCGTGTGCCGCAAGCCCTTCGCGTGCCGGAGCGCGTTGGAAATCCACCACCGCAGCCACACCAAGGAGCGCCCGTTCCTCTGTGCGCTCTGCGGCCGCGGCTGCTCCACTAGGGGGAATTTAAAGCAGCACTTGCTGACGCACGCGTTGAGCGCGCCGCGTCCTCAGTCATTTGACCCCGACTTTGCCCTAGGTCCCGGCCAGACCACCGCTAGCCTGGTCGCCGGCCCCGCGCCCGCCGCCATCAAAATGGAAGTGAACGGGCACAGCAGGGCCATCGCGCTGGGCGAGGGCCCGCCGCTGCCGGCCGCCGTGCAGGTGCCCCCCGGGCCCCCGGCCGTGATGGGCCCCGGCCTCGCGCCCATGCTGGCCCCCCCGCCGCGCCGGGCGCCCAAGCAGCACAACTGCCAGTCGTGCGGGAAGACCTTCTCGTCGGCCAGTGCCCTGCAGATCCACGAGCGCACGCACACCGGGGAGAAGCCCTTCGGCTGCACCATCTGCGGGAGGGCCTTCACCACCAAGGGCAACCTGAAGGTAAGGCGGGAGGCAGGGGCCGGCTGAGCACGGTGGTGGGGGGGGGGGGGGGGCTCAGCCGCCAAGGCTCCCCACCCACTTCAGGTGCTGCAGGCAGGGCCTCTGCTGTGATCCGGGGGACGGGGGGGGGGGTGGGGGGGTGGGGGGCAGAGGTGCTGGGGACCCCCCTCCAGTAGCGAGGCACATGCCCGTGTCGTGTTGCGTGTGCCTGTGTCTAGCGTGCACACGTGTTTGTGCGTGAACTTAGCGGGGGCATGCATATCATGAAGTGAAGGGCTGGCTTTTCAGTGCAGGCCCGACCCCCCGAGGGGCTGGAGGAGGCTGTGGGGGATGACCACACAGGGTAAGGGGGGGCTGGAGGAGGCTGTTGGGGGGGGTGACCACACGGGTTAAGGGGGGGGCTGGAGGAGGCTGTGGGGGGATTACCACATGGGGTGGGGGTGTAGCCTTTGGGGGGTGACCACACGGGGGGGGGCTGGAGGAGGCTGTTGGGGGGATGACCACATGGGGTGGGGGTGTAGCCTTTGGGGGGGTGACCACATGGGGTGGGGGTGTAGCCTTTGGGGGGTGACCACACGGTGGGGGCTGGAGGAGGCTGTTGGGGGGATGACCACATGGGGTGGGGGTGTAGCCTTTGGGGGGTGACCACATGGATGGGGCTTGAGGAGGCTGTTGGGGGGGTGACCACATGGGGTGGGGGTGCAGCCTTTGGGGGGTGACCACAGAGGAGTGGGGGGGGTTGGAGGAGGCTGTTGGGGTGACCACCGGGGGGGGGCTGGAGGAGGCTACTGGGGTGGTGACCACACGGGGTGGGGGCTGGCACAGGCTGTTGGGGGGATGACCACACGGGGTGGGGGGGGCTGGAGGAGGCTGTTGGGTTGACCACACGGCAGGTGGGACTTGCAGAGGCTCTTGGGGGGGGTGACCACACAAGCTTTGCTCTTGGGCAGCAGTCCCAAATGTGGTAGAACATGGCTTTTAAACACTCCCATAAGACACAAATAACAAATCCTGTGCAGAGGCCAGGCTTCGTCCTGGTTTTGTCCGTGGCTGCCAGCAGGGGCTGGGGGTATTTCGTGAGAAGCCTCCTGGCCTGACGGCCAGAGGGGAACAGCCCAGGGTAGTGCTCACGTTTTCAGGTGACCACACCATACACGTTCCATGGAAGGTGAAGTGTGGACAGGACATTAGATGAGTGTTTGTAGAGAAACACGCCTCTTTCTGTCCACGTCACAGGCCTGTCCGGGCTCCGGAGTCCTCTTCAGAGACTCTGGAAAGCTCCCCACCTGGGGCTGCTCCTTAGGGCTGGGACGTGAGCCACCTGAGGTCTGTCTCTGCTGGCCCCAGGTGCCCCTTCCACGTTTGGGAGAAAGCCACCAAACAGGCCTAGTGAAGCAGGAGTGCAAACACGGCGTCGCGGAGGCCAGGGGAGAGGACTGAGGGGCGGGGCTGTGTGCCCTCCGAGCTCTGGAGCCTTCCCGGGTGGCCTTCGTACCTTGTGGGGGAGTTACCCCGTCAAGCTCATCAGCTGAAAGAAACTCGAGAACGTATCGGCCAGTCTTGCTTTTTGTATTTCATAAAAAGAAATGTCACGCGTTAAAGTATAAGCCGCTCAGAAAAGCCCACCCAACAATGTTTGGTGTCCCCAGACCGATGCTCAGAGCGGGGAACAGAAGCCCAGTTCCGAAACCGTTGTGCTGGGTGTCTGGGTGACACATGGGAAGCATAGGATAGGCACGCACCTGCCTCCGTGCCGGGCTTACTTGTGCCTGTCTCCGTGTCTCCCACGCAGGTGCACATGGGCACACACATGTGGAACAATGCCCCCGCGAGGCGTGGCCGCCGCCTGTCAGTGGAAAACCCCATGGCTCTGCTAGGTGGCGACGCTCTGAAGTTTTCGGAAATGTTCCAGAAGGATCTGGCAGCACGAGCGATGAACGTTGACCCCAGCTTCTGGAACCAGTATGCCGCGGCTATCACAAACGGTCTCGCCATGAAGAACAACGAGATCTCTGTCATCCAGAATGGCGGCATTCCCCAGCTCCCAGTAAGTCTCGGCGGAAGTGCTATCCCCCCCCTGGGTTCCCTGACCGCTGGGATGGACAAAGCGCGCACCGGCGGTAGTCCGCCCATTGTGAGTCTGGACAAAGCAAACTCGGAAACGGCAGCCAGCCGTCCGTTCACGAGGTTTATCGAGGATAACAAGGAGATCGGTATTAATTAGCTGTGCGCGCAGCCTGGCCCGTCCCTCCGTCGCACGCGCACGCTGTCCAGCGCGACCGTCAGGCTGTGCAGCCGTGCGTCCGAGTTCTCCTTAAAATTTTACCCGTAGTAGAAAACGCGTTCACTGTGTGGCTGCTGGAAGGTTGTCTCGTAAGCTCTGCATGGTGAGCTGGACTGTTCTTGGGGACCCTGTAACCTCCTAAATACGCTTAAGTCAAAAAGAAGTCCTTGTAAAACCGCCTTGGGAATGGAAAGGGCTCACACCACACCCGGTTGGTTCCTCCCCGAACCTAATACCGTCCCCCTCCCCCCCCCCCCACCAGAGGAGAAAGGGGTCGCCTGTGCTGCTCCAGCGACACTCACTCGAAGGTTTTGTTCGAATTAGTTAGAAACTTGAACTCTGTTTTTAGACTATTAACTGAAAGATGTGGTCCGGTACCCCCAGCGCTGTGTCTTACGACAGTACCTTTGTCTGTAGTATTTATAATGTTAAGATTATGCGGGTAACAGATAATACAGCCCCAACTTTAAAGGAAGCTTTTGTACTGCAGAATACATCTGGCCATGTGATGATTTTTTTTTTAAAGCAGAATTTGTTTTACTATAAATAAGTGAGTTATTTCAATGCAGGCAAATTGTGAAGTTACACTGGGAAAGACGGCATGCTCTCGTGTGCAAGTACCTGTCAGTGACCACGCTTTTCTTCTGTTTCTTTCTTTTTTTTTTTTTTTAACTTAAATGTTTGTAGCTGCTATGTGGACAATTGTTCCCTAGTGTGGTCTGTAGCCCAGCGACTGGGAACAAGTTACAGACAAACGTCACCGTAAATTATTCACAACATTATAAGCAGTTGTGAGGAAATATTTCACATTATCAAAGCTGTACAATAAAAAGGTAATGTTTGTATAATGTGGTTGCAAACTCTTAATTTATACTATTGCACTTTTAGTATTTTGTATTAGAGAGGTTTGTCTATAATTTGAAAACTTAAAAAGATGTAAAGTATTTTATAAATAGTACTTTGGTTTAAGGAAAATGAAAAACTGTTACAGTTTCTTGTTTTGTCTTAAGGTCAAACAACATGAGAAATCTGTGCCACTGAGACAGAAAAGCCACCAGGATTTGTCTGTTCCTCAGTCAACTAGGGCCTGCCACTTCCTAAATTAAAATGATTTATTTAACTTTTCTACGAAGCCCGTTGAAAAGCCTGACCACCCCTGACACAGCTTTGATGAATTAATCATAGGCCCGTGGCACCGAAACGGCGGGAACTCACCTAGAGACCGCGTGGGTGCCATTTCAGTGTCCTCTCTTTTTTTCACACGCCCCGGACCAGATTTCCACCGCTCCCCGTGTGCAGTAAAGTGGGGAGAGATAGCAGAGGTCTGGCGGTGTCATCAGTGGTAACTGGGACCTTGTCTGAGTCCCGATTTATTTATTATCTTCTCAGATGAGAACAAAGCACAATGTCATCTAACTACTCAAAATCCAGCCTGAAGCTGCTGACGAGGTTTGAGTTGCTTGGCGCGAGGCAGGGCCCCGGGGCAGGGGGGGTGCTGGGCGGCGGGCGGGGTGGGCACCTGCGACGCCGCGGCCCGCCTTCTACCTCATTCTGTGCGTTGGGCGGCCTGTCCGGCCGCGTCCCTCCCGAGATGTCGCGGGCGGCTGGGTGGCGCTGGGGTCGTGCGCCCCGAAGAAGGGACCGGATGGCAGTGACTTCCCGGCTAACGTGGAGAAGTAGGACGATGTTCCCAGCACGACAACAGCCATAGAGTCAGGTCGTGACCTTGAACAGAAACAGGTGCGAAGACTCCTCATCAGCAGACTGAGCTGTTTCTTCCCGTCGGATGGAGCATGGTCCCCCCCTACCCCCGCCCAGCTCTGCTTCCCTCGGCCAGAGGGGCCATCCCTTCTCGGGAGACGGGGCGGGGGCCTCGGCCTGGCCACGTGGCACTACTGGCCTTCAGCGGTTGAATGTTTTTATTATTTATGTGTCCTCTTTGGTGTGAGTTTTGGGTTTTGGTTTTGGTTAGTAGTTGGTACCGTGTGATGCTCTCTCTTCTCCCAGAAGGATGTGTATATAACTTAAGGGAAAAGAAATGTAAAGTGTTGTAAATAAGATGGCTTGTGAAGGGACCGCGAGACGCGCCCCTGCGTCTTCAGGACCAGGCCGTCCCTCTCTGCGTGGTGAAGAGAGACACTATTTTTCTATTGCAGCACCATGTAGGGCCGGGGCCCCGGAGCCAGCCGGCGCTCTTACCAAGATCCAATATTTTTTATGATAAACCTGTGGCTCGACACATCTACTGATTGATATGGATGTCTTAGTCTAGGTGACTATTTTTGTCATATGGAAATGAATAAAATGCGGGATGTAATCTTATCTCTGAATCGCGTTCCTTGATTATTCAAATGGAAAAAAGTGGGACTTGGGGTTACGGTCGTTAATGGTGGATGTATATCCGTGGTGTTTCTCCGAGGAAAGTCAACGAGGGTTGACAGCTTAGATTTGAGCAATAGCTAAATGTATCTCAACTGGTCTTGAAATTTTTATTTTTCACTTTTTTCTAAAATAAAAATGCAACCTCCTAATTGTGGATTTTTTTTTACATCTGTGACGGAAGACGATGTGGTAGAAAACGCCTACCCGTTAGAGCCTTGGCGGTGGCCACGAATGACTACCCTCCCAACTGCCTTCCCATCCTCAACGCTGAGTGCCAGTGTTGGCTCTTGGGATCGCTTCACAAATACGCGGCTGTGCATCGAACCACATTGTAGGCGCGGGAAGGAAGGGGTGCGCGGTTCACGACACTGTGTGTCCACCACCAGCACCTTCGTCCGTTAGCTCCCGAGAGGGGATGTCTTTACCATAAAGGAAGCTTTACCTCCCCGGTAACATTTGAGAAGACGTAAAACTTTAAATAATTTAACAGCTCCTGGTTTCAACAGGCATGATGCATTTCTTTTTTCGATAACTACTGATAGCTAGAAATAGTTTTTGCCTGGGAGGTGGGGGGTCCTTGCAAAGCACGGGTGAGGACCCTAACCACCGAACTAACTGCCCAGGTCAGCCTCCCCAGCACAAAACCCTCCACCTTAGGGATGGACCCAGGCTGGTTTCAGTGCTGGGGTGGAAATTTTGAAACATGAGCCAAGTCAGACAGTAAATTCAGTTTGTGTTTTAAAACGGTGAAATAAAGGTTCCTGTATTTAAAATAATATAAATTACAATGCAGGGAAAACGTGATCTGCTTATTTTGAAAACATTTCTAGTGTAAAGCCAGGGGCGTTTCAGCTTAACAAGCCTGGGTTTTCGCTTGCTCCTGACGTCAGCTCCACGTGGAGCAGACCGCGCCTCAACCGTAAATGCCAACGACCCCTGAGAATTATTTATTTAAATATATTCCTATTCTGGGTTCATCACGGGAACCAGTAACGTTTCAAACTAATTAAAAAGTATTGCCGAAGGGCTAAAAAGCAATTGTTTCTAAACTCTGCGCTGTTTAATTTTATCCCCTCGGAAGCGAGAAGGCCGTGGCCCCCGCCTGCTGTTGCTTTGTGCGTGGCCGCCGCGGCCGGGCCCCGACCCCAGCTTCCCGAAGCCCCGACACACGTCAGGCCTATCTCCTCACTACCGGGCCACGTGCGCATCCCCAGCCCGACCATCTCCGGGTCGCCGTGTTTGTTGGCTGCCTGTCTGATGCCACGGAAGCCCGGAGGCCTCGCGGCTTTCCTCTGGTGCACGCTTGGAGCAGCGTGATCGTGTCACATACGTGCAGCCCCGTGGCCAGCCTGTCACCTGGCGAGCATGCCGGGCCTTTTGTGTTAAAATCCTGAGCCGGTTTGCTGATGACTGGTGCCGCAGTGGGAGCGGGCACTCGTCTCTTCCTCTGAAAGGCCTTCCCGCCGCCGCGCCTCGTGGAGAAACGCGCCCCGAGACGGTTCCGTTTAGCGGGTCGGTTGGCTGACTTCGGTCTACGGAACGTCCTGCACAAAGCGAGGGAGAACGTTAAATTACCCTTGTTGTTTTCGCCTCGCTGGGAAGTACTGGCGTTACTTGAGCGTCCTTCCCGCAGGGAGGACATTAAAATGCAACCGCCAGGCACGGTTCCCGTGGTGGCGCTCACACCTTTGTCCCCACTTGACAGGCGTGTGGCGTGTTGGCGCACCGGGCGGGGCCACGGCGAAGGGCACGGGGGCACCGGGCTGGGCCGACCCTCACACCCCGCTCCCTTTTCTGTACGCAGGGTAGAATTTGGTGGCATTAAAACCCTCTCCAGTTGTAAAATCAGGGTGGTTGGTTTGTCGTCGTTTGGAAAGAACTACCACTAATGTTTAGCTTCCTTTTTTCTCCCCAAATTCACTAGGCAAGTCTACAGTGTTTAGAGAGAGAGAAGATACAAATGATTACCTGAGAACATAAATATGAAAACTCTACTATAAACGACTTTGCTAAAGAAAATCCGTGGAATCATTTGTGGACCATGAAAAAATGTGTTGTTTCTCTATTTTAAATCGTGGAATTTATTGAAGCTTTTTAAACTGCAACTATATTTAAGGTAAAATAAAGGCGAGCTCTGTGAACATCGTGATTACTGCGTTTCCTACGAAGAGAGTCTTTTCTAAATGATTAGCTTTTTGTCACATGTGTTGCCCACGCAGGTGCGCATACGGTTCCTCGTCAAGATTACGGATACACATACCGTATACACGTATACCGTGTGCGTATACACGTATTCAAAAGAGTATGCCGTTGAAAGCAATGCTTGTTTCTTAACGGTTGTTTCTAGTACAATATCAGAGAACGTGAACTATTCCCTTGGGTTTCCCTGTCCTAATTGTAACCATGTCTGCAGGTTTTGGTCTGACTTGGCAGTCGTCACAGGTTGTATTGACACGGCTCCGTTTGTGGGTCCTCTGCTCGTGACTGAGTTCAGTGTTTGCCCGAGCGCTGGGTTACAGGGGGAGGAGAACCAGAACATGGGCGAGGCGGGGGCAGAGAGCTGGCGCTGGGTCCTGTTGTGCCCGTGCCCTCCGTGTCCCTGAGATGAAGGGACCCCAGGCCCTGCCCTGCGGAGAGGAGCTGCGGCCTGCCCATGAGTCACTCCCTGGGTATGATTCACATGTGGAAATAAACGTCTGATCTCAGGAGTTCCAAACGTGATTATTCGTGAACACGGGGGTTCTGCAAACCCTCCAACCGCTCTCAAAGTTGGCACGGTACACATATTTTTAACTTATAGAATGACACATAAACTGGAATTTTCACAACCAGGCGTGAGTTATTTCCTTCAGTGGCTGTCCTGGCACTCCAGGTGGTCACTAATTCTGTTTATTTTCTTTCTAGCTTAATTTAAAGGACTTGTGAATTTTAATAACTTTAGGTTAGGTACGTAATGTCTAATACAAAGGTCTTAACATTTCTTCTACAACTAGCAGATTTTTTTTTATCACACGCAGGATACACGAAACATTTCCATTTTACTTTTCCTATTTGTTTTCTGAAGGACGACGTAAAAACAGCTCTTCTGACCTAGAATTACCCGGAAGAAACGTGTCACGGCCTCCCACGACGGCACCGCTAAGGGGCGCCGGCAGGCTCGGGGACCGTATTTTCCACGCTTCAGACGGTAAGAGTCGTAGGGATCCCTAGTGGAAAGTACGTCAAACCTCCCCACACATTCAGATGCTGTAAAGATAAATTGGGTTTTGAATCTTACATCCGTTTCCCTTCACAAATTAGCCTGGAGTTGCCGTGTTTTCCGCGGGGGATCATCTGGTCTCGTCACGGCTCAGGCAGGGGCGGCCTGTGCACGGAGCTGTTCCCGTGCAGGCTTACCGTGCCTTACTCCGTCTTCTGCTTGGCTTTGCTTTGGGATTTTTAGTAAGAGCGTTCGGGGCTGCGGCGGGCGGTACTCGACGTGCTGGGCCCGGGGCCGCCCACAGGAGAGTTCTGTAGCCCCGGCGTTCCATCTTTGCACTTCAAAACGTTTTACTGAGCACACGGAAGACGCAGGTCTTGTGCAGGCAGCCTCTTAAAGGTGAACAGCGGTTCTGTTATCTGGCATCCGTCGCAGACACACGTGCTGAGAACGAGTCAGACCGGCCCATAATCTCACCCGAGGAAGGGCTTACCAAAGAAGCTGATCTGGAAACTGTGCCAGCAATGGAAAAAGACACGAACTGTAAAAAAGTCACCAGCGTCTCAGAGTTTTATTTGCTGCGTTAACCTCCTAGATTTTCAGTCAGGAGCTACAGGCAATTTGGGAAAATGGGCTTTACCAATTAATATTTGCGAATGGCTCATTGTTCCCGAGGAAAACTCCAAACGTAATTTTCATACTCTCAGTGCACCCGGCACTTGAAGATCGCCCGGTGGGTTCTTGGCCGGAGCAGTTCTTGTAAGTCGTTCGTTCGTGAGTAATTCCTGGCTGTCGGAAGACTCTCCCTTACATGTTCCCCTGTGTCATCCGTCTGTCACCCGGAACTCCCCGGGCTTGGCGTTCCCATCTCTCAGTTTACATTTAGGCCTTGACCCTTCAGCTTGTCCGCTGCTGTGCCAAGGACTATACACGAGATCGAGTGGTGTTTGTTTTTTAAGACCTTCTCCTTTTTTTAAGTTTTTATTTTTTTATTTTGAGAGAGAGAGAGAGAGAGAAAAGCGTGAGCAGGGGAGGGGCAGAGAGAGAATCCCAAGCAGGCTCCGCACTGTCCGCGCAGAGCCCGACTCGGGGCTCTGACTCCCGAATCGTGAGACTGTGACCTGAG
Organism: Puma concolor; assembly: GCF_028749965.1. Taxonomy (NCBI): domain Eukaryota; kingdom Metazoa; phylum Chordata; class Mammalia; order Carnivora; family Felidae; genus Puma; species Puma concolor. The sequence goes on from NC_141678.1 coordinate 93,992,337, forward strand.
CCCCGGTCGGACGCTTGACCGGCCGAGCCCCCCGGGTGCCCCTGGAAGAGCAGGTTTTAAATCACAATCAGAATTCGGTCATTTTTAAGGGTGGTCTCTCGGGCTAGGCTCTGAACCCAGTCATCCGTGTCTTCCGATGGTCCTGAATTAGGTTCTCGATTTTAGAAACGCAGGCTCCGTGGTCCTCGACATGAAAATCATGGCTGGTCTTGGTATTTAACTGAAGACAAGTTGAGGGTTTTCTCATGAGCCCTGACGAGGGGAACCCAGCGACGGATTAGCTTCTTGACGCTGGCTCTTAACTGCCGGCTTCCCTTTGGCTCAAACAAAGCGTCCTCAGTGGTATTCAGGCCAACGGGCCGACGCGGGAGCGTGCCTGTGGCCTTACCTAGGTGGGCCTCCACGACCCCGCCGGAAAAACGCACCTTGCTCCTGGGGCGGCAGGGAGGGGACAGAGACTGTCCGCGGTGGAGACAGCGTGTCTGCCGTCTGCCTGGGGGCCCGTGGCCCGTGCCTCCCGCTCCAGGAGCGGCGAGATGGGGAAGCGTCAGTGGAGGGTCACCGCGTCCTCGCCGGATTGGCTGTGGGAGCACCGAGAGAACTGTGGGCTGTGGAAAAGTCAGAAATGCTTTCAAAGAGTATTTGTAATCCCAGAAAGGAAGAGTCCCCGGACCCCAAGTCTAACCGTCAGGGATGAACTACAGAGAGAACATCGGTACGAGATCTTGCAGGAGGGGGACGCTGCCTGGCTCTTGATAAAGCTCGCTTCAACAGATACTCTTAAACCCGTCTTGCCCTTGCAGATCTGTGGTGAAAACTAAATAGTTTTGATCTGTACTTCAGTATGTAGTGGAGGCGTCTACTTTGTCGATAAGCTGTGTGTGCCTGAGAGAGTGACCCCTCAAAGTAAGAACTTTCTAAGTAGGGCAGTTAATTCAGCTCAGGGAATATCTGTTTGTCCAGAATAACAAGTAAGGCTTTTTGAGCAGAAAATAATGCTGAGCTTAATTATTTTATTAATGCATACTCCCCGAGGTAAGGAAATGCGAGTTTTTTCTAAACTTTATAGGCACAGATAAAGCAGTTGGAATATGTTTGCAAGGCTAACTCGGTTGTTTTATTAGAAAATATTCAATATTTCACATGCATTTAAAAATAGCATATTCAATTGCAATTATGTGTTTTCTCTACTTTTGTAATTAAAGAGATTGGAGCTTTTCCTTTGATGTATTGGGATTCCATTAGCAGAATGTTTAATGGTTTAGAGGTAGTTCTGGAATGTTTAATTCACTAGTGTGAGTACAGCCAGTCGTCTTGCGTTTCAGGATGAGGCCAACCGTTGCACAACTGTGTAGAAACCATCCGTTTCGCCGTGGGCTCTTCTGAGCTGTTGATGGTGAACTTCCCTTCCCCACTGTCACCTTTGATTTTCAAGCTAGAGTTAGTTTCCTCTAGAAACATGAAAACAATATCAAAACATTCTCACCTTTCTGAACATATAAAATGCTTTCCAAAGTTAACAATCAAACCTGGTCTAAAACCAGCTCTCCAGCGTTCGAGTGCCCAAACAGGCAAGGAATGGGGGTGCCCCCCGGCTCTGGTGGCACCTTTGGTCTCTGGCTGGCTGTCCCCTCCACCGGGCTGGCTGCAGGGGCGAGTTGGGACTCTGTGGTCCCTCGCATGCACGTGGGCTTCTCAGGGAATTGCCCACCCAAACCATTGGCATTCTTTCTTTTCCTTTTTTTTTTTTTTTTTTAATATACTTATTGGTTGGCGGGGGGAGGTGGCGGGGGTGGTAAGGGACAGAGGATCCAAAGCAGGGTCCACACTGACACACAGCCCGACACGGGCCTCAAACTCCCAAACCGTGAGATCACAACCTGAGCCAAAATCGGACTCTCAACCGACTGAGCCTCCCAGGCACCCTGGTGTCATTTCTTTGAAGTGACATGTGTATGTGTGTATCTTTGCACATGTGGACCGGGACATACGTCCTGGAGGCGGGAGAGCCGAGGGCAGCCCTGTGCATCCCCATGGAAGGAGCACAGATGTGGCCAGGGCACCAGAGTTCAGGGTCTCAGGACACGGGGTCGTGGGGATGATGGCCCTGAGCTCGCAGGACGTCAGCTGCCTAGGAGTTCTGTGGGCCCAGGCAGGCTTGCCCACGGCCACATGTGCCCTGGTCCCTATGCACAGTTGTCCCGGCGGGGGGGTTGCACACCCGGCCCTCTCGGCTGCAGCCAAATCATGTCGCACAGGTAGATACAAGGACGGCTGACTCGTTCCCACAGGCCTGCTGGTGGCTGCCAGGGTGGTCCAGACAGAGGGATGGCCTCAGGCTGGCACACTGTCCCTATGGCCCTTCTCTGCCAGTGCAGTGGGAGACGGTGTGTCCCCCGTGCCTCACCCCGCAGCCACCAGCTTCCTGCCGCATCCCCAGGCCCTGGGCTGCCCGAGTGCTGTCTTAGGAGGTGAGAATCGACACCACTTCGTCCCACACGTTACCCAGTTATGTCCCCCCTTTTATTGCAAACACGCCACTCTTAGGTTCCTGCTCTGTGCTCCAGGAACGGTCCTGTCGCCAGAGGGTAGGCTCCACTGTCTGAGCACTTGCTGCTTTCCAGGGGCAGAAAATCTGTAACGGGCGAGCTGAATCTCGAGTGTCCGCTCATTGATGAGCCAGACTGGTAAGCTCTGCTCACCGATCAGAATAACCTAAAGCATAAGGGCAAGTGTCATACACCACCCCACAGTAGAGAGAGAGGGCTTCGAGCAACAAAAGTCTGTACCAGGGACACTTGAGGTTGATAAATATGAGCAAAGATATTTGTTCCATCCTTCTGTAACATTCTTGACTTCATCTCTCCAAGATGACTGATTGAAGATGGATGGATGCATGGATGGATAGGCGGATGGATGGATGACAGTTGGAGGAACGGATGGATGGATGGATGGATGGATGGATGACAGGAGTGGATGGATGGATGCATGACAGGAATGAATGGGTGGGTGGATGGATGGATGACGGAGGAATGAATGGATGGGTGGATGACAGGAACAGATGGATGGATGGATGGATGACAGTTGGAGGAATGGATGGATGGATGGATGACAGGAGTGGATGGATGGATGGATGGATGGATGGATGGATGACAGGAATGAATGGATGGATGGATGACAGGAGTGGATGGATGGATGCATGATGGAGGAATGAATGGGTGGATGGATGGATGGATGACAGAGGAATGGATGGATGGATGGATGGATGACAGAGGAATGGATGGATGGATGGATGGCTGACGGAGGAATGGATGGATGCATGACAGGAATGAATGGGTGGGTGGATGGATGGATGACGGAGGAATGAATGGATGGGTGGATGACAGGAACAGATGGATGGATGGATGGATGACAGGAGTGGATGGATGGATGGATGGATGGATGGATGACAGAGGAATGAATGGGTGGATGGATAGATGGATGGATGATGGAGGAATGGATGGATGGATGACAGTTGGAGGAATGGATGGATGGATGACAGGAATGGATGGATGGATGGATGACAGGAGTGGATGGATGGATGCATGATGGAGGAATGACTGGGTGGATGGATGGATGGATGACAGAGGAATGGATGGATGGATGCATGACAGGAATGATGGGTGGGTGGATGGATGGATGACGGAGGAATGAATGGATGGGTGGATGACAGGAACAGATGGATGGATGGATGGATGACAGTTGGAGGAACGGATGGATGGATGACAGGAGTGGATGGATGGATGGATGGATGGATGACAGAGGAATGAATGGGTGGATGGATAGATGGATGGATGACGGAGGAATGAATGGATGGATGGATGGATGGATGACAGGAATGGATGGATGGATAGCTGGATGGATGGATGACAGAGGAATGAATGGGTGGATGGATAGATGACACAGGTTGAGGATGGATGCATGGATGGATGGATGGATGACAGTTGGAGGAACGGATGGATGGATGGATGACAGGAGTGGATGGATGGATGGATGGATGGATGGATGACAGGAATGAATGGGTGGATGGATACATGGGATGGATGACGGAGGAATGGATGGATGGATGACAGTTGGAGGAATGGATGGATGGATGGATGGATGACAGGAGTGGATGGATGGATAGCTGGATGGATGGATGACAGGAATGAATGGGTGGGTGGATAGATGACACAGGTGGAGGATGGATGGATGGATGGACAGATGAGAGATGGTTCCTGTACTCTTGGAAGGAATAGAAATTTCAGTGAAATTGAGTACCTGTACTCAGGAAACCTTGCTTATATAGGAGACATCCCTGTGCTAAGACTGCACAAGGTCATGTCACTTCACCCTGCACACCGCACACCTCCTGCCCCCTTTCCAACAGGTTCTCTTGAGCCTAGCAACGTTTCTGCAGCTATGTGCCTCACACCCAGATTCCTGGGCCCACCTCCGAGGCTCGGGGTAGGGCTTGAGGTTTGGGGCTCCTGGGGGATCCGTGTACCGCTGATGTAGCGACCAGAGCAGAGACTGTCTTTCATTGCCAGACTGGCCAGCCTGCCTCCCGACCGGGCGGGGGTGTTGGGCATTGAGCACTTCCTCAGCTTTGCAAATTGGTGACCTCCAGACTGCCTGGAGACCCCGTTGAGGTGCAGATTCTGGCTCAGTAGGGATTCGGTATTTCTAGCAGGTGCAGTGTGGCTGGGCTTGGAGCTGTGCTAAGCAGAGAGGGACCGGGCAGCTGTGGATGCCGCTACAGGACGGGATTGAACCTGGGAAGCCCACCTTCATCACCACCCAAGGCACCCGGCCCCGTGCCCTTGCGCTCGGTGGCAGCTAACAGAAAATCCACCTAATGGTTCCGTGGAAGTTTATTTGTCTCGAATAACCCAAAGCCCAGAGTTCGGGAGTTGCTGGGGTCCATTCCGTTGCCAGCAGAGGCCACCGTAGTCTGTCCTCGTGCGGCTGCCTCGTGACCTCAAGGTGGCTGCTGCTGCCCCAGGTCGTGGCTTCATGCTCCACTCAGACGAAAGGAGGGCAGGGGGCACGTGGCCTGAAGCCAACAGCCCATCTCTCTGTCAGAAAAGTGAAAGCTTTTCCGCAGACTGCACGGAGCAGACTCCCGCTTCGGTCCCTGGACTAGCCCCGTGTTCCTCAGCCACCGCTTGCCAGAAGGGGCCGACAAAACTGGGGGTGTATGAGAGACAGCCGAGCCAGGTACCCTGCCTGAGTTGTCCCTGACATCTGCTGGCGGAATCTTCCAGAGTACGCTCTCTGCTACCCTTGCAGGTTAGGGGAGGCTGTGCCACCCCAGTCAGACCAGAGAGACCTGTGCTCCCGCTCGTTGCTCTGACCGTGGCCACGGCCCATGCTCTCCGGGGCTTAGTTTTAGGGCCTGTGCAGTGGGGGTTAGAAACCACCTCACAATGCTTCCCTGAGCTCGTGTCTGCGGCCCACCCAACAGGGGAACAGCTGTCACTCGCAAGCTCCCTCTGTCCAGAACGCCTCCCCCAGCTTTTCCCCGGGGGGGCTCACTCATGTGTTTAAGACCCACCTCTCCTGGGGCCCCCGGGGGCTCAGTCGGTTGAGCATCCGACTTCGGTTCAGGTCACGATCTCACGGTTCGTGGGTTCGAGCCCCGCGTCTGGCTCTGTGCTGACAGCTCAGAGCCCGGAGCCCGCTTCCGATTCTGTGTCTCCCTCTTTCTCTCTGCCCCCCTCCCCTACTCGTTCTGTCTCTCACAAAAATAAAAACGTTAAAAATTAAAGACAAAACAAACCAAGACCCACCCCTCCTGAAGAGGGGCCGCCAACTATTTATGAGCTTTGTGACGCGGCTACCTTCTGAAAGCACTGGTTGGGGTACTGCACCAGTCCAGGCACAACGGATGGTCTGTTTTCCTAGCAGCTTGTGTCGTGACCAGCTAAGAGAGCATGGCAGGCGTGGGGGACGGTGCCCCGAAGACCCGGGGACCCACACATCTGGACATTGGAGGTAAAGCTCAACCTCACAAAAGGGAATGTTGGAGTTTTCCATGGGAGTTAAGTCTGATGATGTGGGGACAGGGCACAGGGGCCGCCCCTGAGCTCTGTCAGTGAAAGCAGATAGAAGCCGCTGGTTAGAAGCGGCCCTAATGGGACAGAGTCCGTGCAGGGGCCTCCCCGGGAGTCATCTGGGGGCTCGGCCCCGTCCAGCTTGGCCACCGTGCGCAGTAATCACACCACGCTGCCCTCCCCGTCCCGATGCAGTGTCACCTGCGGCCCACCCCTCCTCTGCATCTGCCGTCTGGCACCAGCACTCCTGGTCTACACGGCAGAGGGGCTCTCAGGCCCGCTGCCAGTGACAAAGCCTGACACCGGGGGCCAGAGCTGTGCTGAGCTGGGAGGTGTGGAGGACAGGCGGCCCCCCCGGAGGGTCGTGGCCTGCAGGATCCATTTGTGTCCCCGAGAGCAGCGCCCCGTGTTCTGGCTCTCCCCTTCGTGGGCAAGTCGTCTGTGTCGAAACCAAGGTGTTGATGAACCGAAATTAGTGCCGTATATGCAGGAGCATTCTCGGAACTTGACGCTGGGGCAAACGAGGAAGAAAGCCGCTCTGCCCCAGAACTTCGCCATTTTCTGCCTCTTCTCGTGCCTCGGCAGCGCTCACGGACGGAATGCTGAGGGCTCTCCCTGCGGTCACAACTCTGTGTTCGGCTTAATGATACGGGGAACTGCAGATGAGGTGAGGATAACTTGAAAAGAAAAGGCATTATTGGTAAGTGCGCTGGAAGCCTTGCAAATTTGAAACGATAAATTGGAATTTTACAGGACTAATGAGTTTTTGAAAACCGTTAGCCAGGCTTGTCCAAACAGTTCTCTCCCTATTTAAGATTTTCTAAATTAGAAACTCAGAAATTTCATAGGTGTTTTGGTCCTGGAATGAACAAACAGCCAAAGTAGAAAGTGTGTTTCCATTTATTAAAGTTACATTGTACCCACTTCCATCATGATCACAGTGTACTATTCTTACTGTAATTGATGGTCTGTCCAGAGCACTTGCTTTATTGAGCCAAATTCTAGATACTTTGTAACCATCACTGCACTCAGCTGTCAAAAATAAGTGACTTCTAGAGGCGCCTGGGTGGCTCAGTCAGTTGAGCGCCCGACTTCGGCTCAGGTCACGATCTCACGGTTCGAGCCCCGCGTCGGACTCTGTGCTGATGGCTCGGAGCCTGGAGCCCCCTTGGGATTCTGTGTCTCCTTCTCTCTCTGCCCCTCCCCCGCTCGTGCTCTCTTTCTCAAAAATAAATAAATAAACATTTTAAAAAATGACGAGTCCTGGAGAATTCGGGCCTGCTGCCACACAGCGGCCAGTGCCTGGAGCGGGACAGCAGCCGTCCTGTAGACAAGACACCGAGGACGTCGGGTTTCCGCCTGGCCGTCCGCACCGCGGCCCTGAGGCCCGATGTGCGCCGGTGTTCATCCTCACACGGGACCGTTGCTTTCCCTTTACCAGCATCTGCATACCTGTACTTAGCGTGCACCTGCTCTGTGACATTTGGGCTCGCACGCCGGCTGCAGGCGACGGGGCCAGTGTTCTCGGGGCGCAATCTGTCGGCCGCCTCACTCCCTGCTTCCTACGGCACAGCGAATTCTGCAGGAAAGCCTGCCACTGGCAGCTGTGACTCTGCGGGGGGGGGGGGGGGGGGGGGGGGAGGGGGCCGCCCGGGTCTCTGCCCCCCTCCCACGTGCATCTCGCCCCCGTCTCTGGGCAGCAGCTCGGTTCAAACACAGATGCTCGCCTCACGTTCATCCTCCCCCGTTCCGTTTTGTTGTCTCCTTTGCGCACGGTTTGTACTTGCCGACAGTGCAGGCAGGTGCCAAGCCGAGGTGGGGTTAGCGGAGTGGGCGCCGTGGCTCTCCCGGCCTGAGGGCTTCCTGCGAGTAGTAAGCAGGCACCTGGCAACTTTGTGCCAACCAGCAGGGGCCCCGGGCTTCACGACTTGGAAACTGCAAAGGCGCCCATCTGTACAAACGGCCTGTCTCTCTGTGTCTCTCAAATAAGCAGAGAAAAACACCGTCTTCCAACAGGAAGCCAGCCTGACCCCACAAAAACCTCCATCTTATGGAAAATGCGACCGTTTGGTAAAAAGGGGTAATCAAACATTTCCTATGCTGTCAAGTAGTTTTTAATATCAACTGTGACTCTGAGGAGACAGAAAGGCACAGGGCCTGGCTCTTATCTGAAAATCTGAATAAATGTCCAGATTGAGGAGTGCTCTCCGCGGCATATAAGCCAAACGTGGTCTTGAGGCCCATTTTCTTCTGACTTCCTGTCGTGGAACAGCGTAGGGAGCAGGACAGAACAGAAGCCGGGCAGGCATCTGAAAACAGCGGCTGAAACTGTCGTGACGCCAGCGTTACACGTGCGCCTCCCAATTGTCGTGCCTCACTCGGCTTCCCACAAGGACACCGACGGCAGGGTCCCTCCAGATAGATGACTTTTTACGCTGAATCCATTCGGTCTGTAAGAAACAGAAACGAGATCCGACAGCTGCGTGAAGCCGGAAGCACTTCTGGCGGTGTCACCGTTTAGGACGAGCTGCTCCCTATGTTCGCGTTCCCATTACTGAGAAAAATTTCTGCCCAGAGAGGTGTTGTTTTGTGAGTTATGGTGACTGGATAAACCCTAAGAAAGAACAGCGTGACTCATCAGCCGCGTCCAGAACGCCCGGCCCCAGCAGAGGGCAGGTGCCCTCGCTGTCCCTCCCGACAGCGTCTCCGCTACCCGCCATCACTTTCGAGCTTCCTTCAGCCGGGGTGATTTCTGGGGGTGACCAGCCACCTGGCCCAGGGCTCCCGGGGGCCCCACCAGCTTAAATGACGTGTCCAGTTATCTGTCCATTCGGACAAACATGAGGTTCTGTGATGAAACACGCATATTTATTTATTTATTTTATTGAAAACAATTGTTTAAAGTTTATTCATTTATTTTGAGAGAGAGAGAGAGACAGAGAGCCTGTGGGAGCAGGGGAGGGGCAGAGAGAGAGGGAGACAGAGAATCCCAAGGAGCCTCCTCACTGTCCATGCAGAGCCTGATGAGGGACTCGAACTCAAGAACCGTGAGACCATGACCTGAGCGGAAATCAAGAATCAGATGCTTAACTGACTGAGCCACCCAGGCGCCCCGAAACATGCATATTTAAGCCAGGCTCAGAGCGAGGCTCTCTGGACACCAGCATGCTGATTTCACCGGCAACCGTGGGCCAGCCAGTGCTCCCTGGGGTCTCCCCAACACCCAGTCACGCCGACGTCCTCCCAAGACATCAGCACAGAGGTCTGGTGCTCAGAGGCCCATGCACAGTAGGATTTGAACTCGGGCCCGGAACCCAGACTTGCACACCATTCTTTTCTCATACAGGAACAGAGGAGGACTCTCCTTTATAAGGAAACTGAAATGGAAGAATTCTCTGAGCCAGCCACATAACAAGGCCGAGGCCGGGCGCTGCTGGGTTCCTGTGTGAGAAGGTACGAGGCACGCCTGTGACTGCGTAAGCTGCCCGTCTCTGGGGGATGGTCCTCTGAGTACAAACAGCAAAGCCGTGTGAACCCCGGCGTGTTCGTGCCGGCAGGATCGTGGTCTGATCTGACTTGGCTAATCTCATCCACATCACTGGATCCTTATTTGAAAACATAGACGTGATCTTGAGCTGCCAGTACTCAGGTCCTGGGACAAAGGAAGGACACGACCTGCAGCCTCCTGAGGACTAAGGTCTCACGGGTCCTGGGGCCGAACAAGAACAGCGGAGAAAACCAGGGGCCTGAGTAAAGTACGGGCCTTTGGGTGTCATAACGCATTGGCGGTCTCATTAATTGTAGCAAACGTACTACACCGACGTAAAACGTCACAGAAACTAGACGTAGGGCATATGGAGAATGATCTGTACTATCTTTGCGGTTTTTCTATAAATCTAAATCCGTTTTAAAATAAACCTTTAGGGGCGCCTGGGTGGCGCAGTAGGTTAAGCGTCCGACTTCAGCCAGGTCACGATCTCGCAGTCCCCGAGCTCGAGCCCCGCGTCGGGCTCTGGGCTGATGGCTCAGAGCCTGGAGCCTGTTTCCGATTCTGTGTCTCCCTCTCTCTCTGCCCCTCCCCCGTTCATGCTCTGTCTCTCTCTGTCCCAAAAATAAATGTTGAAAAAAAATTTTTAAAAATAATAAAAAAATAAAAATAAAATAAACCTTTATTGGGGCGCCTGGGTGGCGCAGTCGGTTAAGCGTCCGACTTCAGCCAGGTCACGATCTCGCAGTCCGGGAGTTCGAGCCCCGCGTCGGGCTCTGGGCTGATGGCTCGGAGCCTGGAGCCTGTTTCCGATTCTGTGTCTCCCTCTCTCTCTGCCCCTTGCCCGTTCATGCTCTGTCTCTCTCTGTCCCAAAAATAAATAAACGTTGAAAAAAAAATTTTTTTTAATTAAAAAATAAAAATAAAAATACACCTTTATTTAGAGTCAACTAAAAACTGAACTGAGCCGAGTCATGTGCTCTGTCATGGGTGGTGAGGGAAGCTAGGGAATCTCTCCCAGAAATACAGAGACGATGCGCAGATATAAGCATCTGGATACATTCTGGGGGTTGCCTGACCCCAGGTCACAAGCCGTCTCCCGCACGGACAGAAGAGAGGGGCACTGGATGGGCCCCCGGAAGCAGACGGCGAGGGAGAGACGGAGTGGGATGTGTTCTGCGATCTTTTCTGTGACCTGTTTGGTTGTCACAGATTCTGTCACCTCAGGCGGCAGCCAGGCTGGACCCGCACGGGTCCTGGGAGCCCGCGGTTCAGCGACAAACCCAGGTGGTTCCTCCAAGCCTCTGGCTAAAGCTCCCTGGCCGCCTCCACACCCCCTGCGAGTTAGCGTCTACGACTGGCGTGCAGTTAGAGCAGGCCTCCAACCGACCTCCCTACTGGGTGACAGGTGTCTCAAAGTTCCAAAGTGACCTCAAATCGAGCCTCCTGGGAATGTTTCAGGGAATTCTGGTACCAACAGCACGCGATTTCTGCGTAATGCACATCATCCGCCCACCGTTTTTCATGGCGCCTTCGGTACATGCTTGTGTCCCGAAAGTTTTCTTCACAGACCGAGCGATCCTCGTTTTCGGAAGACGTGGTCTTGCAACGTCCTGCGAGTGTCCCTGACACAGCCACAGCCTGAAACTGTGGCCAACGCCTGCCGTCACGTGACTGTGCGGGAACAGCTCCGGCCCGAGCGCCGCACGAGGTTTCCGACGCGCGTCACTTCCGGGAAGCACGTGAGCGGAGAGGGTCTCGCGAAATCGTGCCCGGTTCCCGGCGGCCAGCGCGCGGTGACGCGCCAAGCGAGCGCCGCGCAGAGACCTGCGCCCGGTGCCCACGGACGGCTGACCCCCCCCTTCCGACACCTTCCCCCTCGCTGATCGTGGCCACCGCGCGGCCAGGACGTCGCCAGGGCAGCAAGTACCGCCACCTGGCGACATTCACGTGCACGCTGACGATCAAGAGGAAAACCGCTGTCTGTCCGTTTCTCTGACGGAAAAGCGGCAGGTCGACGCGAGCGCTGCCATTTTGTGTTGCTCCGAGCGAAAGGGCTGCCGGGAGGCGTCAGAGGGAGACGGGAGCTCACGTCGGCGTGGTGCGATTCGGTGACTCTCTGCAGAGCGAAGCGCCGCCTTCTGCTACCGGCCGCTTGGAAGGGTCGAAACCGAAACGTCCGTGACGGCATCGGATGGCCGTTTCCGCGTTTGCGTACAGTCCCTGCAGCAAAGTAAGATCTGTGTCAACTCGTGGGGGAAGTAACTTCAGAGCACGTGTCGGTGATGTTTGGGAACTTGTCAGCCCTGCGGTGTGTCCCCAGGGGGTTGTCAGTACACAGTCAGAGTCACCGAGTACACAATGGCTGGTCCCTCCACGCGGCACAGATTCTATTGTCCAGTCGCCAACTTGAGGCACATAGAGATGACAGCGTGTCATGTCCGTAGCTGTGGACACAGGCTCGGCCTGTCCTTCTCCACCTCCTGCCTGGGTGTCCCCCATGCAGCACAGGTGACAGCTGATTTCACATGCACTGGCCGCCGACAGCCCGGGGAAAAGGCCCTTAAGCCACAGCTCCGTCCAGACTTTCTCAGGTGGCTTGAGGGCTCCCTGGGTCAGCCCTTGAACCGGAGCTCAGAGTGGGAGCGGTGCCAAGGGCTGGGCCCCCCCCCCCAGATCGACATATGACCCAACTGACAGTGCAGCATTTGCTACACAGCGGCTTGACAAGGCCCCTCTGCCTTCATTACCTGGCTACACGGCTTGAGTGCAGCCCTCCTACAAAGAAATCCTCGAGCTGCCTTATTGACAGAACGCTTAGTAAGAGTCAACCTCATCCCGCAAAGACCCCGGGGTTAGGGCTGGGGCCCGTGTGCAGAGCTGCCGTTCAAAAATGGTCCCAGGCAATTCTGAGGAAGTGGACCATCTTTGAGGAGCAGTGACCGTGGGTGGCCCACTTCTCCGGAACCTGGGAGCCTGAACCACCTGAAGAGGATTCTGGAGATTGAGGGCACCGGGTCCAATTCACCAGATAAGGAAGCCCTTGGCCCAGGCTCTATGGAGACTTGAGGCCGAGACAGATGGTTAGGCCTGGAGCTAGAAAAACTCAGAGGCTCTAGAAAAACCACCCGCCCTGATGTCTCCAAAGGTGCATTGTGGGACGTGGTTGTGGAGTATGAACTTGGCTCCAATCTAGAATGGCCTAAATGTCATCTGATAGCTTACTAACAAGAAGCTTTATCAAGTTGAAAATGATAAAAGAGGGCCATTAGCTTAGAAACAGTCCCTGTATGACCAAAGACAAAGAAACCAAGTGTGATGTTAGAAGCCAGCTGGGGAAGCGCGTTGAGGACCTCCTTTCGTGTGGCTGCTGTCTCCATGGGAGACTCCCATCCAGGAGGCCAGTGATTCTACTGACTTCTCACCCAACAGCCACTGGGGTTATTGATACAAATCAAATTGTGCAGCCCAGTTTGGGTACGGCCTCGGAAGAGCTCTGCTATGAATCAGCTGCCTGTCCGTCCCCTGGTACTCGGCTGTGGGTTTCCAGAGTTGTCACAATGAAACATAAAATACTTAAGGCCTCAAGAGCTGCTTTTAATTAAATTGCCAAGTTTCCCAGTGGGGTCATTTGCGAATTATGCTGCTTTCTTTTTTATGTGAAACGAGCATTGTTCCGTGGGAAACGCCGTGAAATCCAGTCTCCTGCAGGAGTTGGCCTGGAAGGGTGTGGACGTACGAAGCACTTTACTGTCCTGCTGCTGGGTTTCTGTGCCCCTGAGAGCACCAAGAGGCTGCCCGGCAAAGGGAGGGGGGTCTTTCATCACTGGGGTGACTTGGCTTCATAGAGGCTGTGACGTTGTTCCTGGAGATGAGACGGCGTGATTGACGGCCTGTCGTTGTCGAGAAACGTGAAGCGTTTTGGAAATCAGAAGTGGCTGTGCAGTGTGTTTTCTGGTGCACCTGACCCGAACCAAAGTGCCTGCACGTGCGCGTGTGTGTGCACAGGCACCTGCGCGTTCTCCGGTTGTGAGTATTCATGCTTTGCTGCACGAGTCTGAACCACTGCAGACGTGTGGCACCTGCTACGTGTACTGTGCTAATTTCTACGCTCCAAAAACGCCTGGGTTTCGGAGTGAAAGGTCTCAGTACACGGAGGCGTGTTCCGTGTTTATGGATGTCCTGTGGATATCCAGATGACCGGGCATTATTTGTTAAAAACAGCATCCTCCCCCCGTCGTTAGGCCGAGCTGCCTTTGTGCTAAGCCGAGCATCCAGGGAAAAAACTCGAAACCTGAGCTCTGCAGTGCCCCATGTCGGAAAAACCCACATCACTCTAGGCAAAGTGTAGACACAAGTGCAAACGGTTAACAACAAACCTGCCAGGAAATTCCATAGGACAAAATACCTTTATGGGTCGAAGCTGAACATAAAAATTACTAACCGAGGGGCTCCTGGGGGGCTCAGTCGGTTAAGCGGCCGGCTCTTGGTTTGACCTCAGGTCTTGGCCTCACAGTTTCGTGAATTCAAGCCCCGCGTCGGGCTCTGCACACTGACAGCACGGAGCCTGCTTGGGATTCTCTCTCTCCCTCTCTCTCTCTGCCCCTCCCTGGCTTGCTCTCTCTCTCTCTCAAAATAAATAAACTTAAAAAATTACCAACTGAAAAGGAAAATTGATCAAAATTAAGGACTCTGCCAATTAGAAAGTGCAGGTGAGAGACAGGAACACACAGGGAGCGGGGCCTGTGTCTCTGGAGAGAGGAGCTGACATGCTCCTTCCTTTCCCATCTTGCCAAGAATGACTAAACCCCGCCGGCCGTTACCTGCACAGCACACACACGAGAGGACCCCGCGGCGGGAGGAGGCAGACCGGTGGGGCCCTTAGTGTGAGGACAACATGGCAGAGGCTCCCCAGGCTCCCTCGGACTCGGGGCTGAGGAGCCAGCAGCCCAGAAGGACCGGCGGGCAGAGGTGAAGACGTCCCAGAAGAGCTGCTCTCTCCAGCCCAGGGGCCAGGAAGGGGGCTGCCTGGCCGGACAGACAACTTTTAGACAATAACCACCCTGCTCGGTGGACACCCTCCCGCCTCGTGTCAGCGGTGACCCTGGGGGCAGCCGGTGACCCCTTGGCCCAGCAGCAACAAGGACCCCAGGCTCCCCACCAGGGCCAGGTGCGTCCACCGTGCTGCCGGAGCACAGCCAGGGGGAGACAGCCAAATGCGAAGTGTGAGTAAGGTCGAGGCTCTCATAACGTGCCGTGAAACCACCCAGGCTTCAGCTGAAAATCACTCGTGGGGCGCCCGGGTGGCTCAGTCGGTTAAGCGTGACCCTCGGTTTCGGCTCAGGTCACGATCTCACAGTTCACAGGATCGTGCTCCCCGTCGGGCTCTGTCTGGGCTGATGGCCTGGAGCCTGCTTTGGACTCTCTCTCCCCACCCCCGACCCCTGCTCCCCTGCTCGTGCACTGTCTCTCAAAATAAATAAATAAACTTAACAAAAAGAAAGAAAGAAAACCCCTTGTCCTCCCAAGAACAGCAAGACCTCAAGCCGAAGGAGGAGGAGAGCCGGGGAGGTGCACTCTGCGCGGGCAAAGGTCGGGGACTCTCGGGCACGTGGGACAGCATCGCAATGAAAAGGCTTCGACAGGCCGCCAAGCGCCGGTCACGCGGCTGCAGGAGAAGGCCTGGCACAGCCACCGCGGCCGGGAAGCGCCACGGGGCAGCGTCAGGATGAAAACACAACAACAAGCAGGGCAAAAGGGGCACGAGGGGTAAAACGCACAGTCAGAGGCTCAGCGGCAGGAGGGCAGGGGAGGGACCCGGGAAGTGGACGCTGCACCGGGAGGGACCTGAACAGCAGGGGGAAATGGACGCGGGGACAGCGAGGCTCCCGCGGAATTGCCGACACTCGTGTCCAGAGCGCGCGGGAAGGGAGAGCGAGGGCAGGCTGAACACAATGCTACAAGACACAGTGGCCGAAAACGTCCCAAATCTGGAAGAGATACAGACCTACAAATGCAAGAAGCTGAGTGAACGAACGTCCAGCAGCGTGAGCCCGAGCCCACACCGGGACCCGTCACAGGCTTGTGTGAACATTCAGGATCGGGGGGAAGACTTGAAGGCAGCTGGAGAAAAATGACACTTATCGAGAGGGGGAAAACAATTAGAACGACAGCGGATTTCTCATCAAGAACCAGAAGCCACCGGAGAGAGGAAGCTGCGGACACAGTTTCAGGTGCCGGGAGGAACCACCTGGCTGCGTCCACACCCAGCAAGACACAGAAAGGGGAGAGGACAAGCTGGAGAGCCGGGACGGCAGCGGAGCTGTGACGCAGGCCTAGTCCGCCAGGGCACAGACACCACGTTCTAGGAGCACCGGGGAGATGATGAAGGAAGGCCGCGCAAACAGGCCGCGTACACGGGATGGGCGTGTGTCCTCACCCTGCGTGTACTGAGTCCTGACAGCAGAGGTGAGATGTAAGCGTGGTCCGGGGGGGCTGTAATGAGTCGAGAGGGGACATTGCAGACCACAGTAGGAGGCAGATGTTCCGGAAAGTCAGCTGACCCGGAAAGTGGACTGTGTGGGCGTCCCTGGGATGTAACACCCAGAGCGGCCACGAGAAGGCTAGCCAAGGAGATGCTGTCCGATCACTTGCAGTCCTGGTGTCCGAGCCATCACAGGGCCCAGCAGGACCCGCGGCCGAGATCCCGGAGCCCGAAGACACGGGCAACGCCCGCACGGCGGACCCACCTTCCACTCCGCCTCCTGGGTCTGCCGCCCACGGTGTCCAGGAGCTTGAGTGTGGCTGGTCACCGGTGCCCTCCTTGCCACGGACACCTCTACAAACTTCTGAAGACCTGAGCGTCCTTACGTGACTCCAACACACGTCCCGTGTGTGACTAGATGCCCAGATTGCCGGTCGGAGAAGGATGCACGCTCACACACGTGTGGATTTTATGTTTCTGAGCAGTTGTCTACCGACCTGATATCAGAGGGACAGCCCAGTCTTCTATTTTCATCAAATCATCGTGATCCAGATTGCCGACCCCTGGTTTTGTTATTACTTGTTTAGTAATCTTTATATACTTAACTGTGTGCAGGTGACCAAGTAAGGACAGGATGAATGGACAGACGAGAAATCCAATTCTTCCCACACAGTCCAAAATTCCCAGCTTGGCCACAGGTTTGACACAGGTCAGCATTGCCGTCTCAGGTAACGGCAGTTTCCTCTGAACGTGCACCTGAGCTCTGGCCCTGGGCCAAAGGACACGGTGGTGACAGCCTCTGCTTCCCAGGCCGCCCGTGTGCCCTCTTCTCTTGTGCCTCAGACAACGGGGGTCTTCATGTTAAGTATGCTTCCTCACAAGGGCTTCTGCATCATATTTTTAATAGTTAAACTAAAAAAATTCCTGGGGCACCTGGTTGGCTCAGTTGGTTGGGCGTCCGACTCTTCATTTCAGCTTGGGTCATGATCTCATGATTCATGAGTTCGAGCCCTGAGTTGGGCTTGGTGATGACAAGCCTGGAGAGCCTGGAGCCTGCTTGGAATTTTCTCTCTGCCCCTCCCCTGCGCTCACATGCTCTCTCTTTCAAAATAAATAAATAAGCTTAAAAATCCCCGCATGAAATTTCATTTTAGATTTTCCTTCCAATTTCCTATGTACTTTATGTTCGTTGTAGAAAATGTGGTAGATATAAACAAAGAAGGGAACATCACCCCGAATCCCACAACTGTGTCTTTGATGTTGCCACTAACTTTCACGTGCGTCCTTCCTGTCTTTGTTGAATATGACAGCATACCCATACGAACAGACACGCACGAGAGAATTAGGACGGTGTCAAGCTGGACCCATGGTCTTGTCTTGCTTTGTGACTCTCATGTTGAAAACATGGTGTTGCTGCCCGCCATCTTGACCCTGTTTACGTGCGATCTTTTGTGACACAGGTGTCCCCGTGATCGCTGGGACGCCCATTGCTCTCACTGAGTTCCACGGTGAGATGACTTAGCATGTGTTGGGGTGCCCGGGGGGCTCAGTCGGTTAGGCGTCCGACTCTCGGTCACGGCTCAGGTCTTGATCTCAGGGTTGTGAGCTTGGACCCCGTGTTGGGCAACATGCTGGGCATGGAACCTGCTTAAAAAATGTGTGTGTGTGGCCCCCACAGGGCAGGCCAGCAAGTAAGATAAAATCAGAGCGCCTCAGTGTGACAGGTGTCTTTGAATATCCTTGCGACGCCTCTACTTTTTGAGGACAAGATGCTGAAGGTGGATATTTTTAAGTTGATACAAGAAAACGGCATTTATGTCCTTGGGTGGTTTTCTTCAACTTCTTTAAATGTGTTTAATAATAGTTGTTTTGCACACAGTGTCTGTGCTCCTGCTCACAAACACATCTTGCAGTGCACGCGTCTTGCACTCCAGTTCTACAGGAAATCACTGGAAACAGTGGCCCCTTGCAAAAAGCCGCTAATCCAACTGTACCACCCTGTAGTTTCATTGTTTCTCTTGTTCTTTTCACACCATGTTTTCTTTGGGGAAGGAAAGAGCTGTCAACATGTCATAATATGTTTGTGTGTCTCACTGAAAGATAATCTGGGTGCCGGTCCGTGTCCCATAATTATCCAGCTTTCGACGGAGAACAGGTGAGCACCTGCTGAGGCCACCGGGGGCACACCTCACCTGGACGGGGGCTCAGGGCTGCGGCCGCGGGCCCCAGCCTCCACCGCGTCCACGCGCCTCCGTCTAATGGAGCAGTCATTTACACGTTTCAGTGGACAGAATCAAAGGGTGATCTGAATTTCTTCCAGGCAATTTCTCCTTTTGTTTTTCTTAATTCATGAGTATTAATATTGTTTAATGAGGATTTTGTATTTTGAGGGTTTTTTTGCTTTGTTTTTGGAGGGGCTCTGCTTCCCTCCTTTCAGAAGCGCCAAACATCTGCAAACTCAAAGCAACGGAACACACACGACGAGGGACGAGGAGAGAAGGCTTGGCATGCGCCCCGATGAGAGTGGATGTGGCTGCGGCTCCGAGGACCTCGGGTCGTCAACAGAGGCAGGCGGTGATAACGTCACTTCCGTGCCCTGTCTTCCAGGCTCTGTCTCGTGGAAGACAGAGCGGACGTGAGGCGTGGCGCTCAGCCGGCGGGTGTCTGGGCGGTGGCCTTGAGGCGCCGCCAGCGGCCAGGTGGAGCGGACACGGGGGCCACTGTCACTGCCGCGTGTTCACAGGTGTGTCTGCACCGCACTGGGGGCGTCCCATGCGTTCTCCCACTTAGGCCTCATGTGAAGCTTTCAAGCGAGTACTGTTTTCGTTCGCATTCTTGGATACGGAAACACACTCAGAGTTTAAAACGTGCTTGTGATCACAGGTCAGTGGGAGAGAAGAGGTCAAGACCCGGTGACGTGCTGCCTTAACTCCTAGACGCTGCATGCTATTCGCGCCTACATTTAACAAAGGCAGCGCCATGCCTTAAAATACATCTAAAAATAAATGTGTCCCACTCTCCGACGGGTGTGAAGTTTCTGCAGTTGAAAATTTTTGCCTCAAATTTTCAGGGGGCAGAGCCAGAGTTACCCTCGAAAAATAACACGTGTGGGCCCATGGCGGGCTCCGTCGGTAGACCGTGTGGCTCTTCATACCAGAGTCCCGAGTTCAAGCCTCGTGGTGGGTGTGGAGCCTACTCAATTAAAAAAATAATAATAATTAATGAGTAAATAATAACAAATGTGATGATGATAATAACAGTTAACATCTGTAGAGTATGTTTTCACAAATCAAACTGGCAATTGTGCTAAAGGTTAACGTTCCTGGAGAGTCTCTCTGGAGAGGAGGGCACAGAGCGGAGGCGCAAGGGCCCTGTCGCCGGCACGGGCGGTGTGGGCTGCTCTAGGTGATGGTGGTTTGGAGGGGACAGGAAGATCCACCGGGCTGAGCCCAAGACGCCGTGAGGCCTGTTACTGAGGGCGGCTGTGCGGTGAGACGAGGTCCTAGAGGACACAGTGGGGCCTACAGACGGCCGGGGCTCCCGTGGTCGTAGGCTGAGTGTCCACGGGCTGGCCTTTCAGGGTGTGTGGGCACAGCGCTTGCAATTCCGGGACCCTTCTAAGTTTTACAAATGTATCAAGCGTATCTGAAAACTCCCAGTTCCATCAACTTGCTAATTTTAGACTCTCTGAAAATACCGAAGGAAAAAAGGTTTCAGCATTAGACTCGTCCTATTTGACTATTAAAACAGAATCGGGAATACTCTGACTCTAATATAGGAGCACGGGCTGAAAACCAGCGTGAGGAGTCAATAGGAAGTGCCAGCACTCATGTCAACAGTGACCGTGTGGGACTGGACGCCCTAAAGACCAGTGGGCCCAGCTGGGTCTCTGCTCTGTGCAGAGAAGTCTCACCCTGGGGGATTAGGAGGAAGCGACAGTTTCACGATTCAATACAGCAAATATTTCTTAGACGCTTGGTGTGGGTGAGACTATGGGAGTCGCCAGAGAGAAGGGTAAAGAAAATGTGTGCGGCACAGAGTAGGACAACTGTGCAAACGGCAAAATACAGACCTGACCTTCTACGAGGGGTCTTGCAGGTGCTGCGGGAGTTCAGAGGACGGTGTCTTGGTGTCTTTTGAGAAGGTCCCCACGGCACGCAGGCAGTGTCCCCCCACCCCCCGCCACGGAACACCACAGGCTGGTTGGTGTGGACCCCTCATGGTTCTCAGGGCTGAAGCCCAACACCCAGGCTCTGGCCGATTCCGTGTCTGCAGAGACCCCACTTCCGTCCTTCACCGCATCTTCCTGACGTGTCCTTGCACGGCTCAGCAGGACGAGGGGGGTCCCTGGGGCCTCTTACAAGGGCACTAATCCTGTTCGTGAGGGTCCTACCCCAATGGCCCGATCGCCTCCCAAAGGCCCCACCTCCTAAAACCATCACCTTGGCGGTTAAGTTTCAACACGTGAACTGGGGGCACCCAGCCTTCAGTCCACGGCACGAGACCGTCAGGCAGAAGGGGACAGCGAAGGCTCTGGACGTGCTGAGTGCGGGGAGTGCCAGAAACGAGACTCGAGGAGGAGGGAGCACCGTGGGCCCTGGGCACGGGAGGGGAAGGCAGGCAGGGCACTCAGCCCGCAGAAGACAGCAATTGCTGGGGACTCGCCCGGCAGCCCCGTGCCTCCGCCCCAGCCCTGGCGCCCACACGCCCACCTTCTGGTCCGGAACAGGGCCTGCCTGCCAGCGGAAAATGATCGAGTTTGTGAGTGGATCGCTGGGGCTTGATGTTTACAGCGTCCACTAGTTCAAGTAAAGCTCGGTCTGGGCTGCCTGCCGGTGGCCCGTCCGGGCTGGGGAGGGGCGGACTCTGGAGCGAGGCCGGCTGCTCGGGGTCTGAGAAGACAGCGCAGGTCAGGGGAAGCACGGGCTGCTCGGAGGAGGAGGCGGCCCAGGTGGAGGGAGAGGGCAGGAAGTACCACCCAGGGCGGAAACGTCGTGCACCAACGATCCTTCCAGTCTGCAGTTCTGAAAAAGCCAAGAAACGTCCAAATCCCGTGCCCCCTCAGCGATGGTCGCAGAGGCTCACGTGCTGCTTGGATCTTCGATGACCTTCGCACGTCTTCTGCTTGTGAATACCCCCTGTCTGAAAGCAGGGTTTGGGGGGGGAGTTCCCACGTGCACGTGCAGCCCCTCTCCCTCAGTACCCCCAGTCCTGCCCAGGCTCCTGTGCCCACACGCAGGGTCTCCACTCCGTACCCGGCCAGATGAGCTTCTAACACAGGCTCCAAAGCACGAGAGCAGAGGCCACAGCCCCCGGTGACCTCCCGGCCCCATCTCCTCCTGCCCGGCAAACACAACGGCCGCTCCCTCACAGCTCCTCGTGGTTCGGAGCGAAAAGGTGGCAGAGGCTCACTCGGCGGCCACGTGCCTTGCTCGCTGGGCAGGACGCGGCTGTCCCCGAAGGCCCCGTGGACGGTGGGGCTGGCACACATCTTGTCCCGGGGGCGCCGTGCGGTCGCTTCGAGTGCGGGGCTCAGCTCAGAGGACGGGAGGAAAGGAGAACGGGACGGGACTGTTCCAACTACCAGGGCGTGAGAGGCACGTTCTGAAACTGGGACGCGCCCTGAGCACAAGGAGGAAACGCAGGGCACCCTGGGCTTCTCCCCCTGGGCGGCCGCCCCGGTCACGGCGCAGATGACTCCGAGGGCCCCAGGCTGCAGGTAAGCGAGGCCTGTCCCGTCCCCGGGACCCTGGAACCCAGGACTGCTGAGTGAACGTTCTCCGGGTTCCAGTGGCTTTGGCTTTGTCTCCACTCTCTGCTTGGGTGTACGGAAGGATCGGTTCCTAAAGGAGAATTGAGAATATTTGCAATTAGCTAGCTAAAGATAGAAAGTGGAGACAGTACAATGGCGTGTTGCTCGACATGTAATAGTAGCAGAATGTCGGGCTGTGACCTCGCTTTTTCCCGATTCACATTAATATCGTACAACTAAACGACATCTGCAGTGAGTACACGCTGCACTGTTTGTCCGGAGATAAAAGCGACACAGCAGACCTTTCAGTTTTAGAAAGTGAAAGCCAGTTAAACGTCTCTGCATTCTGACATCGAGGAGACCCTGCCTTGCAGTCTTGAGCACAACTAATGGGAGCGTTTCATGTCGTCCCGTGTAAACTCGCCCAGCTGTAAACAAACGGCCTGGAAACGGGACCAAATACTAAGCTGGTTGCTTGGATCCGCAGTGAATGGTGACGTCAGAGCGAATCAGAGCCCTGCAGATGTTAGACAGAAGGAAGGTTTGTTTCACATCCTCACCAAGGTACAAATTATATTCCGGAGAATTCGACGTGTGGATGGTATGTCCAGTGGCTTCAGCGGACTCCGTCACGTGGCCATCAGCACAACCTAATTCTGGAAGATTCTCTTCACCCCCCCGAAAAAGACCCGTAGCAGCCCCACCGCTCACCCCAGCCACCCCCAGCCCCAGGCAACCACTAATCTGCTGGCTGTCTCCGTAGATTTACTAATTCTGGACGTTTCACATAAGTGGGATCACACAGCGTGTGGTCTGAGAAAGGTTATATTTCATTGTGAGTTAACAGCTGTACGCCCAGAATGAACACGCTTTTCTAGTGGGGAAAAGAAGCCCCATTAGAACTGGGCAAGATGCTGGGGCTCCTGGGGGACTCAGTCGGTTAGGCGTCTGACCTCGGCTCAGGTCCTGATCTCACGGTTCGTGGGTCCGAGCCCCACATCGGGCTCTGTGCTGACGGCTCGGAGCCTGGAGCCTGCTTCGGATGCTGGGTCTCCCTCTCTGTCTTCCCCTGCCCCGTTCATGCTCTGTCTCTCTCTTTCAAAAATAAATAAAGATTTTAAAAAAAGGAAAAAGAACTGGTCAAGATGCCCAAGCTAGGGTCTTCTTGTCACTACCTTATCCACAGCATTTCCGTGCCCGTGTGATGCTCACTGACCACCTTGTCAAGTCTCCGCACCGTCCGAGTGGTGGCCCAGGGGTCACTGCCTCGCTCGTCCTCGGAGCACCTTAGAGTCTCAGTTGGGCTGTGTGATCTCAAAGTCGAGCATCACTGGACATGTCCTCAGTCCTCATCGTCCAGAGGCTGCTCGTGTCTTCCTCCAAGTCCCCCGTACGGGACCCTACTAATGGGCTGTCCTCCGTGGAACTTGCTGCACTGGTCTCATTTCAAAGACAGTCTGTCTCTTTTATTACATACAGAATAAAGTCCAAGGAAACAAAACCCAGAAAATCACCTGTTGTGACCAGCTTACAATTTTCATTTGCCATTGACTTACTCAGAAATCTTTAACGTGTGCTATGTGATTATCACGATTATCACTCGGCTTCTCAGGCCTGTTGAGTTCCTCCGGTGGATCATCTAAGGCAACAGTTACCCCTGCTTCTCCTGTGCTCCCTAATCTCACGGGGAAACTAACATCAGAAATTCCCCACAGTTTATCATCCACATGAAACATTGTTATACTATGGCCAGTAACCTCCTCAGTAACACACTTCCACTGTTCCTTACACATTTCTTATGCTGCAACTCTGTCTCGAAATCCACCCACGCCACATCTAACCCAGTTGTATAGAAATACACCAACTTGTCATTCATCCTGTTTGAAAAAGTTATTTACGTTTGTTTATTTTTGAGAGAGAGGGAGAGAGAGAGAGAGAGAGACAGAGCATGAGTCGGGGAGGGTCAGAGAGAGAGGGAGACACAGAATCTGAAGCAGGCTCCAGGCTCCGAGCTGTCGGCACAGAGCCCGACGCGGGGATCAAACCCATGAACCGCGAGATCATGACCTGAGCAGAAGTCGGAAGCTTAAGTGAGTGAGCCACTCAGGCACCCCAAAGAGTCTTTTTTTTTTTTTTAAAAGAAATTCCGTCTAACATCTCACTGAAAACATTTCCAGGTCTGTTGAACCCAAACTGTTATGGTACCAAGTAGGCCACTGAATTAAAAGAATACCGCCTGTCAGGGCCATTACGTGTCTCTGCTTTGTGTGTGTGTATTTCTGTCATCCTGCAGAGCACAGAAGCCCTGGTCCAGCTGCCACTGGGCCCACCTGAGTGCTGAGGGCCGGTCCAGGAGGCCGTGTGGCTGCCCCGACTTGCTCCCTCTCGGAGGGAGAGGTGGAGGGGAGTTCTTTGGGTCTTCCCTTAGCACCCCGTGCGGTTGGCTCAGCAAAAGCCAGCCCTACTTTGAACTTTATCTGCACGGTAGGCCAACGCCACATTTTCTAATGACAGTTTTTGCTCTTTGGTAATTATAAAAATATAATAGCAGCCCCACCTTAAAATTGCTGGCTTTGTACCAGGCACTAAGCTAAATGGTTAAATGTTGATGTCACTGACTTGTCCTGAGAGCTTGGTGGGCAGATGCCGCTGGTCCCTCCAAGCAGGGGAGGTGGGCAGACTTGGCGAGGCCAGTCGGCACGCTCCGGGAGCAGGGACACCAGGGGCCAAGGACTCGGTGCTAACCTGTGTCCTCAACCACCTCACCGTTCAGTCTGAGCACAATATTCTCGTGAGGGAAAGAAACTTTCCTTTTTTTATTTTGTTTTCTTTATTCTTTTCTTTATATTTTTGAGAGAGAGAAACAGAGTGTGAGCAGGAGAGGGGCAAAGAGAGAGGGAGACAGAATCCGAAGTAGGTTCCAGGCTCCGAGCTGTCAGCACAGAGACCGACGTGGGGCTCGAACTCACGAACCGTGAGATCATGACCTGAGCCGAAGTCGGCCGCTTAACCGACTGAGCCACCCAGGCGCCCCGGAAACTTTCCTTTCTTCTTTTTTTTTTTTTAACTTATTTTTTCTTTCATTTTTTTTAAAAGAAAAACATTAACCAGTGCTTTCTGGAGTCTTTCCTCAAACTTTGCCCTCTTTGTCATCGGCAGTGTGTGACTTTCAGAGGCTGGTTTGCAATGCCAGCAGCACATTCTGTGAAGCTTCTGGTAAGTGCTAGAAATTGCCGGAAGTGACACTCGGACGTGGCTTCCTGCCCTTCCAGCCCCCACTCTGTCCCTCGTGGACGCGGAGAGGGGCATCTGTGTGCCTCACGGGGCCGGTGCCACCACATGCAGTGGTGGCCAAGTGGAGGCCCAGAGCTGCAAGCATTGGGCGCCAAAAATGCCAGCTTTTGTCCCAGGAGAGTCACAGACACGTGTTGTCAGGACCTGCATCTCTGTGTCCACCGCCGAAAGATAACCCTCTCCGTCTCAGCCTAAACCCAGACTTTCATAATGTGAGATGTTCGTGGAAACCGCCTTCAGCATAATAAGTACAAGTAATTTGTCTGACAAAAGAATGTCAACAGCAAGTACGTATAATTTGTGCAGTGACAAATTGTACCTGTCCTTCCCGGGAAGAAAGGGACACTGCTGTGCACCGAGACGACGGGCAGGGTCAAGGATGGGTGCTTGCATTTAATACACAGCTCTCAGAAGCGCACGCGATCCTTTCAGAAGGTCGATGCAAATTATACCTAATAAAGTTATTATAAATAATTGCTACCTCTGCGCTCCTGGGTAATCAGTGAGTATGGAGTGGGGAGCAGGCGGTTACAGATGAGAGATGCCTTCAGTTCTGAGCCGGGCTGTCTCACAAGGCACTCTCATCTTCATGGGAGTCGCAGGTGCCTTTTCCACGGTTAGTGACATCTTATGAAACCCGAGGCCCGTCTGACCCAGAGATTCAGCCAGGAAGGGCGAGAAGTGCGGCCTTCGGTGCGTCTTCAGGATCCGCACACCCTCACGCCCTGGTGTCACAGGAAGACACTTGTCCCCACGTGAGAGCGGCTGGAGAACGGTGGAGACCTCCCATCATGAAGGAGAATAAGTCGTCTGTGACGTTATGACCACAGCATCCCAGAACCACGTGGGAGGGCCACTCATTCCAAAGCGTTTGTTGTGACGTCTGTGCCCACACTGAGCCAAGTGGCGGGGGTCCCTTGACAGGCACCAGGTGGCGAGATGACAGAGGGCCGAGAAGCACGGCATCCTCAGTGGGGGAGAGGACAGGGACCCACGGCAGCCTCGTGGTGGCCAGGAGGGCAGCCTCGTCCGGGCCAGAGCCTTGACACTTGATAACCCCCGCCAGACGCCCTGCTACAAGCCGGCTTGTCAGATGGCTCTCTCCACCCAGCGGTCAACGTCCCTGGCAGGCGAGGGGGGGACCGTGAGCACACAGTGGGTCAGGACGGCCAGGGCCACCCGGAGCGGGCCGGGCAACGGAGACGGTGGTGGACCACCAGACGCTTAAATACAGAGGACAACGTGCGGCTGCTGGCAGGGTTGGTGGGGGGTGGGGGGGGTCAAGAGGTACCAACTGCCAGTGACAGTGCAGAAGCCACGGCACAAGTGTGGCCGGGACACTGCACTCGCGTCCCATGGCGGGAGAGGCAGCTGCACGGCACCGGCGTGGAGTACGTCCAGAGGTGCGGGCTCACCGTGAGGGACCCCTGACGCTCAGGGAAATGGTGTGTCCACTGCCCTCCAATGATAGACTTTTAAAGTTTTTTTTTTTTTTTTTTTTTTTTTTTTTAACGTTTATTTTTGGGACAGAGAAAGACAGAGCATGAACGGGGGAGGGGCAGAGAGAGAGGGAGACACAGAATCGGAAGTAGGCTCCAGGCTCCGAGCCATCAGCCCAGAGCCTGACGCGGGGCTCGAACTCATGGACCGCGAGATCGTGACCCGGGCTGAAGTCGGACACTTAACCGACTGAGCCACCCAGGCGCCCCTAGACCTTTATTTTTTTTTTTTTTTTTTTTATTTTTTTAATTTTTTTTTCAACGTTTTATTTATTTTTTGGGGGACAGAGAGAGACAGAGCATGAACGGGGGAGGGGCAGAGAGAGAGGGAGACACAGAATCGGAAACAGGCTCCAGGCTCTGAGCCATCAGCCCAGAGCCTGACGCGGGGCTCGAACTCCTGGACCGCGAGATCGTGACCTGGCTGAAGTCGGACGCTTAACCGACTGCGCCACCCAGGCGCCCCTAGACTTTTAGTTAAAAATACACTAAAAAGGGAAAGCGTCCTGTGCCGTATCTGCGGGCTCCCGCTGTCAGCAGGGGGCCGGCTGGTCCAAATAGCATCCCGGTAAGGGTTTGAAGTGACTGGCTCCACCCGCCTGATGTGGTAGAGATGAAATGAGGCTTCGGTACAAGAGTGACTTCTTCCAGAACTCTGTGAAGACCCCTCCCGGGTCTGTAATTACCCAGATGGCGGTATCGTGTCTGGGAAGAGATTCGCACGTGCTGGACGTAAAGGTGGAAAGACCTTGTTGGCCCCTCAGCCGTTGATGCGGGCCGGCGGTTTGGATCCCAGCCCCCAACCACCCGTAACGGGGCTCTGAAGGGCGCAGTTCGCTTCCGGGGTTTCTGTTCTGTGTGCAGCCCTTGGAGACTATCCACGAGAAGCTGTTAACTGCACTTTCCCATTTAACGGGACAGCTGAGATGTGGACGGTTCAGTACAAAATGGCAATGAATGCACGGTTTAGAGGAAACTAGGACTTTTCTAGATGCATCGGTCTAAACACACCTGGGCGCGAGCCTCGACGGGAAGCTCTGCTCCAGCCCCGGCTTTCCGGGCACGACGGGAGCGGCGGAGCCACCCACACTCTTGCACACGCGCTCACACACACCCCCGTTCCTGTGGTCACCTTCTTTCAGAGGATGAAATGCTGGAATAAATTCTGCACGAAATACATATTGTTAAACGACGAGCTTGCTGTAATTGACGCGAGCCCCTCGTGTGGTAAATGGGTGCACAGAAACGAACCCGTAGTTGCGTTTTCCTCCTTTTCTAAGCAGTCAAGTCATCTCCCCTTAGGAGGGTGGCTAACGCCTCCCCTGGTACGTGTTTTCAAGGAGAGCAACGTGGTGTGGGAAATCTCACCCTTTGGTCCGCGTTGGGCGGTTCTGAATTGAGACGGGTGGTGGAGGGGTGGGAGCAAGGTGGCTTTGTGCAAAGCCTCGCACCTTCCTGCCTCGGCTGTTGGGAGAGGACGCACTTCTGGGTGGGCGGAAGAAAGCCTAGGGAGAAGGAGTGGGCGCTAAAGTTGGCCTGTGATGACGCCTTTAAAGATGGCTTCCCACGAGTTTCATCTTTCAGGGTAGTTTTTTTTTTTTTTTTAAGTATTGTGCATTACAATAGCAGTCTTCAAACTTCTTGCTCATTGACGCCCTGAGAGGAGTATGGGAAAGCATGCATCCCTTCACACGTTGTTTATTGACACTGCACGTCTCCACTGTAACTGTGAATACTTACAAATGACGCGTTCCTGGCATGTTGCATCTACAGTGACAAATGGAACTGGGACGTCACGTTTTAAAAAGTATTGAATTGAATGACGTTTCAATTCCACAATGTGATAAGCCCCGTCATCATCGATCTTAAAAAATGCATACCGAAGCTCTTCTGTGACATTTGAAACTCTTTCTTTTTTGCTAGCGCATATGCTGGTTTTGAACATTTCACTGAAAAGTTTTTATTGGCCTTTTGGATAGGACCGGGAGTCGATTTGCTAGGAGGCACAATTCTGCCACACGTCCGGCACCAGCATGCGGCCTCCTCTTTGCTTACTCTGCGTTTGGCCCCAGTGCAGCTCGTCCTGGGGCTGGAACCTGGCGCCACAGAGAAGTCAGGCCGCAGACACCAATGCCGGGGTCATATTTGCTCCCCGGACCGATGTGCTCATGGACCCAAAGCCAACGTTTCCAGGCTGGGAGAAGGTATTTTTTCTCAACTCACACTCCCGCACCTTCGGGTCCTTCTCCGGGATTTCGCCCACCTTGGCCCCACGGACCGTGCAGCAGACGGCGATCTCCGTTTCTCCAGCTGCCGAAGGACCCGACTGCGTCTGTAGCTCTGGGGGACACGGGGGTCCGGCCCCCCGCTGCGCCAGCACCTCCAGCCCTGACGGTGCGTCTCCACTCGCCCCCACACGGGGGGCGAGGCAGAGCTCGTGGGTGCGAATTTCCTGCACGGGGCTGTCCTTTTCACCTTGACCGTGCACCGTGGCACACACCACAGCACAGTTACCGAAGGGGGGAGGCCCCCCTCCTGTACACGCATGACGAACACGTGCCCACACTTCATCAGCTTGCGAATTGAGAGGATGGTGAGGGAAGATACAACGGCTAAGACCCCAGGACAGCCTCGGAGAGTCTTCCGGGACCTAGAATTCCTGGATGTCAGGATGAGGTCGCGGAGTTAGATGCCAGAAGTGGTTGATCTCCTGAAGGACAAAATATCCTTTGGGGTTCTCTTTTCTTCCCTGACAGAAACGATTTGCTTCTCTGCTGGCAAAATCTTCAGGTTAACATGTCATCGCCTCAGCTGAGGACCTTGAACACCAGTGAGCAGTGAGTTGAAAAGTGCGCTCTCCTAGAGTTTGGGCTCCCTGTGCCCTCATATGACTGGAAATGACGGGCCAGCCTCCTGTCTCCTTATTTCTGGGTACAGGCTGTCTCTTTCTTTCTTTCTTTCTTTCTTTCTTTCTTTCTTTCTTTCTTCCTTTCTTTCTTTCCTCTCTTTTCTTTTTTATTTATTTTTGAGAAAGAGAGACAGCATGAGTGGGGTCGGGGCGGAGAGAGAGGGAGACAGAATCCGAAGCCGGCTCCAGGCTCCGATCTGTCAGCACAGAGCCTGACGCGGGGCTCGAACCCACGAACCGTGAGATCATGACCTGAGCTGAAGTCAGACCCTTAACCGACTGAGCCCCCCAGGCGCCCCTGTGACATTCTCTTTCTAAAGCTCAGCTGGCAACTTTGGTTCAGATGGTAACGACATGGTCTTCGGAGACTGGGTTCGAGTTCTGGCTGTGCTAGCAGTGCCCTGTGACCCGGGGCAGGCCCTTAACCGTCCTGTGCCTTGGGGTCCTGGTCTGCGGCAGCGGGGGGACATTAACGGAGCTCTCCTTTTGGGGGAGTGATTGTGGCCAGTGATCACTGGCACGGTCTGTATCTTCTATCCTTTTATTTTCAACTTGTCTGTGACTTTACATTTGGTGTGAGGCCTCTTAGACCTCAGGCATGCGGCTGGATTGGGTTTCAGCCCAGTCTGGCAATTTGAGTTTTTATTGGGGTGTCGAGTCTGCTTACATTTGATGCACCTAAACTGACATCCGGGTGTGACTCTACCTTCTTATCCGTTTGCTTTTTCTTCCACCTGTTCTTTTTTTTAAACTTAAAAAAAAAATCTGATTTATGTAAGTAATCTCTACATTCAACGTGGGGCTCCAACTCACGACCCTGACATCAAGAGTCGCGAGTTCCACTGACTGTGTCAGCCGGGTGCCCCCATCTGTGCCTTCCTGTTAATCCTGAGATTAATGAGATACTCTCTGCCCTCCCCTCCCCCCATTAACTTGCTCCTGCACCTTCTTTCCTTAGACTTCAGCGATCACCGCAGGGAAGTCCCGCCCCGTGGAAGCACCTGCGGCCTACAGCATCAGTGCTCGCCCCCCACCCCGCCCCCAGGTATTGGCAAGGCCACGGGCCTCCGTCACAGGGGTTGGCAAACTTCCCTGCAAAGCGCCACATAGGAAATAGGCTTTGCGGTCATATGACCTTTGTAGGGCCTCCTCAACTCTGCTGTTGTGGCTTGAAAGAATCCACGGATAGATACTATGTCGACAAAGCAGTGCGGTTGCGTCCGAACAAGCTTTCTTTACTAAACAG
This sequence comes from Puma concolor, assembly GCF_028749965.1. Classification (NCBI taxonomy): domain Eukaryota; kingdom Metazoa; phylum Chordata; class Mammalia; order Carnivora; family Felidae; genus Puma; species Puma concolor. The sequence goes on from NC_141678.1 coordinate 94,023,081, forward strand.
GCGACAGGTAGATTTTGCCTGTGAGCAGCGCGCTGACCCCCACCCTCCAGCCTCAGCCCCCTTTGGGAGGTCGGGCTCCAGGAACGTTCTATCTCTTCCGTCTCTTGGAGCCTGGGGGCGATGAAGGCTTCCACTCGACCTGTCACAGGGAGTCCGGCCAACCACGTTGGTGCTGTATTCCCATCCACACCGTACAGTCCCTCAACCAAACTTCTCGCCGAATGCCGCAGCGGCCGCCCGGCTCCTGCTGAGACCCTAACAGACCTGTAGGCTTGCGTCATGGCGAAGGTTCCACCGCGTCCCAAACGACAACTGGCAGTTTGCACGTGTGTCTCCTGCCCAGGAGGAGCCTCCTGCAGGGCAGACGCTGCCTTAGTCATATCTGTATCCCCACATACCTAACCCTCACTCCACAAAATGGGAATGAACAATCTTGGCTAAACTAAACTAAACGAGGACTGCAGAAAGGGAGGCAGGGGAGGTGAGGGTTTGGAAAAAAGACTCGAGGGGTTTTATTTTTTTTTTTTTTATTTTTTATTTAAAAAAAAAATTTTTTTTTTTCAACGTTTATTTATTTTTGGGATAGAGAGAGACAGAGCATGAACGGGGAAGGGGCAGAGAGAGAGGGAGACACAGAATCGGAAGCAGGCTCCAGGCTCCGGGCCATCAGCCCAGAGCCCGACGCGGGGCTCGAACTCATGGACCGCGAGATCGTGACCTGGCTGAAGTCGGACGCTTAACCGACTGCGCCACCCAGGCGCCCCTCGAGGGGTTTTATTTTAAAGTGGGCAGGCTGTGACAAGAGACATATCCGGGAGAGGTGGAGTTCACGAAGGAGGAGAGCCAGGGGATCTGTCTCAAAGTTACCACAGAAGGAAAAATTCCAGGACCTGGTGTTAATATGTGAACTCAAGTGTGGGTGTCTGGCTGGTGTGACCCTGTCAGCTGTCCAGGGTGTCTGAGCACTTGGTGTAGCACGGTCAGCTGCTGCTGACAGTGAGTCTGAGGAAGGGAAAGAATGAGCACAGTTCATTTTGCAATTAGGTCACCGCATCCTTTGAGAGTGGTGTCCACAGAGTGGCCTGTATTCAAGCTACAGAAAAAGCTGCTGAGTAACAAACTGGAACCAGAAAGTTGGAGCACCTACTTAGAATAGTGACTTTTTGGGGCGCCTGGGTGGCGCAGTCGGTTAAGCGTCCGACTTCAGCCAGGTCACGATCTCGAGGTCCGGGAGTTCGAGCCCCGCGTCGGGCTCTGGGCTGATGGCTCGGAGCCTGGAGCCTGTTTCCGATTCTGTGTCTCCCTCTCTCTCTGCCCCTCCCCCGTTCATGCTCTGTCTCTCTCTGTCCCAAAAATAAATAAACGTTGAAAAAAAAATTAAAAAAAAAAAGAATAGTGACTTTTTAACACATAGGTTTTTAAGTTGAGAAAGTAATACATGAAAATACTGAGTCAAGATGAGCCTAGAATCTAGAAGTTTATATTGAACACAGTGCTTCCTATACACAGTCGTAACGGATTTATAAATTATGGAATTAGAAAACAAGAAGACACAGCAGGGCCTGAAGACACCAATGTTACCGGACCAGCACCAGGTCAAAGTGGGCCCAGCGGGCCGGCTTCTGGGCCTGGAAGGTGGCCCCGGAGTGGGGGATGGGCTCGCCCCGGGAGCCGGCCAGGCCTCCTACAAGGAGTAGGAAGCTGAACAAGCAACAAACAACAGGCAACGAACGGCTGATGCCCACAGCTGCCCAGGGCTTCTGAACAGGGTGGAGGCTTAGGAGCATGAAGACGGGAAGACCCAGAAGGAATCCCACTGTCTGCAGACCCTAGATCTGATGTTGTCCCAATTGCCGAGAACCTTCACATGCCACGTGGGCCCCAGTTCTGGGCCGACAGTGGAAGCAGCAGGAAGGTGGCTAACCAGGGAGGAGTGAGGAGGTGGAGGGCAGGGGGAAGAGCCAGTGTCCCCGGCCCACTTACACTGTGCCTGCAAACCTAAATTCCAAGATGTGTGAAGAAATCCAGTGTAAAAAAAAGACAGCTAATAAATCAACAATCAAAACATTTTTTCTCCTTAGAATTAAACATTAAAAAAAATTATGTTTATTTTTGTGGGGGGGGGAGGGGCAGAAAGAGAGGGAGACACAGAATCTGAAGCAGGCTCCAGGCTCTGAGCTATCCGCACAGAGCCCGACACGGGGCTCGAACCCACGAACCTCGAGATCACGACTTGAGCTGATGTTGGATGCTCAACCGACTGGGCCACCCAGGCGCCCCTCCTCAGATAATTTAAAGTAAGAAACAAAACAGGCACAAATAAAGAATAGATGGATAGGACAAAGGACCGATGAGAAATCTTCACAATAAAAAAGTCATTGAAGTAAATGCTTCAAATGTTAAAGACAAAACCAGCTCCAAGACAAAATTAATAAAGGCTGTTGAGTCACAAACCTGTGGCAAGGTAGCCCTTCTGGTGTCACTCTTATCTTACCAGGAGTTCAGGGTGTTAGAAAGGAGATGAAGTTTTGTCAGGTAAAGAGAGGAAACGCTGACTGGCCAGCATGCTAAGAAGGTGGGACTCTGGAGCGGGAGGAGCCTTTCCGGCTGGTCGGCGGGTGCTGGCAGGTGCATTTCACAGGCCTCGGTGGGCTGAAGGGGGCCAGCAATCAGCTGCGGGAACTTCCCAGAAGACTGGCTGGGCTGTGGGGCGCTGGGAGAGGCTGTTGTCCCGCAGGGGGCTGCGCCCCTGTAAGGAGCGGGGCCACCGTGACTCTAACGAGGCGGCACCCCCTGCAGAGGCCACCCCAGGAGGAGCTCTCCACACAGACTCTCACGGCGCATTAAGGGACCGGCCACCACTGGGGGCGGGTGAGGACTTCATCACTACCGGGCCTTTAGCATCTTGGTCTTGGAATGTAAGATCTACTCGCCAACATACGGTTGCTCCTTGAGTAACATGGGTTTGTACGGGGATCTTCCCAATACACGCACATTGTTGTAAATGTATTTTCTGTTATGATTTCCTGCATAACATCTTCTTTTCGCTAGATTTTTATTGTACGGACACAGTACGTTATACATACAACATACAAAATACGTGTTAATATTCTTGGTCAACAGCAGGCTCCTGGCGGTCAAGTTCTTGGGTCAAAACTTACGAGGGCGGGGAGGAAGCACACGTAACCCGTGTTACCCCAGGGTCAACTCTACTTTAGAAATGTGGCCATGTATGTGGCCAGAAGAAAACTCGACTGTAAAGCATGGAAAGAGTTCGGAGCAAATTTCCAAGCTCTCAAGACTGACAACCTTCAAGAGCAAGGTAGCGAAGTAGACGTCTCTCCGGACCTAGCTGTCAAGATTGCTGCTTGGAGGCGATGTGAGGGAACAACGAAATCCCCGGGAACAACGGATCCCGGGAAGTCCCTGTCCGGAGGCGCGGGTCAAACCCGAGCGAGGCGGCGGGATACGACAGCGCGGCGCCGCGTCCCTGGGCCGGGAGCCCAGCCCCCGCCCCGCGGCGTGTGCGCACGCGCCCAGCGCCCGGGGCGGGGCCGCGGGGCCACGCTGCCTCCGCTGGCGCTCCGGTCGCGCGGTGACGCCAACGGACACGGCGCGCGAGGGGGGCGGAGTCTCGAGGCGCCACCGCCTCCGCTCGCTCCCGCGCCGCGCGGTGACGTCATCAGGCCGGGACGCGCGCCCGGACCTCCGGGCGCCGCCGCCTCCTGCCTTCGCCGCACGCCGTCGTCATCCGGCCCCGACGCGCGGTGACGCTATCGGGCCCCGACGCGCGGGGGGCGGGGAGAGACGAGCGGGCGGTGCCTCGGCCGGGTTGGAGCTGAGCGCAGAGGGCGGGGAGAGGCAGCGAGTTGAGGTGGGGCCGGGGAGGGGCGGGAAGGTGGCAGCCGGAGCATGGCGGACCAGATCCCTCTGTACCCGGTGCGCAGCGCGGCGGCCGCGGCCCACCGCAAACGCGCGGCCTACTACAGCGCGGCGGGGCCCGGGTCGGGGGCCGAGTGGCCCAGCAGGTAACGACGGGGCGGACCTCCCGCTCTCCGTGGCGCTCCCCCGCCCTCCCCCCGCCCGCTCCCTGCCCGGGTGGGGTCCCCCTGCAGGTGCGGCCGGTCCCCGACTCCCCAGCCGGTCTGTCCGCGCACCCGCAGGCCGCGCACAGGGCTTCCGAGTCCGGCACGCCGGGACTCTGGGAGGGCGGCCACCCGGTGGGGGGGGAGGGGCTCCGGGATGCGCTGTCAGGCCCTCTCTCCCGACCCCGGGTGCCCTGGCGCCCATCGCAGACGGAGACGAGTCCCCCCCCCCCCCCCCCCCCCCCCCCCCCCCCGTACCGTTGCTGAGCTCTCAGCTGCGCCGGCGGGAAGTCACGCGGACGCTCCGGTGTTCGAACCTCCGGGCGTTACTGGAGAGATTGTGGACGTGACCCCTGTAACTTGTACTTAGAGTCACAAATATGTACCTTCACGGGCAAGCACTGTTCTCACAAATGTGGGACGTTTCGTTTTATTTGCAGACTACACTTTTTACTTAATCATGGGTTTACAAAGTATTTTTTGTTGACAAGAATTTTTGCTTGTAGCAATGGGAAACGGAAGTTCGGAAGGCTAAGTTGGTTAATGGGGACCACAGTTTAGGGGTAGACTGAAAACCTACCCACCTTTCATTTTACAATGGAGGTCTCATACCCTAGTTGGTTTTAGCTCATATTTATTTCTTACCTAAAGAGAAGGACACTGCATTTAATAAATGGTAGAGTTATTAGAAAAAGAAGTGGAAAGAAGAAATACTGTTCTCTACAGTAAGTGGAAATTTTATTCCTGAGGAATTTTAGAAGCAATTAACTTTTAGTACATAAGAGGAAGAAAACTGCATATTTCTATATCCAGTTGCTTCAGGATTCTAGTTTTAAGGTAGTTTTTGTTGCAGGCTGTTTGAAAGGCTATGACATACAGTCGAAGAATGTGTATTATAATGTTACAGAGCTGAATTGAATCTTGGTTCATTGACTTACTTGCTGTTTGATCTTACTTAAACGGAACCCCCGTTTCCTGGGATGTAAAAGCGGGGACACTGGCTCTTCTTACAGGACTGCCGAGAGTTACAGGGCTGTAAGGTGCCTGTGTCTGGTGTTTGTACCATTTCTCTTTTCCTCCCTCATATTACCTATGAGAGTAATCGCGTTAGTAATTCTCCAAGTGGTCGGTTTTAGAAGATCATTATTTAGAACTATCCTGCTTATTTCACAATCGATTTCCATCATGGTTTGCATCTCCGTTTTTGGTACGTAGATATTTAGCATCCCTTCGTCTTCTGGTGGATTGTTTCTTTTATTACAACATATTCTTTGTCTCTGGTAATTTTCTTTGCTCTGAAATTTACTTCTGCCATATTGTGGTTTAATGTTTGCATCGTGTTCGCTTTCAACCTAAGTTGAATTTGAAGTGAGTTTCAAATTCTTTGTTGGATCGTGGTCTGCCACTAAGCACTCTCAGTCTCTGTCTTTGGATTGTTGTATTTAAACCCTTTACCTTTAAGTTAATTGCTACCTTAGAGCTCAGGTGCTATTTTATTGTCTGTTTTCTGTTTCTCCTGATTCTCATTCCCCTTCTGTTTCTCTTCTTGCCCTCCTTTAGGTTACTTGAGGTTTTCTTGGATATCTCCCCAGTGTTTTTGAGTGTAGGTCTTTGTATGTTATTGTGTTCGCTCTGTTGGGTATTGCAGTATACATACACAGGGACTTACCACCATGGTATGTTGGTATTAGGATTTTACTCCATGGAGTGAAGTGTGTAAACCTTGCTTACATTTTGGTCCCTTTACCCATTTCCACCCCCCCCCCCCACTTTAACTCATATCAGAAGGTGTTACACTTTTTGTTTATTTTTTTTATATATTTTTTAACGTTTATTTATTTATTTATTAAAAAAAATTTTTTTTTCAACGTTTTTATTTATTTTTGGGACAGAGAGAGACAGAGCATGAATGGGGGAGGGGCAGAGAGAGAGGGAGACACAGAATCGGAAACAGGCTCCAGGCTCCGAGCCATCAGCCCAGAGCCTGACGCGGGGCTCGAACTCACGGACCGCGAGATCGTGACCTGGCTGAAGTCGGACGCTTAACCGACTGCGCCACCCAGGCGCCCCACGTTTATTTATTTTTGAGACAGGGAGAGACAGCATGAACGGGGGAGGGTCAGAGAGAGAGGGAGACACAGAATCTGAAACAGGTTCCAGGCTCCGAGCTGTCAGCACAGAGCCTGATGCGGGGCTCGAACTCACGGACCGCGAGATCATGATCTGAGCCAAAGTCGGATGCTTAACCGACGGAGCCACCCAGGTGCCCCTACACTTTTTGTTTAAATCATCAAATACAATTTATAAAACTCAGGATTATAAGGATAGTTCATTGTACGTACCCATGTTTTTGGTCATTCTGTTATTATTCGTGCTATTTTGCTCATTTCCTTCCTGGTGTTCCAGGATTCTCTTTTTTCCCCCAATCCATTCTATTTGAGAAACTTAGTATAGCCAATCTTGAAACGTCTTTCATCTTAGAATGTTTTCACTAACCCTTCATTCCTGAGGGGTAGATTTATTGGATATAGAATTCCTGGTTGACAGTTTTTTCTCACCACTTGAAAACTCTTGTTACATGTCTGGCTACCCTTCATGACTTCTGCAGAAGTTCACTGCCACTCGAATTGGGATCCCTACAGCCAGTGTGTTATTTGTGCCTGACTGCATTCAAGTTTTTGTTTCTCATTTTTACAGGTTTAACTGTGATGTATCTTGTGGACTTTGAGTTTATCTTGGTTGGTACTTAGTTAAGCGTTCTTTAAAAAGTTTTTTTTTTTTTTTTTAACGTTTATTTATTTTTGGGACAGAGAGAGACAGAGCATGAACGGGGGAGGGGCAGAGAGAGAGGGAGACACAGAATCGGAAACAGGCTCCAGGCTCTGAGCCATCAGCCCAGAGCCTGACGCGGGGCTCGAACTCACGGACCGCGAGATCGTGACCTGGCTGAAGTCGGACGCTTAACCGACTGCGCCACCCAGGCGCCCCAGTTAAGCATTCTTAATCTGTTGGGGTTTGTTTCACCAAAGTTAGGGAGTTTCTAGCCGTTAGTTTCTCGTGTACTCTCTCTTTGGTTCCCCCATCTCCTCTCTCTCCTGCTGGTACGCAGATGATACAAATGTTGGACATTTGTTAGTGTAACTCCCTGGGCTGTTTTCCCCCCAGTTTCTTTTTTCTGTGTTCAGATTGTGTGCATTCTATTGATTTGTTCTCAAATTCCCCAATTCTGTCCTCTGTAGTCTTCACTCTTCTATTGATCCCATCCAGCAGTGTTGTATTTTCGCTGTTGTATTGTTCAGTTTTACAGTTTCTGTTTGTTTCAAGAGAGTTCGTAATTGATTGTTGAAGTGTTTTTCTGTATGCTGCTTAAAATGGTGGTCACCTAATTCCAGTATCTGAGCTAGCCTCGGCTTAGGTGTGTGTTGCCTTTTGTAAGTCCCACTGTGAGTGTTTTGGTTCTTGTATGACTGATGGGTTTTGATTTTATCCCGGACATTCTGGCTGTTAATGTTTGGTTATACGTGGGTCCTGTTGTATCTTTTACTTTAGCAGGTGATCAGCCTGTTTAGATTTAGCCTATAGGTCCCGGCCTACATTTATGGGCTGTGATTCCAATGACAGTTTAATTTTGTGCTGTGATTTTTGGTGTCCTTGCTTTATGTGGTCCTACTGGGACTCTTATCCTCTCTGCTTATGCTGCTGAGAGGAAGAAGGGATTTCCCCAGACCCAGCGTCTGTTTGTAAGAGAAGGAAGCGTCAGGCCTTGTGACAAGGAGGCTTTGTTGGCTGGGCGGTGGTTGTGGTTGTACCTGTTCTGTGTGTGCCTGCTGGCGGTTCTGGTGCCTCTGGTTAGAAGAGTCTGAGCACCCCTGAGGCCACATCCTTCCCGCTGGTGCCCCCCCACCGCTCTGGTCTCTGGTGGCACAGGAGGGGGGGGGGCGGATTCAGGCTTCCTGGACTGGCTGCTTCTGAAGCAAGACTGCAGTTGGTGCTGCCTGGTTGTCCTGGTGAGAGAGGGGAACCTGAGGCCCGTGGGGGCAGAGGGGCTTTTGAGGCCTCTAGGGTTCCTCTAACTGGTGCTGCCCAGATGCACCAGTGTCCCCTGATAGGACAGGGGAGTCTTAGGGCCATTTCCCACAGGCACTTGGTGATCTCTTGCTGCTGGTGGTGGACTCTCTCCAGGGGAGGAATGACCCTCCTGGGCTGTGTTTTGTTGCTTGGTTGGGAGTTAGGGAATACCAGGCCTAGGTCCTTCCTTCTGTCGGTGGGCGCGTGTAAGACGTCCTCCCCTGTGCTGTTTCTCCGGTCCTCTGTTCCAGAGCAGCCCAGCTCGCTTCCTCTTTACTGCTGCCTTTTTATCATCTTCCAGAGCACTCCTTTGGTTGGCTCTTGCTTTATTTCCAAGGTTTATGTGTGGAGTTGGTAGGGGAGCAGGGAGAGATGGGTCTTAAGCGGAAGTTGTGCTTTTACGTTATTTTGTGAAGTTTGGTTGCATTTTGTCACGGGAACGTGTGTGCAGTTGGAAAGCTAAGTGGCAAAACGCCCAGAAGAAGGTGCTGTGGCTCTGTGCTCTGCTCACTCCCTTCTCCTTCCCTCACCCCTCACCCCCGAGGCAGTTATTTTGGACTCTTGCGGCTGTTTCTGCTGGCGTTGAAAATCTCCAAATTTCGGTGCCTGTGTTCCTGACTTTGTCAGCACCTGCAGTTACTTTCTTGTGAAGCCTTGCGAATCTCCAGCCCAGCCGCGATAGAATTAAATGCCCTGCTGGCTCCTGTGGTCCCCTGCTCCCCTCACGGCACAGATTGGACTTGACGGTAAATGTTGGTGCAGCGGCTGTCAGATTTTACCCCTGACGCCTGGCCTTATGAGTTGGGAAATGTTCCCTTCTCTTCTACTTTCTGGAAGACATTGTGTAGACTTGGTGTTGACTTCTTTAAACGTTTGCTAGAATTTCCCAGTGAAACCATCTGGGCCTGCAAATTGCTTTCCTGGGTGTTTCAATTTACAGACGCAGTTTCTAGGCTGTTCACGTGAGCCGTGTCACGTTGGGTGAGTTGTGATTGTGCCCTTTGAGGAACTGGTCCCTTTCAGAAAAGTCGCCATGTTTGTGTGTACTGAGTTGTTGGTCATGTTCTCTTGGTGGCTTTGAGGTGGTTTCATTCAGATGTTGGTGGTTTGTGCTTCACTCCTTTTTGTGGGTTAGTCTTGCTAGAGATGTGATCTTTTCCAAGAGCCATCTTTTATTTTACTGATTTTTTTGTAGTTTTCTATTTCATTAATCTGTGTCTTATTTTTTCCTTCCTTTTGATTGCTTTAGGTTTATTTTTCTTATCTCATTCTTGTTTCTTAGGGTGGGAGTTTCGATTATTGATTGGAGACTTTTCCTCCTTTGAAAAAAAATTTTTTTTAAGTTTATGTATTTATTTTGAGAGAGAGAGAGCAGGGGAGGGGCAGAGAGAGAAGACGACAGAGAATCCCAAGCAAGCTCTGAGCTGTCTGCACAGATCCCGATGTGGGGCTTAAACCCACAAACCTTGAGATCGTGACCTGAGCCGAAACCAAGTTGGATGCGTAACTGACTGAGCCACCTAGATGCCCCAGGCTTTTTTTTGATTAACGTTTGCTTGGCATATAATTTTCCATTATTTTACTTCCAGCCTACTTACGTTTGAGGTGAGTTTCTTGTAGTCAGCTTATGGTGGGATTCTACTTCTTATCCACACTGCCCATGTCTGTCTTACGCTTGATGTATTTAGAACATTTATGTTCACTGTCACGATTGATAAGTTAGGGCTGATATCTGCCATTTTCCTTTTTGTTTTCTGTGTTTTTGTTTCCTTGTTTTCTTTTTCCTGTTTTCCTGTGGGTTACTTGAACATTTTTTAGAATTCCATTTAGATTTCCCTGTGGTGGTTTTCACTGTATCTCTTTGTATAGATACTATTTGGTGGTTGTTCTAGGTGTTTCATTATCCATATGTGACTCATCACAGTGTTCTGGGGTTGATATTTTATCTGTGTTAGTGAAGTGTAGAATCCTTACCTCACGACATCCCTTTACTCGTCTCTGTGGTAAAGCTATCATTTTGTAAAATGACGTATAAATTTTATATATGTAGAAGTATGTAAATATTTCCCTTTCGTGTAACTAGAATCACACATCAGTGTTTTAACTTTTGCTTTATTGCTCAAGCATAATTTAGAAGAATCAAAAGAAGGAATGCCTGTCGTATTGACCCATGTTTTTGCTATTTCTGTTATTCTCTTATTTTCTGAAATTCCTGAATTTATTTTATTATTTCCGTTTTAAGAATTCCTTGCTATTCTTTAATGTAGGTGTGCTCGAAACAAATTCTCTTAATTTTCTTTCATCTTAGGAGGTCTTTCTCCTTCATTCATGAAGGGTAATTTTACCAGATATACAATTTGGGGTTGACAGGTTTTTTTGTATTTTTTTTTAGCACTTGAAAAATGTTATGTTGCTTCTTTTCAGCCTCCATGATTTCTGATGAGAAATCCGATGTCATTTGGATGTTTCTTTTCCCGTGGGTAATACGTTACTTCTTACTGCTGTCAAGCTTTTTTCTTGTCTTGATTTTTCAGTAGTTTCACCATTATGGGTCTTTGCATAGATTTCTTCGGGTTTATATCGTTTGGAGTTCACATAGCATATTGAATCTGCGTGTTTATATCTTTGGTCAAGTTAGAAGTTTTCAGCCATTTTTTGTGTACTTTTGAGCCCCACCCTCTTTCGTGTCTTCTTCTGATACTCTCTCTGGAGACAACTTTGGAGATCTTTTCTTGTCTCATATGGTCCTGAGTTTTCTGCTCTTTTGTTTTAAGTCCATTTACTGCTTACATTGGGTGGTTTTTGTTGTTCACTTAAAGAAAGTTCCTTGGTTTTTCCTTTGTCTCTTCCATTCAGCTCCTGAACCCTATCCGTTAGGGTTTTAGATCTCTGTTACTGTATGTGTAGTTTCAGAATTTCCATTTGATTCTTCTTCATGTTGGTATCCTTTGCTGAAATAGCTGTTGGTTTTCATTTGCATCAAGTATGGGTTTTTTTTGTTGTTTTAATTTATTTATTTTTGAGAGGGAGACAGAGCAAGAGTCGGGGAGGGGCAGAGAGAGAGGGAGGCACAGAATCGGAAGCAGGCTCCAGGCTCTGAGTTGTCAGCACAGACCCTGACGCGGGGATTGAACCCACGAACTGTGGGATCGTGACCTGAGCCAAAGTTAGACGCCTAACCAATTGAGCCCCCCAGACCCCCCAGTATGAGTGTTTTTTGATTGTATCCTAGACATTTTGGGTATTAGGCTATGAGGCTCTGGATCTTCTGTTCTATTAGGCCTCCTCTGACCCCAGGACTGAGGGGCGGGGAGGTGGGATGAGGCCATGTTGCCTTATAACTGCCTCATGGGGTGAAAACCGGGTGTCCCTTTACCGCTGGGCAGAGATGGGGTCTGAGGCGTCCCACTGGGCTCTGCTGATGTCTCCTTGTCTGGGGAGGGGAGGAGTGCCTGTTTATTACACCTTGTGGCCTCCTCCGGTGTCTCCTGAGGGTCCTTTACCTCTGGGTTCCAGCTTGTCCTGTCATGTGCTGTGACAGTGGGAGAGATGGGCAGGAGGAACCAGGCTTTTCTTGGAGCTGTCTTAGGTCTGTGCCCGAGATTGTTTTCTGGCTGCCGACTCTCTTGTACACAGCATTGGGAGCTCCGGCTGTGTTGCTCCTGGGGTGTGAGGTCCCTCCTGGTCTGCCTCCTCCTCCCCCTCACCTGTCTGTGTGTGTCATCTCCAGCTTGTAGCTGTGTCTGTTGGGGGGTTGGGAAGGGCTCTGCTCGGTCTTGCTCTGGAACTGAAAGGAAGGAGTAATTTTCCTTTGTTTTTTGTTTTTGTTTTTGTCTTTCCTCCTTGTATTTTAAAGTCATTCTTACTTATTTTTCATTCATTAATGGCTTGTCAGATACAGTTCACATACCATACAGGTCTCCCACTTCAAGTGTAAAATTCAGGGGCGCCTGGGTAGCTCAGTCGGTTAAGCGTCCGACTCTTGGTTTTGGCTCAGGTCGTGATCTCACGGTTCGTGGGATTGAGCCCCATGTTGGGCTGTGTGCCGACGTTGCGGAGCCTGCTTGGGACTCTCTCCTCTCTCTCTTTGCCCCTCCCCGGAGGGTGTGTGTGCTCTGTCTCTCTCAAAATAAACTTTAAAAAGGGTAAAATTCTGTGTTTTAGTGTATTCACAGATAAGTCAGCCATCACTGCAGTCAGTGTTGAGCATTTTTGTCACCTCGGAAAGAAACCTGGCATGCTGTAGCTGCCATCCCACTTCATCTCTAGATTTTCTTTCTTCTCTCTTCTTTTTTTGGTAAGTTTTATTTAAGTAATCTATACATTTCATTTGGGGCTCAAACTCAACGATCCTGAGATCAAGAGTCCCACACTCCTACTGAGCTAGCCAGGCACCCTGCTATAGATTTTGTTATTGCAGCAAACTATATTTAACAAAACTAACCGTTTTTAAGTGTACTTTTGACCTAATATATAACAAATCACTAATTTCATACTTCAGAATTGGTAGATAGTTTAAGGTTTGTCTAGTATTTCTGTTTTGGGAAATATGTGTGCTGTGTATTAGAATGCAGCTAAAAAATTATATGATCTATAAAATAAATTTTAGATTAAATAGTACAATCTAAAAATGATATAAATTTTAGATTAAATAATAAAATCTAAAAAATAGTTTAAAAATGAAAAGTGTAAATGCAGTCTTACATTTCCAAGAACAAACGTTAATATTATGAGGTTTTTTTCCTCCACATAGGCAATAGAAAGCTAATTAGTTGTTAGAAAAACAGCTTTGGGGGGCGCCCGGGTGGCTCGGTCGGTTGAGCTTTAGACTTCAGCTCAGGTCATGATCTCACGGTTCGTGGGTTTGGGCCCTGCATCCGGCTCTGTGCTGACAGCTCAGAGCCTGGAGCCTGGTCCGGATTCTGTGTCTCCTTCTCTCTCTGCCCCTCCCCGACTTGCGCTCTGTCTCTCTCTGCCTCTCAAAAATAAAACTAATAAAAACAATTAAAAAAAAAAAAAAGAAAAACAGCTTTGATACAGGCTTTTCTTGCTTTGTGAGCTTTAAAAGCCTCTTTCTCTGACCATATAAAAATATAATTTTGTGCTCACAATGTATAAGGAATTGTACTAAAGTATTTTAAAAGTTCTCAGGTTTTCTTTGGAGTGAAATAACTTTTATTTCATTATAATCAGACCAATTTAGGACACAATATACTTAAAATATAGTGATGGCAAATCGTTAAAACTTGTATAGAATTTTTCATCCTGAGGTTTATATTTTATGAAAATTTCAAGGGGACAAATTAGATGTGATTTGAGTGTGGTTTAACATGTGTGAGGATGTTCCTGGTTGTTTTTGTTTTGTTTTGTTTTTTCAGTATGTTAGCAGGTGAATGAAATGCTGTCTCCCACATGTGGTATTCAACAGTTCACTAGGAATGCAATCACTTGTTAAGATCATTTTTTTGGTAAGCTAATGTGAAGCATCTATTCCTTCTTGTATTATGTGTAGTTGGGTAAAAGTAAGATAACTTTTAAATTTGTTAATTTGATATTTGTATTTCTGTCTCTTAAACGGTACCTGTGTTATTCACCTTATCTTTACAGTTGAATGAAGAATGAATAACATTGGACATTATTTTGTTTATCCATGTCTGTTAGTACCTTTTCCTTGCTTCTCTTTGCAGTGTGGCTTTTGGCCCTGCCTAGAGCCATTTGCAGTATTATAATAGTTAAACTTTAGTGTTTGAAAAGAGATTCATGCTGAGAACAGATGGCTATTGTCTGATTATCTCTAAAATATTAGCATGTTTCTTGATAGAGGCAACACAAATTTTTTTAATGCTAGTTTTCCCATTCTGAGTGTCTATACACAGTTTTCTCTGAATCTTACAAATTTTACAACTGTGATGATGATCTAAAAAATATCTTACGAGTTGTAAAGATGAAACTTCTCCTTTTCTGTGACAATTTACAACTGAAAAGGTTTTTTTGAAGTATAGAATGACTCTTAAGATGGCATTTGTCAAAGTGCCCAGGCCTCCTTGGATCAGACACATACATACTCTTAAGGGTCTGTAGCTCACCAAGTTTATGAAGTTCTTTAAATCTTCCAGGACAGGAATATTTCGGTTGAATTTTCTGCAGTTGACAGTATTAGCATGAAGATAAGAGTTGATGATTGTGAAGGTCACAGTTTGAGGGGACTGAGTATGTGTCCTGAGCCAACTGGCCCACTTATCTTTAAATTTCTAGATTGGCATTTGCATAATATTGGGTATTGTAGCATTAACTCTAATTTAGAAGTTTGTTTCAATTTACGTATAGCATCTGTGTAATTTCTTACGTCAAGAAGTTGGTATTCGGTCTGTTATAGAGCATCTTGGAAGAGGGATCAGTAGCTCCGAGGTGACTGTGTGTGTAGTTCACGTGAGGGGCGTCTCTTGGCTTGAGGGACCAGCAGGCCCTTGTCCTTGCTTGTTCTGTTGCCGAGGTCACGGCTTGCTTCTTGGGCACTGTTCCTTTCCTTTTTTTTTTTTTTTTTTTTTTTTAAACTATTCCACTGTTTACCTCCTCCGCTAGTGTAGGAAGGGAAGACTGGAAAAGTCCCAATTTCTCAGTACTTCATACACTTTTGCTGCATATTAATGACTCATCAGTGACACTTGAACTTGGAAGTTGTATTTGATGAAGGAAAAAGACGTTTCTTTATAGCCCTTTGCTGCTTTGTTTTTCCTACTTTATTAACATGTAGGCAGAGGGGGCAGTGTCTATTTTTTTTCCAGAAGGTTTCAGCATTAGGCGTATTTTAATGGTTTCTCCCTTTACTAGCAGTTGGCTTCTCAGAAATGTTTCTCATCAAAATGGAAACAATAAGGCTGTTAGATGCTTAATGTGAGTTTAAGCTAGTTATTGTATTGACCTACTTTTCCTTTTCCTTAGATTCATGCAAATTACGTGCCTTCCAGCCCTTGAGTGTTTTGTTGAAAGTTCCTAATTTTTGTAAACCTTTGGCAGCAGCTCAGATAGCTGTCTCCACCTCTTAGCGTGGCAGTCCTCGTGGGTTTGGTATCATCTGTTCTGTCGTCTTTGTTCACTTTGTTTTTACTCGTTTTAAAAATATGTTTCCAGAATTATACTTAATTGCTGGAAACGTTGATTTTTCTTGAGTGACAAACCAATTAAGTGTGTATGACACTAGGCAACAAAGACACTTAAGATTTTCTGCTTATCCTGTCTCTGAAAAAATCCATTATTCATCGTCTTATTGTTTTTAAATACTGAGGTAAAATTTTCAATACAATAGGAAAATTGCTTTGGAAATGGAATAAATTGCTTGCCAGTTCAAAGGCTCCATTTCTGAAGTGGAGGTTACTAAACATGATGTTGCTTATATCCATTATCTTTCAGACTCATTGTACTACTTTTCTAACATTAAACTTGATAAGATTGTGACTTTTGCTAAAATGCAACACAATCGTGGAAAGAACCTAATGAAAAAGACGAAAAATCTCATTTTGTATACTATATTATAATATATTTAAGTGGCGTTTTGAATTTTAATTGCATTATGTATAAATATTCATTTTCTAGTCGACTGTTTTAAAAGAAGGGATCTTATGCAGAAAATAAGAAAACAAGGAATTTTTCAGAGGAAACCTACTGGCCCTGTTTTAGGCCTGCTGCTTCACAGATGACCTGGGCTTTTGCCTGAGTATCTCAAGTGACCAGTCCCTTGTTGTGGGGATGTTCTGTGCTTGCTGCTTTGCTGCTTGGTGAGGCTGGGGGTGGGGGGTGGGGCGGCAGGTGCTGCTGCCTCTCCCCACTGTGACCTTGACCTTCAGCAGGCGGCCTTCGGGATGTGTTTAACCAGGCTTAATCACCGATATTAAAGTTTTCCCGTGCTTCTTGGGTGTACTTTTAAGCAGCACAGCACAGTAATGGTCATCTTTGTAGATAAATCTTGTATTCGTTTTTCATGTTTTCAGATATTTATGTTTTCATGGGCTAATTAGGACCTGTGGTTAAAGTTTACTCCCATCACACACAAAAAAAGGCTTTCGATGCATTTTCACAAAGAGTTCTCCAGAGCAGTTGTTCACACCGACCAGCCATCGAGTGCCTGGTTATCCAAGATTGTTAGGAATGCTAAGTGTTAAGAATTAGTTTTTTCAATTGTTTTAATTTGCACTTTTCAAAAGTTCTTTTTGAAAACAAAATTTTTTCCTAGGTTGAAAATCTTCTTCCGAAAATTAAAGTGGAAGTCCCTCCCCTTGGCTTGCCTGGCCTGCAGTGTCCCTCCCTGGCCTTGCCCCCTCCAGTCCGGGGCCCTCAGGGCTCTGCAGCCCCTTCAGGGTCTTTCGGAGACCTGTGCTGTGTCTCCCAGTCCCCACACCTCCTTTGTTTTCCAGCCGCTCCCTTTGAAAGGAGCCAGTCACCGCCCTCCCCCACCCCCCCCAAACTGAAGCTCTCCAGCCCTTGAACACGGTCCCCGCCGCCCCAGCCCCCGGAACCCTCCTGTGCCTCTGTCTGCGAAGTCCACTGCTCTGATCACCTTGTGGTTCTGGAGTCCTTTGAGGCTGGTCTTTTGGGTGTGGCTCCTTTCACTGAGCAGAATGTTTTGAAGCTTCAGGTTGTAGCACGCATCGCAATGTCCTTTTTAAGGCTGAATAATACCACATTATGTGGATAGAGCACATTTGTCTTGGACATTTGAGTTACTTTGCTTTTTATAGTAAAAATTTCCGGTATTAATTGTCTAAAACTAGGAGTTAAGTGAATATGGGTGAAGTGCGTTAGACTGATGCCTGACAGCATCGGGTAAATGCTGGCTGCTGATTTCTCCTCCTTTCCTTTCCCCTCCTCTCAACCTTGAATTCCTACCTGGGCAGCCGGGAGGGAGGGCGGGCGGGCTGGCTCGTATGCTCTCCTTCACTCAGGCTTCAGTTTAAGCACAGCCTCCCCTCTGCTTTCTCTTCTGACTCCCCTCCCCAGAGGGTAGGTGTCCCTCGATCTGTAGTGGGAAGGGGGTAATCTGAGGATCCAGATGTTTCTCTGATCACTTCCTGGATCACTTCCTACAGTTACCTCTCCTCAGACCCACTTTGGAGGCCCCAGTGGTGTCATCCCCGCCCCGCCGGGACCCTGAGGTTCCAGCAGCTCGGCTCTCCTGTCTCCTTGCCGCTGGGTGTAGACGCCTGCTTCCTTGGACCTGCTTGTTCACCGCCCACCAGTATGCTTTCTAGCTTCCTGCACCTTGTTGGTACCTCTTGTTTTCCATTCAGGCTCAGGCTTTGAAAACCTCGGTGCTGAAAGGAGACCGTGTATTTGATCTTCTGTCTTAACAGGAAACTTTTTACCCTTTTACGTGCGTACGTCTGTGTCTCCTTTTCGGAAGCCGGGTGTTTGGGGTGTTCTGCCTGCCTCGCGCAGCAGACGGCCCGGAGCTCTGGCGGGAGTAACAGCTGTAGTTACCTGGAGGCACGCTGCTCTCTCTCCAGTTCCACACTCGTGACAGACGGTCGTGCCCAGCTCGAGTGGCCGGCAGTCCTTCCCGAGCGCCGTGCTGGCCGTGCGACCTTCTGGCGTGCCGCGGTCATCCCTCACGCCCCTGCCCCTCCGCCTGGAGCCGGCCCCTGCGGCCCCTGCTCAGTCACCCTCCTGGTGCCAGGTGACCGTCTCCTCAGCTGCCGCTGCCGTCCTTGTAGATTTACCAGTTGGTGCACGTGAGCCCCTTGAGTCGGAGGCCGCGTCTGTCGCTGACCATCCCGTGGGGTGCTCAGCGTGGCCAGCTGGCTTGCAGAGCGTTTGTTTGTGTTCCTGTAATGATTCGGGGAGGTGACCTTCCTTGGGTACTCGGTCTGATGTGCTCTTCGTTCTCCAGTATTTTCAGACGTCCCATGGTTTTTATTTGTGACATTTAATTGTCGTGGGAGGAGGAGAAACATCTCGGCGGCTAGTGTTTGCTGAGGGTCTGCTCATCGTCTGCTTAGTCTTACTCTCTGTTTTACGGTATGAGGGCCAGCGGTCTCCCCATGTGCCAGGCGCCGAGTGTGGGTTCCCTGTGACACTTGACGTCTCTGTGCTGGGTGCCCCTGGGAGAGCCACAGCACCGGCTGCTGCCCTGTGCTCCCCGGGGCTGTGCGGAGAGCAGGAGGGATGAGAGCCTCAGGGCACAGAGGGAACAAAATCCAGTCATTGGCTGCTCTGCAGTGGCATTCGTTCCCCGTCGCTGTGCTAAAACGATCACCAGTATAGTGGCTTTCAACAGATTTCTTCCTTCCCGCTTGGGTCGGCCAGGGCCGTCTGGTCTCCCAGGGCTCCCGCAGGCTGTCGGCAGGCTGCCTCCCCCGTATAAGCCCTGCGGAGAGGCCCGGTCCATGCGGGTGGAGGGTAACGTCTTGTTTTCTTGCTTCAAATTGCCCCCACATGTTGAGAAGGTCTTACAGATCCGTGTGCGGAGGCGGGCCCTTCGGTAGCGAATGTTGCCATTTCTGTGGTTGTGTTCTGTACGGCCCCGCAGAACCCCACGGTGGTCGAAGTGCTCGCTGAAAATAGCAGGGTTTACGGGCGCAAGTAAGTTCAGGCAGACCACGGGGAACCTACCTTTTTTGTGACCCCCGTCACTAACGAACGCACTCATGGTCCTGGTGACACTGGCTGAAGAGGCACGGCGAGTACCTGGCCACTGAAGAGGTGCACCTGCAGCCCAGCACTTAACGTGAGGAGGCCCGAGCCACCAGGGCTGCTGAGCGGTGGCCACGGGGAGCACCGCAGAGCGGGCACACGCAAGATGGGCCCAGCTACACTGATGGGGGGCAGCCTTAGCCATCGTTTGTAAGTAGTCATGTAGGACCCCGTGTGATGGCAGAAGCAAATCACTGCCGGGACAAGATGTCATTTTCTGCCCCTTATTTAAGTGAAGTGTCACACGTATTCAGCCCCGGTCTGATGAGCTTTGCGGTAAAATTGCTTCCAGTGTTTTTGGTACTGTTCTAGCACTCCTAGTGGTAGGAGTTTAAATTGCAGTTGGCAATTACATTTCAAGTGTTCTAGAGCTTGTGACTTTATGGGACAATTATACAGTTCAGGGAATCTTTGAAAGAATTCACGTAAAAATGGGGAGAGAGTTCTGTGCACAGGTATTTTCACTGAAACGTTATTTAGTGGGAAGTCCTGTCTTTGTCCAACAGTAGGGAATAAATCAGTAACCTGTAACTCAGCAGTCTGCTTGCTGGATTATTTTCTAGTTACCAGATGTTAAAAAGATGGTACAAGAAGCTTAGGTTGCAGGTCAGCATTGGCCTTGTAGTCTAAGGACATCTTTTCCGTCACTGAACTCCACTTGTGCTTGGATTCTTGACAGCTGGGCACCTATTGCAAGAATAAAGTTTCCTGAAGGTCGAGGCTTCTGGAATATTTTGCCTTCTGACCTTTGCACTGAATCCTGGTAGGCAGACTAGTGCCCGGCACCATCACTGCATGCCTGCCTGCGCACACACGTGCAGGTGTGAGAACGTCCACATGCACAAAGTTCCCTGAAGCACTGCTAAAAAGAGAGCTCATTTTGCACATGCGAAGCGTGTTACACGCCATAGAAGATGTGTTTTAATAACATTTAGAGCAGAACGGAAATAATTGCACTGTTGCTGGATGTTCCCGATTATCTGGAGTAGCACTCAAACTTGTCATTCTTGTGAAAGCCTTCATTCCAGAACGTTGGAGAGTCACAAGCAGTCTAGAGAATGAAGATAGTAACGATGGTACAGAGGACAGTGTCCAGGGCACGACAGGTCTTGGACATAATGGTGGGAAAAAAGATGGTGAAACCTGGATTCGAGAAACCACAGAAACGACACTCGGACGTCAGTTTGGGTCTTAAATATTTTTTCCTTGAATACATTTTCCCCAGCCGCTCATTATGATGTCTTTTAAACATATAGAAACATTAAAAGAATGTTCTTCTACACAGATTGAACAACAGTGAACGTTATGCCTCGTTGGCTTTCTGTCTACACTGACCTGTTCTCAGTGCTCTGCGGGTAGGGCCCTTAGCACGGGCCTCCCCATGACAGGCTGGATTCTAAAGCCACAACACTGTTGTCACAGCCAAGGAAATTAACAGTAACTCCTGATATGGCATCTGCAGCTCATTTCAAGTATCTTCTGTTGTCTCAATAATTTCTTTTCTCCCAAACTGTGGTACAATGCACAACATGTCATTCACCATTTTAAAGTGCAGAATTCAATGGCATTTGATATATCCCCAGGATTGTATAGCCATCACCGTCATGTGCTTCTAGAACATGGTGGTTTTGAGGAGTCCGGGCTGCTGTTTTGTAGTGCGTCCTGTGTCTGGACTAACACCTCCTGGAGTTGGGCAGTGCTCTTGGTTTTGTATACTTCTTGTCACGTGAAATTAGCCCCGGAACAGTGCTTCTCAAACAGCAGAGTGTGAGCGCTCCTGACGCCAGCTGTAGGCTGCTGGCAGAAGTTTCCTGTGTCTAGTGGTGGTCCGGGGATTTCTGGTCCTGACGCGACCCCGTGTGATGCTGATGCTGTTGGTGTGGCGACTGCACTTTGAGAACCACTGCTCTGGAGACTGATTAAATACAGTAAATGTGTTGGGGGAATGCTGGGTCTGCTTCGTGTTGTATCGCGTCAGCAGGCAGGTGTCAGGTTGCCGGTGGTGAGTGGTTCAGAGGGTGAGTCCAGGTTAGGGTGGAGATCTCTAGAACTTTCTGCAGTTCCTGAGTTTCCATTCCGGTTGTGAGGAATTTGTGGATGCTTCTCCAGCACCGTGGACTGTTCTGCTTTTTACCCCCCAAGTATTTGTGGATTTCCCAGATACGTTTCTGTCCTTGATTTTTAAAAGACATTTCTTTACGGTGAGAGAACATACTTTGTCTGATTTCAGTTCTCTTACATGTATTAGTTTGTATTGGGGCCCAAGATGTGGTCCGTGGGAGTGAGTGCTCATTGAGCACTTGAGGAGTATATTCTGCTGTGTAGGGCAGAGTGTTCCGTAAATGCCAGTAAGGGCAGGTACGCTGGTGGTGTTGGCCACATCTTTATGTCCTTTCTGATGTTCCATTTCTTCTGTCAGTAACCGAGAGAGGAGTTTGGAAGCCTTCGGGCAGTACTGAGGATTTGTCTGTTCCTCCTTTCGCTTATGTCCTTCATACTTCGTGTACTTTGAAACTGGTGGTAAGTGTGTGCACACTCAGGATTGCTGGAGCTTATTGGGGATTTGATCTTTTGTCATTATGTAATGTCTTTGTTTATCCTGGGCGGTTCTTCCATTTTATTTTTTTGATGTCTTCTTTGTTTTAAAGTACAATAGCTACTTTTGTTCCTTTGAAAGAGGGTTTGCATCGT
Organism: Puma concolor; assembly: GCF_028749965.1. Lineage (NCBI taxonomy): Eukaryota > Metazoa > Chordata > Mammalia > Carnivora > Felidae > Puma > Puma concolor. Next base: position 94,044,611 of record NC_141678.1, read on the forward strand.
ATCCTTTTCCGTCTTTTTACTTTTAATCTTTTAACATTATGTGCCATTATATTTAAAGCGTTTCCTACCTGTTCTGTTGAACGGACACTCAGATCAATGGAACAGAATAGAGAACCCAGAAATGGACCCACAGACAAACGGCCAACTAATCTTTGACAAAGCAGGAAAGAATATTCAATGGAATAAAGACAGGCTGTCCCTTCAGCAAGTGGTGCTGGGAAAACTGGACAGTGACATGCAGAAGAATGAACGTGGACCACTTTCTTACACCAACCACAAAAATAAACTCAAAATGGATGAACGACCTAAATGTAAGAGAGGAAGCCATCAAAATCCTCGAGGAGAAAGCAGGCAAAAACCTTTTTGATCTGGGCCGTAGCAACTTACTCAGCACGTCTCTGGAGGCAAGGAAAACAAAAGCAAACGTGAACTATTGGGAACTTATCAAAATAAAAACCTTCTGCACAGCGAAGGAAACAATCAGCAAAACTAAAAGGTAGCCAACAGAATGGGAGAAGATATTTGTAAATGACATATTAGGTAAAGGGTTAGTACCCAAAATCTATAAAGAACTTATCAAACTCAACACCCACAAAACAAATAATCCAGTGAAGAAATGGGCAAAAGACACGAATAGACACTTCTCCGAAGAAGACATCCAGTTGGCCAGCTAACACATGAGAAAATGCTCAACATCACTCATCATCAGAGAAATACAAATTAAACCCACAGTGAGTTACTACCTCACACCAGTCAGAATGGCGCAATTTGGTAACTCAGGCAACAACAGATGTTGGCGAGGATGCAGAGAAAGAGGATCTCTTTTGCACTGCTGGTGGGAATGCAGACTAGTGCAGCCACTCTGGAAAACAGTATGGAAGTTCCTCAAAAAATTAAAAATAGAACTATCCTATGACCCAGCAATTACACTACTAGGTATTTACCCAAGGGATACAGGTGTGCTGTTTCGAAGGGGCGCATGCACCCCGATGTTTTTAGCAGCACTATCAACAATAGCCAAAGTATGGAAAGAGCCCAAGTGTCCATCGCTGGATGAATGGATAAAGAAGATGTTATACACACACACACACACACACACACACACACACACACACACACTGGAGTATTACTTGGCAGTCAAAAAGAATGAAATCTTGCCATTTGCAACTACGTGGATGGAACTAGAGGGTGTTATGCTAAGTGAAATTAGTCAGAGAAAGACAAATATCATATGACTTCACTCATATGAGGACCTTAAGAGACAGATGAACATAAGGGAAGGGAAGCAAAAATGATATAAAAACAGGGACAAAATATAAGAGACTCTTAAATATGGAGAACAAACAGGTTACTGGAGGGGTTGTGGAGGTGGATGGGCTAAACGGGTAAGGGGCATTAAGGAATCTACTACTGAAATCATGGTTGCATTCTATGCTAACTTGGATGTAAATTTACAAAATGAACTAAAAAATTATACACATCAGCACATCCAATACGAAATTGGAAATCACAGAGAAAAACATTGTGGTATAATTTTAAATTATAGGTGGATTTTGTTAAGCTACTTCGATAAAGGAATAATAAAGTAAGCAGCTATTCTCTTGCGGTGAACATTAAAAAAATAAAATAAAATGTTTTATTATTATTTTGTAGATAGTGATTTTTGTCTTCCAGGCAACATTTGGCAACGTCTGGAGACCTTTTTATTGTTGCGACTAGGGGGGTGCTCCCACGGGCATCAAATGCGTAGAGTCCACGGAGGCTGTTGAACATTCCACAGTGCACATGACCGTTCTATCAGCAGAGAATTCTATGACCCCGAATGTTAATGGTACTGCTGTTGAGAAGTCCCACTGTACGGATTGCAGTGTACATAGCTGACTTTTCACTGTTAGTATTTTACACTTAATGGAGACTGTGGAACTGCCCACTTCTTACAGTATGACTGTGATGTCTGTTCACATATTTTATGCTGAAGCCTTCACCGGATGATGTTATAACTGTCATTTCCCATCATCATACACGTTTTAAAGAATTTTGTGTTGCTTTTCATTCTCGAAATTGTAAGTTTCCTGTTTGTATCATTTTCTTATCTTGAAACTTTCTTCAGCGTTCTTTTGTCCTAGGTGTGATGGTGACGAATCCTCCGAGTTTTATCCTTCATCTGAGAATGTTTTTGTTTTGCCTTCGTTCCTGGAGGATCTTTTTGCTGGAGGTAGAATTCTGGGTTGAGCCTGCTTCTGTTTCAACACTTAGACGTGGAGTCCTGGCCTCCGTCTGTCTCCACGAGATGTTCGTGGGTGTTGGAGCTGATGTTCTTCTAGATGTAATGAGCCCTTTTTCTCTGGCTGCTTCCAAGAATTTTTCCTTTATCTTTGCTTTGAGTAGTTTGGTTGTGATACGCTTTGTCTGATTTTCTTTGCCTTCGTCCTCTTACAGGTTTGCTGTTGTCTTTAAGTAGATTGTAGTATCGTCTGGCCCTCACTTAGGCCGTGGTTGTGGGTTTGGGTTCGTTTTATTTGTCTTCTGTAAAGTCTGTGGACTTTTTCAGTTTCAGCAACTGCCATTATCTCACAGGAACACAGAAGTCTGCTCTCTTATTTTTGAAATTGGGGTAACGCCTACCAAGAAGGCTTGACGTAACATTAAATAAGATAGCATTTGTTGACTCTGAGTTACACTTTCTAACACATTGTTGGTTCTCAAGGTAAGCTTTTATTTGTTAAAGACAAATGTGTCCGTGATTTAGGAAAGATAAAATGGACCTTTGACAGTAGGCTGCCTGTTTTTGGAATCAGAAGAGGATTGTTGGACTCTGAAAGGGATGCTGGCTAGGGAGGAAATTTAACTGAATAGAAAGTTTTAGAAAAGAGAATAAGAGAGACAGAATAAGTATAAGTGGGACATAGTATTCTTGCTGTGTGTGTCAAGTCTGACAACAAACCAGGGGCACCAGGTTCCTGCCTTGACCATAAGACACCTGCGTAGGTCAAAAGTCACTTCCATGACTTTGATTGATGAGTGTAAAGTTGGTCAAATTTTATATCCTTTCAGTCTGGAACAGTATGGAGATGTGACCCGGACATACGCATTTTTTGCTAGTAGTAGTATTTTAGATGATGGACTTTTTTATATTCCTGAATTGAACACTGTGAGTGGGTGGTACCGTCGAGCTGACCGTTCACCCTGATGACCGTGGGGGGCTCCCCTCAGAGCACGGTCACGGCGGCTTCCTTGGGGAGCCTCTTCTGTTTCTGCTTACCCTGGCTAGGTAAGATTTTTGCAAAGGAAAGTCGCATCCGTTACTTACAATGGTTTGCCTGCGCTGCAGACAGCTTAGTTTGAGGAGTACAGAAAAGCGTGGTCAGTAAAGTTGGACCGGCTCGGGTCCTACATGATCCCCTCACCGTGACGGAAGCCTGCCAGACCTGCCTCAGCACTCTGCTCTTACCTTTTAGCAGGTACCAGCTGGAAGATGAGTCCGCCCACCTGGACGAAATGCCACTCATGATGTCTGAAGAAGGCTTCGAGAATGACGAGAGCGATTACCACACGCTACCACGAGCGAGGACCGCGCGACGAAGGAGAGGACTGGAGCGGTTTGTCTGTGGAGGCTGGAAGCTCCTCTGTACCAGGTGTGGTATCTGTTGCTGCCTAGTGTCCCGGGCACCGGGGTTACAGAGTTCAGACATTTAAAAGCTTAGCTTCTAACATTTATTTTCGTATCAAACTAAAGACAGTCTAAACGAAATGACGTCATGGAGAGTGATAGCCATTAGAACCAGAGGGGGCCGGAAAGCCAAATTCACTTTTTTTAAGGGTCGTTTTAATGCATAGAAGATGGAGAAAATGAGCGGTTTTGTAATTAATGCATGGTAGAATCAGTTCTGGTTACCATGTCAGCATTTACAGCTAAGTTCCCTTGTCTTCGTCTGTGGTTATCCTGTGTCCAAAAAGGCGGATATGGGCCCGTAAAATGTAATGTATTCACACCGTAGCCGCCTGTGTGCGTTATTTGACTGGAATGCTTTGACTTGGAGTAAGATTCTTCTGTTAATTTAACCAGAAGGAGATGAAGGCAAGGACTGCTTATACTTTAAACAGGTTCACTTGTGGTTGACATAAACTGCATTAAGTCTGCTCACCTTTGACTTTAGAGTCTGGTGTGTGAAACCACACTCTGTGTGTAGGCCACTGACTGTCCTCCAGCCCTGGGGACTGGCAGGGCAAGATTACGGCTGGCCAATGCCAACATAACTTGAGCAGAGTGTGTCTAAGAAGTTACAGCTTTTCTAGTCTTTCTGTTCAAGGCTTGTGGTCGGAGCCTTTCTTACGGTCATGAACTTCTGTCCCTTTCCCCGTAAAAAGAATATACGTAATTGTAGAAAGAGATCTTACTTATCATTCTCTTTATCCCATTAGAAGTTTGTAGAAAGATGTTTTTAAAAAAAATTTTTTTTAAAGTTTATTTTTGAGAGACAGAGACAGTGTGAGTGGGGGAGGGACAGAGTAAGAGAGAAGACACAGAATCTGAAGATGCTCCAGGCTCTGAGCTGTCAGCACAGAGCCCGAGGCGGGGCTCGAGCTCACAAGCCGTGAGATCATGACCTGAGCCGAAGTCGGACGCTCAACCCACTGAGCCACCCAGACGCCCCTTACAGAAAGATGTTTTTACACCTGATTTGATTTCAGTGTCAGCTCATGCAGCGGTCTTCAAACAGTGTTCCGTGGGCTCCTAGGGACTCCAAGGAGTCCCTCAAAGAGGTGGGCAGTGTCGAGTCAGGAAGTGAGCCCGGGCAGGATTTAGGCTTATTTATCCACCCCCCTTTCCACTTCCACTTGGTGTCTGTCTTTTTCTTTCTTACCTCTTGTAAGCTTTTCATATGAAGAAGGAATTTCACGGCCAAGCAAGGTTTTAGAAATCGCTGACTTGTGTCACAATTTCTAGGTTAAATAGCCCGTATTCCTAGAGTGTTCTCTGTGGGCACTTACTAATTCTAGAGTTAATTTCTTTAGCAGTTGCAGAGCTGTGCAGATTTGTTTTGTTTTTGTCGTGTCAGTTGTGATGCTTTGTGCTTTTCAAGGGATTTATCTTTTTTCAAATATATAAATTCCTGTGATGTAGGATGAATGAGGCTTTGTAGGGATGTCACATTTTTTTAATTCATGATATTGTCAATTTGTCTCTCCCTTTTTCCTAGTAATCTTGATAGAAGATTATCCGTTTTCTTTTTTTCAAAGAGCCAAACATCTGGTGGTATCTTTGCTTTTGAAATTTTAAACTTTGATCTTGAAATAAATCCTAACTTCTAGAAAAGTTGCAAGAATTGTACAGAGAATTCCTCTATGCCTTTTGCCCAAGTTCACTAATTTTGAAGCTTCCGCCATGTTTATTCTACCTTTCTCTTCACATCTTACCGTTATTTTCCGAGTCATTCAGACTGGGTTGCTTCTACATTCCTTTCTCTACGTCCGAGTACTTCATCGTGCGTTTCGTAGGAGAAGGGTATTTTCCTCCATCCGTCATGCAGTCGCCGTGTTCAGATGTAGTGTTGGTACCGTGCCTTCCGTCTGCTGTCCCCATCCTGTCCTCCGTCGTGCACTTCTTCTCTGGGCTGGTGTGGCTGTTCGGTGGCGTGTCTGTGCAGTGTCCGTTAATCCGGAACCGTCCTCGCTGTTGGTCTTTCATTGTGTTGATATTTTTGAGACTGCAGATCAGGTATTTTGTATGTTTCAAATTTGGGTTTGTCTGAGGTTTCCTTGCTGTTAGATTCAGGTGAAATATTCTCTGTGAAGCACTGTAGGAGAGACACTGTGAACGTAGGGTGTTTGCTTCCTGTTTCATTGACTTCTGTCGTCCCTTCATTTTTTCTCATACTTTGAGCTTAATTTGCTGTTCTTTTTCTAGCTTCCTAAGATGAGCATTGCAGTTTTTTCTGTTTTAAAAATAAATGCATTTAAGTTTTGACACATGGTATTTTCATTATCATTTAGTTAAAAATATATAACGATTTTCATTGTCATTTCTGCTTCCATCGATGCAATTTAGAACCATTCTGCTTAATTTCCAAACAGTCGGGAAGTTTCCTAATTATCTTTTTGTAATTGACTGTTGTCTTAATTCCACTGTGGCTGGAGAACGTACTTATGATTTTTTTAATTTCAGTCTTTGTAATGTGTTGAAACTTGCTTTATGATTCATCGTATATGGACAACGTTAGTTAATTTTCTGTGTGTATTTGAAAAATAATACACATTTTTTTAGTTGTTGTGTGTGTTGCTCTGTATGTCAGTGAGTTATAAGAGCTGATTGTCTTGGTTGAGTCCTCTGTATTCCCGAAGTTTGCTCGTTTATCAGTTACGAGAAGCTTGGGTGGTTGAGGGTGTGTCTCCTGCTTTAAATGATGTCAGTTCTGCTTTGTATATTTTAGAGTATGCTATTAGGTGATGCAAGCGTGGGATCACTAACTTACGTCGGTTTGGTCTTTGTCTCTGATGGTATTTCTTCTGTGCGTGCGTATGTCTGACTTCAGTACAATGATACCATCTTTCGTTTTATTTTTTAATTTTAATTCCAGCTAATTTACAGTGTTAGATTCGTTTCAGGTGTACAATGTGGTAATTCAACAGTTCCACACATCCCCCTGTGCTCATCGTGACAAGTGCGCTCCTTAATCTGCATCCCCTGTTTCATGCCCCACCCCCACCCCTGGTGACCATCAGATTACTCTCTGTTATTAAGAGTCTGTTTCTTGATTTGTCTCTTTCCCTCCCTCCCTCCCTCCCTCCCTCTCTCCCTCTGTCAGTACCAGCTTTCTTTTATTTGTATTTGTATCATGTATAATTTTCTGTCTTTGTTTTATTAAAAAAAATCTTTTCTTTTGAAATAATGATAGTTTCACAGTAAATTGCAAAGATAGTAAAGAGGGTCCCACCCGCCCCCACCCAGTCCCCCCAGGGGTTGCATCTCACATCCCTGTAGTGTGGCGTCAGACGGGAAGCTGGCTGCGCTGTACCCGTGTGTACTTCACTCACTGTACTACACGTGTGGGATCGCAAGGCCGCCAGGGCAGTGACGACGCAGACCTGTCCCGTCGCCACAGCTGTCTCCTGTGTGCTGCCTTCTGGGGTCCTGTTCCCTCCCCTGCCCCAGTCCCTGGCCTCTGGCAACCACTAGTCTGTTCTCTAGCTCTGTACGTTTAGTTTTGAGAGTGTTGTATAACTGAAACCATTCGGTGTGTGATTTTTGGAGATTGGCCTGTTCGGTCAACACAGTGCCCTTGAGATCCATTCAGGTTGTGGGGTGTATCGACGACGGTGTGTTCCTTTTTATTGCCGGCTGGCATTCCATGGGATGGATGAATGTTTGACCACTTGCTGTGCAGAACATTGAGATTGTTTCAAGTGTTTGGACGTTACCAATAAAGCTGCTGTGAACCAGCAAGTGCAGGTGTTTTGTGTGTGGACGTGTTTTCATTTCTCTGGGATAAACGTGCAGGAGCACAATTGCTGGGCTGCATCCTAGGTGTGTGTTTAGTTTTCTAAGAAACCGCTGGACTATTTATATTTCCCAGACTGGTTGTGCCATTTTACATTCCCACCAGCAGTGTGTGCGAGATTCAGTGTCTCCATGTCAACATTTGTTGTCACTGTTTTTATTTTGGTTGCTGTAATATGTGTGTGGTGACGGCTCACTGTGGTCTTTGTTTGCGTTTTCTAAGTGACTAGCGAGATTATCTTACTTGCCATTGGCATATCTTGTTCAGTAAGTGTTTCTTTAGGTCTATTCCTTTTTCTTCTTGGTTTTGTTTTATTTCTGTTGAGTTTTGAGAGTTCTTTACGTATTTTAAATTTTATTTATTTATTTATTATTTTTTAAATCTTTTGGATTTTAATTTCTTTTAATGTTTATTCATTTTCTTTTGAGAGAGAGAGAGAGCACAAGATGGGGAGGGACAAAGAGAGGGAGACACAGAACCCGAAGCAGGCTCCAGGCTCTGAACTGTAGGGCTCCAACCCACAAACCGCGAGATCATGACCTGAGCCTAAGTCAAACACTTAATTGAGCCACCCACGTGCCCCTTAAAGTTTTTTTTTAATGTTTATTTTTATTTTATTTTATTTTATTTTATTTTATTTTGAGAGAGAGAGAGAGAGAGAGAGAGAGAGACAAACATGAGCAGGGGAGGGGCAGAGACAGAGGGAGACACAGGATCTGAAGCAGGCTCCAGGCTCTGAACTGTAAGCACAGAGCCCGATGCAGGGCCCAAACCCACGAACCGCAAGCTCATGACCTGGGCTGAAGTCAGACGCTCAACCGACTGAGTCACCCAGGCACCCCAAACGTTTATTTACTTTTGAGAGAGACAGAGAGAGAGACAGAGTGCAAGTGGGGGAGGGGCAGAGAGAGAGGGAGACACAGAATGTGAAACAGGCTCCAGGCTCTGAGCTGTCAGCACAGAACCCTATGTGGGACTTGAACTCATGAACCACAGATCATGACCTGAGCTGAAGTCAGACACCCAACCGACTGAGCCACCCAGGCGCCCCCTTCTATATTTTACTTGTGAATCTTCTGTCAGCTAGGCTGGTTGCAAATATTTTCTTCCACTCTGTAGCTTACCTTTCCATCCTCTGAAAGAGTTTTCCACAGATCCAAAGTCTTTGATTTTGATTGTTTTTCCGTTGAGCATTATACTTTTGATGTCACATCAGAATTTTTCACTTAGCCCTGTGTCTCAGAGATTTTCTTCTACAAGTTTTATAGTTTTTCTTCTTTTTAATTTTTTTAATGTTTATTTAATTTTGAGAGAGAGAGAGAGACCAAGCAGAAGTGGGGGAGGGGCAGAGAGAGACAGACACAGAATCCCAAGCAGGCTCCAGACTCTGAGCTGTCAGCACAGAGCTGGATGCGGGGCTCCAACCCATGAAACTGTGAGATCGTGACCTGAGCCGAAGTCGGCCGCATAAGCAACTGAGCCACCCGGGTGCCCTGACAAGTTTTATAGTTTATATTTAGATCCTTTTGAGTAATTTTTGTGCTAGGTGGGAAGGTTCGGTGGAGATTTTTTTTTTTTTGCCTATGTATATCCAGATGCCTCAGCACCATTTGTTGGAAAGAACATCCTTCCTTCCTGAATGGCTCTTGTACTGGTGTCACCAGTCTGTTGGCTGTCCGTGAGCGGGGCTGTCTGCTCGCTTTTGTTATCTGTACTGTCTATCTGTTTGCCCTGCTAGTGCCCCTCAGTCTGGAGTGCTCTCTCTTCATCTAGGTCTTAAAAAGAGGCCAGTTGATTCCTTGTATTTTGTTCTTCTTTTTCCAGATTCTTTTAGCTATTCTGGTTCCTGTCCCTTTCCATAGACATTTTAGATAATCTTTTCCAATCTATAAAGTCCTTCCAGGAATTTTGATAAGGGATTATGTTTAACCTGTATATTAACTTGGGGAAATTGACATCTTTACTATGTTGAATCTTCTAGATCACAATTTACTTCTCTCCGTTTATTTAGAACTTTGATATTTTTCATCAGCATTTTATAGTTTCAGAACCCAGGTCTTATACATGTTAGGTTTATTCCTAAGTCAGTCAGTCTTCCTTCCTTCCTCCCTTCCTCCCTTCCTCCCTTCCTTCCTTCCTCCCTTCCTTTCGTGTTTGTAACTGACATGGCATTTTATTTTATTCTAATTAATTAATTATTTTATATTTTTATGTTTGTTTATTTTGGGGGCAGGGAGGGGCAGAGAGAGAGGGAGACACAGAATCCAAAGCAGACTCCAGGCGCTGAGCTATCAACACAGAGCCTGATGCAGGGCTCAAACCCACAAACCTCGATATCATGACCTGAGCCGAAGTGGATGCTTAACTGACTGAGCCACCCATGTGCCCCATGGCATGGTATTTTAAATTTTGGTTTCCATATGTTCATTGCTGGTGTGCAGAACTAGAGTTGAATTTTGTGTTTGTCTTTTATCTTGCAACCTTGCTGAACTTACTGTTAGTGCTAAGAGTGTTTTTTTGTAATTTTCTACATGAACAGTTATGTCATCTGCAAATAGAGACAGTTTTATTTCTTCCTTTAAGCCTGTATGCCTTTTATTTTCTTTTTTTGCATATGGGTCTGTCTGGAACATACACTATTATGTGAAACAGCAGTGGTGGGTATACCTTTTTGCTACTTTTTTTAATTTTAATTTTAATTTTTTTTAGGCAGAGAGCAAGAGAGTGCAAGCAGGAGAGAGGCAGAGGGAGAGAGAAGGAACCCCAGGCAGGCTCCATGCCCAATGGGGAGTCTGATGAGGGTTCAGTCCTATGACCCTGGGATCATGACCTGAGCCATAATCAAGAGTTAGATGTTCAACCAACTGAGCCACCCAGATGACCCCCCTTGTTGCCTCTTGTTCCCAGCCTTTGGGAGAAAGCTTTCCATATTTCACCACTAAGTATGATGTGAGCTATGGGTTTGTTTGTTTGTTTGTTTAAAATAGATTACTCATCTAAAACTATTGATAGTTTTCTTATTTAAAATCTCTCTTTGGGGGGCGCCTAGGTGGCTCAGTCGGTCAAGCGTCTGACTTGCCTTAGGTCATGATCTCGAGGTCTGTGAGTTTGAGCCCAGCGTCAGCTGACAGCTCAGAGCCTGGAGCCTGCTTCTGATTCTGTGTGTGTCTCTCTCTCTGCCCCTCCCCCACTTGTGTTCTGTCTCTCTCTCAAAAATGAATGAACATTAAAACAATTGTTTTTTAAATCTCTCTTGTGTTGGGTGGGTGTAATACAAACATTTGTGTCAGATTCAGAAACAGGATCTAGAGATACAGATTTGAGAGTCCTGTCATTGTCATAGAAGAAGCCACATGGAAGGATGGTGTTTCTGAACACGTCACAGGACATGTGGCATAGGTCTATGAAAAATAAAGGAAAGGGACACCTTGGGGAGAAGGACAGTTCTGGGAAGGAAGACTAGAATCCATTCTCTTAGGCGGGGGGGCGGGGGGGGAAGCGTAGCACTGGAAGAGTGGAGAAGTGGTAGAGAAGGTGACTTTTTTTTTTTTTTTTTTTTTAATTAAAAAAATTCAGAGTGTGCGTGCAAGCTTGGGAGGGACAGAAGGAGAGAGGGAATCCTAAGCAGCCTCCACACTCAACACCAGAGCCCGATGTAGGGCTTGATTTCATGAACCGTGAGATCATGACCTGAGCGGAAATCATGAATCAGGCACTTGACCGACTGAGCCATCCAGGCACCCCCGGGATGACTTTTGTCTTGTCCTTAGTTGGGAACATGGCGTCATTTGGGTGAGGAGATGACTGGGATCCAGATGAGGATTGAAAACATGGGAAAATCGGTCCTGGCTTTGGTAGAGAGATAATAACCAACAAAGGAGAATCAATAGTGATGCATTTGTATTGCATCCAGCATAGTGTTACGAGTTTCTGTCAGTGAGAGAGCCTGAACCGTTGCAAACTTGGTAGTGGCCGTGTGGCTGTGGGAGCCTCGGGAGCTATATATTAACCATATTTGTTCTTTCAGTCTATGAGCGTGGAAGGTTTTCCATTTTTTTGTGTCTTCAGTTTCTTTCCTAAGCTTTCTATAGTTTTCAGTCTATAGATTTTTCACCTCTTTAGTTAGGTTTATTCCGAGGTATTTTATGGTTTTTGGTGCAATTGTAAATGGGATCAATTCCTTCATTTCTCTTTCTGTTGCTTCGTTATTGGTGTATAGAAATGCAACCGATTTTGGTGCCTTGATTTTATATCCTGCAACTTTGCTTATTTCACATATCAGTGTTATCAGTTTTTTGGTGGAGTCTTTGGGTTTTCCACGTAGAGTATCATGTCTTCTGCAAAGAGTGAATGTTTGATTTCCTCCTTGACGATTTGGATCCCTGTTATTTCTTTGTGTTGTCTGATTGCTGAGGCTAGTACTTTTCAATACTATGTTGAATAACAGTGGTAAGAGTGGACATCCCTGTTGTGTTCTTGACCTTAGGGGGAAAGCTTTCAGTTTTTCCCCATTGAGGATGATATTAGCGGTGGGTTTTTCATATATGGCCTTTATGATCTTGAGGTACGATCCTTCTATCCCTACTTTCTTGGGGATTTTTATCAATAAAGGATGCTGTATTTTGTCAAATGCTTTTTCGGCATCTATTGAGAGGATCTCGTGGGTCTTGTCCTTTCTTTTGTTAATGTGATATGTCACATTGATTTGTGGATATTGAACCAGCCCTGCATCCCAGGAATAAATCCCACTTGATTGTGGTGAATAATTCTTTTAATGCATTGTTGGATCTGTTTGGCTAGTATCTTGGTGAGAATTTTTGTATCCATGTTCATGAGGAAATTGGTCTCTAGTTCTCCTTTTTAGTGGGGTCTTTGTCTGGCTTTGGAATCAAGGTAATGTTGGCCTTGTAGAATGAGTTTGGAAGTTTTCCTTCCATTTCTATTTTTTGCAACAGCTCCAAAAGAATAGGTGTTAATTCTTCTTTAAATGTTTGGTAGAATTCTCCTGGAAAGCCATCTGGCCCTGGATTCTTATTTGTTGGGAGATTTTTGATTGCTGATTCAATTTCTTTACTGGTTATGGGTCTGTTCAAATTTTTTGTTTCTTCCTGTTTCAGTTTTGGTAGATTCTATCTTTAGGAATTTGACCATTTCTTCCAGGTTGCCCAGTTTGTTGACATATAATTGCTCATAATATTTTCTTACTATTGTATGTATTTTGCAGCATTGGTTGTGATCTCTGCTCTTTCATTTGTGAAACGAAAGTATTTCATTTGGATCCTTTGTTTTTTCTTTTTGATTAATCTAGCTAGGGGTTTATCAATTTTGTTAATTCTTTCAAGGAACAAGCTCCTGGTTTCATTGATCTGGTCAACTGTTTCTCTGATTTCGATATCATTGATTTCTGCTCTAATCTTTATTATTTCCCTTCTTCTGCTAGTTTTGGGCTTTATTTGCTGTTCTTTTCCAGCTCTTTTAGGTGTAAGGTTAGGTTGTGTATTTGAGACTTTTCTTCCTTCTTTAGGAAGGCCTGGATTGCTATATACTTCTCACTTAGGACCACCTCTGCTGCATCCCAGAGGTTTTGGGTTGTGTTTTCATTTTCATTAGCTTCCACGTCCTTTTTAATTTTCTCTTTAATTTCTCGGTTAACCCATTCATTCTTTAGTAGAGTATTGCTTAATTTCCAAGTATTCCTGGTCTTTTCACAGTTTTTCTTGTGGTTGATTTTGAGTTTCATAGCAGTGTGGTCTGAAAACATGCAGGATATGATCTCGGTCTTTCTGTACTTGTTGAGGGCTGATTTGTGACCCAGTATGTGATGAATTCTGGAGAATGTTCCATGTGCACTTGGAAGAATGTGTATTCTTCTGATTTAGGATGAAATGTTCTGAATATATTTGTTAAGTCCATCTGGTCCAGTGTGTCATTCTTAGCCATTGCTTCCTTGTTAATTTTATGTTTCGATGATCTGTCCATTATTGTAAGGGGGTGTTGAAGTCCCCTACTCTTAGGGTATTATTATCAGTGAGTTTCTTTATGTTTGTGATTAATTGATTTATATATTTGGGTGGCTCCATGTTGGGGACATAAATATTTACAGCAGTGAGATCTTGGTGGATAGACCCCTTAATTATGTTATAATGCCCTTCTTCATCTCTTGTTACAGTCTTTATTTTAAAATCTAGTTTGTCTGATATAAGTATGGCTACACCGGCTTTTGACAACCGTTAGCATGATAGATGGTTCTCCATCCACTTACTTTCAATGTGAAGGTGTCTTTAGGTTAAAATGAGTCTCTTGTAAGTAGCCTGTAGATGGGTCTTGTATAGAGCCTATGTCTCTTGATTGGAGCATTTAGTCCATTGACATTTAGAGTGACTATTGAAAGATACGAATTTGGTGCCATTGGGTTGCCTTTTGAGTTCATGTCTCTGGTGATATTCTCTGGTCCTTTCCAGTCTTTGTTGATTTTGGTCTAATTTTTGTTTTGTTTTTTCTTTTCTCCACTCAAAGGGTCCCCCTTAGAATTTCTTGCGGGGCTGGTTTAGTGGTCACAGACTCCTTTAGTTTTTGTTTGTGTGGGAAACTCTTTATATCTCCTTCTATTTTGAATGAGAGCCTTGCTGGATAAAGAATTCTTGGCTGCATATTTTTCCAATTCAGCATGTTGAATATATCCTGCCACTTCTTTCTGCCTGTCAGGTTTCTGTGGCTAGGTCTGCTGTGAGCCTGAACTGTGTTCCCTTATAGGTTAAAAAGTTTTTTTTTCCCCTTGCTGCTTTCATAATTCTTTCTCTGTGTATTTTGTGAATTTGACTGTTATCTGCCTTGGTGATTGTTGGTTTTTGGTAAATCTAATCGGAGTTCTCTGTGCTTCTTGGATTTTGATGCCTGTGTCCTTCCCCGGATTAGGATAGTTTCCTGCTATAATTTGCTCATGTAAACCTTCTCCTCCCTTTTCTCTCTCTTCTGGGACTCCTATCATTCGGATGTTACTCCTTTTTAATAAGTTACTGAGTTCTCTAAGTCTCAAATCGTGATATTTTGCCTTTATTTCCCTCCATTTTCCTTCTTCATTATTCTCCATAGTTTTATTGTCTTAATTGCTGATTTGCTGCTCTGCTTCGTCCATCTTTTCCGTCATCGCATCCATTTGAGATTGCATCTCGGTTATAGCATTTTTAATTTCATGCTGACTAGATTTAATTCTTTCATCTCCGCAGAAAGGGGTTCTAGACTTTTTTCAACCCCAGCTAGTATTCTTATTATCATGGTTCTAAATTCTAGGTCAGACATCTTCCTTATATTTGTGTTGATTAAGCCTCGGCTGTCATGTCTTTCTCTTCTTTCTTTTGTTCTTCATTTTGTCATCTTGGAGGAAAAGAAAAAGTAAAATATAAAAATTAAAAAATTAAAAACAAAGCAAAAAATCAAATGAAGCTTGATGCTAGGTGTGTTTTCATCTGCTTGTTGAAGGAAACTTGATAGAATAGAAAAGGAAAGAAAAAAAGGTAAGAAAAAAATTAAAAAATTATATAGTAAAATAGAATTAAATGAAATAGAATAAAAAATTTGTAAAGTAAAAAATAAAAAATAATAAAAATAAATTTTTCTTTCTGTATGCAAGAATGAGGAAGAAAAACGAAAAAAAGAAAACAATGTAAGCAAAAACAAAGCAAGCAAACGAACAAATACATGAGCCAGAAAACAGAATGAAACTGCAGTGAAGTTACATCCAGTTTCCCTTAGAACTGAACAGTGAAGCCCGCTATAGTCCGTACATTAAGCAGGTGGAGGGACTTGTGCTGGTCTTCTGGATGGTGTACTTGGAGGGCACAGTTGGGCAGGGCTTGGTGTAACGGCTGTATTGTCCAGTAGGTGGCGCTGCGTAGCTTACTGAGGTGGATCATTGTGGCACACGTGCGTGCACATGAGAGATGGAAATGGTTTCACCCGGTTGCCTAGTCTCTGGCACAGGAACTTCGCTCTTTCACCGACTGGTGATCAGGCACCTCTCCGTTGTCTCAGGCCTCCATCCACTCCCCATCTCTACACAGATAGGGTACCCTGTAGACTTCAGAGACCCCTGTGGCTTGGACCCACACCAGCTCTCTGGGGGAGGGTCTCACTGAGCAATGGCCGGTCCTGGCTCGGCCCAGAAAATGTTCATGCCGTTGCACAGCAGCGGAGGTTCGGAGGTTATGGCCAGTCACAACACACAGCTGGCACCAGGTTTTGCCACACTCTGGCATCTTTGTCCCAATACCAGCAAACGTGGCTGCTCTCTGGGATCCCCTGGGACCTTTGCCCGTGGGGAGGCTTTATGGCCTCTACCAAATGCACGCCAAGCAGCGGAACTGCTTCTCCCCGTGTGGCACACGGACCTCTCAGACCCCGCTGCCTGCTCCTGGGGCTCCGCCCCGCTTCCTCACCAGAGCACCGCCGGGCACTGGGCTCCAGAACTTCAGACTGTGTTCCACTGTTTGTAGAATCCTGGTGGTACTGAAACCCTCTCCTTTCTTCTCGTCAGTGGTTTTGGGGAACAGATTCCTTGTTCAGTTCCCTGCGAGTGTTTTCACTCTTTCTCTCCAGCTGCTTTTGGGGGGAGTGCTTTTCTTGCACGATCTTGATGTGCCTCACTCTCCCCCTTTCTCTTTCTCTGTCCTCTCTCCACGGAAACAGCTCCCTACCCTCTGGGGCTTTTTTCTCCACCAGTTCACGTCTCCGCACGGCGTACCTGCCGAGTTCTGTGGCTCAGGGTATACGGATTGTTGTGTTAATCCTCAGATCAGTTTCCTAGGTGTGCAGAATGGCTTGGTGCTGATCTGGCTGCGTTTCAGGGACAAGACAAGCTGAGGGTGTCCATGCTGCTCCGCCGTATTCACTCTTGGATTTAGTCTTACTTGACTTGACCATGTAAGGTGATTTATGTATAAATGGGCAGTGTCTCCTGAGCAATTGCTCACTTAGAAAATATTCCACTTCCAAAGAAGTGTTACCAGGTGAAGCTAGCTCCTGGGTGTTTCCTCCCAAGGACCTCCGTTTCATTCGCCCTCTTGTTATCAGTATTCACAAATCCATCTTCCTCAGAAACTGCCCCTCGTTTTATTTTCCTGCTTACCTCTACAGCTCCATGAGGCTTAAGTATACTTTCTGGGTTCCTCATCTTGGGGGCTTATGCACTCAAGGCACCCGTCTTCCCCTCCTGCTCCTAGTTTCTGCCTGCGTCGCCAGTGGCAATTCTGGTGGGACCCCAGGCTCTTAAACCCTCAAGGCTCTGCATTCATTTAATTCTGTGAAATAGCATGTGATTGGATTGTGGCTCCCTGTCTACTACTTTCTTTTGTATTTGTATAAGGAAATACTTAGTAATAATACTTTTGTTGATAGTTACCAGTAGCCAAGTGTTTCAAATAATCGTTACATCTTGGAAGTCTAGGAATCTTTTTTTTTTTTTTTTTCCTATACAGGGCTATAGGGAAAAATTAATAAACTGTTGAGTATACGTGTTTTTAGCCCTTGGTATTTAATTTAGAGTTTATAGAGTATAAGGCTTTGGAACTCACTGGGTTGTTAGGTTCAGGTGCTACACGCAGTGGTGTTGATGTCGACGTTTTTATTTTAGCTGTTGTCTGCAGTGTGCATGTGATGCTCAAAGTGGTTTTACATTTATGGAGCCTTTTGTCTGTATAAGAATATGCTGATACCAGCGTAAACTTTGTAAAACCCACATTTTCTAAATTTTACATACATTTTTCAAACGCTCAATTTTTCTTGTTCTCAATATCACGGTAGATTTGCCCGACTCGTGTACGTTAAGCTGTCACACACATTAGGTAAGTAGGTGTTTCAGAACAAAAATTCCTGTTTGAATACTTTGCTGGAGGATTTTCGCTCCGAATTGAAGTGCTAAAGGAAGCGCACACATAGGAAGCTTGTATCCTGTCTGCTGCAGCTGTGTCTGCACCGTGCTCCCTGTGGACCAGCCCTGTCCGCTAACCCTCCCTGTGACGATGGGAATGTTCTAGATCTGCGATGTCCGGTATGGTAGCCGCTGGCCAAGGTGGCTGTTGAGCCCTTGAAATGTGGCTAATGTAACTGAGGAACTGGACTTTTTATTTCACTGAATTTTGATTCATACTGAGATAGTTACATGCCGAATGAATAGTCTGGGTGGCTCAGTCAGTTTAGCGTCCCACTCTCGATGGCGGCTCTGGCCGTGGTCTCGCGGTTTGTGAGACTGAGCCCCCCGTTGGGCTCCATGCTGACATCATGCCGCCTGTTTGGGATTCTCTCTTCTCCGGCCCTCCCCCACTCACGCTTGCACTCTTTCTCTTTTGTTCTCTCTCTCTCTCGACTAAACTTAAAAAAAAAAGTCACGTGGCCAGTGGATGCTATATTGGGCAGTACGGTAACGTGGACTTCTTTTTAAATTTTTTTTTTTAACGTTTATTTATTTATTTTTAAAATTTTTCTTAGTGTTTGTTTATTTTTGAGAGACAGAGACAGCATGAGCAGGAGAGGGCAGAGAAAGAGAGAGGGAGACCCAGAATATGAAGCAGGCTCCAGGCTCTGAGCTGTCAGCCCAGAGCCCGACGCGGGGCTCGAAGTCATAGACCGCGAGATTATGACCTGAGCCGAAGTCGGCCGCTTACCCGACTGAGCCATCCAGGCGCCCCAGCGTTTATTTATTTTTGAGACAGGGAGAGACAGAGCATGAACAGGGGAGGGTCAGAGAGAGGGAGACACAGAATCTGAAGCAGGCTCCAGTCTCTGAGCTCCAAGCTGTCAGCACAGAGCCCGACGTGGGGCTAGAACTCACAGACCACGAGATCATGACCTGAGCCGAAGTCGGCCGCTTAACCGACTGAGCCACCCAGGCGCCCCTGTGCACTTCTTTTTAAAAAGCTTTTTTTTTTAATATTTATTATTGAGAGACAGAGAGTGGGTGGGGGAGGGGCAAAGAGAGGGGAGACACTGAATCCGAAGCCGGCTCCAGCCTCTGAGCCATCAGCCCAGAGCCCGACGCGGGGCTCGAACCCACAGACCGTGAGATCGTGACCTGAGCCGAAGTCGGACGCCCAGCCGACGGAGCCACCCGGGTGCTCCCAGTAACGTGCGCTTCTGTGTCAGATGCAACTTTCTAAGATTGGAGGCATTCTGAGTGTGACTCGGGAAGCCACGTAGCTCTGCCAGCAACGAGTTGTTTCGTCTTGGAGAAATTGCTTACTTTTCTGGCCCCCAGTTTCCTCCTGGGGGAGACGTGGGGGTCTGACATCTCCGGAAGGTAGTTGCGGGTGTCAGACCGATTGAACCCGGAGTTTGGGGAAGAGTCCCTCCCGGCTCGTGTAACGTGGGTCTCGTGTACCATAACTGCGTGGCTTTTGTGCACCAGGAGTACCGGCTGTATGCGGTAGATAAGAGGCTGGCAATTTTGAGCTGCTGCCGGGAGGGAGCCCCCTGACCTCCGGGGTGTCTGGGGTCCTGACGGGGGAGGGGCGGGTGGCAGGGGCGTGGCAAGGTGGATGGTGCCAGAGGAGAAGAGTCCTTGGGAGGGTGTCCAGGCCACACAGTAGAAGCAGCAGCAAGGTGAGAAATGGGAGTTTGATGCTTATTATATTTTATTTGAAGTCTTATTTAATTTTTGTTTCATTCACGCCTGAACAGATCACAAATCCCTAACATTTTACTAAAGCTACTTGATGATCCGTTACTCTCCCACCCCCCCCCCCAAAGAAAGCAGTAAACATGGGAATACTTAGACAGCCTTAAATCACTTTAATAACATCCTGATTTATAGCAGTCGGGGACTTAAAAGTATACTTGATATGTGAAGATGCTGTCTGTTCTTAAAAGTTGAAGCAGGAGGGTCGCTGGGGGTGTGTCAGAGCTGACCCGCCGCATGCATTCCCATCGTGGGAGAGCTCACTCACAGTGACAGTGCTCCCGGTGCTGTGGCCGGGTGCCCACGACCGAAGGCCAGGGGGCTTCCGAGGGCAAAGCCCTGCCCTTCCAGACCGAAGATCTTCTGGGCACAGCTGGCAAGTAGGCGGACCGTCCGTAGAGACGCCTGCACACATCTGTACGCTCACATGGGATGCTCCCCGGCTGGGACGTGAAGCGCCGTGTCTGCGTTTTGATCACTTGCAAGGCAGGCGATTTCCGGAGGGTCGTGTCGGCTAGTGCCCCACCGTGGAAGTTAGGCGGTGACTTCAAGGTACAAGTCCAGACGCATCAGCCTCATTTTGTAATGACGCCTAGAAGACTGTCATCGTCACGCAAAATTACTGTGACCTTTTGAGCTTACTCTGTCACCGAGGGGAGTTCGGCATTTGCGCCTTCTGCTGCCGGCCTGCCTGTCCAGCCTGGAGCGTACCTGGAAGACTGTTCCCAGGCTTCCTCAGCGTTGTGGGGATCTGAATTAGATCAGATTTTATTTATTTATTTTTTTTTTTAATTTTTTTTTTTTTCAACATTTATTTATTTTTGGGACAGAGAGAGACAGAGCATGAACGGGGGAGGGTCAGAGAGAGAGAGGGAGACACAGAATCGGAAACAGGCTCCAGGCTCTGAGCCATCAGCCCAGAGCCCGACGCGGGGCTCGAACTCGCGGACCGCGAGATCGTGACCTGGCTGAAGTCGGACGCTTAACCGACTGCGCCACCCAGGCGCCCCTAGATCAGATTTTAAATTCATGATTATGTTACGCTCAGTTGAGATGGCTCTGATGCCTTTTCATCATTTTCTTAAGTATTTTGAGAAAACTTTATTCTCTCTATCCAAAAATGGTGGTTTGGACGTCCAGGGAGTAGAAGTATTTGTGCTCCTGGAGCCCTGGTGCTGTTAGAGCAAGGACAGATCTAACATGTTTACTGCACAGATGAGCATGGCTGCATGACAATGCAGTGGAGCTGTCACTGTCACTAGAACATCCCACAGAGCATCAGTACCCTTTCTAAATACTGAATTGAGCCGTAAGTCTTAACTTTGTATTAATGCTACTAGAAAAGTCGCCTTTTTAGAAAGGAAAAAAGTGGTCCCCTCAAAGAAGAGAGGGCAGGTCACATTTGGGATGAATTGATGTCTGAGGACCTCTATCATCAAATTCCTGAGCGGTGTGTTGAGAATTATGAACAACAGACTGTCTTTTTCTCAGCGTAGTAAAGCATTGACTACTTCAGAATGTCAGTGTGGTTTTCTGTTTTTGTTTTTTGTTTTATGTTTTGTTTCGACCCTGTTTGGTCTAAACAGGGAAGGTAGTTTCCTTGAGATTCTAAAAGTCGTCATATACTTGCTCATATGAGTTTCTCTCAGTGTTTTATGTCACACCTTCATATCCATAAAACTTACTTTAAGACAACCCTACAGATTAGCTTTAGATACGCTGTCAGTGTCTGGTGCATATACACAGAAACAATCCGTATTGGCTCTAAATGTGTACGATTAGTTTAAAGACTTGGAATAGAGCATTCATAATGTGTCTCTTTTTTTCATACAGTTGCTGTGATTGGCTGGTAAATATTTGTCAAAGAAAGAGAGAACTAAAAGCTCGCACAGTGTGGCTCGGATGTCCTGAAAAGTGTGAAGAGAAGCATCCCCGAAACTCTATCAAAAACCAGAAATACAATATATTTACCTTTATACCCGGGGTAAGGCTGTTACATTCTGAAAACTGGGCTTTTATATGAGACATTGCCAGCTGCTTTTGTTTTCACTGTTTTTCCCCCCTTTTAATCGTGTCCCGTCCAAATCAGTGTCCCTTTGTTTTTGAACCATTCACGTTTCAGATGATTGTTAAATAATTCATGCACACTTTTACGGGTACCGCATAGAGTTCAACTTAAGAAAGTTTATAGTTTGGGGCGCCTGGGTGGCTCAGTCGGTTAAGCGGCCGACTTCGGCTCAGGTCATGATCTCGCGGTCCGTGAGTTCGAGCCCCGCGTCGGGCTCTGTGCTGACAGCTCGGAGCCTGGAGCCTGTTTTGGATTCTGTGTCTCCCTCTCTCTCTGACCCTCTCCTGTTCATGCTCTGTCTCTCTCTGTCTCAAAAATAAACATTAAAAAAAAAAAAATTAAGAAAAGAGAAAGTTTATAGTTGGACTTCAGCCTTAGATAAAAATATTTATGCTACTGTAGAAATAACCAAGTAGGCCTGAATTAAATTATCAGAAAAGAGCTGTAAGTTTTGTTTGGAAGTGAAGCTGAATGCCAAGTGTAAAGCCTGCGTAGGAGCCTCCAAATGAGAGTAACATAAGTGCTTACACAGACAGGACTCCGTAACAGAATCTCTGTAAGCATTTATAGATGGATTTTCTACTTCAAACATTATGAATTTCAGGCCATGTATTATTGTATTATTCGTTATCTTAAATAGGTATTATGCTGAGTATAAATATTGAGGTTTAAATATTTGATTAATTTTTTTTTTATTGCTGGTGATATTTTTGTCTTAAATACGTACAAACTCAGTCTGTACGTATTTAGAATGATTGGATAATTTTTGATTTCTGTGCATCATTTCCTATTTTAATAGACGAATTTATTCATCTTTCTACAGGCAAAAGGCAGCTACTACTGATTATGTTTCTAGATCAAAGTTTTTGACATGTTCTAGTTATTAGCTTTATGCTATTTTGCAAGAAAGTCTCTTGGTTTTGTGAAATAAGAGCTGTCTTATTTTTCATGTTTTTATGTAAATAATCATGCCGATTTTATGTTGGGCATTGATTACCTCCCACCACCCTTCCCCATCCATCTAATAGTTGGTGAATGCTTGATATCTAATTTGCTCTTTATTAAAACACACAAAACCGTTGGCTCCGTAATTGAAAGACTGCTCTTTTGTCAGGATATAAAATGTAAACTGTCTTTCAGGCAGATAAATACTCTCATCTGCATTGATTGAAGCTGCTGCTTTCTTTTTAATTTTAAATTATTAAATACTCGCGGATTGGCTAAGCATTG
This sequence comes from Puma concolor, assembly GCF_028749965.1. Classification (NCBI taxonomy): domain Eukaryota; kingdom Metazoa; phylum Chordata; class Mammalia; order Carnivora; family Felidae; genus Puma; species Puma concolor. The sequence goes on from NC_141678.1 coordinate 94,067,076, forward strand.
CACATTTTCCTAAAGGTCACAAAGTTCATTCAGTAGACAAGAAAGTATTGATTACAGTGGCTTAAAGCCAACAGTGCAGCTTAATTTTGACCAGAGTAAATCCACACAGCCTGCCAAGATTGGCTGTGTCCTGAAAATACCTGTTGATGGGTTGTCTGCGCAAGTATTACCGTGTGAATTTTTTTCCTTAGATTGTCTCTTAAATTAGGCTTTTCATCTAAAACGTAGTATTTTAGAAACATTTGGTAATTGCACAGTAGGAATTCAATGCCATTTTTAGCACCAAATGGCAATTTTTGAATTGCTAATAGATATAATTTATGCTAACAGAGATTTTAAAGAAATCACTGAGGAAAAAGAGCTTTCTCTCCTGCTGAGATTAATTTATGAAATGACTGAAAACATTTTTAGACAGCAATTGAATATGATTATGAATATAAACATGTTATCAATGCAGCCGATGCTTTAGTTGCACAAGCAACTGTGTGTCGATGTAGAAAACTTCATTACGTGAAACCGTGGTTCCGGACTCTTTAAGTCAACAGTAAGTACTTAACCCACTGCTCTGCTCTGGTTGAAATTTTCCTACCTTCGAGTTGCATAAAAAATGGTATCCAAGGAGATTTTGACTGCAAGTTGCAAGGATGGAAGTTTAATTGCGGTTACAACTGCTGTTTGAGTTATTCTCGTCTGTAAACACGAGGTTTCTTCCATTTTCGTTTTCAATTTCAATTTAATAGTTTGAGAATTTGTAAATAGAAGTGTAGTAATATACCGGATCTTGGGTTTTCTTCCTTAAAGACAACTCTATTTCAATTAAAAAACAAAAACAGAAAGTTGCAGGATTTGCCTTCCTAACATTTTGTTGAATGATATTTATTTTATATTTGAAGCTCTTGTTGCAGGTTCACTGCTAAGAGTCTGTAAAAAATACGTAGGCATCTGTCTCCAAAATTGCTTTGGAATTCACATTCTTTTATATGTCATCGTCTCTTACCGTCTGCGAGAAGCAGATATTTACAGGAGGCGGAGGCGGTTTTGTGAAGTCACGTTGTGTGCACTCTCTGCCTGTTCACTTAGCTTTTGTGAAACTGCCCTGACGTTCGTGTTCAGAAACGTGGCTGTCGTGTTTTATTTTTTACCATTGCATAAATACAAGGTTAACACGACTTTCCCATTGTAAGATTTTCTGAGTTATCAAGATACACATTTGTGTGTATATAAATATATATTGATCGACCACCAACACTGGAAAGGACTTGCTATCTCATTTGCTTTGCTGTACGTACAAAGATATTTATATGTAGGTCAGTGTGGAAAACTGGAAAATCAAAACTTTTAGAGGATGCTTTTAACATAGTTGAAAGTTCTAATTGTCTTTTTTTCAATTTATTTTAGATATAATTTTGAGGTAACCTTACCTCGCTTTGTATGTGATTTGGTTATTGGAAAGCCAGTGCCAAAATTAAGAAATTTACTGTAACTCAGGGCATATTCTCAATGTTTGATGGAGATGTAGTTAGATATTGTGCCGATTTAATTATTTGATTGAAGTATTAAAGATTTTCCTTGGAGAGACTGTGTTAATTTTTTCTTTTTCCTTTTTAGGTTTTGTATGAACAATTCAAGTTTTTCTTGAATCTCTATTTTCTGGTAGTATCCTGCTCGCAGTTTGTACCAGCATTGAAAATAGGCTATCTCTACACCTACTGGGCTCCTCTGGTAAAAGAAAAGATTTTTGAAATTAAGTTAAATGATTATTTAGAATATGGTTTTAAGAGTGGAGATGATTGAGAGAGAAACTGATCAGATTTTAAGAAACGTGATATTGTTGCCGTGTATCTGTGAACTTCCGTGAAAGATTTTACAGAGCTCGGTCACATGTGTGCCAGGCAGCCCTGCAGGAGTGTCCGGGTGGTGCACTGCTCCGGGTGTCGTCTGGAGAGGCCGCTAGGCACCCCTGCTGGTGGGGGGCGGGGGGGGGGTGGGGTGGTTTCCATGGCGCGTTCTGTACTGAGGCTGCGATAACGGGTCGGTCTCTCCCCTGTGCTGATGGCACTTTCTGGAACCAGGGTGTAATCTGCTCAGCGACCCTCTTATCCTGACAGATGGGCGGTTCTTACTTTTGGCTGAAGTATCTCAGTGAAGTCCGGACCACTTCTGCTTGACCCCTCAGTGCATAAAAGTTTTGGAAAGGCAAATGATACTTCTCATCGAATACTTCCATTTCCACCATAATGCCGCTGGGATAGTTTGATGCTGTTTGCTGATAATTTTCATCAGTTTTCAGCTTATGTAGACAATACGAATGCCTTCTTTCTTCCTTGCACCTAGAAAAATGGACTGCTTCCTTTGGACTGCTCCCTTTTGGGCAGATTGTCAGCATAATCCAGTCAAGACAACGTAGTGAAACTCCTCCTTTAGGGAAGGAGCCAGCGCAGTGCTCACTTACCTGCCGAAGTGCTCCTCTCGGAGCCGGGACGTGAGCGGCGTGCTCTGGAGTTCATTTCTCCGGGCTGCGCAGTTCTGCCGCCTCTCACAGCCGGTCTCAGATGCGCCAGGGCGACTGGCAGAGGGGACAGAAGTCTCGTTGGCAGGGTCGCTGGAGTCAGCCCCTCCTCCTGTGCACCCACACAGACTTCAGAGGAGCGCAGGTTTGAGCAGAGACAGTAATGGTGTTTGTAGTACAGAACGATCACGGAGTCAGTACGGTGCACTCAGGAAATCAGTGGGGTTGGAAGATGCCGGGATTATCTAAGTTAGGCCCCTGTGAGGGGTGGCATTGGGATGACATCTGGATTTCTGAGAGCCCGGGCCACGCACTGGTCAGGGAAGAGAGAGGCGCAGGCCCGGGGAGCCACGGTTGCGGAAACTCTCGGGCCAGGATGCTGGGGGTGCCGCTGGAGCGTGGGGACGTGGGACGGTGCTTGTAAGGGAAGTCAGGGTGCTCGCACTTGATCCTGAGCGGGAGAGGGAGCCCCGTGACTGTGTGGGTGTCGCGTAGCACACGGGCGACACCGAAGCTCAGCCCTCAGTGCTCAGAGTTGGTGTTCAAGCCAGGTGGCTGTGGAGAGGCGACGGAGGGGGCCTTTCTCTTCTTTTCCCCCTGCTCACCTTCCTTCCCCTGCAGGCAACTTCTGTTTGCATTTGAGATTCAGTTGTTAAGCGTCTCCCAGTAATTGTACTACTTATGTTTGTCTCCCTGAAATCGTATTGTTTGCATGCTCTGAAAAGTTTGCATAAAGATTACCTTAGTCCGTGTACCCTTTTGCAACATGCGTTTTGACTTAACATTGTTTTATAAAACGGATCCCTGACACGTACAGGTCTAGTTCACGTACTCTTCGCTTCTCGGAAGTGTTCCGTTGAATATATACACAGTCGATTTGTGCATCTTCCCAGGGAAGGAGACTTTCAGTTTCTTTCTGATTTTTCACAGTTAACAGACTCGGCTGTGACGATCGGTCTGATTGTACGTTGTTCCCTGTGCGTCCTGGGAGTCTCATTGCCTAAGCCCTGCTTAGTTTTCCCATTTTCCAGTGAAAGCGTAGATCAAGTGTACTTATGATCTCAGGGTGTTTATTTTTGGCCCCTCTTCCTACCCGTGGCTTCGCAGGGTGCTCTCACCCCTCCAGTGTCACCGCCAGCTCGGCCTGAAGTGTCCATTAGTGCTGATTGTCTGAGGACACGGGACCCTCTTAAAACTCTGACGTACAGAGCGTTCGTTTGTTTTGCTTTTGTGTCTTTTCCTCATGGCTGTGACTTAAGTGGCTCGTAACCAAGGAGAATGTTCGTTGCAGGTGGATTCCTAACGAGGACTTGCTTTTCAGTGTGCGCAGAATTGGCTGTGTCGGCCAGAGCCGCCCCTTCCTCTGTCCGTGTGAAGTTTACGTCCGCCAACCTGACCTGTCCTGTCAGCCGCAGGTGTTTGAAGCACTTGGCGTGTGGGAATTCACTTCGCCGTGCACAGAGAAGTGCCCCGGTAGGCACCTGGCTCAGTACTCCTAGAAGGGACGCTGAGCAGAGGCTCAGGGGCCCCGCGGAAAAGTGAAAAGCCCTCTTCTCCCGTTTGAGTTGCGCTTCATGCTTCCTCGGGACTTGCCGGCCGTTCCCCGCGCCCCTGTCCCCACGCCCCGGTGGACCTCCAGCTGGCCTGCTTAGGAATCCGCGCCCTGCCCTTCCCTGCCCCGGTGGCAGCCACGGTTGGTGCCTCTGGTCGTGTGATCAGTAAGGACTTGTGAGTCTGTGCTTGTGCTTGTCGTGCACGTTTTAACCTCTGATTTAGCAAAGGTCTTAAAAAGTTGATGTGTGCATCAGGCTCGCCTTCAAATCCCAGAAGCAGGCTTAGGTAGACTGGTTCTTTGATCCAAGCTCCCCTCTGAAACGTTTTTTGGAAACTGAAAATTCAGATACCACACAGAGAAGATCTTTTTTATTAGTCGCGGCAAATTTACACTAAATCTGTATCCAGACCACATACTGTTTTTTGTTTTGTTTTAAAGTAAAGGAAGTATTCTGCAGCAGGATTCTCACAGCTCCTGAGTTCCTCCTGTTTCTCGAGCCGCCCGTCCACCCCGTCCTGGGGGGCCTGCCCTGGCGCGTGGCCTTCGTACGCACTCACGTCGCACTGCCTTTTCTCTGCTTGCCTTGTGAGGTTCTGTAAGGCAGAACCTTCTGAGGTTTCTTGCTCAGAAAAAGGGCTCGGCATCTCCAGATTCCTCCCTGACAGAAACCCGCCAATCCAGCGTAAACCCGTCATCCGGCCGGTGGTTATAAAATCTTCAGTCTCCCGCAGCAGGCAACTTCTGATTCCTTCCTTCTGTTCTCCAGCTAAAGGGTGTTTCTGAAAACACTGATAGCTTCGTAATCGTTTTTGTCAGTTATTCCTGGCGGTATTGTTTACTTCAGCTCTGATCTCCTTTCTGTTATATCTTGCCATATGACAGAAGAGTCAAATAATTGATTTCATTATTACATTCTTGTGTCGGAATGAGGGTTACCTTTCGTATCATTCAGCCTTGGGAACAGCTCTTTGAGGGACAGCTAGTGTAACCAGAGTACCAAAACGGATCGCGGTGCTTCTGTCGGAATGAATGGGGTGGGATAGACCTGCCCATGCAGACGATTCTTAGAGGAAGTCTGGGTTGGTGATGCTACCTTTTCCATATAAGATGTGGTCCTGGAAGTTCGTTAACACGTAACTTCCAGGGTGACCAGGGCGTTTGCAAGAGACTCTGACTTTCAGTATGATTCTCCAGTCCTTCCCTCTGTCCACTCCTTTCCTGAGTGTCTCTGTGCTTCGCTGGTGTGGGTGGAGTACGGAAAGGAGAGAGGACATCACTCACTGGGACTCCTATCGCATGCTGCCCAGGGACAGCCACTCTCGCAGAAGTACTTGCACTCCTTGTGCCTCAGTTTCCCTGTCTGAATTATTGCTCATTAGGTTTTGGTGGCATTTAAAAGTTGACTCATTCAAGAAACATAGAAAAATTTGGGCGCCTGGGGGCTCAGTCGGCTACGCGTCCGACTTCGGCTCAGGTCACGGTCTTATGGTTCGTGGGTTCGAGCCCCGCGTCGGGCTCTGGGCTGACAGCTCGGAGCCTGGAGCCTGCTTTGGATTCTGTGTCTCCCTCTCTCTGTCCTTCCCCTACTCGTGCTCTCTCTCTGTCAAAAATAAATGAACATTCAAAAAAATTTTAAAAACCCCATAAAATAGTTTCTGGGGACTCCTGGGTGGCTCAGTCAGCTAAGCTTCTGACTTCTGCTCAGGTCATGATCTCACGGTTCATGGATTCGAGCCCCACGTCAGGCTCTGTGCTGACGGTGTGGAGCCTGCTTGGGATTCTCTCTCTCCCCCTCTCTCTGCCCCTCCCCTGCTCGTGCTCGCGCTCTCTCTCTGTCCCTCAAAGTAAATAAACTTAAAATAAAAAGCTTCTGGTATATAAGAATCCCTCAAGTTTAAACTGGTATTATAGCAATAGAATTTTTTGTCTTTTGATAAAAATGCATATTATTTTGGCAGTTACTTTACGTGACTCCTGGGTCGTCTGGCGAAGTAGGAAAAAAGAAGTCCACCTTATGAAACGAGATTTAGTCATGGCCTGTGGACCGGCCACGTGAGACATTCCCGTCATCCGTTCTGATTAACAGGCTGACCTCAAATACTGTCGTGTCACTGAAGTACTGTCACCCCCTTGCGTCCAGTCTGGGTTTTCCAGTAGCGGTACCGTAGCTTCGGTCTCGGACGTGGTCGGTGCTGAGGTCGCGGGAAGGCCCGGCCCCTCCTGTGGGAAGACTTACTTACCCACATCTTCTGTAGGCCGTCAGTCTGCAGTGACCCAGTTAAGACTCAGTGGATGTAAACTCTGCAGGTGGAGGTCCGTGGGTCGTAGACTCCCGTGCCTGTAAAGGAAACCCTGGCCTCAGCTGTGCCTTTCTTGGAATCTGCTTTATGTTCTGAGGCTGGCTTTTGGGGTTTTTCTCAGGATAGATAAGCCGGAGACGGACGTGGTGGCACGGGAGTGGCCTCCACATCTGTTACGTGTTCGGGGAAACCTTAGGTTTGGAGCGTGGCTGCGAGCTGCTCGTGTGCACCAGCGGTCTTCGGGGCTCTGTTTCCTCCCAAGAGCGCTCACCTCCTGTTTTACAAGTTGGGACCCGACCCTCTGTCGCATCTTCTCTAATGTTACTGCTTTGAAGTAGAAGCCTACTTTCACTTATCGAGTTCCTGGAAGCACTGGGAACTCTTACGTTTTGTGGCTTAAAGTTCCTTGATGAATGGAGAATTCACTTTTGCTGTCTTTAAGCCATAGGGTTACAGGGTGAAAGTTAGATCCACCTGCACAGTTTAGATGACATACACACATCTGGGACCTGCGCCTCACAGAGGAGAGGTGAAGGCACCCTCTTCAGGTGGGGCTTGAGCAGAACACCTTCCAGGTGATGGCCATGCGCTCGCCTGATTGACCCTCTCCTTTAACGGTACCGTCTTCAGTGTGTAAGTAACGTGCTTGACAACCATTCTCCTCTTACCTCTCGGGATGGGTCAGTCACAAACACAGTTTTACGGAATTCTACGTGGTGAACGTGAGTCCTAATAGTAAATGCTCTCTATGTGAGAATGGCTCACGGAACTGTCTTTCCCGGATGGGTAGATGCGTGTTTTTCACGTTACTGACAATGAGTTGTGACTTAGAATTTGTGTATTTAAAGTGGTATTGTCTTCTCACCCGAGACTAACGGCATCTTTGAGTTAAGGAAATACGGTATTTCATCGTACGAGTGTACCAGGAATTTCTTATTTGTGGACATTTAGGTTATTTCCAGTTTCTTATATTTGATGCCGGGATCCTTGGTTTTTTTTTTGTTTTTGTTTTTTAGGATAACTTTCTAGACGTGGAACTGTTTGGTTAAAGTGTGTATAAATTTTAAGGCTTTTGATAACACTAAATTTTTTTAAAGTATTTTTGGTATTTCCTGTTTTGGATTTTCATATTTTTTTTTTGTCTTCTATGTGCTAAAAGACATTTAGATGGAAAAGAAAGAGAAAAGCTGTCTCTGTTGACAAGTGGCATGACCTGGTGTGTAGGCAAGTCTGGGGAGTACACACACAGACTTGCTGGGGCTGGTAAATGAGTTAGTGAGGCTACGGGGTATAAGATAGATACACAAAAAGCACTTATATTTTTCTGTACTAGCAGTGACCACCTGAAAATGAAATTAGTGTAGTAATTTCATTTATAAAAGCATCAGAAAGGAGAAATAGATTTAGCTAAAATGCAAGATTTCATACTGAAAACTTAAAACGTTTTTGAAAAAATTAAAGATCTAAATAGATAGAAGTCATCCCATGTTCAAGAATTGAAAGACTTGATATTATTGTAATGATAGCACTCTCCGAATTGATCTGTAGATTCGGTACAATCCCTGTGGGAATCCCACGTAGCTTTTTTGGCAGAAATTGACAAACCGATCCTAAAATTCATATGGAAATACAAGAGACGCAGAGTAGCCAGTGCGTCCTAGAAAGTAGATCAGTATTGGAGGACTCCTGCCTCCCATTCCAAACTTACTTTGAAGCTATAGTCATCAAGAAGGTGTGGTACCAGCTGAAGGATAGATCACGGGATACACGCCGAGTCCAGAAACAAACCTTGACGCTTAGGACAACTTGATTTTTGGCAAGGGTGCTAAGACAGGTCAGTGGAGACAGAGCCAAAGAATGAATTTGGACCCTGCCTCCTGTCACACACAGAATGTAACCGAGAATGGGTTACGGACTTAACTGGAAGAGCTGAACCCAGTAAGACTCCTGGAAGAAAACAGAGGTGGAGTTTTGGGATCTTGGACGCTAAAAGCCCAGGTGACCAAAGAAACCATTTAAATTGGACATCATGAAAATTAAAAACTTGAGTGCATCAGAGGACGCTATCAAGAAAGTGAAACAATACAACCTGGAAAGTGTAACCTCACGCTTGTAAATCATATCTCTAACAAGGTATTTATATCCAGAATCACATGAAGAGCTCTTACAACTTCGCGTGAAAAGACGAATGACACAGGTAAAAAGTGGGCGTAGGATCTGAATAACGTTTATCCCAAGAGAACGTGTATATGGCCAGAAAGCTCATGTCAAGTGGTACAAGCACTTGGGAAAGCAGTTTGGCAGCTTGTGAAAATGCCAGCCGTACCGTGTCACCCGGAAGAGGCACTATGGTTGCAGGGGGCTGGGAGCAGGGGAGATGGGAAAGGGGGGTGAGCTTTCTCTTTGGGGTGATGAAAGTCAGATGGTGTTGATGGTGGCACAACTCTGAATGCGCCGGGGACGGCCGTGTTTCAGTAAACACAAGGACCATGGGTTCCAGGGGCCCACGTGCTGTAGCCTGTCGGCGACACAAAAACAGCCCTGGGATAACAGGTTGCTGTCCCCTAAGTGGAGTTGCCCGGCCTTGCCTTGGCCATTTTCACAGTAGACGGGGGGATGCTCATCAGTCAAACGAAGCCTACTGGACAGTGTGGTCCGAGAGAGGTTGACTTGAAGAGTAGCCGTGTAATGTGTCAGAAAACACCCAAGTAGCCTTTGAAAATGACTCCAGCCACGTTAGCGGTGTAATAGATTTCACAATAGATTCCAAGTACATAGGTATTCTGTAGGGGCGCCTGGGTGGCTCAGTTGGTTAAGCATCTGGCTCTTGACTTCGGCTCGCGTCATGACCTCACAGTTTGTGAGTTCGAGCCCCACGTTGGGCTCTGCGCTGACGGCACGGAGCCTGCTTGGGCTTCTCCCTCTCTCTCTGCACCTCCCCCACTCCCGTGCTCTCTATTTCTCTCAAAATAAATAAATACACTTTGAAGAAAGTTTTATTTAGATAACATCAAGTTAATCGGTCCAGGTTTTTACTTAAAAAGTGAGGAAGTAGGGGCGCCTGGGTGGCTCAGTCGGTTGAACGTCCGACTCTTGATTTCGGCTCAGGTCGGGATCTCATGGTTTGTGGGTTCGAGCCCCACATCGGGCCCTGCGCTGGTAGTGTGGAGTCTTCTTGGGATCCTCTCTCTCTCCCTCTTTCTGCCCCTCCCCTGCTCATGCTGTCTTTCTCTCTCTCCCTCCCCCCCCAAAATAAAAAAGATAAATAAAAATATTTTTTAAAAAAGTGAAGAAAAAAAAGCGTGGTGGCTGTGCCTGTGCCCCACGTGTGTCTGTAGACGCTGCCATGGGGAGAAACTTGTCGTGCTGGGATAGCTTCCTGTTGCTACGCATTTCATTCTACCAGAAAGAGAAGTATAGGAAATGTGTGATTTTGGTGTCAGTCTTTGTTAATTTGAACTTGAATGCTTGCATGTTCTGAATATAATTCATGGGGTTTTTGAAGATTGTTGGTTTCCTTATTTTTAGGTTACTAAGTCCTTTCTGATGTTTGGCTTGAAGTACAAGCTATGATACGAATTTAAAAAAATTTTTTGGCTGATAGAATCGTAAATCTTATATATTATATATTTTTAGTGGTGTTTCATTGTTCCTTTTTGTCTTTGTTTTCATTTATGTTTTAAAAGTAACAAATTGGCGGGTGGGGGGGTGGGGAGTAAAACTTTTTGTTACTGTTTTGTTATTTATAATCCAGTTTTCTCAAATATCTGATTTTATTTTGTCTCATAGGGATTCGTTTTGGCTGTTACCATCATGAGGGAAGCAATTGATGAATTTCGGCGTTTTCAGCGAGACAAGGAAGTAAATTCACAGCTCTACAGCAAGCTCACAGTAAGAGGTCAGCAAGACACTTTTGATTTAGTTTATCATTTGCTTAATGTAGCCATCACGTCAGAGTTAACATAAATGAAAGAAAACGTCATAATTCTGTTACCGAAAATAGTATTATGCAATACATATGGTATCTAATTAATTTTCTTACGATAACGTAATGCCTACAAATTCAAGGTAGATTTTTTATTCATTCTCCAGATGCTGGGATGTGTGTGTATGAGTATAAACATGTACACACTTAAACACACATGTGCACACGCGCACAGAGAACTGGTCGTGTGGTGCGCTCTGTCACGGTTTGTGTATGAGGGGTGTGCACGTAGACACGTGTGAAACCCAGCTGGTGCAGGACATAATTTTATGTCTCTGTTTGTGTCAGATTTTCAACACAGTCGTAGGGTTAGACAATTAGTATCAGGGCCTTAAACTGTTTAAGTGCAAGGTCTCGGAGCACCTACAGTTCATGTCATGATCCAAAGTGGGACTACTTTATGCCCATTTCTCCTTAACTTCGTTCAGGGCTTTTAACCCTTGCTTAATTTATGTTTTTAAAGAGTTTGTTTATTTGGTCTCTCAGTCTCAGTGGAAAAGCAGCGATGTATTGGGAAGAGTGTGGGGAAAGTATTTGTGGGTGGGCATTACGCCTGTCAAAAAGTGACAGTGACACCAAGACAGTGATCGCATCAATGAGGGACAATGAAGGAAGGCACCGAAAAACTAAACACGTATTCATAATAACTTCAAAGCCTGTTTCAAAGATGAGGTTTAGAGTGGAGTTTGTACCTTCTGATTACGTGGGGACATTTGTACGTTGAATTATTTATTTGAAATAATTCTCCAAAAAAATATTTGTATAGCTTATTTGGACAGATCTCGTGTAACGTAAAGTTTATCCGTTGAAAGTGTGCGGTTCGGTGGCTTGGGTCTGTTCACAGAGTTGTGGAAGCATCACTGCCGTCTACTTTTGGAACGGTCTTGACGTTCTAGAAAGAAACTCTGAATATGTTAGCCGTCATCCCATTCTTGTCCCTCCTGCCCCTCCTCCAGCCCCGGGTCCGTCCCCCGGCCTGCTTTCTGTCTCCATGGGTTTGCCCCCGAGGAGCAGGTGTCCGGAAGCCTGTAGCGTGTGGGCTGGTGTCACAGGCCTCTTTCCCCGGCGTCCTGTGGTCACGGGTCATCAGTTCATCGCTGGCGTGGCGCCTGGCAGCGCTCTTTTTCTTTTCGTTGCCCAGGGCTCCTCCTCTCTGTGGCATGCCGTGTTTGCTTCCCATTCAGTAGTGGGTGGACATTTGCGTTGTTTCCACTTCAGGCGACTATAAAGAATGCTGCTGCAAATGTCTGCGTGCGGTTTTTCTGTACAAACGTGATGTTACTTCTTCTGTGAGCATACCAACCACGAGTGAAATTGCTGGATTATATGGTAACCACGTTTTTGAGAAACTGCAGACTACTCTTCTGATCGGCCTTGCCAGTTGGCCAAACCAGCTGCTGGTTTGCTTTGTCACCAGCAGCGTGTGAGTGGTCCAGTCTCTCTGCGTCTTCGCCGGCACCTGTTAGCCTCTGTCTTTTTGTTGCAGCCGTCCTGTTGGGCGTGAAGTGGTAGCTCGTTGTGGTTTTGACTTGTGTTTCTCTGGTGACTCATGACGTTGAGCGTCTTTTCATCTGCTTATTGGGCGTTTGTATGTCTCCTTTGGAGACGTGTTTTTTCAGATTCTTTGCTTACTGTTGGAACTGGGTTCTTTTTTTTGCATTTATTGACTTGGGAGAACTCTATATATTCTGGATTTAAGTCTCTTGTCATTCTGTGATTTGGACATATTTTGTCTCGTTCGGTGGCTTGTGTTTTCTTTTTCTTGGTGTCTTCTGACGCACGACAGTTTTCATGTTGATGAAGTGCTGCTCGTCTGTGTTTTCTTTTATTGCTTGTGCCGTCGTGATGTATCTAAGGAACAGTTTGTCAACCCAGGGTTGCAAAGGTTTACTTCTATATCTTCTTCCAGGGGTTTTATGCTTTTAGCTCTGACGCTCAGATGTGTGATCCGTTTTCATTCTGTAGTTTGTGTGGGTGTATGACATGGGGCCACATTCCTTTGTGTGTGAGTATCCAGTTGTCCCAGTGCCATTTTTGAAAAGACTATACTCTTGCGATTAAATTGAACGGTTAACTAGTGAAGAGTTTTGATGTATGAAGTAATGGCATGGTGGAGGAAAGGTGTGTTGTAGAGAAGAGGTGAAGTTTTGGAAAAAAGGAATCCCCAGAGTGGCCAGGTAAATTAGGTGTACCTTTGATGTGTCTTTTTTGGAATATAGTATAGGTCCCGGCTTAGTTTTTAAATTGTTTTCATTGTGATATTTGGAATGAGTAGAGATTTGTTTCCGTGTATTAATTGTATCATTCAAAACTAAATGGCATGGTGATATCTGTGAACCATCAGTCGGCAGACCTGCCTGCCCTCCTGAGCGTAGAAGCAGTGAAGGGGCGAGCACTTGCCTCAGTGAGAGCAGCCCACATTCTCAGTTTGGGACTCCAGGCCGTGGCTCTGAAGGTAGTGGAGCGGCACGCACTTGCGAGAATTGTGTCTGTCCAGCCTGGCAGGGCCACTTGAAGGACCGAGTCAAGACGGTTGTCTCTCTTCCTCTGATTGGATGTCACTCAGGGCAGAAGAGCCAAAAAAACAGTCGGCATTTCGGAAGCCTGTGTCAGCAGCAGTGGCTGGGGGGCGATAGGTGATAGCTGACACAGTGAAGAGAGTGTTGAGTGCCCGCTAGAAGGAGCTGGAGACAGGATTCTTTGGAAAATCGGGGCCTTCAGAAGTGCGTGTGTTGACAGGAGAGTTTTGAAAGCCACATCCAAGGCCGGCACTGAATCATGCTCAGAAAAGACCCCAAGAAAGTGTTTTGCCTCTAGCCAGTCTCTAGGCTCACTGCAAGCAGAGGTGAGGTCTCAGGCAGAGTTGTAGACAGCTTGCCGAGTGCCGGGTGCCCCGGGACAGCCAGCCTGCCAAGGCTGGGAGAGACTGTTCGCTCCTTCCCTCCCTCCCTCCCTCCCTCCCTCCTTTCCTCTCTCCCTCCTTCCCTCCCTTCCTCTCTCCCTCCCTCCCTCCTTCCCTCCCTCTCTCCCTCCCTCCTTTCCTCTCTTCCTCCCTCCCTCCCTCTCCTTGTCTCCTGTCCTTCACCCTTCCTCCCTTTCTTCCTCCCCCTCTCATTCCTTCTTCCCTCCATCATCCCTCCTTTTCTTTCTTAATCTCACCCCCTCCCCTTGCAGGGAAATCTTTTTCAAAACACTGACTGAAAGACTTCACAGACCACACATGACGAGGAATACACACTTTACAAAACAGTTCTAGAAAAGTCACTAAACGTGCACGGCTACAGCATATACTGAGCAACAAAAGGAACCCAGAAGAGGAGGACGTGACTGATTTCCCGAGTTACCAGATTATAATAGTCAAAATGTACAGGTTTCCACAGGAAATTATGAAGCATGCGGAGAAACCATGTGGCCCAGTCATAGAAGAAAGGAACAGAAGCTGTCCCTGAGGAGGCCCAGATTCTGGACTTACTGGACAAAAATCTAACTCACCTGCCATAAGTATGCTCACGGAGCTAAAGCTAAACTGAAAAATGTTAAGAGACATCAGGAGAACAATGTACTGTATTAAACAGAAGATCAGTAAAGGTATAGAAATGATAAAAAGGAAGCCAAGAGAGATTCTGGTGCCAAAAATTATAATAAATTGCAAGAAGAACTCACTCGAGAGTTTCAGTGGCAAATTTAAGTGGCCGGGAGAAAGAATCCCTGACCCTGAACCTAGATCACGTGAGATGATCCATTCTGAGATGTGGAAAGAAGAATGAGGAAAGTTAAGTAGAGACTTGGGGGCAGCACTAAATGCGCTAATGTGCGTGCATTGGGAGTCGTGGGAGTCGTAGAGGGAGAGGGTGGAGAGAAAGTTTGAAGGAATAATGGCCGTTAACTTCCCAGATTTGTTAAGAGACATGAATCTACACGTTCAGGAAATTCCGTGAATCCCTAGAAGGACAAACGCAGAGAATCCACACCGAGACGTTGTAATCAGACAGTTCAAACCCGAGGACAAAGAGAATGTTCTGAAAGCAGCAAGGGAGAGACAGCTTGTCACACACAAGGCCTCTAGAGTAAGAGCCTGTGGAGGACAGGAGGTGGATGACGTTTTTAAAATGACAAAAGAAAAAACTGTCAACCAAGAATTGTGTGTCCCATTCACAAGTGAAGGAGAAATTCGGATGTTCCCAAATGCCTGTAGAATTGAAAACAGGCACTCGAGCAAATACACATGCAGCCACGTTCATGCAGCGCCCTTTATAATCGCCAGTAGGGGAGAACAACCCAAATGTCCATCGGCGCGTGAGTGGATAAACAAATTGTACCGTTTTCTCACGTTGGAGTATCATTCAACCGTAAAAATTAATACTGATACAACGTGAGTGAACCTCGAAAAAGCCGTGTGAGAGAAATCAGACACAAAGGGTCACGGACTGTACGACGTCATCTGTGTGAAGTATGGGAACAGGTAGATTACTGGAACTGAAAGCAGGTTGTGGGGGGCACTGCTTAGTGGGTTGACGCATCCTTTTGTGGTGAGGAAAATGTATTTGAACCTGATAGAGTGGGTCGCACAACACCGTGAATGTACCCCGTGCCGTTGTAGTACTCACTCACAATGGCTGATTTTATGTTATGTCACTGTCACCTAAAAATAGTAAAAACTGTTGATGAAGGCATACTAATAATTAGGGCTTTTACACTTCTATGATACTCGAACTCAGAAGATCTTAAAAATAATTGTCAGTGGGTTTATTTCAAATACAAATGGAGATTTACCTTTTTACACAAAATTGATGACCATTGGTCCTGTTTGAAAGGACGTTTTACTCGTAGATGGTAACGGTGTGGCTATCTCTGACTTCCTCCTCTGTGATCTGTGTCAGGTGACTTGCTCATTTGCATAACTGCCATCCTAGGTAGGTTGGTGTTCTCTCCACCTTACAGGGGAGGGGCCTGAGGCCGCTGCTCAGAGATCTGCTCAGGGATCTGCCTCGAGTCCCTGCAGCTTCGGTGGAGCGGCTGTGTGAGCCCAGCCCCCTCCGACTTCATGTGACTGTTCTGTGGGTTGTACATTGCTCTGTGGCTCGTTATTCTGATGCAAATGATTGCTGAGTAAAATCTAGAATGTGAAAAATGCACGTAAAAATGTAAATATGCTCCTTGGCTAGTCTGAAACTTGTTTTCTTGTGAAGGATATTCTTTGCTCATCTCCTTTATTTGTAGCATTTCATAGGTTATCTGTTCTTTAAATGGCATTGATGGCTCCTTCCTTATGTGACTTAACTGCGGTTCGTCTTATCGTATTTATCGTATTTACAGTATTTGAATTTTGTATTTGGAGTTCTTACATACATTCTTGTAGAAATACTCTGGGAAGATGTTCCCTGCTCTATTTTTTCTTTTGAAAAGGAAAGCCACGACCACTTTTAAGTATGCTCGGATCTTGAGGGTACTTTGTTAGAAGCAGAGAGTATTTTAACTGGTGCACGAGCTCAGTCGACACCGGGTGATCTTTAGCCAACTGCACACTTTGCTGCTTGAGAGGCTGTCTTGTCATGTGGGAATTTTCCACGTCTGTTGCTGCTCCGTTCTTTGCTTTCTCCTTGTTTGTGACCTGCTTTATGATTCATGGTTCTCTCCTAATGGATAGCGTCCGTCAGAGTTAAGGAGGAGAAAATGAAATTGTTGGCAGCTTTTCAGAAATCCCTGATGAGGAATTTGAATTGTGGGGTCATTCTGCTTTTGGTTTCTTGGGATCAGTGCTATTTTTTTTTTTTTTTTTTTTTTTAACCTCTTGCTCCAGAGAGGTGTATAAATTGCATCCTGGGCTGTAATCATTCTGCTGGCTGGTTCACGATTCAGTTCCAGATACTTAGTACTCACTGTGGTCGGCACTGTGATCCCCTCCGGGGATTCAAACACGAGTGAGTCCTGGACTGTGGTTTTGAAAGAGCTCCTGTAGTATTCTAGCAGATAGGATAAACTCAGAGGTTTTTGTTTACTTGCTTTTGCTTTAATCAACCATCAAATCTCAGTAGGACTGTATCATGTCACCCACTATTACTGTGTATTCCAGATGCACACCTAAAGCTAATGTGGAGCTTCAGAAATGATCGGGAATTAATTCTGGGCTGTGGCTTCTCTTTACACTTGGTGATGACTGATTTCCAGTGGCTCTTACCTGTTTCTTGTGATGGTTATGGCATTCTGTTGTTCAACGTGTTAGACATATGAAAGAGAGAAGAAAGTCTGTTGTCTTTGAACTTGTGTACATTGTGTGTGTGTGTAGTTGTCAGAGAGAACGCTCACATATTTAGGTGTTTCTTGTGTTCCAGTTTCCTTGCCAGAAAGGAACTTGACCCGCTGAGACAGTGTTCTTTCTTCCTGTGTATTTTAGCATCTTTGATTCTTTTGTCAACACTGTTGTCACATACTTGTTAAAATTCTTACTGTTATTTTTACATAAAAAATCATGAAATACCTATTAAAATTTTATCATCTTTTAGTGAAATTTACTGTTTGTGAGTAATGTTTTCTTGAAAGATCTCTTTTAAAAAATCCCTCTTTAGTGCATTTTACACACTGTCTGTGGGCAGTGCACACTTCCCCAGGCACGTCCTAACATGTAACTGGTTTCTTGGGTTACTGCATCTTCCACTTGGCAAGAAGGAGTCCCTTTTGTGACAGTCATGTCTTCAGATAGTTGGGTTTCTTTTAAATAGTACTCTCAAATGCTGGCTAAATTTTCCCATCAGAAATTGCTTAGGAGCTGATGAACTCAGAAGTCATTGGAGTGGGTTTCTGCAGCTGCTGCTCAGAGAGGCATCGGTGACTTTCCTTCTTATTCACGTGCCATCCCTCGTTCGTCCACTTCTGTGATGGTGCAGGTCGAGTAGAACGGTATGTCTTTTCTCACGAGGTCAGAGCCTGCTCGGTGCTTCCCGTTCATCTTGGGTGGTTTTCAGCATCTGTGGGCTGAGCAGCGTTTGGGAAGTATCCGTTCAAGAATGTTCTGGATACATTACTACAGGTGTGCCGTCTAGTAGCGGCTCTCCATCTGTCAGATCTGTATGGTAGGTTTCCATCGGTCGGTCGTCGTAGGTTGTCGTGGGTTGTTGTAGGTCGGACACGATCAGCAGCTGAGATTCATGATCTTATCTGCTCCGCCCTCTGTGGCTGCACATGGTGGACGCGGGTCCGCTCGGGGCGGGGGGGGGGGGGGGGGGGGGGTTGGGGTAGGGTGGGGGGACAGATACACAGGAGCAGATTCATAGCTTCGGGACCGGCTGTGCGTGACCCGTCGTGCTTTCTCAGCTCATCCTGGGAGGATCTGTGTGAATTCATTTCTTTGTGGCCTTGGTGCGCCACGTGTCTTTTATCACATTGTTTGGAGATTGAGGCCCAGAATACGTGAAAGTAACAAGAAACGCCGGCTAACACGACGTACCTTGGCACAGGTGGAGTCGTGTGGCGGTGTGTGTGTCGCCAGCACCCCGCCCCCTCCCTCTGGTAGCGGCTGTTACTGTGCCGGTCGCTGTGCTGCTGGGTCCTCTGCTCTGTGTTCGTGCGGCTGTTTTCCCCGAAGGTTCCGAGGTTGTTGGCACCTGGCAAGATCTCAGACGATGGATGACTTAAGCAAATGAGGGGTTTCCAGAGCAAATATGACAGCCCTAGGTCTGTTCGCACTCCAGTGTGCCTGCCTGCGCCTCCCCCAGCATCCTTGCTCGCGTCAGGTACAGCATTGGGTTTAACTTGCTGCCTTGACTGGTGAAAAATACTCTCCTTGTGATTTGCTTGCTGCTTACCTTTTCACATTTCCTTGCTTATTGTGATCTTTTATATGAGTTTACTCGTCTTTCTTCATACGTCCATTTCTACCTTTTCAGAATTTCTCTAAGAGAAGCTTATCACGTGACAAATATTTTTATCTTGTTTGACTCATTTTTTATCTTTTTCTTTAAAATTTGTTTTTTACTGTTTATTTATTTTTGAGAGAGAGAGAGAGAAAGAGAGAGAGAGGGAGACAGAGTGTGGGCAGGGGAGGGGCAGAGAGAGAGGGAGACACAGAATCCGAAGCAGGCTCCAGGCTCTGAGCTGTCAGCACAGAGCCTGAAACAGGGCTCGAACCCACAAACCCTGAGATCACGACCTGAGCTGAAGTCGGATGCTTACCCGACTGAGCCACCCAGGCGCCCCTATCTTTTTCTTTTAGATGTAGATAAGTTTATAATTTTTATGTATGCAAACCTTCTGTTTTCCTTTGTGGTTTTTACTTTAATCCTAGAAAGGCTGTTCAACCCTAGTGTGAATATCTTAATTTCCCTACAGTAATATTTCTGTGTTTTCATTTTTCATAGCTGACGTTTCCCTCCATTTGCAATTTCACATTTCAGGTGTCTATTCCGTGGAGAAGGGACCTGTCTTCTTTTTTTACCGCAAATGGTTAGTTAGTTCCTTTAAAACCAGTTTTTAATGTTATTAAAGTTCTTTTTCCAGAGGCACCTGGGTTGCTCAGTTGGTTAAATGTCTGACCCTTGATTTCAGGTCAGGTCATGATCTCAGGGTTCATGAGTTCAGGGTGACATCATGGAGCCTGTTTGGGATTTTCTCTTCCCTCTCTCTGTGCCCCGCCCCACCCACCCGGATCAGTATGCTTTCAAAATAAACTTGAAAAAAAAAAACCTAAAAAATAAAAAAGACTAAAAGGGCACCTGGGTTATTCAGTCAGTTGAGCATCCAACTTCAGCTCAGGTTGTGATCTCATGGTTTTGGGATCGAGCCCCACGTCAGGTTCTGTGCTGGCAATGTGATGTGGAGCCTGCTTGGAATTCTCTCTCTCTCCCTTACTCTGCCCCTCCCCTTTTCTCTCTCTCAAAATAAATAAATAAATAAACTTAAAAAAAAATAAAGTTCCTTTCTCAGACCTTTGAGAAATGTGTCAGATTTCTTTGGGCCCCATTCTTTGCCTTGAGTTCTCCAGATTCATCCAGATCTCCGTGCCAGCTCCATTCCAGTTTTAAATAATGTTCCTTTTCGGCATGTTCCAGCGTCTTAGAATCTTTCCCTCCCTTCCTCAGTTATTTTTCTTTTTTCATTAGCTGGAGATTTTCTTCTCGTGAATTAGACCAGTGGCATCGAACCCTCATGAACAGGCTCGTGGTTGCTCACTGTCCTCACCTGTGGTTTCTTCTCTCTTGTACCAAGGGCCCGATGTTAGTCTCCACGCTGGGAGTGTTTGTGCAGCAAGAAACTGCCGTGGGATGAGCGAAAATCTAGAGGAAATGAGAGACTAGGGACGATTTTGAGGCATATTTAGTTCATCTCCCTTTTAGCGGTAACATAACCGTACAGAATCGCGGGGCATTGGGATTTTTGTACATTTGCAGGCGCCTGCTTTCTCGTCAGGTTTCTGGTTTTCGTGATTGAGAGTCTTAGAACTTGTTAATTATGAGCCGTTCGTGTTAACAGTACTTTGTATTTTAACCTTTGGTAGAGGTGTAAAAAGTCTTTCTAACCACAGAAAACAGAGGTTGGAAATCTCTCTTAGGCAGACACCAGCAGGCTTAACCAAGACTTTGAAGTATCTTGTCTATAGTAAGACCACATAATTTTCATTTGTATTTGTTGCTTGATAAAATATTTAAGAGTGAGATACTTAGTAAGTTTTTAAACCCGCGTACTTTCCTACAAAATCTTTATTTCGTGAAGCTGGTCATTTGCTATTGATGCTTATTTCTGCATTTGCTGCAGCAAAACGTGTACGCTGGTTGGCTGCAAGTCTGTCTGCACGGTCTCTTCTGGCAATTTTGGGCTCTTCATTGGTATTTGGACGGTAGACTGTTTCAGATAGCGAGACCATGTTAGAAGGGAAGGGGTCCAGTGAATAACATTCAGTGTTTCATCTCTGTTTCTTACGACGATATTTCATTATTTCCATATTCTTTCTAAAGCGATCTCATACTTTGTTTCCTGATAGAATAAGAAAAAAAATTTGTGTTTAACTTGAGCATCTAATTTTTTTTGATTCCGCCACTCTTTCTCTTTTCTCTCCAGCTGCTTTCGGGGGGTGGGGGTTTCCAGTACCCTCCCCCCCATCTCCGTCCTCTCTTCGCGAGCTCTCTGCCCTCCCGGGCTCCTCTCTCCCCCAGTTCCTCTCTCCGCACCACGTACCTGCCGAGTTCTGTGGTTCAGGCTGTGCAAATTGTGTTAATCCTCAGATCAGTTTTCTAGGCGTGCGGGATGGCTTGGTGTTGATCTGGCTGCATTTCAGGGACGAGAGATGCACTAAAGAACTTCCATTGTGCTGCGCCATCTTGGCCCCTCCCCCGTTTTGTTTTTTTTTTAATTGCTAAAGAATGTTGTTTTTTTTTTTAATTTTTTTTTTTCCAACGTTTTTATTTTTGGGACAGAGAGAGACAGAGCATGAACGGGGGAGGGGCAGAGAGAGAGGGAGACACAGAATCGGAAACAGGCTCCAGGCTCCGAGCCATCAGCCCAGAGCCCGACGCGGGGCTCGAACTCCCGGACCGCGAGATCGTGACCTGAGCTGAAGTCGGACGCTTAACCGACTGCGCCACCCAGGCGCCCCAAGAATGTTTTTTAAAACTACTTTGATTATTGCTGGTGAAAGTTTAAGAGTAAAAATTGGTTACCTTCCGCAAGATGCTCTCTAACCCTTACCCCCAAACAGCAGGATTTCCTTTTTTTTCTTTAATTTCCTAGGCTGTAGTCAATACAGTTCCTATGTGGATGTATTTTATCTCCTGGGCTTTAGGTAAGGTTCCTGCGGGTAGGGCGTGGCCCATTTTGTCCCCAGCCTGTGTCTCGGGAAGGATAGCTCCTGCCCTTGCACATCCGGGTCCTCCGTGCCCGTGCCCCACCCACCTTCAGCGGGAGTCCCGGGACCCCCAGCCTGAGCAGAGCCCTGGCTTGTGTGCTCTGGGACTGGCTTCACGGGGCCTTCGTCCACGTTTCCCTCACTGACCTAGGACAGCCTCCGATGGCGCCGTCGCCCTTCGTCACCTTGGGACTCTGGACATCGGTGCCTCAGGCTTCCACCTGCCGATGCCCCCAGCTGAGCCTTCTTGATTCCCCTGAGAAGAGCCTGGCTCTTCCCCGGGGCGCCTCTCCCTCTGCAGTCCCTGTCACCTGGTGGTGGTTTTTCAACTGGGGCCTGGAGGCCACTTGTCCTGGAGCGAGCTGGGCACCCTTTCTGTCTTTCTAGCTTCCTCCCTTTTACACCTGAGTCCAGCTGTTTGTCAGCTGCCGATTCCGTGGCCTTAACGCTTTTGCACTGTTCGTGGCCCCTATAATGTTCCAGTTGATGAAGTCTGATTCACCAGTTTTTTCTTTTATGGTTGTGCTTTTGGTGCCCTAAGAACTCTTGGCCTAACTCAAGTTCACAGAGATTTTCTGTTAAGTTTCTCCTGTGTTTCTTCTTCTAGAGGGATTTGTACTATATATATCTATTTTGAGTAAACCTTTGTACTGGTACCAGTAAGGGCTGTTTTTGTATGTGGATATCCAGATGTTTCCCGCACCGTTGATTGAAAAGGTGATCTTTGTCTCACTGCAGTGCCGTATACTTTGGTCAGAAATCAGTTGTCTTTTATGTGTGGCTTTATTTCTGGACTCTCTCTCTTCCACTCCACCCATCTGTTGGTCTGTTTTTATGCTAACATCATTCTTTTTTGATTACTGTTTCTTGAGAATAATTCTCGAAGTCAGGTAGTGTTTTCCTTTCAACTTTGTTTTTTTGTTTTCAGAGTTGTTTGTCTAGTGTAGGTCCTGTGGATTTCGATATGACTTTTAGAATCAGCTTGTCAATTTCTGTAAAATATTCAAATCAAAAATCCCTGCTGGGATTTTGATTGGGATTGCATTGAGTCTAAAGATAAATTTAAGGGAGAATTAATATCTTATTAATACTAAAGCTCCAGCTGTTCTTGACGAAAGGGAACAGAAGGCTGTGAGTTCATGGGACTGAGGCTATGCAGGAAGTACAGACAGCCCCCTGCACACGGATGAAAATTCCTAGAGAACCAAGAGCTACTGAACAGTTTGACCAATTCTTTATGTTTAGAAATGTGCACTTGGAGGCAGATTGCTGTACCAATTTGACACGATAGCCTTGTCGTGTTTTTGTTCATATTGTCGTATTATTAACACAAGAATTTCTGCACTGCATTTTACCATCACCTGTTTTCTTTAAACATGTACTTGCAAGGAAACTCCATAGAAATGAATGGAAATCACTGCACAATACCTAAAAATTAAAGGCTATTAAATATAAACTGTGTCTGTGATGTGACAGAATGGTACCTCTTCCTCAGAAATGTAAGACCATGATTGCGGAGTCAGAAAAGGATATATTTTTTGTTTCAAAATATTTAAAAATTATTTACTACATTTATTCCATCTTATGATTATGGCTGTTTCTTTCTCTGCTTTCTAAATGGGTCTATTACAGAGAATATAGAAAAGCAGAAGGAACAGTGGAATGGATAGTAGGAGAGAAAATAAAATTAAGTGATAAGACAGGAATTCTTTTGAATAATACTCAGTAATAATGAGATCAGTATGGTACATTTACTGCCTGGTGCTTAGCTGTAGAAAACATAACAGTGGGAGTACAGACAAGAAGCTTGAAGGGGCCAAATGAAAAAGTAACTAAAATAGACATTCTTCTGTAAGTATACTTTCTGACTATCAGTAGATGTACTTACCAGTTATGAAGGTATCTGAAGATTTGTTTCACAGTAATGCTAAAGAACATTGGTACTCTATTTTATTTTTGTTTTAATAAAAGATGCCAGAATCGTCTTTTGTTTTTTAATGTTTATTTAGTTTTGAGAGACCACATGTGCAAGCGGGGGATGGACAGAGAGAGAGAGAATCCCAAACAGGCTCCATGCTGTCGGCACAGAGCTCGACACGGGGCTTGAGTTCACGAACCGTGAGATCATGACCTGAACTGAAATCAGATACTCAACCATCTGAGCCGCCCAGGCACCCCCAAACATTGCTGTTTTATAATATGAATAAAATATAGCTTCCCCCAATAGTTCCATTCCTTATGTGCTTACTGTATAATTGAGGAATGTAGAAAAATAAAATACAAAACTTCTGGATATCCTCAAAACATATCTTTAGGAACAGTTGTGGTACTCTTGAAACTGAGCTGCTTTAAGAAGTAATTAGGAAATAAGTTTGTACTAAGTTGAACGTGGTCGAAAAGTCAGTAGTATGACTGGTAATGTTAGTTTTTGATAATGTGATGTGGGCTTACTTCCTGTCCCGTTAGCTTTCAGAATAAATTGAATGTAAAGACAGGCCTTTCCCCATGTTAAAAACGGTGGTCACGAAAAGGTAAAAATAGATCCACAAGGCTGTTGCTAGTTCTAAAAGGGAGATTGACAGAGGGAGGGGGACGTGGAGGAGGGAGGGCAGGAGGGAAGGGGAAGGGTTCGGAGTCCCAGGGAGAGAGAGAACTTGAGTAAGTTTCGTTACTTATGTAGAAAGGGTGTCTCAAATTGTGCATTCAATATTTCATCTACTCTGCGTGATGTTAACTTTGTCTTAGAGGCTTATATGTTAAGTTTTATAGGTGCTTATTGCAGACTGGATATGATACAAATAATCTAAGAATTTACACACCGTATCACGTGGATGAATCACTGTTTGTAATAAAGCTGTCAACCGTATCGGTATCAGTTATCAGTTCTGAAATGTCGGTGATTTTATACATCGTTTTCTTTACTTCTGTCAGTTCTGTGTCCATCAGTGCCATTTACAATGTTAATACAAGGATACATCTTCCTGTTATTCACTCATTAAGTCATCTTGAGTGCTATTCTGATGGTCAGTACTGGACCCAGACCTGAAATAATGGTGGATTTGGGAAGAACATTCCGGTTGGAGCCCTCTCCCGTACCCCACGTCTTTTACTGGGGACAGTTACCTGTTCGTATTTGGGAGCTAAGAGAAGTTCATTTTTGGTGACTGTGTAATCAATTTATTTTGAAAGTATAAGTACAGATAAATTTCTAGTGTTTTTCCACCCCAAAAGTTATTTCTGGAGTATTATTTGCTAATTGAAATTTTAACTTGGTGTGCTGTTGTTTCCTTGAGTTGATTATACTTCTTCTTTTCTTTAAGGTAAAGTGCAAGTTAAGAGTTCAGACATACAAGTTGGAGACCTCATCATAGTGGAAAAGGTTGATGCATTTTTAATATATTTTAGACGTGTGTATGCCGGTGATTAACATTTAGCCTGATTGCAGTAACTTTGAATCTAAAAGAAATTGTATGAGACAGTTATTTTAAGTCTTAACATCTTTTGTAAGATAGCATATATATGAAGAAGAATCTAGTTTGTTTTTGCTTTAGTACATTTCATTGTGTGCAGGTGAAATCATATTTTGTCTAAAAACAAGACCTGTGTTAACTGCTTAATATTGTATTACTAGAATTATTTCATTTGATGAAAAAACTGTATTAGTTAGAACCTATTTATAATAGAATATGTTTCGTTTTCTAAAACTTCCTATTATAGATAGATATATTACACATAAGAATTGGATATTCTTATGGTTTAGAATTTACCTTAAAGAAGGGAGGGTCAATGGAAGTCAGAGAATATTGGGAAGAAACGGCTCAGGTCTGTGGAGGCGGAAGCCGCTCAGAAAGCCTGTCAGTGTCAGTGGTGGAAGCTGCCAGCGGCCTGGGGTGAGCAGGCTGACTGCCTGTCGGAGGGGGGGGGTGCTTCTGCCCACATCCCTGAGTAATGGCCACTGAGCAGGTAGCCTCTTTGTTTTTTTCAAAGGCTCTAGGACAACTTTTATTTTATTTTATTTTATTTTATTTTATTTTTAAAAAAATTTTTTAATGATTTTTGAGAGAGAGACAGAGACAGAGTATGAACAGGGGAGGGGCAGAGAGGAGACAGAATCCGAAGCGGGCTCCAGGCTCCGAGCTGTCAGCACAGAGCCCGACTCGGGGCTCGAACTCACGAACGGCAAGATCGTGACCTGAGCCGAAGTCAGAAGCTCAACTGGTTGAGCCACCCGGGCGCCCTTAGAACAACTTTTAAAAAGTGTCGCAGGAAAAGTTGTAATAAGGCCTCTTACGAGAGTAGTCTGAGCCCTCGGTGCCAGCTGGCACCCGGGCCACGCACCCACCCTGAGCCATGTTGTGGAGGGGTTCAGTACCAGAAGGCCTTTCTCCTCAAGACCAGCGTGGGCTTTCTCTTGCTGCTTTCATCTCTACATCGGCCATGTTTTTAGGTCTGCTTGTTTGATTTTACAAAAAGGATTAAAATTGAACACACTGATGTGCAACTCGTGTGTGTGGCATTTGGTCATATGGACGTTGTAAGTCACTAGCTTTGATCCGTGGTTAGATTTTCGGATGGTGTCTTTGTTCTCCTCTTACAAAGCGCTGTGTGAATATCCTCATACACACACCTCTTCGCGCTTCTGTAGGGTAAATGCTGATGACAGATGACTGAGCCAAATGAGAGTCCGCTGCCAGTGTCCAATACCTCACCCTTTCTGTGGTCAGGCACCTGGGTCCTCGCTCCGGGTCCCTCTCATGGCTGTAGTCAGCCAGGTGGCCATCGCCTCCAGCTCGTGGGGGCTTGTTGGCAGGTTCAGGGCCTTGGTTCCATGAGCTTTTGGCCGGAAGGAGGCCGCCTTCGTTCCCGGCCACAAGGTGGGAAGGCTGGGAGTCCTCCACAGGGCAGCTCCCGGTGGCCCGTCGGGACAGAAGTGGGTAGCCAGCCCCATGGATTGCGGGCTGGGACCTGTGCCGGCAGTGACACCCATCGCGTGTTGTTTCCTTCTCAAGAGGCTGCGTGGTGTTGATGGTGGTGTTTAAGGAGCAGAGAGAGTCTCTGTGGATCGGGGAGCACCGCTTGGCCTTGTCATTGTTCCATCTCTCATTTCCTTTGCTCTCTCGTTATTCACGTTCTCCTTCCCTCTCCTGCCAGAGTTGATGGACTGTTGTGCTCTTCAGTTCTCCCTTTTTTACTGAGTAGCGTGAGTCCTTCTTGGCCACGTTGCGTGTGCTCATCTCTTCTGTCCTGTAGATGGATGTGAAGGTGGACGTCGAGATCAATGTGGGGCGTTCCCCTTGGGCCTCTCTCTGGCCTCCCAGGTGCATTCTCCATCTGTGAGAGACGGATGAGGGACATGGGCCTTTGTCGACATCCAGGAAAAGGTTTTACGGTAACGGGGCAGCTGCCCATCTTCTGTTTTGTCCCTGCAGTGTTCCACGGGTAGCGCAGTGTGGGTGGCACTCCCAACACTAGATTGGTATTATTACACAAGCATGTGTACGGCCCCTTCTCTACCCTGATGTTGAGAGATTCGGTAGCAGAGCTACAGGAAGAACTTCTAAAATATTTTCACTAATCTTCAGGAAATGTTATACACTAAAAAATAGGGGTGACACCTGTACCTGATTTAGTTTTTTTACATTGCCAGTTTTACACCTACTTTCACATAAAAATTTTCCACATATTTTAGTTACTTAAAAAACTTGAATATTTAGAATCTTGAGACATAATTTCTGGTAATTGCTATGAAGTGATAAGTTTTCAGTAGTGAATTTATATTTGTTAAACCAACTTTGTGGCTTTTTTAGGGATAAAAGTTTTTGTCTTACTGACTGACTAACCGTCATAAGGAAATGGCAGTGATATGGTAGCAAATGGTTTTGTCTTTTTACTTTTTATTTAAGGATTCTGGAAATACTTGTCACTAACCAGAAAGTTACTTCTCTGTTATTTGACCACATTGCTACTTAGAAATCAATCCTTGGATACTTCCTTGGTGGATGTTATGTTGGAGGGTAGCTCTTCTAATTCTGTATCCTGATGTGGAATTACAGTTCGTATATGGATAGTCATTGTGTAGATATTTGAGGCACGCTGATCGAGTTTGGCCCGGTGCTGCTGATGCTGGGAGTCGTGCAACTCACGGGAGAGCAGCAGCTGGGCACAGTGGGCAAGGGGAGATGTGGGCTTCGACGCCAGATGGATCTGGGTGTAAACTCCCAGTTCTCCAGCCTCAACCCCTCCCAGGAGCAGCATCTCTTTGATGCGCACTTGGAAAGTGGTAGGCTAGATCCATTCAGAGTCAGGGTCGGGTTATGCACGCAAGGCAGAGAAAGAAAATCCGAAGGTTGTCTCCTGGCTGAACAAGGAACCAACCCTCCGAAGAAGTATCTAAAATTTTAGACAGACACGTCAATTTAAGTATGAATACTTGAGGAATGTGTCAGGCAGGTAACTGTTTGTAACAAGAGACTTTGAAAAGTTGAAGGTTGTCCAGGTCGTTGTCCAGGTCCTAACACCCGACTCTGAAGTCCAAGTGTTTGAGAAGGATCCAGAGGACACAAGCAGGATTGAAGTTGACACTGTTGTTGAGTCCTTCTTCTGCTCAACCAAAATGAGCAAGAAAAGAATATCTTCTTTTTTTTCACAGCTGAATTGAAAGACAGTTTCTTTATCCTATTTTTTTAAGGTAATGCAATTTAATAAATATTTTCAACAATTTTACCAAGTATTACAATGTATATTTTAATACCCAGAACAGACATGACAAAAACTATGCAGAGAGAGACAGTCTGAGATCCTGTAAATAAACTGAGATGGGCTTCTGAACAGGTTTCCGGTAACACACCAGAAGGCAAGAAATTAGAAACGGAGGAGTGAATACCAGGGGAAACCTGACAACAGAAAACAGATCAGAAAATGCAGTCTTCTGTAATGTGTCAGTAATTTATGTTCATTGTGAACCGTCTAAATATACCAATCCAGAGACAGGCAGAGTGGATGAAGAAAGGAGGCCCAGCCATGCGCCTCTCACAAGGAATTCAAATCCAGTGACACGGGTAGGATAAAAGGAGGTAAAAGAATGGAAAAGGTACACATCGCATAAAATTAATCGGAAGTAGGAGGGGCTGAGTTAATATCCAGTGAAGGGTAGCTCAGAGCAAAGAAAATTATTAGAGATGGAGAGACCTTACATAATATTAACAGAGTTATCCACCAGGAAGACGAGACGGTCCTGAAGTTGTACTCACCAGACAACAGAACCACAGAATACACAAATCAAAAATTGTTGGACCTGAACAAAGGAAAAAGATCCACAGTTCTGAGTGAGAACTTCAGCCCCACCCTCTGAGCATCAGACAGACGTGGTGGGCCAAGCATCGGCACTGACAGAGAAGATCCCCACTGAGTCCGCCAGCGAGATCTGACAAATGCAGGCCGCTCTACCCGACAGTAGGAAGACACACATTTATTTCACGTCGCACCAAGTTTCAACATGCACCAGTTAAAGCAGATCCATAAAAGAAACCTCAAGAAAATGAAAAGAATTTGAAATCATACAGCGTGTTGTTTCATCATGGTAGAGTCAAATCAGAAATTAACAACAGAAAGACAACAGGAGAACTCTAAAATAGGTGAAAAGTAAACAGTGTACTTTAAGTATGGAATCTAGGAAACAAAATGCAACTGTGTGAAAGTGGAATTTCAACATTCAAAATACGTGGTACGCACGTGCGGCGGTGCTGAGTGGGAATTTTGTAGTCGTCAACACCTACGTTAGAAGGACGTCAAAGTCTCAAGTTAATGGTCTAAGTCCCTGGCTCAGGAGACTAGAAGAGCAGAATGAAAGTAATGTATGCGGAAGGAAGTAAATAGAAGAGCAGGTCAGTGAAACGAGACAGTAAATCAGTGAAAGCAAAAGCTGGTTCTTCTAGACAAATGAATAAAACCGATAAACCTCTCCCAGGAGTGATAAAAATGAAGAGCAGTGACACAAGTCACCAGTCTCCGTAGTGACACAGGGGACATTACTGCTGATCCCAGGCCATCGAACGGAGAATCACGGATTCCCACCGAGAGCTGTACGCTCCCTAGCACACCAGCTTCGACGAAAGGGACCACTTCTTCCGAAACCACAAACCATCAAAACAGTCAAAATGGAACAGGTGATGTGATGGTTCTACAAACAGTAAGGAAGTGGAGTTAGTAGTTTCAAATCTCTGAGAAAGGGGCGGCTGGCTGGTCCAGTCGGAAGTGTGTGTGACTCTTGATCTTGGGGGTGTAAAGATTACATAAAATTAAAACAAATAAAAATGACGTTACCATCGGTGTTTCAGTGACTGCGATGGGGACTGCGATGGGGATGAGAGGAAATTGCTTTGAGGCTGGCACCGATGAATAAAAAATGCATGTCATACCTGTGATAAACCGCAGTTGTTAAAAAACATAAAATCTCTGAGAAGGAAGTATCTAAGTCCAGATGTTTCCACTGAAGAACTCCTTGAAACCTTTAAAGAAGACTTTGCATCATTTTTGCACGGTAGTTTCCAGAAAATAGTGGAGGATGGATGGAGCATTAGGAGTCCAGTGTCAGGCTCATACCAACACAAGACAGTACAGAAAAGAAAACTACAAATAATGTGCATATACACACAGACATCCTTAGGAAAACAGTTGCCGATGGATATCAGCAGTATAGAGAAAAACGGCACATCAGGACAGAGTGGACGTTATTCCGAGTATCTAAGGCTGGTTCAGCGTTCTAAAAGCACCAGATGTAGTCTACCCTGTTAACAAACTAAAAAAAAAAAAAAAAAAAAAAAAAATTATATCAGTTGATGTAGGAAAAACATTTGGGTAAATCCAACACACAGTCATAATAAAAACTCTCCACAGCCTGGATTAAACAGTGAATTAAAAAGCACCTATAAATATGTACAGCCAAGATCACACTTAATGGTGAAAGTCTGAATGCCTCTCCTTTCAGATTGGGAGTAAGTCCAGGATGTTTGCTCTTACCACTGTTTTTTTTTTTTTTTAATTTTTTTTAATTTTTTTTTTTTTTAAATTTCTTGAGGGGGGGGGAGAGAGAGAGAGAGAGAGAGAGAGAGACAGTGAGAGACAGTGAGAGACAGTGTGAGTCGGGGAGGGGCAGAGAGAGAGGGAGACACAGAATCCGGAGTAGGCTCCAGGCTCCGAGCTGTCAGCATAGAACCCAATGCGGGGCTTGAACTCACAAACTGCAAGACCATGACCTGAGCCAAAGTCAGACACTTAACTGACTGAGCCACCCAGGCACCCATGCTCCTACCAGTCTTGACTCGACTAACATTTCTAGCCACGTAGAATAAGGCAGGTAAAGCAAATGAAAGGAATTCAGGTTGGAGAGGAAGAAATAAAAGTGTCCCTATTTGCAGATGACATGATTGTGTGTGTGGACAATCCCAACAAATCTATGAAAACCTCCTGGAACTAATGATAATGAGTAGATTTAGCAAAGTGGCTGATTATAAGATCACCACTCAAATACCAATCCCATTTCCAACATGTGGAAACAAATTAAAAATGAAGTCGCTTTATAATAAATCACTACTACGAAAACTAAATCTTAGGTATGACTGAAAATGACAATGTGTTCATGAAAGTAATCCAAGATACTGTGGATTTGGATTGAAATATTCCAGTTTTCCTCAAATTGAATATAGGTTTAATATAATTTCCATTAAAATCTCAGCAAGATTTTGTTTTTTTGTGTTCATTTTTTACATACAAAATAAGCTTATTGTAAAAGCCATTTGTGAAGGCTGAGATAGCAAAGCAATGCTGGTGAGGAGAATAACGCGAGAAGGGTGACTTCCTGGTGTTGAGGCGCATGACCGAGCCCAGCGTGTAAGAAGGGGAGAAATCGAGATCGGTGGAACATTCTGGAGAACCCAGAAATAGATACACCCAAAATGCTCAAGTGAGTTTTGACAAAGTGCAAAAGCAATTAAAATGGAGAAAGGTTGGCCTTTCAACCAATGAGCTGGAACTAGTGGACGTCCAGGGTTTAAAAAAACGAACCCAATCTGAATGTTACACATTATAGAGGTATTAAATCAAAATGGATCATGACTTTAAGTGAAAAATGTGTAAGTGTGAAACTTCGGAAGAAAAACATCAGAGAGAATACTCCAACTCTAGGGTAGGACACTGGTGTTTAGACTTGATGCCAAAAGCATGATGCGGAGAAGAAAAATAACGGTAAGTTGCATCTCATTAAGATAAAGCGTTTGTGCTTGTGAAAGAACACGTGACTACGATGAAAACAGGCTAAAAGGCCCAGAAGGAGACGTCTGTAAACCACATGGCTGATAGATTTGTGTATCTAGAGTATGTGAAAACCCAGCAGTACGAAGAATCAAGTGAGAAAGCGAACTGAAGACGGAGGAGATGTGTCTCCAAGAAGATTATGGCTGGAGAGTGAGCAGGAGAGGGTACCCAGCGTCATGAGTAATCTGTGAATGCAAGTGAGACAGCACCGTGACGCCTCCGTGCACACACAGCACAGCGTTTACAATGAAAACTGGTAACAACACCAGGTGCTAGCAACGATGTGAAGAAAGGCCACTCATACATTTCTAGTGGGAACATCAAATGTTACACTTACCCTAGAAAATCAATAGACAGTCTCTTAAAAAATTTAATATGCAACTGTGGTATGGCCCAGCAGTTGAACTCTTGGACCTCTTATCACAGAGAAATGTTCATTTGAATTGGCACAAAAGGCCATCCATGAATGTTTATGCCTGTATTATTCATAATTGCCAAAAATCACAAACCAGATATCCTGAATGGGTGATGGTCGGAGGAACAGTTGTACATCGTACCAGGGTCTATGATGTTAAGAAAACACGGGTCTCTGCTCCTGTGTTGCTCATAGTCTTGAAGGGAGGGAAAAATAAAAAGTATCCATGATTGTTTAACACTCTTTATGAGTGCTTCACAGAAAATAAAACAGGGTAAGGGACTAAAGAGTAATGGCCTGAAGTGAAATTAAGGGAAAAAATACCATTACGATAGCATTAAAAAGAATAAAATACTTACAAATAAAATTATTGTTAAGAATCAACTTAGCAGGGGCACCTGGTGGAGTGGGATGGGGGATGTATTTGGGTGGGTGCTTTTTTGGTCCAGTACTGCCTGTGAGATTCTTCCATTTTGTTGTGTGTCCATGGTTTGCTCTTCTCGTTGTTACACAGTGTGCCCTTTGTCCGTCCTACCGTTGGTGCATATCTGGGCGGCTTTTAGTTTTGCCTGTTAGAAGTGATAATTGTGCACACAGTGCTACTGTATATATGCCTAAAGAGTGGGATTGCAGGGCATGGGGGATACATATACTCCACTTTAGTGGATACTGGAAATGACCTTGCAAGGCAGTGTACCACGTTCTCCTCTAGTGGGCAGTGCAGTGCGTAAGAGTTCCGGATGCTTCCCGTGTTTGTCAACACTTGGCATTGTCAACCCTGTGCATTTTGCATTTCCAGTATGTGTGTGGTAGTGGTGGTTTTAACACGCATTTCCTTGAAGAGTAACAAAATTGCACACCTTTCCATATGCCTTTGGATACCTTGTTTGGGAAGAGCCTATTGAAATCATTTGCTATTTTTCTTCTAAGTTATTTCTTCTTTTCTTATCAGGTTTTAGGCCTTTAGGTATTCCGGTTGGGGGGTCTCTTATTAGTGATAATGTTGCAAATAATATTTTCCTCCCTGGTGTGCTTTGTTAAACAGATATTCTTAATTTTGATGAAGTCTATTTTATTAATCTTCTCATTGATAGTTAATTGGGTTTTTGTTTGGTTGGTTGGTTTTTAAAATTTTTGATTGTGAGGAGGAGTCTGTTAGGTTTGGTAGGGACCCTACCAAAAAATTGTCAAAATATTCTGTATTTTAGGAGCTTTATCGCTTTGACTTTGACATTTAGAAATTCATTCGGGATAGATTCAGATTCACTCGGGATAGATTTTTATGTTTTGACTGTTACAGAAATTTGGTATTCTTTCCCGTCATCTTCTGTAGATATCTGTTTCTCAACACTTTTCCTTATTGGTCTGCAGTGGCACCTTTCTCGTTAACCTGGTGTTCATGAACATGTGGGCCAGCCTTCTGTTGTCTCTGCGTGTACGTCAGTAGAACTGTCTGTCGAGGTGGAAAACCGTTTTGTCGTAATTGCTCTAGTCTGATACTTTAGTTTTATTATACTGTAGACTCAGCCTCCTTGTTTCTCACATTTGTCTTGTTCATTCTCGGCCTTTGCATTTCCCGGTAAATACTGGGAATACCTGTCAGTTCCTCCCAAAAAACGTGTTAAGATTTTCATTGGGTTTGCGTTAGATCGGTTGATGGGCACCTGACATCTTTGTGTTCTGATTTTGGTACAGGATGTGTTCTGTGTTACGTAGGTTTTGTTTAACTTCTCTCAGTAACGTTTGATAGTTTTTTCGTTTACAGAACTTGACTTGCTCTGCATCTTTTCTTAGTTATAGTCTAACGTTAGCTTTTCTTTTTACTGAAATGCACATATTTAAAAAAAGCTTTCTTGCTGATCATTACATATATATATATACATATATACATATATATATGTATATATGTATATATATATATACTTGTTTTCTGTGTCATTAATTTTTGCTTTGTATTTGCTTACATCCTTGTACCTCGTTTGGGGCTCATTGGCTTTTGTCACCCTGCTTTCAAGTGGATATTCAGATTCTATTTTTAGCTTCCCTTCTCCATTGTGTGCATTTAACTGTATACATTTTCCTCTTAACGTTTCCCTTTGGCATTGGGAGCACGGTTCCATACGCTCTGCTGTGTTGCATTTTTATCGTTCAGCTAAAAATATCTTCTGACTTCCATCGTGATTTCCTTTTTGACCTAAGACTTCTTTAGATCTCAGTACTTGACAGCTTTATCCCACAGCGCGGTGTTCTCAGCCTAACAACTTCTGTTTGTTTGTATTGCTTGCTCGCTTTGCTTGTATTGCTTGCTTCCTCTACTTTATCAGGTCTCAAAAAATATAAGTACTTTAGGATGTTACGTGAAATGTTCTTTACTATATATTTTTCTTAGTTTGATACAGCTTTCCCAATTGATAGAATGATTAGCAATGATTAAATAAATGTATTAATAGCAAATTCTTGTAAAAGTTTTTATATGCTATATAGTACTTTTGAGATTTTGTCCTTTTCTGCTTTATAAAAGAATCTCTCTCAAATTTGTGGGGGTTTCGTTTGTTTGCTCAGTAGTACATTTATTCATTTATAATATGTAGTAAATAGTTTATTTATGGTATTTTCTGTTTTGTGTTAGGCCCTGGAACCCTACCCTCCCTTCCCAGGGTTTTTTAGTCTAATAGGACATAACTTTTTCTAGGGCAGAAACTTCTGTCTTGTATGCACAAGTTCAGATAAGAAAGAGGCCAAAGAAAAGGCAATATGTAACACTTTTCAGAAATGGAGTAGGTTTCAGGTCCTCACAAGTGCTATTTTCATGGTTTGTTAACAGGGAAAAATGGTAAAAAGTCTAACTAAAAAATGAATTTGAATATCAGTTATACAAATTGTTATACAAATCATTAATGTTAATTGCTTCAGTATAAATTTTATTATAACATTTTTTTAGATAGTTTCTGCTAGCTATTTCTACTTTGTAATGGAATGGTGTTACTTTATAAACTTGCATATGTATAATTAGTATTTTATATTACTCTCTGCAGAATCAAAGAATTCCATCGGACATGGTATTTCTGAGGACGTCAGAAAAAGCAGGTATTTCTATGTGTATTTAAATTGCCGATCATTTAGTATTTTAGGAGTTTGATTTTCATTTTGAAAGATAAAAATTTATTCTTACAGAAAAGTTTTCTTTGAATGGTAATACATTAAATTCATTAATTCTAAATCACATTTAACTGCTGATATTTCAAATGATCTTTACTATTTATGTTTATTAACAAAAGATAATCCTATCACAACCTTTATATCAAATGAGTGTTTTCATTCACACTTGTATTGATATGTAAGTAATTAAATAATGTTGCTTGAAATCTGATTGCCGTTCTGTATTTGCAGTGTTGTTAATTCAGCAAACACGTATTGACCACTGCCTGTGTGCCAGGCAGTACTTGTCACGTAGGATCCAAAGGGAGCAAGACTGTTTTGTTCCCTTCTAAGCAGTCGTGTGGATGGACATACCTTGCCAGTAGTACTGTGATTATATAGATAATATGGTTAGAAGATGTGTGGGGGGATCCTGAGAGGAAGCAGACCGTCGCTTAGGTCTGAAGCTTAGTTGAAGGCGCTTCACAGGGTAAATGATTATTTCTGTGACTGAGCTTTCCCCAGTCAGAAGCAGGTGGAAAAGGGCTAAGGAGATGGCAGCCTCATGCGGTCGAGGGGGAAACCTATATGCTGGGAATCAGGAGACCTGAAGCCTGGTCTGCTCTGGCCAGTTCTGAATCACGCGCGCCAGCCACGTGGCCACACACCGTTTCATCGCATCTAAAACGATGGGAGGCCTCTCAAGTAATGCCCAAGTTCCTTCTGTCTCACATTTCTGACTTTGTTGAATAAATGAACAGTATTTTTCTAGGAAGCTCAGCATATGTATTATTTGTAGTGTGAAACATAGAAAGGACAAAGTTAAATTTTAGAGTTGTTAATTTAGTTGTTCTTTTTCTTTTTTTTTTTCCTTTTCTTTCTAAGTAATCTCTATATCAAACGGGGGGCTCGAACTTACATTCCCGAGATGGAGTTGGCATGCTCCACCCACTGAGCCATGCCCCAACAACTTTCTTTTAAGTTTATTAAGTAATTTCTGCAGCCAGCGTGGGGCTTGAACTCAACGACCCTGAGATCAAGGGTCGCACGCTGAGCCAGCCAGGTGCTAGAGTTGTTAGCTTAGGGTTTTCTTCATATGTAAACAGCATTTTTTTAAAGGGACATTTTAAGTCCTGAGAAAGAAAATGTTTTCTCACCCACTGTAGTTACGGTTATTTACGTTGTAACGCGAGGCTGCCGTTGACGCCAGAGTGCGGCTGCTGCTTCTTAGCACGTACACTTGATACGTTTACCTTATTGTGTGTTCCTTCCTGCGGTCTGGTTCTTCCCGCCAGCGGACCGGGGAGCGGCTCTTCGGTCCGTTTCCCTGTCTTCGCAGAAATACAGCCAGGCCCCTTTCCTGCCCAGTCCGATGGGGCTGTGCCCTGATGTCTGGCCGAAGGAGGACGGCTGGCAGCCACGTGTGCTGCTTCCAGGCCTGGCCTCAACCTCCTTTGTAGCCTTGGACCCTTGTCTTCCCGGTGCCGGCTCCGTCGCCGTGGCCGGGGTCGTCTCGGGAGCTGCGTGTTGAAGCCGCCAGCCGGGGTTCACGGAGGCCTGCGGGATTGAGCCCCCTCCCCTCCCCTGACCAAGTGACTCGGAGAGAGCGAGCTGTTTGAGTGCCCCAGCTGCAAGGTTTACCTTTTAACGGTAGCCTGTGTCCCCTTAACTCCTGCAGCCGGGGCAGGCGGGTGACGGCTCTGCCCATGCCTCTGCTTCTTGATCGTGTCACCGGGCGTGAGGTTACGGCCTTTCAGGGTTTCCTGGGCACGTGTGCAGCTCCGCACGGGCCGCTGGCTTCTAGACTCCCAGGAATGTGATGGGAATTTTCAGAGCCTCCTTCAGGTCATCTGATTTTCCCAGTTTTCTTTCAATTTTCTGGTTAGCTTAGTGTTTACCAGTTTTGTCACCACCCGAGGGAGCCGTGACGTCAGACACCTGCCGCTGACGGGTTTTGACCCGCAGCCCAGGGAAAGTGCTGTCGTCAGTGAATGGGCTCCGGGTCGGGTCACATCCAGGCGAGCCCTGCTTGTCAGGTGATGACAGTTCGCAGGGCGTGGGTTCGAAGGGCCCCAGCTGTGATTGGCCCCCCGTCAGGGGCTGGCCGTTTTCTCAGCTACCGTGGAGCCGTGGGGTGGAGGGGGGAGGGTTTGGAAAGGGGAGAAATCACGACACTCCCCAGCTGACTCTCGGCTCAGTTTAGCCGTGTTTCTGAAACAGATGCACCTGGGACTGTCGCAAGTCTTTGATCATTCCCCAGAGTTCTGAAAGGGTTGCCTTTGACAGTTTTTACTGATGTTCTCATTGTAGTTATGGAGAAATGGATTTTCGGACATTCTTACACTGCCATCCCTGTTTACATCATCTACTTACTTATGGTTTGTCTTTGTTTCTAAATGTATTTAATATAATGAATAGCAGAAACATTTGTGCCTGAGAGATGCTTTTTTTTTTCTTCAATTTTTTCTTTTAACGTTTATTCAAGTCTGAGAGATGTTTGAGCTGTCAGCACAGAGCCCGACCCGGGGTTC
The DNA here is from genome assembly GCF_028749965.1 of Puma concolor. Lineage (NCBI taxonomy): Eukaryota > Metazoa > Chordata > Mammalia > Carnivora > Felidae > Puma > Puma concolor. Next base: position 94,104,654 of record NC_141678.1, read on the forward strand.
GAACCCACAAACTGCAAGATCGTGACCTGAGCCGAAGTTGGACGCTTAACCGACTGAGCCACCCAGGCGACCCTGAGAGATGCTTTTATACTAATTACCCTTTGAATGTTTGTGGTGGCAATAGTATATGAGAGTAAAAATGTTAACCTAGGGGCTCCTGGGTGGCTCAGTTGGGTCGGGGTCCGACTCTTGGTTTCGGTTCAGGTCGTGATCTCATGGTCGTGGGATCAAGCCCTGCCTCTGGGCTCTGTGCTGACAGTGTGGAGCCTGCTTGGGGTTCTGTGTCTCCCTCTCTCTCTGCTCCACGCGCTCTTGCGGTCTCTCTCTCAAAATAAATAAAACAAAACAAAAGAATACTGTCCTAAATATGGAAATGGTGTTTAGATAAATAACTTAAGAGAAATAGATTATACTGTTTGTGTTGGGAGATAAAAGGTGAGGAAAAGCCAGCACTTTGAAGCTAGAAGATAATGAGAAACGTTCATTTTTCAGAGGAGGAATCTGAGGGCCTTGTTGATGATCACATGACTAACAGCATTTTTAGAAGTGCTTCAGCCTCTGAATGATGTTTTCACTGTATCATTGTTTAGGCAGCAGAACATAGGTAGAATATTAGAGCATTTGGCAAAATGAGATACTCTTTATTAGCTTTGGATGAAGAACATTGTATCTAGATTGATGATGTTTTAATTTTTTTTTTTAACGTTTATTCGTTTTTGAAAGAGAGAGAGCATGAGCAGGGGAGGGCTAGAAAGAGAGGGAGACCCAGAATCCGAAGCAGGTTCCAGGCTCCGAGCCGTCAGCACAGAGCCTGACGTGGGGCGCGAACCCATGAACCGTGAGATCGTGACCTGAGCTGAAGTCGGACGCCGACTGAACCACCCGGGCGCCCCAGGATTGATGATGTTTTAAAAACATTTTCTTTGCCTCTGCTTTTCCGTTGCATTTCGTGTTGTAGGGACAATTGCCCACTGTGGTGTAATGGTACTTCATATTGTGGAGGTCCTGGATGTCTTTGAGAATCTTAGGAATTAATCAACTTGTTCCCCAGAAAAATGGACACGATTAATATGCATTATGCTAAATTCTTTATTGTTTCACATATTCCTGGAAGGTTATTAATGAATCTGAGTTAGGACCTTACTGTAGTCTGTTTAAGCATACGGTTCTGTTATATTCCTTAGTTTTATTATTTTTCCTATCACACAAATTGTTAAAACCATTGCTAACTATAGATAATGCAGATATTAAAATGTCAGGTTGTTATTTCTTGCTGTTTTTCTTCTTTTTGTAAAATGGACCCAGGAGCTTCCCAGCTGGATAAAATGTGTGTCGTAATATTGCTTTAAATCAAGAATTCTCAGGAATTCTTAGAATTTCTTGGGAAGCTCTGTTTCTATGACTTTAAGTAATTTAAGTTTTTGTAATCATCTCATTTTTGAAAGTACACCTATTCAGAATTTTTTGTGTATCTACTGACGCCATTGATACTATTTTATTACTTTGCAGTGTCAGTTCAGAAGAATCTGATAGTAGGTTGTCTGTTATAATAAAAACCTTCCAGCCCTAGCCCGTGGACAAGTCTTCGGTCTCCATGGTGTGTCCGGGCTTGGCCAGGTAAAGCTTGTGTTTGTCAGCACAGCTCAGGGGGCCTGTCTGTGGTGTAGTGACCAGGGACTAACACTGGACGGTCCCTGGGCTGCCGGCTTGATTGTTTAGAATGTAGATGAAGCTGTTGATGGATCTGGGGACTGATGGCTTAAGTCCCAATTAGTCAATTGCTTCATCACTTTCTTAATTCAGATCAAATATCTCCTGAATGCACACAATTCTTTTAGTGGTATTAAGAGAAATTAATGCTTTGGAACTAATTTTCATCAATCTCTTATAAATGCCAATATCTTTTTCACTTGTCTCCTAAGTGATGACATTATAGTTTAAGTGTTTGGGACATATTTCAATAGCTCAGCTGTCACCTGTTAGTGGGCCAGGGGTAGGTAAATGACACTGTGCTCGTCCACATTCTCTCTTGGTGCTATTCATCTTCCCACTGGCTTAAAAATTTCATGCGGAGTCATTAAGTCCCATAAATGATTTAGAAATTAAGTTTAATGGCAAACGATCTGGTATTACATATGCAGAGTCAATATCTATTTTTCTTTTGTTGGGCATATACTGTACCCGTCTCTGAGAGCTATTGGATTCGCGAGCTGTTGCAGGCAATGTACTAATATTACAGGATAACTTATCACGGTCTATGACACACTCCTGTGCTCTGTCTCCTCGTGTCCCAGCAGTTACTTTATCACTACTCGATGCAGCTCTCCTGTGTGACACATGGCCCAGTTGATCTTCATTTGATTGTCATTAAACCTGTCCTTTCCTGTCAGCTCTTGTCAATTAATACAAAATAAAATCAAGTATTCATAAGAAGTCTGTAACAGGATATGAGCAGGCCAATTTAATAATTCATTTTTGCCGAGCGTTCACTGGCATCCATCGTAGCTGCTCCTTGCTGTTAAACGTGATTAGATAGAGTTCGTGTGAGACACGTCAAGTTGGCCGTACTTCTGATTTTGCTACACTTCGGTCTCTCTTTTTAAATCCTCCCCGTTACCGCAAGGTTAGTAATGTTAACTGTACTCGAAGGTTAGTAAGATGTCTATTGTCTCTAAATTTTTAAAGCAGGATATAATTATTTAATATGAAGCATATCCCTTTTTCTCTAAAGAAAGGCAGCTCTGTTTCTTCCGGTGTTTAATAAGTTCATAGAGATCTAGGTGTTGGTCTCGCTATTTTAGAACCACAGAATATTTGAACTTTAAGACACTAGTGAGTTTCCCTTCTTACTATTTTATATGTTAGAAGTCACACCTAGAGCAGGGCTGTCGGCACGGACGTCTCACGGCACGTGTCAGACGGAACCTAGAGTCCGGTCCCTGCGCAGCTGAATTTATAGCAGGACACACGCATGCACCCGCACGTGTATAATCGCACGTACATTTAAGTTTTGGAAAACTGTCTAACTGTAAAATAAGACCCACTGCAGATTTCCTTGTGCTCGTTTTAGTTGAAATCAGTTCGTACAGAATACTCTCCTTGTGGTAGGTCGTGTGACAGGTAACGCGTGACAATTTGTTTATGTAAAGTGCACGCGATCAGACAAAGGTCTCTTCCAGGAGTCCTCACTTGATACGATGGGACAGAGCGTCTCGCAGCTGTCAGTCTTACCGGGCCTCGGGAGAGTGACTCCGCCTCTGGGGACCCCCTCTGGTCCCGTGGGCAGCACTGATGCCCGTGGCGGAGAGTAGCTAAAAGGACTGCAGGCGTCACTGCTGAAGGGTTTCCGTGGGGCACACCGCAGACACCGAACGGACTCGTCGGGAGTGCCCCGGCTGGCGGAGGAGAGCAGTGAGAGGGCAGGGAGGTGCTCGTGGTGGCAGAGCGCATCTCCTCTGGGGGCCCGCGGGGCAGTGGGGCTGGCGCACGTCCCGCGGGAGACGTCCTGGACCGAGCTCTGTGAAGACACACTCTTATCTTTCTGCCTTAACCAGTACCCCAAACTTGAGGCGTAGTTAGCTAAATCCGGAGTTCTGCCGTCTGCCACTCACCGACAGGCTTTCCTAGACTTGCCCCTACGTTTTACGAGACGGCTGTAAGGAACATGTGACTTCTCCCACCGTGCAGGAGAAAGCCTTCGTGAGATGGGGTCGCCGCACGGGGAGCGTTGGTGAGTGAGACGCAGAGCTGGCGCTCAGCCCAAGGCCTGCTCTTCCGGCTGAGGTGAGCGCGGCCCGGGATCGGGAGCCTGCTGGGGCGCTGCCGCCGTCTGGGGCCACATCTGTCTTCATACAGGCTGCTGAGCCCATTCCTGCCTCAGGTCACTGTGCCAGTGGCATCCCCCTTCCCCGCCCGGTTCTGAAAACAAGCAGCGTCTCCAGAAGTTCCCAGGTATCCTCAGGGGGCAGAGTCACCCCTGGTCGAAAGGACTAGAGACTTTTATTTTTCACCGAAGAGAATGCCTGAGATAATCTCAGTGTTCAGATATGTGTCTTTCGAGAGCAGTCGTTCTCCCGTTCCTCAGAGACCTTTGTCAGGAAGAACAGATTGATTCTGTGGAATCTGGCTCCATGGGGAAGCGGCTTCTACTCCACGCCAGCGCAGCCTGGAATCCGGGGACTGGCTTCGTCTCCCCGCCACCGCCAGCCTAAGGCCAGGGCACCGCCCTGCGAGGGGGCTCCACTAATGGCTCACTTCCCCTGGCCCCATGGACGGGCCCTCCCTCTGCTGGCCAGCTCCCACTCTGAGGCAAGAGCTCTGCTCGCTTTTGACGAGCTGGGAGTAACAGGGCCCCAGCTATTACCCCCACCGGCTAGCTTGTGGGGCAGAAAGTAACGTGCCTGGAGAAGGTAGCACAACCCCTCCAACCCCAGCACCCACGTACAAGCTGCTGTCCCATTGGCATTTCCCATGCCTGGGGCGAGAGATCTCTGCAGCTTTCCCTGTGGTGCTGATTAGGAACAGACCTTCTGGGAGTTCGTGCCGAAGGGTCGTGTTGACAACAGTGGAGAGCTTGGTGGCCAGTTTTCAGAGGGAGGGTCCCTGATATACACCACCAAGGGACACAGAGCCCAGCGAGAAATTTCACCGCCGGAACCAGGGAAAGAGCCAGGAAGAGTCCCACGGGGTCGCACTCGTCACTGCTTGCGTGTGCTGGGCTGCTCTGCTCGGGCGTGGTCAGAGTGGGGCATTCTGGAAAAGCTTCTGCAGGACGCACACCCATCAGCAGTCAGAGCCTTGCCTGGTTCAGGGGCCCTAAGCACAGTCTTCCGGGTGTGCTGCTCACTCTGGTGTGGCTCCTGCGAAGCCAAGCTTAGAAGCACAATCCCACGCCTCCCCATTAGTCTAGAAGAACGTCCGTATGCCAAACCCATGGCTGTGGCCCCAAGAGTGGACGGAGAGAACCTCAAGCTGCTGGTCTGTCCCTGACTGAACATGGGGCAGAATCACAAACGAACTTCTGAACTGGGGGAGTGGCCTCCCAGCCACATGCATCCAGTGGTAAAGGGTAAAAATCCGACCACGTGAATTCGGATACCACCTTTGAGCCAACAGGAAGTTTATGTGGGGCCAGGAGTAGCCCTTAGAAAGCCAGGACTAAAAATCTGGTCAGGGACATCGGGAGTGTCCCTGCTACAGGGGAAGTGGACTTCACAGAATTAGGTCAGCCAAGTCACTAAAAATACACAACGTGCCTAACCAACCACCACCACCCAAGTAAAACGTTTGATGTTTGCATAACACCGTTCAGACTGCTGACTGATCAGCCGTGGTGAATTTTATGTGCTAGTACGACACAGGGTTAGAGTCGGATGACCTCGTGGTGGCATTGTGCCCTTCCCATGCTGACCTCGGGGCGCTGCAACTCAAGGCTTGCGGCAGCGGCACGTTACCTGCCTCCTGTCTGATGGGAGCTCACATATCAGGCACTTCGTAGACGGTCAGTAATATTAGTGACCTCCTTTTTCGAGAAGAAAGAAGTAAGTGACTTGGTGTTATGCATACATGCCTCCATATATTTTTTGAGGGGCGGGTGCGGAACAGTTTCTAATCAGGAGAGTGGACGCCATATTTCCTTCTTCCTTAATTTGGAGTATTCTGTTAGTGCCTCCCCATAACCATCTGTAGAAGGTGTTTTCTAAATGAGCCAGGCCCTAAAGAAGTGTACTTGCGTTACATTTTTTTTTAGAGTTTATTTATTTTGTGGGGCGCCTGGGTCGCTCAGTCGGTTGAGCATCCGACTTCAGCTCAGGTCATGATCTCACACTCCATGAGTTCGAGCCCCTCATCGGGCTCTGTGCTGACAGCTCAGAGCCTGGAGCCCGCTTCAGATTCTGTCTCTTCCCCTCTCTCTGCCCCTCCCCTGCTCATTTTCTGTCTCTCTCTGTCTCGAAAATAAATAAAAACATTAAAAAAAAATTTTTTTTAAGTTTATTTGTTTTGAGAGACAGCAGAGGAGGAGTGGGGGGGGGGTAGAGAGGGAGGGGGGGGAGAGAGAGAGAGAATCCCAAGCAGGCTCCATGCTGTCAGCACAGAGCCTGACAAGGGGGTCGATGTCAGATCTCACAAACCACAAGATCATGACCCGAGCTGAAACCAAGGGTGGGACGCTTAACCGACTGAGCCACCCAGACACCCTGTAGTGTACTTGTATTAAATCCTATGTCCCCAGGTTCGTCTCCCTGGCACTTTATCCCAGTCTGTATCCCTCCTTCTCCCCACCCCGCAGTGGTCTCTTTTATTGCGGTCCTTTGGCCCCCCGAGGTTCAGGAGGACCCCAGTCATGGCAGAAAAGACCGTTACATTCCGCAAGTGAGTATACCTGCTTTGTTAAGCTAACTGTTCTGGGTGCGTGAAGCATGTTGTGACAGGTCTTCTTTCCGGTAACTGTATATCGTAGCCACTTGGCATGCCCGCCGGATCCCTCTCCCTCGGTGACTTTCGCAGAAGCCCTTCCATCTGATTTCTAGAATAGGACGTTGGGTTGCTCCAGATGATGAAGTGTGGGTTTTGTGTTAAGGACTTTGAGTCTGGCTTCCTTATCCACCTGGACCTTGTGTGTCTCCCAGAACTTCTTTTATTCCTTCTGATTTGGCTTCTTTGCTTCTCTAATTCCTCGTCTGTAAACCTGCTAAGGTCAGTAGCTTTCTGTTCAGGGAGTACTGAATACACCTGTAGGGGCAGCATCGCGTGGAAACCTGTGTTGAGGAAAAGCACAGCGGTACCTGTGACTTACGGTACAAGTTGGTGGCGCTGCTTTGTCATCCTATCAGCAGTTCTTAGTGAATAGTTCCAGACGTTTCCTGTAAAATCATCATCAGGTCTTTATTTGCATTTTATCAGTTAATCTGTTCTTCTTAACATAACGTTATTCACAACCTCCCATCACTATTCAGTTTTATTTTTGTTTTAATTATAAGCATCTATAGTGTATTTTAACCATTTTAAATTATTTTAACAACTTAACTGTTAAATAGCCATGTCATTTGAGCTGCTTTACGGATAAGTGATCTTTAACGGGTCTGTTAGATGTCAGAAAACTCAGCTGTTGTCATCTGGTTCTGCCGTCTGAGTCTAAGCAGCTTCGGGACGCTTAAAGTTATGCCATCCATACTAGTAAAGTAGTTCAAGAAACTGTGGAAACCTTTTATTTAACGTTTCTGTTTTGCCGTGGTCTCTCCTGGATAAAAGGGGAAAGGCGGTGAGGTGGGTTATTGATGAAGTTGGCTGCTGAGGTGGAGAGGAAGTGCCCTGGCCAGCACCCGCCACAGCGAGCTCTGGAGGCAGCGTGCATGCAGCCAGCCGCTCACCAGAGCACGCGGGTGCCGGGCTGCATCCGTCCGTAGTGCTGTCGGTGAAGTCTGTGGGTGCGGGCAGCCCTGAGAGTCAGGGGAACGGGGCCCTGAACCTCCGTATGAGGAAGGTATAACCGGAAGGAGTCTCCCTCTGTAGGTGCTCAGATGTAAACTTCAACGTGGCTTCTGCAGTTCTGGTTACTTGCTGTTCTGGTTACTCGCAGGGTTTCTTTACTGCAAAGATCGAATGTTTGTACAGTCAGGGCCACTGTAGGGTCAGGGCCACTTTCTACCACCTACCCCGCCTCGCCCCTGTGCAGTTGAAAACCCATGTATAACTTTGGACTCCCCCACACTTAACTACCAATAGCCCGCTGTTGGCGGGAACCCTTACCAATAACATAAAGTGCACACATTTTGCATGTATTGTATACTGTGTTCTTAAAGTAAAGCAGGCTGGAGGAAAAACGTTATTAAGAAAATCATAAGGAGGGGCGCCTGGGTGGCTCAGTCGGTTAAGCATCTGACTTTGGCTCAGGTCACGATCTTGCGGTTCATGGGTTCGAGCCTCACGTCAGGCTCTGTGCCGACAGCTCGGAGCCCGGAGCCTGCTTGGGATTCTGTGGCTCCCTCTCTGTCTCTCTTCCCCTCCCAACTCGTGCTCTGCCTCTCCCTCTCTCTCAAAAACAAACAAACATTAAAAAAAATTTCTGGAAGTAAAAAGAAAATTATAAGGAAAAGAAAATGCACTTCTAGTACTATATTGTACTGTACTTATTTTCAAACAATCCTTGTATAAGCGTAAGGATCAACTGTACAAGGTGTTGGTTGATATATTCTGTACTAATCTGAATGCATTTTAAAATATATTTTCAGACTTTTTTTTTTAAAGTAGGCTTCATGCCCAGCATGGGGCCCGGTGAGGGGTTTGAACTCACAACCTTGAGGTCCAGACTTGAGCTGAGATCAAGAGTTGGATGCTGAACCCACTGAGCCACCCAGGCGCCCCTAGACCTTATTGTCTTAGAGCGGTTTTAGTTTACAAACGAGGGAGGGACAGAGATTTTCCGTGTGCGCCCTGCCTTCACACAGGTATGGCTTCTCCCTGTCGTCAGCACACCCCAGCAGAGTGGCGCACTGGTTACCATAGATGCACCTGCACCAGCCGAAGCCCCGGGTTTACGTGAGGCTCCACTCTTGGTGGTTCGTGTTCTGTCGGCTTGCACAAACGGATAAAGACATGTGTTGTTATGGCATCGTACAGAGTATTTTCCTTAGTGATGCTGTATGTAAAAATCCTTCGTGCTCCGTCCGTTCATCCCTCAGCAACCACTGATCGTTCTGTGGTCTCCTTCGTTTTGCCTTTTCCAGAACGCCGTATCAGATTTTCTTTCATCGAGTGACGTGCGTGAAAATTTCCTGTGTCTTTCATGGCCTGATGGCTCATTTCTTTTTAGTGCTGACTAACTCTTCGTTGTCTGGATGGACCACAGTTTATTCGTGTGCTTCCTGAAGGACGCTCTAGTTGCTTCCGGGTTTTGGCAGTTACGGAAGCAGCTGGTAGGAGACGCACGTGCAGGTTTTTGTGTTGACTTACGTTCACACCTCCTTTGGGTAAATGCCAAGCAGTCCTGCTGGATTATACAGTCAGGTTGTGGTTAGCTTTGCGAGCAGCCAGCAAGCTGTCTTCTGCGGTGGCTGCACGATGTTGCGTTCGCACCAGCAGTGAGCGCGAGCTCCTGGGGCTCCGCAGCCCGTCAGCGCTCGGCCTGGTCAGTGCCCCGGGCATGGGCCGTTCTAATAGGGGTGGGTTGCTGTCTCCCTGTGCTTGTGACTTGTATCCCTGATGACATGGGATGACGTGGAGACTTTCACGTGCTTACTTGTCGTCTGTATACCTTCTTTGTTGAGGGCTTCAGCCCGTTTTTTAATCAGGTTGTTTCCTTACTGTTGAGTTTGAAGAGTTCTTTGTATATGTTGAATAACGATCCTGTATCAGATGTATATTTTGCAAATGTTCGCCCTCCCAGTCTGTGGCTTGTTTTCTAATTCTCTTGATAATGTCTTGCAGAACAGAAGTTTTAAATTTTACCAAAGTCTGGCTAATCACATATTTCTCTCTTGGATCGTTTCTTTGGTGCGGTATCTAAAAAGCCCTCACCACACCTGGGGTCACCTAGGTTTTCTCCTATATTGTCTTACAGGACTTTTACAGTTTTGTATTTTACATTTAGGTCCCATTTGGAGTTGATTTTCCTGAGGGATGTAAGGTCTGCGTCTAGATTCAGTTTTTCGGCGGGAGGTGGGGGGGCGTTGGTTGGTTTTCCCAGGGCCATTTCCCGATGACACGGTGTTTGCTCCTTTCTTGAACCTGTGTTTATGGGGCTTAATTCTGGGCTCTGTTCTGCTCCATTGACCTGTGTGCACTCTCTCACCACACCCCACCACCTTGATTATTGTTGTTTTACAGTAAGCCTTCTTTTTACAAGGCTGGTGAATGCTTTTAATTTTTAAATGTATCTTTTTTGTTATTGTGTTAAAATACACATAACATAAAATCTATTATCTCTTTTAGAGTTCTTGGACCCGGTTCCAAAGTTGGGGTAGGGAGGGTCCCACACACACAAGCTCAGGCAGCTCTCGGGACACCTGCAGGGTGCCTGCGGATTCTGACACTGTCCACCCGGAGGCAGCATCAGATCCTGCGCAGTAAGGGCTCAGTCCTTTAAGATGCCCCCACCCCGACTTCGGACACCGGTCGGAAGTCCCAGGCTGTTTGTTACTCGTGCTTCCGACCAACTGGCAATTTGCGGCCGCGGCTCACAGAACTCAGGGGAACACTGCCGCTCACCTGGTGGCTCAAGGAGGTGACAAAGGCTAAGAATCAACCGCCAGAGGAAGAGATCATAGGGACAGGTCTGGGGAAAGGCTGTGGGGCTTCCATCCCTCCCCGCACAGCACTCTTCCCAATCTCCAGAAGCTTCTGAACCCGGTCCTTTGGCATTTTTACCGAGGCTTCTTTGTGTAGCCACAGTTGATTAGATCTTTGGCCATTGGCTGATTCAGCCTCCAGCCCCTCCCCTCTCCACAGAGGTCGGGGGTGGGGCCGGAAGGGCCAACCCTCTGATCACATGGTTGGTCGTCCTGGCAACAGCCCCGCCCTTGAGTGGGGTCCAGAAGTCTCCTTCATTAACAAAAGACACCTTTATCACTCTCAACAGGTAGGATATTTAGGAGCAGAGAGTGAAAAGTTGTGGACTAAGGCCAGATATATATTTCTCATAAATCACAGCGTCACTCCGTCTTAACCATTTGTAAGTGCAAGCTTTCATGATGTTAAATACATTCACATTGTTGTGCAACTACACCAGTCCTCTGCCCCTGTAACCTTTCACCTTGTAGGGCAGGAACTCTGTATCCATTAAAAAATAACTCCTCGTTCTCCCCTCCTCTCATACGGCATTCTGCTTTCTGTCTTTATGATTTGACTCCTCTAAGAACCTTATTGAGTGCAATCCTGCAGTATGTGTCTTTTTGTGTGTGGCTGGTTTCATCTAGCATAATGTCCTCAAGGCTCGTCCATGTTGCATTGTATTGCACAATTTCCTTCCTTAAGGCTCGATGTCTTACACTGTATGTACAGAGCACATTTTCCGTATCCACGCCTCCATCAGTGGACGCTTGGGTTTTTCTCGTGTTTTGGCTCCTGTGAGTAATGCTGTGACCATGTAAAACACGGTGTACGCTTCTCTTCTGGAGACCCTGCTTTCAGTTCTTAAGGGTTTATCCCCAGGAGTGGAGCTGCTGCCTCATTTGCTAATTCTGTGTTTAATCTTGTGACAAATTGCCATACTCTTTCCCACGGAACATCTCTCACCATCCTTCCTCTTTCAACCTCTGTGTGTCTTTGGAGCTCAAGGGAGTGTCCTCCAGACCGCATGTGGTTGGATTGTGCGTTTTCACTTGTTCTGCCCGTCTCTCTTTTTGGAGAGTTTCACCCACTTACATCTTAACATAATGATGGAGAAGGACTTTTTCACTGCAGTTGGTTTCCCATGTGCCTTAGAGCTCTTTTTTGATCCCTCACTTTCTGTATTATTTTCTGTTTTGGTGAATGTTTTGTAGTGAAGTGTTTAAATTGCTTTCTCACTGCCTGTTGTTTCCATTCTAGAACTTTTTTCGCTACGGTTACCACGGGGATGACATTCAGCATCCTGAAGATACAATTGTGGAATTTCAGTTTGTACCAACTTAAGTTCGATAACGTACAAGAATCTGCTCGCTCACAACTCCATCCCCACCCCTTTGTGGATGTCACAGAATTACATCTTTATTCATTGTGTGTCCAAAAACATAAACTAAAAATTATTTTGAGTGCATTCATAGTGTTTCAAAGTATGTACAAAACAAGATGTGGAATTATAAGCCAAAGTTACATAATTTCAACTTTTAGAGGAATGATTGCTTTTCTTCAGATTTATGAATCTCTGAAATCATGTAGAAAACCAAGTGCAGTTACAGACTGTTGTGGCCATACTCCTCGTGTTATAACCTGCCGTGGGCTGGCCTGCCCCGAGACCTTCGTTCTCGCACGGCCTCTAGTGACTGTCTCCTGTCCTGTCCTTGCGTCTGCCCTACTCCCGGGAACAAGCAGCCCTTGCAGAAAAGGTCGGTGGTCCCCACCTCCCACAGCGGTTGTCTGTCTGGGAACGTCTTGATCTCCCTCTCGCTTTGCGGCACAGTCTTGCTGGATATAGGAGTCATACGTGACGGGTCTGTCTTCGTGCAGCGTTTTGAATGTGTTGGTGCACTTTCTCTCAAACCCAAAGTTTCTGGTGAAAAATCTGCAGATAAGCTTACTGAGGGCCCCTTGGGTGTGATGAGTCTCTTCTCTCTTGCTGCTTTCAAGATTCTTGGTCTTTTGGAAGTTTGGTTAGAACTTGTCTCAGACTCAGAGTGGGTCTGAGTTCATCTTACTTGGCTTTCTTTGGGCTTCATAGGTGTTCACATCTGTGTCTTGTATTACATATGAGATGTTTTCAGTAATTATTTCTCCAGATAGTCTCTTGGCCCCTTTCTCTCTTCTTCTTCTGGGACTCCCACTGTGTGTATGCTGGGCTGAGTGGTGGGTCCCACAGGTCTCTCAGTCTCTGTTCATGGTTTTTCAGCTCATTTTCTTTCTGTCCCTCATTTTGGGCCATTTCTATTGCCCTGTCTTCAGGTTCACCGATTCTTTCTTTTGCCTGTTCAAGTCTGCCTTGGACTCTACCCAGGGAATTTTTCACTGACATTATTATATGTGTTGAATTTTCAGCTGTTGAATTTTTTTTTCCTTTTTCTCTTTATGTTTTCTCTCTTTTTATTGATTCCATCTTGTTCATAATTATTTTCTTGACTTTGAGCATCTTTTAGACTAGTCCTTGTCTAGTAGATCTGACGTCGGGTCTTCTTCGGGGATAGTATCTGTTGTTTGGCAGCCCCCCCCCCCCTTTAAATTGGCCATACTCTGCTGTTACTTTGTGTGCCTTGGGATTTTTGTTGAACACTGGACATTTTGATCTTCATAATGTGGTAATTCTGAAAATCAGATGTCTCCCCTGCTCCAACAATGGATCAGCCTGAGACTCTGTAATGAGCAGAACGGCATTGGAGGTCACCCGGCACACACACGCACGCACACACGCACACACGTGTGCCTAACCGGTCGTCTCGTGAAGATGGCAGGCAGCCAACTCATTGTCTTGAGATGCGGATAAATTGCACCAAGGAATCAATACTTTCTCACAGGAACTGTGTCACCAGGTGACAAGACCGAATCCAAAGAGCGGATGCCTCTCTTTCTACATTTTATTCTAGCTCTTTATTCTGAGAAGGAAGGAAAGACTTCTGTTTTCTTCGACCTGTAGTGCAGGCGTGGGTATGGGCGTTGAGCACAAAGGGCCTGTTGGCACCAAAGCAGAGCGGAGCCTGGACACGGTGCCTCTGGCTGGAAGTTGGGCAACAGTTCTGATGGTCCCTGGAGTGTGAGCTGGGCTCCGGGTGCAGGAGCTGGGGTTACGGGACCCCCAGGTGGAGGGGAGATGGTTGGCCTGGATCATGAGTGTTCGGTCAGTGAGATGCAAACGGGGCCTTTCAGTAGACAATTTAGAGGGAGAGCAGGGAGGACCTGTAGATGAGATGTGACTTGGAAGACGTGCCCAGAATGGACAAGGCTTGGCTGTAGTGTCTTGAGGGGGATTTGGGGGGTAGACTCTCAATCAAAGCAAGAAGTGCGAGTGACGGTAGTGTTACAAGGAGGGAGGGCTGTGTGGGACGGGGCACGTGCAGGGTCTTCTCGGGAGGTTGCAGTTGCCTACCGGGTCCTTGTCGTGAGTCACCAAGGTACACGCATGCTGGTGTGGGTTTCTACAACCAGTGTATTTTGTAAGTGGGCTTTTGAAAAACCTTAAGTCACTGGAATTCATCTGGTAATGAAACTGCTAATGTATCGTTTTATGTGCTTGTTTTTAGGGATTGCTTTTTAGAAGTTTGGTGTAATTTGCTTTTTTAATTATGTAAAACACATATGGCTTCAGAGCGAGCAGTGTAAAATGGGGGGCACTCGGGTGTGGCAGACGTCATCCCCACGTCCCCACCTGCACGTCCCCTCCCTGCCCCACCTGGCTTGTCAGGGGAAGGCGCTGTTCCACACCCAGCATCTGCATCCCGCTTTCTTCACCTGGCGATGTGCACCCAAGGGATCGTTACCAGTAAAAATGGAGGTCTTTCTCGTTCTCTCTCTCCCTCCCTTTCCTTTGTCCCTTCCCTCCATGTCTGCCACCTGGGCCCTGGGTTTTCCTGCTGCTCGTGCTCCTTTGATCCACCGATTCCCAGCCTTTCGTTACCATAAATAACGTTACAGGGTCATCTGGCACATCGGTCATTTTTTGTTTATCTATCTTAGGATAGGTTCTGAGAAATGGTGTGAGAGTGGTCAAGAGTAAATCGAATTTTGTAATTTAATATTTTCTCATGTCAAAATTTGAGAGGGTCGTATGACGATAGACCTTACCTGGGTTTTGACATTTTAGCTGTGCTTTTATTACTGAACCTGTTTTATGGTGGCACATCAGATAATTTATTAGCAACATTATGGCGCACGTTCTTGGGATATTTTTGTGTATTTGCATATTCTGTTATCAGAACATGAATTGAGGATGGGAATGGTCAATGCAGGTTTTCTAAAATAAAGCACTAATTGATACTAAGCCTTAATAGGCAAGAACAGCACGTAGGAGGTAAGTGATCAGTTAATGACCTGGATCTTCTCTGCACACTCGTTTGTGAATCAAATAAATGAAGCCTTGTAAGGAGTTTTGTTTCCGTGAATCTCTAGAGGCATCATTTCTGTATCCCGCTGTGCTGGAGAATTGTGCTCTTAAAGTACCTGTAACTCCGGAACTTTCTTCTTTCATTCCAAGGTTCGTGTTTTATTCGCACTGACCAGCTCGATGGTGAAACTGACTGGAAGCTGAAGGTGGCGGTGAGCTGCACGCAGAGGCTGCCAGCCTTGGGGGTGAGTGTCCTTGCGCTTCCGGTGCCATTCACGTGTCGTGCTCGCTGCCGGGCAGTCAACAGTTTCTGTGTACCAGCTAGCTTACTGAATGCCCTGACAGTTTTTCAAAATAATTTTATTATTACTAACGAAGGATTGTTGAAAATTACGCCAAAATTATTTCTGTGGTGTCTTAGCACATGCCCTGCTCGCCTTTCTCTCCTTTTTTCTCTCACTTTCCCTTTCCTTTTGGTCTTTTCCTTCTAAACCCTCTCAGTTGGGTAATCGTTAAGATTGAGAACTTCTGGCGGGTTAAGTGAGTCCATTATTGCTAACTGGCTCCCTGGTGGTCTGGTTGCCATAGTTTTGGCAGACCTCAGAGCCCAGATGAAGTTCGCCTCCTTGTGGAGCCCGGTTCGTGTTGCACCGCCGTTCATGTGATGGCGGAGAAGCTTCTTCCCTCGGGAGGAAGGGGCGTGTCGCGGTGTCCCTTGGCCCAGAGAGGAGGAGGAGCGCACCCTCAGCACCTCGCATGGTCTCCGCCCAGTGCCCCTCTGTTCCCGGGAGTAGGCAGGGCTAGGATTGGAGGAAACCGTGCCTCTGGATTTCAGCATTTTCAGCCAGGTCTCACGAGTGCTGAGGCTCTCCTAAGCCTGCACACATCTTTTTGTAACAAAACCACAGTTGAGGCCGCTTGGTGCTCGTGTGAGATGTAGCATATACCTGAATGAGAGGAGCTTCGTTCTTCTGACATGATTTTCTCATAACCGGCGTAGACTAAAGAAAACTTGCGATGGTCCAAGAAAGACCTTTGACTCAGGCAGTCGTCGGTCAACGGAAGGGGATTGGGTGGTATAGATTTGGTCACTTTCCTTAGATTGGTCGGGTCTGGATAGGAATAGCTGCTGGTACTGCATGCGGTTTCCGGTTACTGACCTTCCCCATCCTGTGCACACTGGACCTTTTGGGAACTAAATGTGTGTGGCGTGTGTAAAACTTGGAAGTATTTGGTTCTTTAGGTATTTTCGGTTGCCTGTATGTTTGGTGCTCCCTAGGTTGAAATTCATTCTTTTATATGTTTTATCTGTGTCTTCCAAAACCTGTTGTCACGAATGGGCATTTGCTTATTTGTTCTGTCCATTCATTGTCACGTAATAATGCAGGTCATATAATATGTCTGTCATACTTAACCTCTCCTCCTGACTTTCCCTCTCTCTCTCTCTCTCTCTCTCTCTCTCTCTCTTTTTTTGGCAGTCCTTTAACACAAACACACACACACAACCATTCTTACCCCAAGGGTGACACAGGAGAGGGTGCGGGTTGCCAGGTTGGCACTCCACATCTTGGTTTCCTGACTGCTGACTTGGAGAAGGATCCCTCTCATTTCATCAGCTAACATCGTGCACCTCTGTCATGGGTGGGCCAAGTAGGCAGCCCCCAGTATGTGTATTTTTTAAATATATGAACGTGAAGACGAGGCGTGTAAGTAGCAAGTCTTCCTTTGTCAGGGAAATTGTGAAAGGTAGAAGAGGGGTGTGGGTGAAGGAGTGCCTAGGCTTCTGCTCTAGTAGGTCATAGGTCATAGGTCATCTCAGAAGAGCCGTGCCCATATTCCTGTAACGAGAGTGTAATTACTGGTGACCGTGCTTCCAAACACTTAAATAGTGAAGAAAAAAATCTCAGTTTCTTAGAGAAAATTTGGACAGTTCATTGTTTTTTTTTTTAATTTTTTTTATTTTTTAAATTTTTTTTTTTCAACGTTTATTTATTTTTGGGACAGAGAGAGACAGAGCATGAACGGGGGAGGGGCAGAGAGAGAGGGAGACACAGAATCGGAAACAGGCTCCAGGCTCTGAGCCATCAGCCCAGAGCCCGACGCGGGGCTCGAACTCAAGGACCGCGGGATCGTGACCTGGCTGAAGTCGGACGCCAACCGACTGCGCCACCCAGGCGCCCCTGGACAGTTCATTGTTTTAATTTGTACGTCTTTGGATACTAATTCAGTTGGAAATTTACACCACGTATTCACTAGAAATTTGTCTTTATTTCGTTGTTGGCCCTTCTCTCCTGCCCATTTTTGTGTTGGTGTTTGCCAGTCAGAATTTTATATGCACTCATGTGCGTGTAGTATTGAATTGATGAAACCAGATGTATGCAAAGTGTGTCCTGTTTTTAATTCTTCCCTGTTTAGACACGGAAATATTCTTAGATCTCTGGTATCATCTCAGTACATCTTGTGGTCTCCATCATTCCCCGGGTCAGAAGTTGTGTTGGAAAATTGTCGAGACTACTGTTCTGGATCAGTTTCTCAGTCAGTGCCAGGTGGCACACCACTCGGATGATTTGTTTCCAGTCTGTTAATTCTCAGTGTTCTGGGATGGTTTATTTAAATTCCGTAGGATATGGAGTGAGCTTTGCCCACTCCACAGGGGGCAGGCACAAATGGGAAGCTAGGAAGTCATTAAGTCACAAGTCAGGGATGTGTGGGAAAGTGTGCATGCAGAACCCGCCAGCCTGCTTTTCAGTGGCTGTGCCATCAAACGCCCCCACCGGCCGTGCATGATTGCTGCGGTTTCTCCACAGCCTTGCTAATATTTGGTGGGGTGATTTATTTTTCTTATTTTTTTACTTTAGTCATTTCCGTAAGTGTGCTGTGACACCTCATTGTAGTTTGCATTTCCGTAACGGCTAGTAAC
Organism: Puma concolor; assembly: GCF_028749965.1. Lineage (NCBI taxonomy): Eukaryota > Metazoa > Chordata > Mammalia > Carnivora > Felidae > Puma > Puma concolor. Next base: position 94,122,239 of record NC_141678.1, read on the forward strand.
CTGGAACATTGTTTCATGTGCCCGTTTTCCATCTCCGTATCCTCTTTGGCGAAATGTCTGTGCGTGCCTTTTTAGTGACTTTTGTGTCATCCCCTAGAATGTTCTTTCTACCTGATCACGCCATGTGCAAAGAAGACACTATAGCTCTTTTATGCAAGTGTGCATGTACGGCCTTCTCTTTCTTTTACTCGCAGTATCACACTGGCTGCGGTCGCTAATTGCATTGTTGAACGGAAGTGATGAAACCGTTCTTCTTTCCGTTCTTGGGGAACACGTAGCTTCTTAACATCATTTGTGATGGTAGTTGTAGGCTTTTTTAAGATTCCCCTTATCGGGCTGTGGAAATTCTTTCTATTCCTAGAACGTCCTGAGACGTTTTATTATGAATGGGTATTGGATTTTTCAGAAGCTTTTCTGTCTGTTGACATGATCATATGGTTTTTCTTTGTTATCTGTTAACACGATGATTGACATGGACTGGAAACATTTGTATTTTGTTTTGCTTTTGTTGTAATGCCTTTGGTTTGTTACCTAGGGGTGAGCTGGCCTCATAAGTTGAGTTGGGAAGTCTTTTTGCCTCCTGTATTTGTTGGAAGTAGTTGGTGTAAGATTGGTGTCATTCGTTTTTACTATTGGACATATTCAGCCTTGAAACTATCTGAGCTACAAGTTTACTTGGTGGGGAGGTAATTATGAATTGAATTTCTAAAGTAGATAGTAGAGTTAATCAGATTTATTATTCATTGGAAATTTATGTTTGTTGAAGAATTATCTGTTCCATATAAGTGGCCAAATTTAATGGTATAAAATTCATAATCTGTTACTATTTTTTATTTTTTTAATTTTTATTATTTTTAAAAACACAATTTATTGTCAAGTTGGCTTACATACAACACTCAGTGCTCATCCCAACAAGTGTCCTCCTCAATGCCCATCACCCATTTTTCCCTTCTGTTACACTATTTTTTAGTGGTTGTAGGATCCCCCTTGCATCGTCAGTATTGGTAATTTATATCTTTTCTTCCTAGTCAGTCCGGTCTCATCAGAGGCTCATCGATTTTAGTCATATTTCAAAGAACTTGCTTTTGGTGTCTTTGATTATCTTTATTGTTGGTTTATTTTCTGTATTACTTATTTCTTTCTGATATTTATTCCCTTCATTCTCACTTAGTTTGTGTTCAGTTTTTTATTCTTTGTTACCTTCTTAAAGTGGAAGTAAACTTGATTTTTACGTTGCTGTTTTCTGTTATAAGCCTTTAGCTGTAACACACCTAAGTGTTACTTAACCTGTATCACACAAATTTTACATACTATATTTTTATTATGTTTTTGTTAAATGTTTTCTAGGTCCTTTGGGATTTCTTCTCATCCTTTGTTTACTTGGAAACATTGTTTACTTACCTTGTAGTCGGGGATTTTCCTGATGTCCTTTGTAATTTAGTTGTTATTCAACCATGTTATGTTCGTCAAACGCGTTATGTTTTATCTCAGTCCTTTGGTGCAAGTTGGGACTCGTGCCATGACCTGGCACGTGCTCTCTCCGGGTGCAGACTGTGTTCTGCTGCTCTGTGGATATCCTGTAAGTGCTCATTGGGTCAAGTTGATGGAAACTGTTGTTTAAAGGTTGTATATTTCTACTTACTTTCTGCCATTTGTTCTCTTAATTAATGAAACAAGAATTTTAAGATACACTCTTTCTCCTTTGAATTCCATCAGTTGTCTGATGTACTCTGGAGCATCGCTGTTAGGTACACACTCAGAATTATTTCATCTTGTTGGTGAATTGACCTTTTTTCATTATGTGTGATAGGATGCTGTGTTGTGACATCTGCTCTGTCTGATGTTAATATGGTGATTCTAGTGTTCTTTTGATTGGTGTTTGCATGGCATATCTTTTTCCATGCTTTTATGTTTATAGTGTCTATTTCTTTATATATGGAGTGGGTTTCTTATTAACATAATAGAAGTAGATATTGCTTTTTTACTTACTGACAGTTGTTGCATGCTTAATGCGTACATTTACCCTCATAATAATGGTTGAGGTAAAGGCAATTATCTTGCTGTTTATTTTCTACTTATCTCATCTCTATGTTCCTTTTTTGCATCTTTAGGTATTATTTTAGATTTTTGTTTACTTACTATTACTGACTTATCAGCTGTAACAGTTGGTTCTATTTGTAGTGGTTGTTCTGTGGTTTCCAGCATGTTCCTCACCCACCAGCGTCTCTCTCCACTGGTGTTATACCAGTTCGTCTGTAATTTAAGAAACTTGCACAGTAGACTTCCACTTCCTTCCTCTTGTCTTTTGTGTTACCATGTCATGTGTTTTACTTCTGCGTGTTACAAACCACACAATAAAATGGATATATTTCTGCTTAAAGTAGTCAAGCATGTTAAGAAGGTATTAAAAAATAAAAGCCATCTTTTCCACTTTCCTGCACATTCACCAGTTCCACAGCCCTCTTTCCTGTGTGTGGGTCCAACTTACCGTTCAGTGTCATTTTCCTGCAACTCAAAAAACTTTTCAGTACGTCATGGAGAAGTCTGCTTGGTTAACTGTGAGAAGTTTTGCTTGAAAAATGTTTTTATTTTACCTTCATTTTTGGGAGACGTTTTTCAAGTTTTTGTTTGACAGTTTTTCTGGCCTCTGCTGTCATCTCGGAGCTGTCTCTGCTCTGCCTCATGGCATACGTCGTTCTGAAACACTCTGCAACCCTTCTGTCTCCTCTTTGTCTTTTCTTCCTCAGGGCGCTCTTTCAGGAATTCGTGAATGATGCGTCTGATTGGTCTTGCTTTGGGTTTGTTGTTTGTGGTTTTCCCCCCCCCCCCAATTTCAAAAACTTTTACTCTTTATTTTTCATGCCTTTCTGCCCAACCCCTCTATCTGGGGCCTGAACGACCCGTGTGGGAGACCACTCGTAATTCCCACAGTCCACTGGCACTCTCGTGCTCTTTTCTGTGGCTTGGTTTTGATAGTTTCTGTTGCTCTGTCTTCAGATTCACTAACCTTATCTTCTGCAGTATCGAGTCTTCTCTTAAGGCTGTCCAGCGAAGTATTTATTCCAAATATTCTATTGTTAATATCTGGAAGTTCCAGGTGGTTCTCTTCTTTTTGTTATTAAGTAGCTTTTTTTCCCTCTCTCCCGATGTGTTTATAGTTTCATTTAAATCACTCAGCAGTTTATAATACTTATTCTTTTTTTTTTTTTTTTAATTTTTTTTTTCAACGTTTATTTATTTTTGGGACAGAGAGAGACAGAGCATGAACGGGGGAGGGGCAGAGAGAGAGGGAGACACAGAATCGGAAACAGGCTCCAGGCTCTGAGCCATCAGCCCAGAGCCCGACGCGGGGCTCGAACTCAAGGACCACAAGATCGTGACCTGGCTGAAGTCGGACGCTTAACCGACTGCGCCACCCAGGCGCCCCAATATAATACTTATTCTTTATCCATTGTCTCTGTTGTTTCCTGGTATGTTTCTAGTTTTCATTTTTACTCCTTGTTAGAGGTCACAATTTCCTGCCTCTTTGCATGTCTGATAATTTTGTAACGGATGCTGGATATAATAAATGTCATATTTTTTTCTTTTTTCAAAACCATTGATTTTATTTTCTTAGTTTAGCAGCCTATGAATAAACTTGATCTTTTCAAAGCTTGTTAAACTTTCCCGGGGTGGGCCTCGAATCCCCTTTATTGTGATGCTGGTGTAATCCTACTACAAAGGCCTGGTCTTTCTGGGATATCCATGAAAATTCTTGGTTGTTCACAGATGCCTCTGAGTGGCTGGCTGGTCAGACTCGGTCTCTTCCCCAATCTGTGTCATCTCTGGGGCTGGTTCTGGCTAGGGCTCTCTGGGTGTGCTCTGCCTGGCCAGAGCTCCCTCCTCCCAGCCAGGCGAGCAGTGGCACCAGCGGTGCACTCGTGAGCTCAGCGCAGGGGCCTCTGGTCCTTTCCACCTCGTCTCCTTCTCGGGGTTTTGCAGATGCTAACTGCCCTGCCCCCCTGAGCTCCGGTCTCTGTCCCTAAATTTAAGAAGACTACCTTTGTGGGCTTGCCTCCCCTTCACTTTGTGGGGGTGGAAAAATCCACTTATGCAGGAAGCTGGCCACCCAGGGGTGCTTCTGGAAGCATTGCGTCCCATGTCTGAAAACGGCTGTTTCTCATATTTTGTTCATTTCCCTGATGTTTTTGGTGGGAAGGCAAGTCTCATACCAGTTACAGCAACATAGCTTATAGAAGTCCTTGATTAATTTTTAATGAGAGATATAAATGCCTTGTGGACTAACTGATCTATGTGACATCAGATTATAGTGAGGGGCCCTGGGCGGCTCAGTAGGTTAAGCATCCAGCTTCAGCTCAGGTCATGATCTCATGGTTCGTGAGTTTGAACCCCACGTTGGGCTCTGTGCTGACAGCTCGGAGCCCGGAGCCTGCTTCGAATTCTGTGTCTCCCTCTCCCTCTCTGCCCCTAACCCACTTGTGCTGTCTCTTTCTCTCAAAAATAAATGAACCTAAAAAATTTTTTTTAAAAAGAATTCAGATTATAATTAGAAGATGGGTCATCAAGCATAAAATTTTAAAACACCGAATTAATGGGTCTTTGTTTTTGGTGGATTTCCTCGTTGTAGGGACAGACATGCTAGGAGGACGGGCCCTGGAGCGCACGTGCATGGGGCCACCCTCCTGCCTCACGGCTTCCCGGCCAACCAGCCCTTTCTCTTAGCACTCGTTGCGGAAAAGAAGTGGAGATTAATTTTTGCTGCTTATGACAGTCATGCCATTGAAAATAATATATAAATCATAAAAAGGATGGAAAACTACCATAATTTTACTCGTTAGCGTTGGCTGCCGTTCACATTTGGGTAAAAGTTACTCCCGACAGCGCCCCTTCTGCCCCTTCTCCTCACCACGCGCTTGGGTGGTTGGATAGCTCTGTACATACTTTCTTCTGTTAGGATATTTATTCCACGGTATGTTTTGTGTCTCCTTTTTATGTTAGAAAACGTGTGTCTCTGCAAGTGCTCATGGCTGCGTGGTGCTTGACACATTCTAACTTCAGTGACCAGCCTGGTGTTTATTGGTGAATACGAAAGTTAACACGTGGACGTTTTATAAACAGTGTTAGAAATCAAAAGACAGACATATCTGAAGGATTTTGGTTCTTTTGCCAAGACGTCCCCCAAGACGGCAGCAGCGTGTGCATTTCCTGCGTATCAGTCCGTCGGTTGCCCTGTCTTCTCCCATTTGATGACTGAAAATGTCATTTTGTTCAAATTTACGTTTATCTTTTATAAGTGTGTGCTGTGGTATCTGCCTCTTTTTCTGTTGTATGTTTTTAGAGGTCTTTGTGTGCAGCTTGTGAAGCATTTGCATCAGTTTCCACTCTCCTTAAGTCTCGTCCACGTTTTTCATTTATGGTTTCCTTTGTCCCTTTGAAAGTCTACTGTATCTGTAGAGTGGCCTGCTGGTAATGCAAAAGTGATTCTTTTCTTTCTTTTTTTTTTTTAAAGTGGTTCTTTTTTATTTATTTATTTATTTTTTTTTTTCAACGTTTATTTATTTTTGGGACAGAGAGAGACAGAGCATGAACGGGGGAGGGGTAGAGAGAGAGGGAGACACAGAATCGGAAACAGGCTCCAGGCTCCGAGCCATCAGCCCAGAGCCCGATGTGGGGCTCGAACTCACGGACCGCGAGATCGTGACCTGGCTGAAGTCGGACGCTTAACCGACTGCGCCACCCAGGCGCCCCAAAGTGGTTCTTTTTTAAAATGGCTACTTATCCAGCGGGCTTTGGTGCTGATCACCACACGTGACACGGTCACGGTGCTCGTTATCACACGTGACATGGCCGCGGTGCTGATCGTGACATGGCTGTGGTGCTGGTTATCATGTGTGACGTGGCCGCCACGCTGATTATCGCACGTGACACGGCCACAGTGCCGATCATCACATGTGACACAGCCGCGGTGCTGGTCATCACACGTGACATGGCCACGGTGCTCGTTATCGCATGTGACCCGGCATGGTGCTGATCGTGACATGGCCATGGTGCTGATCATCACAAGTGACGTGGCCACGGTGCTCATTATCACATGTGACACGGCTGTTGTGCTCGTTATTACACGTGACATGGCCGCCACGGCTGCCATTCCGATTATCGCACGTGACACGGCTGTGGTCATCACTCTTGTTACAGTGACAGTCTTATTGCAGCGGTGAATGTGTCCAGTCGGCATGTTGTATACCTTGACTTTGGACGATGTTATATGTTAGTTATGTTTCAATAAAAACAGTTTTTAAAAATAAAATGGTTACTGAGGCACCTGATGGTTCAGTCGGTTAAGCGTCCGACTTTGGCTCAGGTCATGATCTCACCGTTCGTGAGTTTAAGCCCCGTGTCGGGCTCTGTGCTGACGGCTTGGAGCCTGGAGCTGCTTCTGATTCTGTGTCTCCCTTTCTCTCTGCCCCTCCCCTGCTCACGCTCTTTGTCTCTCTCTGTCTCTCAAAAATGAATAAACGTGAAAAAAAAAATAAATTGGTTACTGCCTTCGGTTTTATGCTTTGAATGTTTCTACTCCATGATTCTATTTTCAGTTTAAAAACGATTCCCGCTTTACACATCAAATCTCCTATCCTTCTAGCATTTATTTTGAGTCAAGCTGTGAGTGGGAAATCAGACTTAAGGAAACAACTTGTTGACCGACGGCAGCAGTGCCATGTACTGAATAGCTCGCTATTTTTGCAGACATGTAAAATTGCCCTCACTCCGTCTCCGAGCTTTCCATCCCCGCGTCAGCATAGCAGCGCGCCCGTCGCTCCCTACCTTGGCCAGGTGCGTTGTTGCCAACGTCGCCTTCCAGTCTGCTTCTCGAGTTCTCGCTTTACAGTGTCTTTTGCCACGTAAACGTTTTAAGCTTCCCATGGTAAATACGGAAACACGTTTTCCTCCATGCTTGTGGAGGCTCGGTTGTGATCAGAAGGCTGTCTTGCCGACTCGGTGCCTGTGAGCGGGCAGCGATGCTTGTCGTTAGCACTGGTGGTGTCATACCTCTTCAGGCATTCCCTGCACGTAGCCTCACAGAGAAGGGAGTTGGATCCCATCCCGAAATCTGCGTGGCTGCGGGATTGTTGTTAGAGGGAGTGTCAGACGCGTTGCTTGGTGTCACGCGCTGTGAAAAGGCCTGGTCGTGCTGGGCCGGGGCCTGGAAATTCGCCCTGCGGTCTCCTCCTCTCTCAGCTTTTTCCCAGGCTCGCTCAGACTCCCCTGTTTTCTGTCTGCTTTGCTGTGCTTTTCTTCAATGTGGCAAAAGACAGCTGGGCCGTCACCTTATTACTTAGGACATCTAGCTTATGCTTCTCATACTGTTTGCTAAAATGGATTCGTTTCTGTCACGAGACGTGCTTGCGGCTTGTTGACTTTCTGATACGATTCGAGCCGATTGCTTGGCGGGTGCTACTATTTCTCCGTCGGGTGTTCATCTTGTTTTGTAGCCCGCGTCCTCTGTAAACTCTCCAGGGTGAAGCGGGGGAGAAGCAGATCGCGGACGCCAACCGACCGGGAGGGATTTCTGTTTGCTGCCTGGCCCACGTGGGGGCCCCACCCCGAGTCTTGCCCGCTGAGTCTCCTTCGCAAGAATTGTCGAGTCACCCGCGTGGACGATTGGGAACGCCTGCGCTAAATACTCATTTGTTTGTAGCGGCCTTAATTTTGCTAAGAGAGGTAGAAAGAAAAGTGTGAAGTTAAAACCTGTATTAGACAGAACGTGCCCGAAAGCAAAGCCAAACGTAAGGCAAACAAACGAGGGTACCTGGGGTACTGGTGTTAACGCAGAATTCTAGGAAAGCGGGTGAGCCGTGACGGAGGCCAGGGGTGGAATCGCCAGCCCTGCAGAGGGTGTGATGGGGCGATGGCACGGGCGTGTATGCGGTTAAAGGGCACACGGGTGCACGCGTGCGCTCGGGAAAGTGAGCTTCCCCAGGTTCAACAGACTCTCAGAGAATTTGCCGGGCAGGTGAGGAGAGGCTCTCCTTCTGCGCCGTTGGCAGTTCTGTGTGTAAGTTGTGTGTCGGGAGAGGAGTTAAAATCCTATTGTGTCCTCATCTGTACCTTTGCCTGTCCCGTGTGCCGTGATCCACAGGAGGTGACGTTTTGTTACGCTCAAGATCACAAGGATGTGCTCCTCATTTTTATCAGTGACCCACGTGTATACATTTCAAGGGCAGTTACAGAGTTGTAGCATGCGGTTCAGATAATGCTAATTTTAAAATTTTATGGTTGATGCACTTTGATAGAGAGTGTGATTAAGCATTTAAGTAAAGTAACGGTGTAGTAAAATGAAAGCATTTGAAGTTCTGTTATGACCATAAAACCAAAAAGCAGTATATCCTAGAAAAAAGGAAAGCTTAACTGAATTTCTGGTATATTAATCAGTTTAAATTTGTAGCTTCATATAATTTGGCATATTTGTATAGATTTTTTTTTCGTAGGGAAAAAGCTCTAGTTTCATTATGGATTCAGGCAAGACGATTTGGTTTTTCCATTAATAGCTTCCCCATAAATACACTTCCCCTGCCTGCCACTCACTTTGACTTTTCTGTGTCTCACGTGATGGATTTGGGGTTTGCGATGTCATCACGGTTTGCGACACCGTCAGTTGAGCATCCTGACACTAAGAAGAGGTGACCCTGCAAACCTTAGAGCTTTTCTTGCAGAACTGAGGACACCGCCAAGAATAACCTGTCCGGTTCTGTCGTATCCCCTGGTCACCCGATGTGATCAGACAATTACGGTTTGAACAGGCCGTTTCGCCCTGGCCGTGCTGCCGACCCTGCATAGGCAGGGTCTCTTCTCGCGGCCGCACAGGCGTCTAGAAGGCGTGCTTCAGGCGCCCATACACATTCGGGAAACATGTTTCTGGCTTTTGCGATCAGGCGGATTTATTAACAACAGCGAGGTCACAATAAATCATGACTTGCTGATTTATTCCAAAAGATCTATGTAGCAGTAAACAACACCATTTACATTTAATTAGTTTTATTGAACGAAAGGCAATTTTATTTGTAATGAACCACATGTTATGATTAAGGATGTATTTTAATGACCTTTAAGTAATGCGAACAAATGTTGCCCTTGACCTAATAGCAGAGGCTTTCCTACATTATTGAAAACTTCAGAATGATTTTTAAATTATCGTGAAAAGCTTCGAATGACATTCTCATTATTGTGCCATTATTCAGTCATTTGATGTCTAATATACTAGATGAAAGGCATTCCTCTGAATGTTCATGTGCACGTAGAAGTGAGGATTGTTGCTGGGGTTGCTCTCGATCTCCATGTATCAGAAGGTAGTCTGTCGTACGCGAGCTTCATGTTTTGAAAAATATTTCCACAGCGTAATGCTGAAATGATGAAGGATTCCCAGACGCGCCTTCTCCCAGGAGCCGCTTGGCTGCTTGCTAGGCATTCTTGTCGTATCTCCCTAAGTCTACAATTGTGACACGATGCGTTTTTTTCTTGCGCAAACCAGCTTGACTTAATTAACTTGAAAATAACTTTCTATTAGTTAACATATACTCTGAGCTGCAGTAGCCGACCCGCTGTGGTGAGCTGCTGTGCTCACCCTTCATCCAGCGGAGCATCTCTGTTCTCGAGAAACGTGAAAATTCATGGGTGCGTGTTTTCCAGGCCCTGATGAAGGTATGTGAGTGAGCTTTCCCAGGTTCGGCAGACTCTCAGAAGAAGTTACAGGGCAGGGGAGGAAGGGGTCTCCTTCTGCCCCGTTGGCAGTTCTGCACCGGCAGGGGCCGCCCTCGGTGTCACGGGCAGAAGTGGCAGCTGTGGTGTCCCCCTCACCCTGGGGTCCGGCTCCGGGGTGTCTCTTGAACTCTGCAGTTGCAAAGGTATTTTCCGCGGAGGACCGTTTTGGTAACATTCTCAGAGTCATTTTGGGAGGTTCAGTCATGAGTCTCATCCCTCCGGGTGAGTTTGGAAGTGTCTCATTCCATCTGGCAAGCAAATCCCTTTCTGCCCCTGAGATCTAGAGTGGTTTCTGCTTCCCGAACTGATACGACACAAATTAGAAGAGAGAGGTTTTTCCCCCTCACTCACCAGCCCAGAGGTGGGTGGTCCGAGGCTGAGAGGGCAGCTCTGTCGTCATTGACATGTGACCGTCACCTGTGTCCCACGTGACTGCTCCCCTCCAGCCTCGCCAGCAGGACGGGAGGGCAGGGGCGGGGAGAGGGCCCGTGGGCCTTACGGCACACACACACCCCTGCTCCTCGTGCTCCGCCCCACGTGGTGAGAGCTGGAAAGAGGGGTGAGGGAGGGAGGGTCTTCAGTGGAGCCATGTGCCCAGCGAAAGCCTGAAAGTCCTGTCTTTGACAGGAGTCTCCGCCACACCGTCTCTTCCTTCCGTTTTCCGGCGAGTTTCTCTGATTTGCCGTCGTACTTCCTACTGGGCCGTGTGCACCGACACTTCACAGTTGGCTCTCTCGGAGGATTTTGCTGCCCTTAGAACAGGATGCTCCCTCTGGAGTTGTTATGGTTACCACTTGTATTAGAATCAGTTCTTTCACACTTGTTGTTCACGTAACTCTAGGCTGCTTGAAGATTTGTGTGCTCTCCACTCACCTGGATTAAAATTAAAGTAGGAGATAAATGTAAGCAGCAAAATAATATGTTTTCTAGAAATGAAAGAAGCCATAACATTTTAGACCGTTGCTTGTTTTTTGCTAAAGAATATTTTCTTTCTTTTCTGTTCTGTTCTTTTTTTTTTTTTTTTTTACATTTGTTTATTTTTGAGAGACAGAGAGAGCAGAGAGAGCACTAGTCGGGGAGGGATAGAGAGAGAGGGAGACTCCGAAGCATGCTCCAGGCTCTGAGCCATCAGCACAGAGCCCGACGCAGGGCACAGACACACCAACTGTGAGATCGTGACCTGAGCTGAAGTCAGACGCTTAACTGACTGAGCCACCTAGATGCCCCAAGAATATTTTCTGTAAGCCCGCCAGTCGGGGCTCCTACTGGGAGAGGAGAGCCGACAAGCCTAGCTTAACTAGGTCTTCCGGGAAGAGAAGAGGGTAAATACGAATCTCTAATATATTTTAAGGAATCTGAGAGGATACCACAGTCTGAACAGAAGCTGCCAAAAAGGACCAAGTGGAAAGTGAGACCACTTAGAATGACATGACTGCTGAAGTAGAAGCAGGCAGACAGGACTGGAAGGTGAATTGTTCTGTGTCTCTGAGCGCGAAGGCCAGAGATGAGAAACACCCCTCGGTGACTGTCGTTTCCACCGTGGTCCTTATGCTGCCTGCGGTCATCTTGCGTGTGTGTTTTCTGTGACGTTGAGGCCAAGTCAGCAGGCAGTAAGTCGCACATAGTGAAACTGCACACACTTGCACCTGTGAGGCCATCGCCACAGGCCAGAAAGCAAGTCCATAGCCCTCGTGACTGTCTGCCATCACCTGCCGCCCTCGTCCGCGTCCGTGCTTTCAGTCTGGGCCGCCCTCTCGCGGCTTCTCGTCCGCCCGCCTCTGTCTGCAGACAGTCTGTCCTTACATCAAATGGAAATTCCTTCTATTTTCCACCAATAAATGAACAGTGTTACCCGTCTTGGTATTTATGTCCCCTCCCTCTGATCGGTCATGATGTTCAAGAGTCGTTTCTTCTCCTGCGGAAGGATGATTCTTCCCCACTTTGGCCACCACTGCTCTTCGGAGACCTTGGCCGGCAGTCCCCCCTCCCTCCCCTTTCCTGACCCTCCCTCATGGGCCGGGCAGCCGTGTCTCAGTTTTAGTTTAGGTGAATGTATTTAGAGTTGTTTTATCTATTGGATTTTCATTCAGCTCTTTCTCTTTTCCTATTCGCTGGAGATTGCAATACACACGTAACTAAAAGTGTCTTGTAAAAAGGTAAAATTGTGTCACCTGACATAAAGCGTGAGAACTCACCCTGTCCTTTCTTCTGAAAGTGTATTGTGCCTTTTCTGCACGCATCTACGTTCATACGCATTCATATGCTTTTTATATGCATTATATCTGCATGTAAGCTGTTCCAGTGTTTCACTTGTATTTTAAAGAAATAAGTGGAAAAACAGCATTTTTGTTTTCCTTTTGCTGTTTATCATTTCTGTTCTTCACCGTTCCTTCCAAAAGGCTGAGTTTCTACTGCATAACACTTCCCTGCCGCCTAAACAGTTCCCTGCTGTTAATATTTCTTGTAGTGTATGTCTGCTAATAGTGAAGTCTCATTTTCATTGATCTGAAAATCTCTTTATTTCAGCTGTTTTGGTAAAAGGTATTTTTGCTGAATGTGGAATTCTGGGTTGACCTGTGTTTTTCCTTGTAGCACTTTAAACATTTTGTTCCACTGTCTCCTGCTTCCATTATTTCTAATGAGAAATCAGCGTTACTTTGATCGTTGTTCCTGTGTGTAATATGTCATTTTTCTCTACGGATTTGTGAGACTTTCCTTTCTTTGTTTTTTTGGCAGTGTGTCTTTGCTTTTTGATGTTGTTGTTAGTGTTGTTGTTATTGTTTTTTTGTTTTGTTTTGTTTTTAAATCTGTGTAGGGTTTTTCTCGGCTTCTTTAATCTGTGTGGGCTGTTAACATATTTAGCATGTTTTTAGTTATTACTTCTTCATAGGTTTCCTTCGTTCTTTCTCCACTCCTCCCAGGATCCCAGGCATAAGCATAAGCATGTTAGACCTCTTGATATTCTGCCAGTGGTGCTGTGACCATATTCTTTTCTAGATCTTTTTCCTTTGTGTCTTCGGAGTCATTATCCCTTGATCTCTCCCTGAATTCACTGATTCTATTCCGTCATCCCCAATCTGCTAAGCCCATCTAATAAACTTATTTCAGGTGTCGTATTTTTTTAATTCTAGAATTTCCATTTGGTTCTTTTTCCTTCAGTGTAATTTTTGTGTGTGTGCTTTGGTTTCACATTGATTATTCTTTAGGAGAATATTTTTCTTTAAGTCTTTGAGATGTTATAATTGCTTTGAAATTCTCATCTCTTAATTCTGATCTGGTCATCTCAGAATTAATCCTTTTTTTTTTTTTTTTTTTTAAGTTTACTTATTTATTTTGAGAGAGAGAGAGGGTGCTAGTGGGGGAGGGGCAGAGAGAGAGGGAAAGAGAATCCCAAGCATGCTCCGTGCTTCTCACGAACTGTGAGATTGTGACCTGAGCTGAAGTCAAGAGTTGGATGCTTAACTGACTGAGCCACCCGGGTGCCCCAGAATTAGTCTGTTGATTGAATTCTTTGCTGAATACAGACCTTGTGTTCTTTTTTTTTTTTTTTTTTTTTTTTTTAATGTTTTTATTTATTTTTGAGACAGAGAGAGACAGAGCATGAGCAGAGAAGGGGCAGAGAGAGAGGGAGACACAGAATCTGAAGCAGGCTCCAGGCTCGGAGCTGTCAGCACAGGGCCCGACGCGGGGCTCGAACTCAACACACTGCGAGAACATGACCTGAGCCGAATTTGGACGCTCAACCGACTGAGCCACCCAGGCGCCCCCAGACCTTGTGTTCTTGTGTCTTCATAGGTCTAGAAATTTGGATTCTTTTTTCAGCATTTCTAATGACAGGTTGTAGAGATTCTGGATGGACTTATGTCCTTCTGAAGAGTGCTGTGTTTTGTGTTTGGTTTTGTTTTAAGTGGTAGTTAACTTGGTTGAAGTCGAACTCTGAACTCTATCTTTCCTGAAATTGGGGGCTGCTGGAAACCCACCCCGAGTGTGGGTTGTGTGGGGTCAGGATGAGACGATGCCAGAAGTTAGGGCCCCTCTGAGGCACTCTCCTGTCTCAGGTCCCTGTCTTCACCATCACTCTTGAGCTGCTGTGGTTGCCCCAGTCTTTGACCTCTGTCTCTTTTGGCTAGTCTGCGTTTTTCTGTCTAGATATGGCAGCCACGCTAAAACATTCGTTCTGAGACAAACCCAAAATAAAACAGGTAACAAAAGACGAATACCAGAAGTCAAACAATGGTAAACTCTCTGTGTTGGGGGACCTTCAAGACCACCCCCAATTTTCTTACGGTTATTTATTTATTTGGAGAGTGAGTGAACACGAGTGGTGAAAGGGTAGCAGGGGAGGGAGAGAGAGAACACCACACAGGCTCCCGCTGTCAGCACGGAGCCCAGCATGGGGCCCGCCCTCACGAACTGTGAGATTATGACCTGAGCTGAAATCAAGAGTCGGATGCTTAACCGACTGAGCCACCCAGGTGCCTCAAGACCACCCCCCGTTGTTGGTTTTTTTTATGGTATTTTTTTTTTCACTTTTAATTTTATTTTTCATTTTTTAAAATGTATATCCACATTAGTTAGCATATAGTGCAACAGTGATTTCAGGAGTAGATTCCTTAATGCCCTTCCCCCACTTAGCCCATCCCCCCTCCCCCAACCCCTCCCGTAACCCTCAGTTTGTTCTCCATATTTATGAGTCTCTTCTGTTTTGTTCCCCTCCCTGTTTTTATATTATTTTTGTTTCCCTTCCCTTATGTTCATCTGTTTTGTCTCTTAAAGTCCTTATATGAGCGAAGTCCTGTGATTTTTGTCTTTCTCTAATTTCACTTAGCATAATACCCTCCAGTTCCATCCACGTAGTTGCAAATGGCAAGATTTCATTCTTTTTGATTGCCGAGTAATACTCCACTGTATATGTGTGTATATGTGTATATCCATTCATCCATCGGTGGACATTTGGGCTCTTTCCACACTTTGGCTATTGTCAACGGTGCTGCTGTAAACATGGGAAGACCACCCCCAGTTGTAATGATTCCCTAGGAGGACCCCCAGGACTCAGCACACAGTCCTCCTCATGACCACAGTTTATTCCAGTGAAAGGACATGGGCGCAGACAGCCAGCTGAAGGACTCGTGGGGCGAATCTGGAGGAAGCACCATGTGGGTTCCAGAGCCCCTCCCAGCGGCCTCACGCGGGGTGGGCTGCACACCCCAGCAGCACGTTGGGAGAACACGTGTGAAACGGCCCTATCAGGCGAGCACAGTGGGGACTCACGGAGGCATGTGCCCAGATGCCAGACTCCCGGAGGGAAGCAGGTGTTCGACATGAACCGGGTTTCCTGAACTCGGGAGGTTCTCATCTGGGAGTGGTGGGGACCCGCCTGAAAGGCACGTTTCGAGACCCCACCCAGCCTTGGGTGCGAGCATGCCTTTCCCAAGTCGGCTGTGTTCCTGTCTCGGCTCAGCCTACCCCCTCGGCCATGGTGTCCTTCCGGGAGGAGCGCCAGCCATATCGCCCTTGGACCTCACGCAGTGGGGGGAGAGCAGCCGGCTCCCTCGAGAGGCCTGGCCGCGGCCTCTAGAGCCACGCGGTCCACCGTTCGCACCGCGTCTGAGTGGGAGACCCCAGCAGCCGCTGCGCTAGGTCCCGCCGCCCCTTTGAATCTCAAATGCCAGTCTCTGGCAGCGGGAGGGGAGGGCCTGCCAACAGCTGTGAGCGGCAGCCGTGACCTTACCCTCCCCCGTGCTCCTGCCCGGTGTCAGGGCCTCTGCTGGGCCACCTGCAGGCCTCATGTCGCCTGCCCAGACTTTGAGCCGGAAGGGTTTTATGCAGGAGGCACAAAGCATTTTTTACAGGAAAATTTTTTTTTTTTTACATTTATTTATATTTGAGAGACAGAGTGTGCGCAGGGGAGGGGCAGAGAGAGAAGGAGACACAGAATCAGAAGCAGGCTCCAGACTCCTAAGCCGTCAGCACAGAGCCCGACGCGGGGCTCCAACCCACGAACCGCGAGGTCATGACCTGAGCCGAAGTCGGACGCTTAACCGACTGAACCACCCAGGCGCCCCAGGAAAATATTTTCATATAGCTTAATCCTGAAGATACGTTGTGTTTAGGAATTGGTCAAGAGGAAATCTGAATCTTCAAACCTTTTCACAGTGCCTTTACATGCCCCCCGCTCCCCCTTCTGTCCCCATCTTTTACTGGGGAGTGGCCCAGAAGAGACCATTCCCTTTCTGGGACAGTGACACTTAGTAATCAGACCGCCTTACTCTAATGTACACATGCAGGGGGGTGAGGGAAGTGGGGTCAGGCTCATGGTCCTCTGTTGCAGACCATGGCTGATCTGGAACGCCAACCACAAGTCAGCAGCGGTGAGATGTTCCCGAGACAGATGGGGCCGTGGAGGGGTCACCAGGAGGGGTGGGCCGTCCTCTTGGAGCTTTGGGCAGGGGTCACATGTTGGTACCAGAAGCATCTTGATTTCACGTGGCCCATCAGAGCACCAACCCTTGATCGTGGGCAGCTCAGGCGACCCCGGCCCAGCCCACGCCCAGGTGGTTTCTGTGGCTAACATCCCTCCCAAGGGTCTGAATTCTTGCACCGGCTGCAGCTCCAGGCTGTGTTTGCGAGCCTCTGCCTGCATTCGGCGAGGCACTGCTCGTGCCATGGTTGGAACAGCCCTGGCGGACAGCGTCACATCCAGCTCGGAGTCCGGTGCAGGCACGTGGGGTCTGTGAGTCCAGGCTTCTAATGATGCGACTTCCCGGCCGGGCCGTGAGAGCTGTGCTGCAGACCCGGCATCGGCCCTGCTCCGAGGACAGTTTGAGGGCAAGGTGGAGGTGCGCAGCAGGGGTCCCTCCGGCCTCCCTCCGTGGGGTCCCATCGGGAAGCCCACCCTGGTCAAAGGTCCACCGTCCACAGCTTTTACCTTCCTGTGCAGTGAGCTTGAGCCTGACGTGTTCCTGTGTGAGTGGCTAGTTTTCTCTTTTTCCACGAATTGTTTCCGTATTCACTGGGTTGTTGTATGAAACCCGCGTTTCCACTACAGAATTCACCTTAAACTCAGAAGTGCGTTCGACTGTGGTTCAGGGTGTTCAGTTATCCTCAGGCGCCTGTGCCGGCCGCTGCTGCTGAGGAGATCGCTCACGGAACCGAAAGGGAAGCCAGCCTGCCTTCAGAGGGCAGCAGGGAGACTAGGTCTGGGGGGACGCAGAGGTGAGGGCACTGCCAAGGAGTGTGGGGCACAGCGGGCTGGGGTTCTGGGCCTCCTCGTTGCTGTGTCCTTGACATTTCAGGCCCGTCGTAAGGACAGATTTCTTAAGTTTCTGTGTAGTGTTGTACTTGTCCAGCTTTTTGATAGCCAATTAAGGTTATATTTTTAAACACAAGTGAAATATCAAGAACTAAAAGACCTTTATTAGTTTACTCTGAAGAACTCGGCTGTACATAATCTACATTTGTGGGTATAACTCACCCACGTACAATATTATTTGTGTTCATGTGATTCGGTGTGAAAAATAGACTAGCACATTTAGATGGTAACAAACTTAAGATGTGTGCTTTGGGGTTTTGTCTTATGTGTCAGTTATATGTGGGCACTTTAGGGCGTGTGGAGTCACCACACAGAACAAAAACGAGGTCCCTCTCCCCTGGGCCGTCTAGTGCCCAGTGCAGTCAGAGTCCCGTGTGCGTTTTGGTTTTGCCAAAGTCCAAACAGACGAGGAACTTTCCAGTGTTGTAAACTCTCTGTGATCTCCCAGTAAAAACTATCATGCACCATTAAAAACTTGAAATTTGTTTTCAACACATTTCACTTATTATAACATTAATAAAATTATATATAGAGAGAGCTTTAAAAACTAAACTTTCTAAGTCAGCAGACATACCTTTATAATTGTCTTAAAATGAGATGCTTAAGATGTTGTCTCTGGAGACTTAGCTATTTAAACTTCCGTGTTGCCAGTGAATGGAATATCCTAAACCATTTCTTTCCTACTTCAACCCCAGTTCTGGGAAAGTCGCTATGATGTGTGGATAGCTGAAGCCTTCCCGTACAGTCTTACAAATACAGATCATGGGGATGTGGTTCAGGCCCGTGGGAGAAATGCAACACGCTCGTGGCTGTAAGGAAAGCAGTTGTGTATAGCAAATGCAGTAGCTGCTAAAGAAAAGCATGTAAACAAATCTAGGATTTGCTAGGTTGTTTTCTAAAACTTCTGCGGAATTGTGAGCTTTACTTAAATCTCACTAAATTCTTTGGTACCCGCTAACTCCTAAATACTCACACACGGTCTGACAAAACTTCAAAGCATACAGATGGGAAGTATACCTTCGCCTTTAAACTTGGGCCCGTGGGGCAGCCGCAGGCGGTAGGTGTCGTGTAAGTATCGCCCACGTGCTTTTGACACACACCTGTCATTAAGCAGCAGCGGTGTGTTAGAATCAAGAGAAATGGCCACACCTCTGTTGAGCTCATGAATGATTTCTCTTAGCTGCCCTTCCATCCTGACCCGTAGAGTTGGCGCACGAAATACAGGAAATCGGCCACCGCTTTTGATAACAATACATGACAAACGTTAGTTGGTGATTGAAAATTTTCCATGTAACTTTACTTAATTATAGTGTAATTAATTCGGATATTCTGTATTCCAGGACCTTTTTTCGATCAGTGCTTATGTTTATGCTCAGAAGCCACAACTGGATATTCACAGTTTTGAAGGCACCTTTACCAGGGTAAGTTAAGTCTTTTGTTAAATACAAATATATTCATCGTGCATACAAGTTAAAAATAGCAAACCTTACATTTGAAAGAGTACTTAGAGAATTAACACAGAAGTTTTGAACTGAAGCGGGAAAGCCTAGAGAATGTTTCCAGTTCTCAAATCTCCATGTATCCAGTCTCCGTGTGGGATGCGCTCACGACCGTGTTTCTGTTTAGCATATTTACTCTGGAAGAGGCCTTCACCCTGAAAATACTAGGAGTCAGTAAGATGAAGTCTGAAATTGCTATTTCAGCTTTGACTCTGTGTTACAGTTAATACACTAGAATAGCCACATCGTCGCCTGATTTTAGTAAGTGGGTGCGTGGATGGGCGTGTGCGTGTGCATTTGCTCACATAGACGCATGCGTTTCATTGAACTCCCTTTTCAGTGTTGAGGTGTTTTACTCTATCTTGAAGTCCCTTCTCCCCAGAGAGTCCTATCCCCTATTTGATAGGATTTGGACGACTCAGTAACTTTGGATTTAGCAGCTTACACTGATACTATAAATGCCTTATAAAAATTAAGGGGTTTTAGTACATGACTGGAGTTTACTTTTAATTGGTGCAGTTGTTGTACAAAGATTTCTGTTGGTGCAGTCAGCGTCGTTTCATTCTTGGTCACACACCAGGTGAGCAGGTGTCCTTGTTGAGAAAGCACTTACTGCGTGTCAGACGATGGGCAGATTGTGGGAATGCAAACAGGCGTGCCTGTGGGGAAGATGGTCATTGTTCTGTAACTTTGTTATTACATGTGCTTCAGTGAGAAAAGCATGTTCGAATTGTTGGTGGAGACACATGAGGAAGTGTATAATGAGATCTGGAGAAAACCAAGATCTTTCTGTGTTTTTGCAAAAATATTTATGGAAAAAAGCACTTCTAGTTAAAGACGAGTTGGCACATGTGAGAAAAAGCCTGATGAAAGGGCTTCATTAGCACAATAAATTAAGAGTTATTAGCTTAGCCACTGTTAATATTTTGGAAAATGATCTGCTGTCTTCTTTCCTGGTTCCCAGCTTTGTCTTGCTTACCGCTTGCTAAGGAATCACACCGAGTTCCGTGCGAGTGTGCGAGAGTGTGGCCGAACACAACCAGGCTGCAAAGCGCAGTTCACGCGGTGCGTGGCGGAGTGTGAGACTGAGCGTGTGTGCGCGCGCGAGTGAGTGTGCGGGGTGGGGGAAAGAAGGGTGGGGAAGGGCGGCCAGGTTCCATCCCAAAGGTCTGGTCGAAAGAAGGAAGAGGCCGTTTCAGGATTTCCAGCTTAGAGAGGATGACATTGGTGTTTGTAAAAGATCCCAGGCAGTCACGTGCATTTATGTCCCCCCGGCCTCCCCGGACCGAACAGGCCGCACGCTTGGGAGAAGGAAAAGACTGCAAACTGCACTTTTCTGTAAGGAGAGGTGTCCAGAATGGCAGGGTCTGCCCCAGAGCCAGGGCGCCACACGGGGGGTTGCTCTCAGGCTTTTGACTTCATCAAGGCCACGGTTCACCCAAGTTACGTGTACTTCGTGTGAATTCTGGCACGTTCTTGATACGCGTGGTTCAACCACCCGCCTTCCGCTGTCTCCTTTGGGTGTTTCCAACAAGATTTTGTTTCACGCCGTTCAGATACGTCGTCGCGTTCTGGGTTGTTTAAGGAGAAAAATTGTCATTCTTGTGTGCGTCTTTCCAAAAGGAGGAAAGAAAGAAACCGTGTTGAGTAACTGGTTTCGCCACCAGAAAATGGAATTCATCAGTTTAATTACTGAAGTATAAAGTCAACATTTGAAGAAGTGATACCTGCTTAGATTCCTTTTTCAGAGCGTGATACACAGAGGAAAAAATACACGCTTTGTATCAGCCTAAGTAATTAAATAAGAATCAGGGCAAATTAATTCACGTGCCCTGTGGCAGTGCATGTATTACGTGCTTTGCTGCCTACGCGGAGTCTGGTCGTCGCATTGTGAGTAATGTCAGGATGGCCTCAGCTGCTCACTGTGTGACATTCTGAGTTACAGAAATGATTCGTGTCATTATTAGTGGCACAACCGATTTGCTTATTGTTCAGGACCAAGCAATTCTCTCTGAAGTTTAGAGTTTAAAAGTAGCCAGTTTTGAAATAGTAGCAATGTTTGTGGGCCATTAACACCATTCAAGCTTCTTTATAAATACGTTTTCTGCTGTAATTTCTTAGAACCAGAGCACACGTCCTTGTTCAGGTCTCTTCCAGTCAAAATACTCCCCTTCTAAAAAGCAAATTTCTATTGTTTGCTAAATGCGGAAAAAACAGCCTCAAATGGTATCCTTTTGGTTTCTCCCTCCCCAAAGCAAATTTCATCTTGGCAAACTGTAACCTTAAGGAGGCGGAAACCCGGGGAGAAAGTTCCTCGGAGATCGTTTCTTTCCCATCCTCCCAGTGTTTATTCTGTCCTGTGTGAGATTGGTAAAGAGCTATGTCTTACAGTAGTTCTCTTGATATTAGAAAAAGTTTAAAGTCCTTCAGCGTTATCCAGAATTGAAACTGCATAAATACCGTGCTGTTCACGCACAATTGTGAGAGAAAGAGACTGGTGCGTTCACATGATTAGATAGTCGTGGAAACGTGGAGGGAGAGCCGGCTTAAACTTCCGAAACGGAATGGCACAGAACCTTTCTCTGCAGTTTAGGTAGATGGCCTGTGGGTCGTGCGGAGTTTTTAATGCCCTTACTCCTCTCGGGTCTGACGCAGCAGGGGACACCGTACCAGGCGACCTGCAGCGGCACGCGTGTTTAAACCTGCCTCCGTCGTCGTCAGGGAGCCGGAAGGGTGGCAGACCGCTGCGGTCGCACTGTGGTCCTTGCGCGGCCGCGGGCGGACTGGCAGCTGCAGGCGGGCGGCCTGGAGGAGGAGGAGGAGCGGAGCCGCGCAGCAGAGGCCGGACGGCCGAGGGTCCTCACGGGCGCGCCTGGGGAGGGGCTCCGCGTTCCTTTGCTGTCTGACTTAACTCACTTACTGGACCCACGGGGACGCCTGCTCCGTGCTCGGAAGGTCAGGGTCACCACCGTGGTTGCCTAGATAAGCATAGCAGTTGCCATGAGGCAGTGGAAATGAGTCAGAGTTCATATTAAAAAGTGTCCGTTTCACAGCTTAAATGATAAGTGTGTGAGGCGGCACTTGGCAGGATTTATCCAGGTTGTATGCTCGGTTTGCTCGGTTGTGGCTGAAATGCCTAGATGAACAGATCATTAAAGGATGTGCTACGTGGACCATATTTGGGAAGCAGGAATGAGACTAACAGTTTTCTGTCTGACGGTGCCTGTCAGAGTCGGATTCTGAGACCATCTCTGAATGAGTCGGAAGTCAGTCCTTCCAGTTCAGTTACAAGTTCAAGTACGAAACAGTTGATGCATAGACGCCACCTACTTCTCCTGAAAGTTGATGCTCTTTCCGTAAAATCATGAAGGTCAAAGGGAAAACTCCGTTTTCTTGGGCTGTTCATTTCTCAGGCAATTGTCATCTCTACTTTGAACGGCTACTCTGCTTATAAAAACGGGCCCACAGGGGCGCCTGGGTGGCGCAGTCGGTTAAGCGTCCGACTTCAGCCAGGTCACGATCTTGCGGTCCGTGAGTTCGAGCCCCGCGTCGGGCTCTGGGCTGATGGCTCAGAGCCTGGAGCCTGTTTCCGATTCTGTGTCTCCCTCTCTCTCTGCCCCTCCCCCGTTCATGCTCTGTCTCTCTCTGTCCCAAAAATAAATAAACGTTGAAAAAAAAAAAAATTAAAAAAAAAAAAAAAAAAAACGGGCCCACGTGGCAGCCTGGCATTTTCCTGTGGAAGAAACAAGCAGTGGCACTGGGGTACCCGAGGCACAGGGCTGGAATATGCTGATGGGTCGTAAGAACCCCAGGCTGCGGTGTCTCACCCGAGCGTGGGCTCTGCTTAGACACCCCACGTGTTTGAACGAGTCGAATCGAATGAACTCTCCTCTTCACACGGGGTGTAACTGAGGCAGCAGTAAATGCCCACCCACCTCGGCTCTTGAAACGAGTGGGTTGTTAGGAAACGGCAGCCACCTGTGTTCTGAACCCTGCACGGCACCCGGGTCTGGAGGCTGAGAAGACTTCTGTGTCCGGGGGTAGCTTTCTTCTTGCGGTGACGTAAAGCAGTGAGGGGAGACACGGAACATAGTGCTCGGATCGAGGAGGCCGACCGGCTGCTGACACGTGTTGCTGTCGCGTGCCTGCGAGGCACCTGTGGGTGGAGCCCCGTCCCTGGACTAAACCTAAGTCCCGGCATGTCACCTGACAAATATTTGCAGTACTAGGGGACATATTCTGGAAACTGTTAGGTTGGTTTAGATTTTGTGCCTCACGAATAAATCATAGAATCAGTTATATTAGAGAACCAAATATCTAGAAAGTATATTCCATGTAATTAGCAAAATGGCCAGAATTTATATCACTTCAAAATGGTTTGATCAGTGAATAGAAGGAAAACACCAGTAGCATAAACCTCTTGTTTCTTACATTCATTTTGTTTGTTTGTTTATTTTTTGAGAGAGAGAGAGAGAAAGAGAGAGAGAGAGAGAGACGGAGTGTGAGTGGGGGAGGGGCAGAGAGAGAGGGACACTAGGAATCCGAAAAAGGCTCCAGGCTCTGAGCTGTTAGCACAGAGACCGACCTGAGGCTCGAACTCACCAACTGCGAGATCATGACCTGAGTCGAAGTCGGACACTTAACCGACTGAGCCACCCAGGCGCCCCTCGAGTTAATTTCTAAATATTTTATTATTTTTGCTGCTAGGAGGAATCGTTTTTATAATTTACTTTACAGATTGTTCACTGTGAGTGTATATAAATGCAAGTCATTTTTGTGTGTTGCCTGTGTATCCTGCTACTTTGGTGAATTCGTTTGTTCAGTCAAAGAGTTTTCTTGTGGAATCTTTAGTGCTTTCTACTTTTAAGGTCATATCATCTGTAGACAAGTAATTTTACATATTCTTACCCATATGGCTTTTATTTCTTTTTCTTGCATGATTGCTGTAGCTTGAACTTCGAGTACTGTGTTCCAAAGTGAATAGATACAGTGAAGGTAGGCATCCGGATGAAAAGGTTTCAGTCTTTTACCACCTGGGGTGATAGTCTCTGTGGCCTTTTCATGTATGGCTTTTACTTTTACTTTTTAAATTTGTTTATATAAATTCAAGTATAATTAATTAACATACGGTGTAGTATTGGTTTCAGGAGTGGGACCCAGTGATTCAGCTCCTGCATGCAACACCCATGCTCATCCCAACAAATGCCCTTAATATGGCTTTTATTTATGTTGAGGTAGTTCCCTTCTCTTCCTAGTTTGTTGAATTCATTTTTTTTTTAATCATAAAAGGGTATTGAATAGGTGCTTTTTCTTCATCAGTTGGGATGTTCATGGGGATTTTTTTCCTTCATTCTGTTAACGTAAGGTATGACATTGATTGGCTTATATTTTGAACCAACCTTGCATTGTGCTTGGTCATACTGTACAATCCTTTTAATATTTTGCTAAATTCTATTTGCTAGTATTACAAGATTCTTGCATTAGTGACCATAAAGGATATTGATCTCTAGTTTATTATTCTTGTCATGTCTCTGTCTGGCTTTGGTACCAAGGTTGCACTGGGTTTATAGAGTGAGTTAGGAGATGTCCCTCCTCATTAATGTTTTGGAATAGTTGGAGAAGGATGGAAATTAGTTTTTCTTTAAATTCTTGGTATATTTCACCAGTGAAGTCATTGGATCCAGGGTGTTTCTGTATCAGATTTTTTATTATTGATTCAGTCTTTTAACTAGATGTAGGTCTCTTCTCATTTTCTAGTCATGATTAGCGTTGGGAGGTTTTGTGTTTCTAGAAATTCACACATTTCATCAAATTTCTTGGCACACAGGTGTTAATGTATTCTCTTATAATTTTATTAATGTAGAATTGTAGCGGTGTCCCCACCTTGGTTTCTGATTTCAGTAATTTGAGTAGTCTTCTTTTTTTCTTAGTCCATCTAGCTAAGGGTTTGCCGATTTTGTTGATGTTTTCAAAGAACCAACTTGTGGTTTCATTCATTTTTTTTGAATTTTTTATTTAAAACAAATTTTTTTAACGTTTATTTTTGAGAGAGAGAGAGAGAGAGAGCACAGAGGAGGGGCAGATAGAGAGGGAGACACAGAATCCGAAGCAGGTTCCAGGCTCCGAGCTATTAGCACAAAACCCGACGTGGGGCTTGAACTCATGAACCAAGAGATCATGACCTGAGCCAAAGTCAGACACTTAACTGACTGAGCCACTCAGGCGCCCCAGCTTTCATTCGTTTTTTAAATTGTTTTTCTGTTATTTATTTCATTTGTCTCTGTTCTCATCTTTATTTTTTCCTTCCTTCAGCTAGCTTTGGGATTAGCTTATTCTTTTTCTAGTCCCATAATTGTAAGGTTAGGTCATCGATTTGAGAGCTTCCTCTTTTTTAATATAAGCGCTTCTCGCAGTCAGTTTCCCCCTTAGCACCACTTACGTTGCACTTCGTAAGTTTTTGCAAGTTGTACTTTCAGTACCATTTGTGTCTAAGCATCTCTTAATTTCCTTTGTGATTTCTTCTTAATTCATTCGTTGTTTAAAAGTGTTTAATTTCCACAATTTTGTGAATTTTCTGTTACTGATTTCTAACTTTATCTCATCGTGGTTGGAGTAGATACTTCATATGATGATCTGTTGAGACTTCATTTGTAACATAAGGTCTGTCCTGGGAAATGTCCCGTGTTCACTTGAGAAGAATGTGTTTGCCATTCTGGGTGGAGTGTTCTGTATGTCTGTTAGATCTAGTTGGTTTATTGTGCTGAGTTTTCTATTTACTTACCTGTGGCTGGTGGTTCCAGCCGTAATTGTGAGTGGGATACCGGGGCCATAATTGTGAGTGGGTACTGGGGCCACGATTGTGAGTGGGATACCGGGGCCATAATTGTGAGTGGGTACTGGGGCCACGATTGTGAGTGGGATACCGGGGCCATAATTGTGAGTGGGTACTGGGGTCTCTAACTATTACTGCTGAGCTGTCTGTTTCAATACTCATAAATTCTGTCAGTTTTTGCTTCATATATTTTTATAGTTTTTGTTAGATGCACAGTTTATAATTTTCCTGCCCTATTGAACATTTAATAATATAAAATGTCTCTTGTAACCTTTTTTGATTTGATATTTATTTTGTCTGATGTTCCTGTGGCCGCATCTGCTTACTTTGCTTACTATTTGCATGGAATACGTTTCTCATACTTTTCACTTGCAACCTCTTTGTGTCTTTGGATGTAAAGTGAGCCTCCGCACGTAGACACCATAGAGTTGGCTCATGTGTTTTTATCCATTGTGCCAATCTCTGTCTTTTGATTGTTGAGTTTAATCCATTGATACTTGAAGTAATTACTGAAAAGAAGGGACTTCCTTCTGTCATCGTTCATTTTTTTCCCACATGCCTTGTAGGTTTTTTGTCCCTCATTTCCTGCATTACTGTCTTCTGTTGTATTTAGTCGGTTTTTGTAGTGAAACGTTTGAATTTCTCATTTCCTTTTGTGTATATTCTATAGCTGTTTTCTTTGCGGTTACCATGGGGATTACATTTAGCATCCTAAAAGATATAATACTCCAGTTTGAATTTGTACCAACTTACGTTCAATAGCATACCGAGGCTCTGCTTCTGTATGGCTCCTTCCCCTCCCTTGTGTTTGCTGATGTCACACAATTACCTCTTTATGTGTTCTGTGCCTGAAAGCATAAGCTAATAATTCTCCTAACACCAGCCTCTTAAGTAATGTAGAAAACAAGATTTGGAAGTACAGACCAAAGTGACAATACTAGCTTTTGTGTATGAGTTTCCTCAATTGCATAGAGAACAAAAAGGGCAGCTCCCAACCACGTTATGATAACACTTGCTTTTATAATTGCCTATTTGTCTTTATTGGGGTGTTACTTCTCCGTGTATGTTCCAGTCACGGCGTCCCGTCCCTTCCCTGCAGGGCCGCCCGGCACAGGTCTTGCGGGAGAGGTCCAGCGCTCACACGCTGTCTTAGCTTTTGTTTGTCTGGGAAGGTGTTGATGTCGCCCTCACGTTTGAAGGACAGATTTGCTGGATCTAGGGTTCTTGGCTGACGTGCGCGTGAGTGTGCGTGCGTGTGCATGCGTGTGGCTGTGTCTGTTTTCGAGCACTTTGAATCAGTCAGCACACTGCCTTCCGGCCCCCCAAATTTCTAATGAAAAATCTGCACACAGCCTTATCGGGGGCCCCTTGTGTGTGATGGTCTGCTGCTGCCGCTGCCGCTTTTTTTTTAAACTGCTTGCAAGATTCTCTCTTTGTCGTTGTCTTTTAGAAGTTTTGTTCCAACGCGTCTCTGTGGGTTTCTTTGAGTTCATCTTGCTGGATATGGTTGAACTTCTGCAGGGTTTACTTTCCCGTCTTCCAGCGGATTCGGGGTGTTTTCACCCATTGTTTCTTCACGTGTGTTCTCTGCCCTTTTCACTGCGTCCTCCCCTTTCAGGATCCCACGATCCGTTTATGGGTTTGGTCCCTGGGGCCCCACAGTCCGTCAGGCCTGTTAATTTTCCTCAGCGTGTTTTCATTCTGTTTCTCAAACTCGGTCCTTTCTGTTGCTCTGCTTTCGGGTTTGCTGACCCCCCTGCCTCATCGCATCTGCCGTGAATCTTCAGGGAAACTGTCATTTCAGTCATTGGACTTTCCAGCTCTGAGGTGTCTTTTGGTTTCTTTTGGGGTTTCCTATCTCTGTCGATAATTTACATTTTGTTCACACACTGTTTTCTTGGCTTTCTCCACATCTTCATTTCTTGGAACCTATTCGGTACTTTTCTTTTAAAGTCTTTGTCTAGTGTATCTGACGTCAGGTCTTTCTCAGGGATAGTTTCTCTTGATTTGTAATTTTTCCTTTTAATCGGCTGTCGTTTTCTGAGTTGTTTTATTTATATTTTTTAATGCCTTGCTATTGTTGAAACTGTTTTTTGTTTTTTTTTGTTTTTATTTTTTTTTTAATATAGTAATGTGGTAACTCTAGAAGGCAAAATCTCTCCCTTCCTCAGGTTTTGCTGGGTTTTTAGTCATTGTATTGGTTTATTTTAATTATTACAGACTGTCTCTGTGCCGGGGGTCAGCCTACATTTAATGTCTTCTCAGGTCTTTTCCGAGCCTTTCCCTGGGCCTGCACGGTCACTTGCTGGTTTTTCCCCCCCCATGTGTGCAGTTGTTCTGGAATGTCCTAGTCTTTAACGTGTGGCTCCCAAAAGAGGAAAAGTGGAAAACAAAAGGGGGATAAGAGGGCACTTATCCCCTTGAAGTCACTCGAGCTGGAGCTGGAGGGGTGACAGCAATGGCCGCCAGCCTCTGAGTCCGCACCTGTGTGGTCAGAGCATGGCCTCCTGCCGTTTGGGGGACAGGGTCCTTTTCGTCCACCTGGCTTCTGCGGGCCGCTCCAGAAACACGTGC
Source organism: Puma concolor (assembly GCF_028749965.1). NCBI lineage: Eukaryota > Metazoa > Chordata > Mammalia > Carnivora > Felidae > Puma > Puma concolor. The sequence goes on from NC_141678.1 coordinate 94,150,212, forward strand.
CCGGCTGCCTGCCCCATGGCTGGGGCGCGGGACGGGTAGGTGCTGCTGTGCTGCGAGCTGGAATGGACCAAAATCGACGACTTCTCCCGGACACGTGGCAGGCTTCGGGCAGAGTCCACAGTTCTAAAGCAGTCCCATCACACAGGTTCCGCCCCTGCTGTTGTCATCTGGGGGGGGAGAGATTCCCGGGGCCCCTGCTCTGCCGTCTTCCCAGAATCCCCTGTCTAAAGTCCCTCATTGTTCACTTTATTTTGCAGTGCGTCCCAGCGCTCAGTAAGTGCGCCGGCTTGTGCACTCGGGTTTATCACTGTGGATATCTAACATAAAAAAGTCGCTAACTTGCTGTTTTCTTCCTTTTCTGTCTGAACAGGAAGACAGTGACCCGCCCATTCACGAAAGTCTCAGCATAGAAAATACACTGTGGGCGAACACCATTGTGGCGTCAGGTAAGAAGTAAGCTCTTACGTTAGCGTGGACGCTCACACACGGGAGATTCTGCACAGTGTCTCTGGAAGTGCCTGTCCCACACGGGGACCTTAACAATATGCCCTGGGGGCCGGGGGCAGGCCCTGGGGCTGTGCGTCCCAGGCCAGCGCTGGCTGTGGCCTGTGTGCCACCTGGCATGTTCAGTCTGAGGGGCAGGGCCCAGAGCCGCCGCGAGCAGTGTGCCTGCCCTCTGTGCCTCGGGGCAGGGGCGCTCTGCTGGCCGTGACGACTCTCTTCGGCAACCCTGTCGGTGCCCCCGGGGCGCGTGGTCCTTACCGAGAGGCGGCGGGACAGGGCCCGGGGCGCGTGGTGGCCTTTGAGGGATCTTCCAACTCCTCCTCAGTCATCCGCAGAATTCATAGGAGGCCACTGTGGTGGGTTGAAGAGTATTAGATGAGGCAGGGGGGACCTTGGGATGTAGTTCATGTTGGGCCTTTGGGGGCCAGGGTAAAGGTCCTTCACTTTTTTTGAGTGAAAGTGGAGGATGTTGGAGTATTCCTAGTGGCTGAACAGGAGGGTCACCTAAATTTACGTTTCGGAAAGTGAAGATCTCTGGAGTATTGAAATCTAAATGATGATCAGCTTTCCAGAAAAGTAGTCGACTTGCCAGTGGTAAGTGGGACTGAATCTGAGAAGCAGGAAGCCTGAAGGATGCTGGTAGGGGTGGGGAGGCCAGGGCGCGATCAGGGGAGGGCTGTGTGTCTTACCTGTGGCCCGACGCTGGCCGCCCTCCTGTCTGGGAGCTCAGTCGCTCTTCTGGTGGTTTTGTAAGAATCCCTCTCAGGGCCGGGTGCCGGTGATGCAGCGTGGGGCGGAGTGCTTACGGGTCCTGGCCTCGGGCGCTCACGGGCAAGGAAGAGAGACTCTGCTAAAGTGAGGCCGCCACGTCAAGCTGTGTGAAGTACCACAGGGAAGGAGAGGGTGCCCCGAAATCATAGACGCCTCAGTCCTTACCTGGTGAGAGCAGAGGGGGGGCTTAGATTGAGGAATAGACCGGTGCAGCGGGCGAGGGGGCGGAAAGGTGTGGGAGGATTCTTGTCGCACCCGCAGCCGCTTGAGGGCCTGGTGCCCCGTGGGCCGAAGAGGGTGATGCCCGCGTGCCTGGCGCACGGAGAAGAGACGGCCACACACGCAGGGCGGTTCTGTGCGCGTGTGCGCGAGGGCCTGTGTGGGCACGTGTTCACCTTTTAGGGAATGGAGGGTCAACCGGGACTTCGCTATACACATGTCCCAGAAAAAGGGTGACGGCATACAGGACAGTTTTCATAGAAATTCCATGAGCTGTTTCAGGATTTTCATACTGATGGATTTTAAAAATCTCCTCAAAATAAAGAGAAAGAGGAAGTAAGGATGGCACGCGTAGGAGAGATGCGGGGGGTGTAGGCCAGGTCTCGGGCCGTGTAGGCCTCGGGGAGGGGAGACTCACGGTGCCCCTGGAGTCACCGTGGAGGGGGCACCGTCACCAGGAGAGATCTCCGAATCCTGTGCTCACGCTTCCTCCGCATGGCTGTTTCCTGTTCACCTCACTGACCCCCGAGGATCACCCAGCCTCACCTCGTTCGTCTCGCCGCACGGGCCACGGACTGTGGCTCAGAGAGGCCCACGTCAGCGTGGTCACGCGGCCAAGCTGTCGCAGGGTCAGGATTTGAATCCGGGTGGCTGTCCTCCACAGCGGTCACCCTTCAGCCCGTAGCATTTTATGGTTTGTAGACAAATATTTACAACATACCACACGTTAGCTAAGGTTGGTCACGGATTTTACATTTTCTCTGTCTGGAGTTAGGTTCTGTTTTGTTCCCGTCATATTGAAGACACTCTTTTTAAACCATTCATTTTATGTGATCCTGTGTTTCCTGCATGTTGGCCCGTGGCCCGTCTCCCCACAGACAGAGAAGCGCCCGACCGGAAGGCTCGTTCCCTGTACCCGCCTTCCTGCCCTCTCTCCAGGTGACCTTTCACCGGTGGCCCCTGCTTGCGCGCCCTGGCGGTGCGCGCATTAGGCATCAGATACGCTTGCCGTCCTGAGAACCGTTTCTTGCCCCATGATGTGCAGACTTCAGTTTGCCCGGGGTTATTTTGTCTTCCAAGAAAGTATTTCTGTCGCTCTAAAACCATCCGTTCAGAAAAATTTAAATAAGACACATCTAATTTTAATTTGTGTTTGGACATTTAAAAAATGCCAACTGTTTTCATTAATTTGAAATATTTTAAGACATCCTTACCTTAGTTTAAAAACCTTAATAACGTGAGCAATTAAGGGCTCGTGTCTTCTTTATAAATACTTGATTACAAGTTGAGAAGGAAAGATTGGAATTTTTTTAATCTTATTTTTTTAAATGTTATGTGTCAACGGGATTCAGGTTGCCTCCTGTGTGAAGTGAACACGGACCTTCCTCCCCGGCCCTGGGGTCCTGATGCGTGGGGTCGAGGACTCGAGTTAACAACACAGAGGACCCGAGGACTGAGGGTCCCACAAGAGGGGCAAACACAGATGCTCATGGGCCGCCCTCTTCCCCTTGTAGGATTCGTAAACGTCATTTCTCCAGAGCGGAGTCATGTCCCAGAGAGCGGCCGTGGTAGCCAGTGTTGAGCACACTTAACTGCCAAGAGCCTGGAAGCAGAGATGTGCGTCTGGGGCAGGGCTGCTGGGCGTGTGCGCAGACGGAGGTCTAGGGTGACCCCCCCCCCCCCCGGGGCAGGGCTGCTGGGCGTGTGTGCAGACGGGGGTCCAGGGTGACCCCCCCCCCCAGGGCAGGGCTGCTGGGCGTGTGTGCAGATGGGGATCCTGGGTGACCCCCCCCCCCCCCCCGGGGCAGGGCTGCTGGGCGTGTGTGCAGACGGGGGTCTAAGGTGACCCCCCCCCTCCCCGGGGCAGGGCTGCTGGGCGTGTGTGCAGACGGGGGTCTAAGGTGACCCCCCCCCTCCCCGGGGCAGGGCTGCTGGGCATGTGTGCAGACGGGGGTCTAAGGTGACCCCCCCCCGCCTCCCCGGGGCAGGGCTGCTGGGCGTGTGTGCAGACGGGGGTCCAGGGTAACCCCCCCCCCCCCAGGGCAGGGCTGCTGGGCGTGTGTGCAGATGGGGATCCTGGGTGACCCCCCCAGGGCAGGGCTGCGGAGCGTGTGCTTAGACAGGGGTCCAGGGTGACACCCCCCCCCCCCCCCGGGACAGGGCTGATGGGTGTGTGTGCACACGGGGGTCCAGGGTGACCCCTTTGGATATGAAGTAATTCAGTGTCAAAAGAATTTGGACATATATATTGTTTTTGGTTTTTGGTTGTTTCATTTTTCTTGGTAATTTTGGGCACGGCGATTTCTAAAACTAGTCCTCATGACAGATTAGAAATTTGAAAATCAAACCTGTCCCTTTAGCATGCATGGTTTGTGAGGCTCCTGCTGCAGAGAGGTTGGTGGATTAGAACTGGGGTGGCAGGAGAAGCTGTCCCCTAGGGTCCACTGGAGGGACCCGACCCGGAGAGCTCTGGTGGTGGTGAAGCACTGCTACAGCGGGGGTACCGCAGGGACACGCCAGCACACAGTTCATCGCTCCCAGCGAGGGCTGGGAGTTGCTGCTTCTCAAACCTTGCGTGTCATGGGGCGGGCGGTCTTGGCAGCTAGGAGGTGGGGGAGGCAACTCTGCCCTCCCTTCCGGCCCATCCGATCCCCACCCCCCCGACTGTGTGCACAGCTGGTGGAGCCCAGACCTGGTGCGGGGCACAGCAGCAGCTGCGTCCCTGGCCTCGGTCTCTCCGTGTGCATCCGGGTGGGGTCTGGCACCTGGGTCCCCAGCACCCTCGGCCGCTGGCCAGAGTCTTTGCCGTCCCCACCATCCTGGGCACGCGGAATCGCTGTAGCGGATGGGCAGCCCGTGCTTGGGGGTTTGTGGAGACGGGTGCCGGGAAGGTGGTTTTCACACTGACCCGGCAGGTTCCTGACTGATAGTGCACAATGGCTCTCTGGGTCCGTCTGTCTCTACGACATGGGATCCTTGTCAGACTTTCTGATGCCTGTGCTCTGTTGTGTCCCCTCCCTGGTCTCATGATATCCCCTTCCCCACACGCACACTGTTGCCACGTATACAGGGCGTATGCGACCTCTTAGCCCATACCGGTCCGTAACTAGGTGCCATTTGTCAATGAGAGTGGAGCGTCTTCCAAATACTTCGTGCTGATTTGAGTAACGTTAGCAGTCAGAGCGCGTGACAGGCTCAGAAGAAAATGCACTCCGCACGGAGGACTCATTTCTGTTGAGCATGAAATGAGGTAACACACACGAGAGCCTTCGCCAGACTTGAGTAGATTATGCAAGTAAGATTACACGAGGACTCTGTTAAATACTCACCACGTGTGGGGGATGTGGCCCGCAGACTCCGATTCTGTGCGAGGGCTGTGTGTGTCTGATTGTGTACGGTGCCTGTGTGTGTCTGATCCTGTATGGTATCTGTGTAAATCTGAGTGAATTGTTCCTTGTTAGCTTTCACTATTTCTCATATTTTGATGCTTTTAACTGTGATGCCAGCCTAGAGTCAACATTGCTAATAATTTGTCTGGATTTTAGGACAGGTTTTGTAGCCTGATTAATTTTTTTGTCCTGAGACTTGTTTGTTCTGCTAATATTAAAAATAATTTTGTAGTTTGTCTTGTTTTTTTGTTTTGCTTTTTTAACATTAGCTTATTTAACGGTAGACACTTTCATTTTTTAAATTTTTTTCTTAAAAAAAATTTTTTTTTAATGTTTATTTATTTTTGAGAGAGACAGAGACAGAACACGAGCAGGGAAGGGGTAGAGAGAAAGGGAGACAAAGAATCCAAAGCCGGTTCCAGGCTCTGATCTGTCAGCACAGAGCCCGACCCGGGACTTGAACCCACCAAATGTGAGAGCATGACTTGAGCTGAAGTCGGACACTTAACCGACTGAGCCACCCAGGTACCCTGTGATATTAGACACTTTCATATTTTGGTTAAGTTAAACTTGATGGGCAAAAAAGGGAGAAAATCCTGATCTGGTTAGATTGAGCCTTTGGTTCACTGACTAAAGAACGTCTGATGTGTTGGTTTTGAAAGTCCCTTCCGGTCCGGTCGCACTGTGTATGTGCTGTGTCCCCACGCGCTGCGTACAGGGCTGCTGTCCGAAGTGTGTCTGGGTAATACCGCGGGAAGGTAGCCTGTGTGCAGTTTGGGCCAGCCTTCATGCTGCACGGGGGTCACTGTTTTCGGGACACGGTAAATTCGAGCCTCACAGCTTTCCGGATGGCACACAGTTAAAAGTGGGAGCGGGGGCGGGGGCGGGGGGATGCTTATTTTCAAATAAAAATGTGTAACCTCTGCAGATACGACCGCTGAGGTCCTGTGCCATCTCCCGCCTCCCTGAGCGCTCTGCGGAGGAGACCGGTCGCAGGGTCGCACGAGTAACTTGCAGCTTTCTGTTCGCGTGCACCCAGGGGCTCACTAAGATCACGTGCGCTCCGTGGGTCCTAATGACTCGCGACATTTCACACGTTACGGTAGCGTGACGTCACAGAGTTTTTGTATCACCGTCGTCTCCGTGAGTCCTGCTCGGCAGCTGCGGACGTGACCGTCCCCTCACCTTAATCGCTTCTCACCGCCAGAACGTACGAAGACCAGAAAACCGGGAATGTAAATGATGCCCGGCTGCAGTTTAGAAACAGACTTGAAAGGGCTTTCGTTTGACGTTGCGGAGGCGAGTGCCTCTGAGCCTTTCGGGGGCTGTTCCAGGGGTGTTTCTTCATTCTTCTGCCTCACGCTTGACAGGCCACAAAATGATCGCGTGCGCTTAGGAAACCACACCTCCAGGGGACGTGAATAAAAAAGACTAACGATATCCGCGTTCAAAATCAAATAATTTGTGCGTAATTGTCTCTCACTGCTTTAATTGTATCTGTGCTGGAGCGTCAGCAGAGGCTCCGACTCGCGGTCCTGCCCGAGCCCCTCGTGCGGGGAAGGTGGCTCAGCCGGTGCCGTCCGGGGGCGTGGGTCCCGGGACGCAGCCTCTCCTCACGTACCTCCGGCACCGGCAGACGGGAATGGATGAGGGGCCACCCTTTCCCTTGACGGCAAAAAGCATAGTCGTACATTTTCTAGTGTGCGTAGGCGTTGCTTGAAGATTCGTTTGAGTTGTATGTTGAATGGAGTTTGTTTTGAAGTTGAGACTAGACTTTCCTGAACTAGCCCAGTCAAATACGCTGTTGGATAAGTTTATATAAAATTAAGTAGCGAATAATATTTTCCATCAAGACCGTTGATTAGAAAGTGTTCTCTGTGCTCACTCTGAGGCCTCTCGGTAAGGACCGCTCTCGTGTTTTTGCAGGTACTGTAATAGGTGTTGTCATTTATACGGGAAAAGAGACTCGAAGTGTAATGAACACATCCAATCCAAAAAATAAGGTAGGCTAGATTAAGGAGCGGCTGCTTTAATGACTTGATTTTCCCTTTCAGTAAGAAAGTGCTGCGCTTCTGAAGAGCTGGTTTGCTTGGGCTTAATATGTCCCGTAAAAACACACTTCCAGAGATGGTGGTGATTCCAGATGTGAACTGTCTGTACTTGTGTCACAGCATGCTCAAACTGAACAGCTTCCGACAGTGTCTTTTCTTGCTTAATCAGAGGCGTTTATGTCTCTTAAGTTTTCTCTGTTGGACATAAAATTTGCCTGTAATTTGATGGTTAATTGTGGGTCTCTTCAATTTATTTATTTTATAATTTGTTTTAATTTTTTGTCTCGATGGTTCATTTTTAAAATAAAAGAATCTATATTAACATGTTACAGTATTTAATTTGATAGTATGGCATGGTTAAACTTGTTTTATTTAAGTTACTTTCATCGCATAAGAAGCATATTGAAAATCAGATTTTAGTTTTAAAGACTGCTTGATTATATTTCTAAATTGATTGTATTTGTTATATTCCTAAAATTATTATTTATGTAGTCAGCATGTGTGTGTAAGTTAGATTGTAACGAAAAGTTTGAATTGTTAGCTGTTATTTGGATAATACATGTTGTATGTGCTGATGCCTGCTTTATGAGAAGTTCATGCTAACTGTGCATTTTACTCATTTTTTATTTGAAATATAATTGGAGGTGTGTCTAAGAACAAAAAAAAACCACTCTTCGTGGATTCATACCTTGCTTTGTGAGTAATAGAAAAAGTTAACTTTCGTTGGAATTTTTAGTACAAAGCAACAGAAGTGAAATAATTCTTTGAGGAGATATTTTAAAGGATAAGATGTGTTTCTTCTTTTCTTCTTTCTTTTTTTAGCTGAATACTGTTTTAAAAAAAATAGTTAACCCTTCTGGAGCACCTGGGTGGGGCTCAGTCAGTTGAGCATCAGACTCTTGATTTCGGCTCAGGTCATGATCCTCACAGTTTGTGGGCCCGAGCCCTGCGTAGGGCTCTGTGCTGACAGCGTGGAGCCTGCTTGGGATTCTCCCTCTCAAAATAAAGAAATAAATGTAAATCAATAAAGTAAAACAGTTAACCCTTCCAACATTAGGAAGGCATCCGTGACCCTCTGAATGTCTCCCCGTCTGCCGTGCAGCAGAGCGGCACTGACGGCTTCAGGTCTGGAGGGCCCTGGACTCCACCAGGGTCACACGAGTCATCCTGGTGAGCTTGACGAACACTGTGTCTGTCAGGACTCCCAGATGGCTCTGTGTGTGACACATCGGCTAAAGCGAAAGAGAAATGTCGTACTACTAGCATTTTAGTGTAAATTCTGGTTGTGATAACCGGGAGAATTATGCTTATCGATTATGTTACGGCTTTGCACTAATTTGAAGAAATCAGAGTCCTTAATTCCTCAGTAGAGTTGAGTTTATTTGAGAATAAACTATTAAACTATCGACGGAATCGCATGCATACATGCCTATGTTTCCTGGGAAGTACGGTGATCTTTTTTCTTCAGTAAGCAAGACTAGAATATTCTAATAATGCGTGTGTGGGTCGTAGCGTGTGTTTTCTTCCTTAATCGTTTTGCTTTTAGGATGAATATTGAGGGCAAATTCAATTTTAAATATTAAGTTTTAAAATCTTAGAAGTTGTCCTGTCATTTGACGTGACTCCTGTCTCCGGGCACCCTGTTCTCTGGCGCGGCGTACATTCTGTCCCCTCCCACCGTCCCCATGCGCAGCTCGCTGTCCACACGCCTGTGCTTCTGGCTCACGTGCTCTTTTCCGTGGGTGTTGACGCAGGGGCAGTCAGGCGACCTTTCCCGTTGCTGCCTGCGGTGAGGAGCTGGCCCAGGGTTTACTGGTCAGAGTCGGTGCTGCCACCAACCAGCTCTGTGGCCCTGGGCAAGTGGCTTGATTCTGTGTCTTGCTAAGTAAACGTCCCCCGACATTACTGTCTTCCTGTCAAGTGAAGTGTGCGCTGTGAACACGTGCCATGCTTCTTCAGCCCAGCCCTCGTCGTCAGTCCCGAGATGCTCACTGTGCAAGCAGCCGTGGGGCGCTCTCCCCGACGCCGCCACGCCAGGCAGCCCGGGGACCCCTGAGTGCCCGTGTGCACAGCCTTCTGCCGCTGCTCCCGTCCCTCCTCCTCCTCCCCCCTCCTCCTCCTCCTCCCCCCTCCTCCACCTCCTCCCCCCTCCTCCACCTCCTCCTCCCTCCTCTTCCTCCCGACTCCCTCCTTCTTAAAAAAATAGCCTTCTAAGTTTCCTTGGTGTTAATGCAAAGTATCTATAAAACGAAGGGTGGCTTTGGCGTTTTGCAGAATGGGTCTCAAAACGCTGCCCTGCCACTTGTCAGCCTCACGTGTGGAGCAAACGTGCTGTCATCGGCTGCCGCCTTTCTGGTGCTTAAGTCAGCCTTCAGGGCTCCCCTTCCGGTGGAAATCAGCGTGACCGTGAGAGCCGAGGCCGAGGTGCAGAGCCAACACGCGGCAGGCGCTGTGGACGTGACGTCATGAGTCCGCACAGCCCTCAGAGGGAACGGTGTCATCTGGTTTTAGAGCAGGGACATCGCCGTGCGGAAGGCTGCGCCTGTCAGCGTGTGGGGCTCGCTTCTCCGTGAGGGCGCTGAGGGTCACAGAGCTCCCATGTGCTGTGAAAACACTTCTGTAAATCAAGGTGTAAGAAGAAGAAAATCTCTACGTTTGCATATGTTATTAGGTCTTTCGAAGCGTTAAGTGCCAGGTTTATAAGGGAAAACTTCAGGAGACGTTATAAGCGTGCTACAGTGGGCAAAGAGGAGCAGCTGTAGTTTCTCCAGGGGAAGCACTGACCCATGCTGGAGGAACGGGTTCGGTGACACTCAGATGCCTGAAGAAAGGAGGACAGAAAGTATCGTTCGCTGTAAGACACTGTGTGGAGAACGTCCCCGTGTTCCTGGACATCTGAGACGGCTACTGGAAACAAGGAGCCCCTTCAGAGGCAAGTCGGATCGTGTACCCGAGTGTCCCTCTCTAGGGAGGCACACTGCTCGTCATCGTCAGTCCCGGGGCCACCCTGGGCGCAGCGAGCGTGCGGGGCGCCGACCCACGCGGCGGTCGGCGGAACTTGACCGTGCCACTCGTGACGGCAGAGTCGCCGCAGCTGGAAGTGCGTCTTGTGAGCCCCGTCTCTACGTCGTGCCGCCACTCAGACCGCCCTGAAGCCACGGCGGCCTCCTGCGACCGAGACCTTTCTCCTCAGGGCGCGTGACCGACACAACAGCCGGCGGTCCTCCCGGCCCCTCGGGGAGCCTCCTGGACACGGGCTTCCGTGGCACCGGGGTGGAGGCCCCGGCCACGGCGGGTTACCTGCTGACTCCCGCGGCTTCCTCCAGGGAGGGGTGGCCCCAGGAGGGTACGTGCCCTCTTCTCGGGGGGAAGCGGGCGTCTCGATGGCCTGGTACCGCTGGCTGCCCCGGCGTGGCTGCGGATGAGAGTGTCTGGGCCTCGTGCATACAGGGCAGACCAGACGAGCCTCCTGAGACCCCGCACAGTGCGGGTGGGGAAGGGCTGATGGAGGAGGGGTGCCAGGAGGGCAGGGCAGAAGCGGCGGGGGGCATCCAAGAGCCACGGAAAGGGACTAGCGCGTGCCCTGCCGGGAGAGTCCTGCGGACGTGGGGCCAGACGCTCGGGCCGGGGCACGGGGCCAGGATGTCATCCATTGCGTTTCTCTGCGGTGAGAAAATGCAGAGCTACCGGTGCCTTCCATGGAAGGAGAGCGGTGCTCGGTTGACGCAGGAGAAAATGCAGCGTGTGGGCCGACGGTTGTCAGGGGCAGTGACTCCAGTGTGGAGAGAAGGTTCTCTCGGCTTCCTGGGTTCGGAGGGGCACGGTTCCCCTCTCGCTCGGGGATGCGCTTGCCCGCAGCCCTCACGAGCGAGCGGAGACAGGCGCGTGCTCGCTTGTGGAGCTGCTTCCAGCTTCCCGGGTGGAAAGCCCTGCATGAACGCCGTGTTGGCGGAGGGAAGGCCAAAGCCAGCAGTCACCACAACGGAGACGGTGGAGAGCGGGACGCGGGATGCGACGGGAAGCCCCGGAGGACCCGCGCCTGACGGTGAGGGCTCGTCAACTCCAGAGCGACGGTAAGGAGCCCCCTGCTGGGAGTCAGGTTAGTGACAGAACCAGTAAGGAGGGTGTGGCCTTCTCAGGCCTACGGTCAGGAGCCCTGGTGGCCGCTCTGAAGTGCCAGATCGTGGGCGGGAGGGTCGGGGGGTACAGGGCTGACAGCGGCCTCCCAACGAGGCGGACGGGTGGCCAGCGTGCCGCAGGCCGTGATCCACGACGTCACAACCCTTCGTCCCCACGGCCCGGGGCCCTGCCCCGCACCCCGCAGTGTCCCGCTGGCTCCTTGGACGTGAGTGTGACTTCCCCACGGAGGTCAGACGGGCCTGTTCACCGGCATCTGTGCTCCTGGAGCCACGTGTAGGGACGCCGGCTGTGTAACCACCGTGACGAGCTGCTTCGTAAAACCTGTTGTTAACCTCGTCCTTCTAGCCGTCTCCTGTTCCAAGCCTTAAGCGGGCCACTTCTTTTTGTCTTCGTTGTGTCTGTTCTTTCCTCTCTAGCTGCTTCTTAAAAAGAAAAGCTCTAGCAGAAAAGGAAGGGGAGCCCTCCCTGTGCTTCTCCTGGGGTCCCAGAGGCTACCACTCTGTCCCAAGTATGCGTTTTGAGAAACAGAAATTCAGGCAGCTTCTCTAGCTGCTGCCTCAGCCACCTGTCTTACTCTGTGACCCCTCTGTGTCCACACAGCCTTCTTTCGTGGCCCAGCTGAGCGGCGCAGGGTTGGAGACTTGGGCGTCCCCTGTGCCTGCACTGAGGCCGCCCCGGGGATCTCCTAGATCTCCTGAGTCAGAAGCAGGGAGACGCAGCCTCGTCTGGGGGCCGTGACACAGACCGCCTTTTCCTTAGTGGTCGTGACAGGAAAGAGAATTTGTAGGCAAGTTAAGCTACAACCAAACCCACTTGCTGACAAGTGGCCCACTTTAATGAATCCTTTTGAAGTGATCCTTTAGGGGCGCCTGGGTGGCGCAGTCGGTTAAGCGTCCGACTTCAGCCAGGTCACGATCTCGCGGTCCGTGAGTTCGAGCCCCGCGTCGGGCTCTGGGCTGATGGCTCAGAGCCTGGAGCCTGTTTCCGATTCTGTGTCTCCCTCTCTCTCTGCCCCTCCCCCGTTCATGCTGTGTCTCTCTCTGTCCCAAAAATAAATAAACGTTGAAGTGATCCTTGAAATCTAAGTTGGTAATTTTATGTAATCAAAACATACAGCTTTATGAATATTACGAGGGTTTACCAGAATACTTTTTAAGAAAACGTAGCACGTTTTATCCAGACATGGGGATTGACAATAAATCCTACCAGATTGTCAGATGGAGGAAACATCTGAGGTAGAGAGAAGTTCTCCTGGCTCCTTTTCAGGGTTAGCACGCTTCCTCTCCCGCACTCACTGACGGCAGGTGCAGAGCAGGGAGGTGGGGTCTACTCAGTCTGAAATGGTTTTTTTATGTTTACTTATTTTTGAGAGAGAGACAGAGTGTGATTGGGGGAGGGGCAGAGAGAGAGGGAGACACAGGATCGGAAGCAGGCTCCAGGTTTCCAAGCTGTCAGCACCGATCTGAGGCAGGGCTCAAACTCATGAACCGTGAGATCACGACCTGAGCCGAAGTCAGATGCTCAACCGACTGAGCCACCCAGGCGCCCCTCAGGTTGAAATTTTTATCTTAAAACTTTGAACAAATCAAAAGTTTTGATTACTAAGTACTTTAATAATATTTGGTGAAAGTTTAAATTACAAGGAATGCAACTTGAGTAATGGACTGTTCTAGAAAACCTAGCTTGAGACATATTTAATAAGATGATACTTGATTACATTTAAGACAGAAAAATTCTTCCAGGAGGTTAAGAAAAATCAATTGTGACAGGTTGCCATTTTCATGCCATTCATAATAATAAGTTGCTCAGAGCAAAAGCGTCCAGGATGAGGCGATAATACAGATTGCTTCAAGCAGTTATTGTAGTCCCTCGGGCATATTGCTTCGCGTTTCTAATAAAAAGGTGCTCTCCGACGGCTCACTGACAGACAGACAGGTGATATGTGCCATTATGTGAATTAGAGCCTCTTCCCTGCATTGTTGTCGGGTGTTTGCAGAGAACAGAACAAAACAGGACCGGCCAGGCTGCACTTTGCAGGGTGCGATACCAAGGCTGTTCTGCAGAACACTTTTCTTACTTCAAAAAGGACAGTTTATTAATATTTTAAAAGTTGCTTTGACCTACATTAAGACGTTACGATAGAATAACTTATTTTTTTCTTTTCTCATGGCTGTGTGCGATCAGTGCACCCCTTAATTTGCTTCATAGTTGCCCTCTTGAGGAATAAAACATCTTTGGGTTTAAATACGTGCCAGCAATGCGATCACGTGCCTCACGAAGGCGCTGCGTGTTGTCGAGCACGGCATCGTGGTGGATCTCCGTCGAGCTCCGGGAATGCTGTTTTGGATAGCTGTTATTAACATTAACAAGCCGTGGTGTTTGAAAGCCTCCTCGGGAAAAGATTAACTAGAGGAACCAGTAGCTCAGCGGCGTGCAGACGGGACCCCGGGTGGCTCTCGGCGCTCGGGCAGTGCGCTACACCGCGTTCGCCACACTTGTGTGACTGCACACGTTAATATTACAGCTGCTCACAATTAAAAGTTGTGTTTCTTCATCAGCAGTGTGAATGTAAATAAACTTATAATTTCAGGAAAGCAATAAAGAGGCAAAATGCTAAATGCTTCGAAAGCAGTCCTAATGATAACATCTGGGACATAATGCTCTATCAGAGTATGCAGCAAATATCTACACCAGAAAACCTGGATTTAGTCCCTAAGTTCCTCTTAAATATGAATCTGATTATAAAGCAGGTGTTCTAAGTAGGAACACAATCCTATTTATCATTTAAAATAAAATACGTACTTGGTCTCACTAAAGAGACTTAGTTGGACACGGAGTTCTCAACGAGGAGGGCTTCCTCTCATTTGTTGTGTGTTCAGTGAAAATACTTGACTGTATTTTGTCATTTCCAAGCCGTATTGGTTAAATTCTTCGTAATCAAAATCTTAACAAAGAAGTAGAATTCATTCAAGAAGCAAGTAAGCGTTTTCATGATTGTTTTTGTTTTTTGAAACCTGGAAACCTTATTCCGAGGCCATAAAAATGGATAGAAGCTTCTGGAAGGTGTGGAGCCTTGTATATCACGCCGTCTCCATCTCACTTTGTGTGAGCTTGCAAAACGGAGCCCTTACCCCGGGCCATCCTGAGGGGCTCTGAGGGGCCGGTGAGGGGCAGGCCCGAGAGTACAGGGCCGTCGTCGAACTGGAGGAAGGGGGGTGCTGGGGGGCAGCGCGATGTCCCCGTTGCTCCAAGAAGTGGTGTCTTCTTCCCAGGAGGGCTGTGTCACCATGCGCGCAGTGGGGTGTCGGCGTGGCCATCCTGGGTCGGGAACAGGTCACGTGCGTGGAGCGTAGCCAGAAGCAGACTTTCCTGGGCGGGGAGTCCCAGCCGGCTCAGCTAGGAGGGAAGGTCGTTTGGTTTCCTCTCTGTGCCCTGGGAAGGCCGACTGTGCAGGGTCCTTGGCCCCACCTGGCTCCTCAGAGCGAGAAGCCCATCTGGGGCCGGGGGGTGGGGGGGCACCAACCGGCCAGCACTCGGCAGGTCCTGTGACATGCTTGTCCTCGGGGCTGGCCCCTTGCGTGGGGCGCCTCCAGCTCGCTGCCAGCGACCGAGGCCCTCCCAGACAGCTGGCCCCGTGCGGGAACACCCCCCTCCCGGTGCTCTGCTGGCCCCACGTGGGAACACCCCCCCTCCCCCCCGCCCCGCCAGTCCTGTGCGGGGATACCCCCCCTGCCCCCATCCTGTGCCAGCCCCACGTGGGGACCCCTGTCCTGTGCTGGCCACCCTTGCGGTTTCGAGCCTCTGGCACAGCTCCTGCCACACCTTCTGAACGATTGCACAGCTTTCCGAAGGAGCTGTTCATTTCTTCTTCCTCCATAGTTAATTTTTTCTAAGTGATAATTTTTTTAAAAATACTCCTCAGAAGCAAATCTTAAAACATCTGGTTTCAACTTAATTGTCTTTTCATGCATCTGAAAATGTATTTGGATGCTACTGTTTTTTAAAAATTTGAGTTGTTGACGTTAGAGTAGCAACTGTACCAAAGTTTCTTTTTTTAAAACCGCGTTAACTAAAACATGTGTATGATAAATTTAACATGAAATTAAATGGCTTCTTTTCTCCTCTGTAATTAGCAGTGTCAGCTAATAATTACCTTTTGTAAAACTTTAAAATATATCGTGTGTGAGTGAGTGTGAGAGCTTTCCCACTGTGATCACACCAGACGTCTCTGAAAGGCTTGTTTTTAAACTGTGTAAGACCATCAAAATGAAAACTTTTTTGAGGCCTTGAGTCAGAATGACATTTTCAACTCTTGTCATTTGAACACAGGACACAGAAGCTTGTGGGGGATAAATTACACATCAGACGTTCCCTTCTTACCTCCGGTATGGATTGAAACTGGTGAGCCAGTGTATGTCCTTGTGGTGCCTCCAAGAGGCAACAGGAAAAGTTTTAAGCGAGCCCAAAACATACAAGTTGCGGGTTAATTAGTCTCTCCCCACAGTGAGCGGAGCCTTCCCGGGGCGAATATTTAGGGCATGTTAGTTGAGATTCTTACTGTTTGGTGGCGGTAAGTCACGGTTCGAGGCGGCGTCCTGGGAGAGCCTGTCGGGCACTTCCCGTGTCGTCAGCGACCCATCCACTGACCTCGGGACCGTGAGGGCCTGGTCCCGGCGCGGACTCAGAACCACCTGCGCCGATCCTGAGCCTTAGGACAGACGTGACCCGTTGTCTGTCTGCCGGTTCCTCTAGTCCGCGAGCTTCTGCCCGCAGGGACTGTGCGGGTCTGCGGGTCTGTGTGTCCCCGGCACGGGGTTCGTGCTCAGCAAACGGGGGAACACCCGTGTCACCTGGGGTAACTACGCTTGTGTCCTTGTCTGTGTCACGTTGCTTCCTGCCCTCCGAGCTCCTCAGACGCAATAGATGTTGGACGGTTTACACTGGGAGCGAGAAAGAGTGTATAGAGGTGGCTCTCTCGAAGGTTCTGTGGAGCATTTGGGGGGGGGGGGCGTGTGCACACGTGTGATAGAGAGCGGGGCTGCCCAGCTGGGTAGCAGAAGCGCTGTGGCAGGTGCCCGGGCAGGGGAGCGGCTGCAGGTGAGTGCACGGCCCTGATGGCGCTGGGCCCCAGACCCTGCCCTTCGTACCCGACTCTGTCTTTCGTGCCCGTTCCGGGATCGTTATCTGTTCTGTCCCTGAGTGGCGCGTATACCCGAGCGCCTCCAGCCCCGTGTCTGCCCCGTTACCGTAAAGCTGTCGTTTGACATACACTGTTTGTGCTCTCTGCCGCAAAGAGACGTTCTGGCTTCATCTTGTAGCTTCTTTGCCCCGTCCTGGGTGCAGTCAGCAGAGAATGGTAGTTGGAAGTCAGGGTCCGGAGCTGGGTGTGCTCGTGGCTGTCGAGATGCGCCGTACCCAGGCCCAGGCATCGGGCAGAGTAAGGAGACGGACGGACGCATGGACAGGAAGATGGGTGGATGGCTGGAGAGATGGACAGATGTGGGCACATCCACACACCACGAAGCCTGTTTTTGTGTACGTATATTGATTACCCTGAGTTCAGACACACTTCCTGCTTCAGTTCAGGTCCATAGGGTTTCTTCTAGTTTTCTCCTTCCGTGTCGGAACTCCTTTCCCTGAGAGTGAGAATGTGGTTGTGGCTACCTCAATGCATTTACTTACGTGACCAGTGCCCACACTTGCCGGCTGCACCCCTTTCCTCCTGTTGAACTCCAGCATATCTGGGCCAGCCCTTCCTCCGTGGGCTTGGCCCCAGCCCCCACCTGGGCCTGTGCCCTCGTGGGGGACTGGGCCACTCTGCTCAGGCACATTCATGTGTGTTGTGTTTCGAAAGGGCGGGGACACATGAATTATTCTCCAATGTTTTTTTTTCACTTTTATTTCATTTCTTGGGGGCTAAAGCCATTGCTTATTCGTTTTCTAGACCTCAGCCCAAGCGTATAGCGTGTTACATGTTCAGTGCATCCTGATGGAGCAAATAGATGAGTCAGTTGTTGAGAGAACCGATAGAAGATGTAGTAAACACTTAGAGCATCATCCCGAGAGCCTGTAGGTGAGTACAGGATAGTACTTGTCTTTGATCGACGTAAGAGGAAGTGCCCACTCTTTGAGACCGACTGCAACGTTTCTCTGGTGAGCAGGGTTTTTAGTTTTGGCATCTCCGTGGTCCCAGTCTCCAGTGTCCGCCTAACAGGTGTTCTTGCTGTGGGGCCTCCCTCTATCCACGGAAAGCCCTGGGCAGGCACGGGCGCGAGGCCTGATTGTTCATGTGGACCCCGACCCCCACCCCCGCTCCTGCCGAACAGCGGTCCCCGGACCCTGGGCAGAGACGCTGCCGAAACCACGTCCCTCCCCTTTCTCCGTCTGCCACTCCAGAATCCAGTAAACCGGACTGAATGCGAATCGCCTTTTGCCTCTGTTACTGCTTGGGATTCGAAATGATAACGGTGTCCTGAAAGAGATTACAGTCGAAAGAGGGAATGCGGCGTGGATACGTTTGTCTTCTCTTCCCCTATATTTTACAAATAGTAAACCCTCGATAAGTAATGACTTATTTGAGGTAGGAGTTGCTGTGTTGACATTAAGGATAGTTTTGTTTTTTTGTTTTTGTTTTTTAATATTCCAGATTAAGTGACTTCAGAGTTAATGAACAGATTCGGGAAACTAGGCCTGGAGCCCAAAGTTAGGTCTTCAAGCCACAGAGAGGATTCCTGTTGACCTGGCTGTTGGTGCGGGAGTGCTTGCGGCTGGGCCGCAAACCACGTGCCGTTGAGAAGCAGAGAAGGAGACGAAGGTCACATTGCTACATAAAGTCCATTAACCTGTGGGGACGAGCGGGCTGCATGTGACACGATTTAGAGAGGGATTTATTGTGTTTGGGTTGGGTATTTAGTCATGCGAGCGACAATTTTCCTAAGTTAAAGTCAATAATTTGTGTTTTTATTACAATTCATAGCCTTAAGACACAGACATGGTCTGAAACCCACAACACAGAAAACAGAATTTTCATAATGGACCCTTTTAATATGTTTTTAATTCCAAACAATATAAAGAAAAATGACTACTTCCAAGTTGTAATTTCGGGCTCAGATGATGCATTGGTTCTGTCCTTCAGATAAATGCAGATGGCTTTGCAGCAGCTTGACTCCGGGAGAGCGCACTCTCAGCCTCGTTGGCAGTCAGGTCAGGTTACCAAAGAGTGCACTCTGGATTCTAGAAGAATATCAGATTGAAAAGTTCCCTCACGTTCCTTAATTAGTCCCGAATTCTTACTCGAGATCTGTCCTTACAGCTTGGCTGTCTGCATGAAGAACCGTAACGATTGCAACGATATTTAGGGTTGCTAATTAACACCAGTCAATAAGTAAACGGGTTCTTGCACATCTTAAAGTGTCTGTGTCATCGCACAGTTTCATTTAATGCACGTTCCGAATCGTTTTAAGGACGTGTAACGTGCCAGGTTGTGAGTGTTCCGTCTCTGTTTTGATGCTGACTCAATACGTTGGACGGAAGGGGCGGGGGGACGGGGGGAGGGTATGCAGGGCCTGGGTCTGTTTTCCAAGTGCCACTCACCGTGCTCTGGAGGGACAGTCCGCATGCAGGTTTTAAGAGTGAATGAAGAGCAACTCCATCATTTCCCCTTAAAGAGAATCTCAGTAGTTCAAGAAGTCTAAAAGTGTTGTTTTGCTAGCGTTGCAGTACTGGCTTCTGTGGTGAGGTGGGAGGCCTTCGGCTCCTGTCACTCTGGCGTGTGGGGAGGGGGGGCCCGGCCCACGCCTGCTCGTTGTCGGCTCTGAATCTCCGTTAGTTTGGTCATTGGATGAAGGCCGAGCTGTTGGCTGCTGTTATCGATTAATACGAAGTTGCTTCTGCTTATAACTGTTTGCTACCAATTCACCTTACACGTTTCATACTGAGAAAGTGAGCATAAATGCTCAGTCTGTATTTAGTGCCTCCCGGCTCTGCTGAGAACTGCCTGGAGTGCTGGTAACTTGCTCCTTCGTCATTGGCGAACACTTGTTCTGTACAACAGGTGCTTCTGGAGGGAAGGAAGTACATGGGGACACAGACCCCCTTCCCTCAAGGAGCGTGTCGCCCGCCCAGTGGGACACACGTTAACAGACCTGGCCGTTACAGTCTTGCCCGTCGTCGGGTGTGTGGGGAGCACCGAAGACGGGCCCTAACCGACCTGGGGTTGTGAGGGAGGTGGGGCCCGGAGGGGTCGGACCTGAGGAGGGGGCTACAAGGTCGGGGACGTGCCCCAGTCCCGGACCAGGAGCGACGGGGTGCTGTTGGTGTGTGTGTAAGGAAGGGGCGGCAAGAGTTGTCCTTGAAGACACGCTCAAGGGCTGGGTCACCCAGGGCCCTCTGTGCCGCCGAGGAGGGCTTGACCCACACCCCCGACCCAGGGCGGAATGAGCTGAGGGGCGGAGGTGTGCGTGGTGCGGTGGGTTGTTGTGCAGCTGTGTGCAAGGCTGTGCCAGAGCAAGGGGAGACGCACACCAGACGGCTGGACGCAGCTGGCTGGACGGCACGAGAGTGAGGAGGTGACGTCGTGCACTTTATGTACAGCACGTCGTCCGACACTTCATAACTGCTCAAAGTAGGTCCACGAACAGAATAGAGGACCCAGAAACGGACCCCCACGCATGTGGCCAACGCATCTCCAACAGAGTGGGAAAGAATATCCAGTGGAAAAAAGACAGTCGCGTCAGCAAGTGGTGCTGGGAAAACTGGACAGCGACGTGCAGGAGAAGGAACCTGGGCCGCTTTCTGACACCAGACACACGAGAACTAGAATTTGTAAAATATCAGCGTGAAGCAAAAAATACGTAGCCTAGTGCTCAGCTTTTGAGTTTCTAAGTAGATTTAAAACAAACAAACAAACGTAATGGTCTTGAGATCTGAGACTTTGATTTGAAAGAACTGTGTGCTTTGAGATTTAAGAAGTCGGGTCTTCAGGGAACCCAGGTAGAGTTTATTTGTGGGCGGTACAAAAGAGAGATGACACGAGCAAACCGTCCAGCGTGGGCATCCCCGCGATGTCTTAGCCTGCCCTGGATGGGACAGGACACGAAAGACAGGTGTGGATGTGGCGTTGCTGCCTCCCAGACCGCCCCCCCCCCCCCAGCCCCCGCCAGCGGAGCTGTGCAAGCCGGAGACAGCCTGGTCCCCGGTCCTCTGCATGTGAGCCCCTCCCACGAGTACTGTGGGCTTCACAGTCACACAGGACAGTGCCGGAGGTTTCCATGCCCCCAGGAAGGTGCATACTGGGCAGAAGACCGGGAGAACGGCTGCCATGGTGCCGACTACCGGCCCCAGGATCCAGCACCCAGGGCCGCTACCTTGCGGATAGTGGGCGGAGGGTGGCCTCCCCGTCCTCAGCTGCTACTGAGCCCCCCTCAGCCCATCCTGGAACTTAGAGGTAGGTAGGGGCGCGGAAACAGAATGGCCAAGGCCGGAATGAAATTTAATTTAAATCTGAAATACTAATTGCTAATTGTAGGATGTGACCAGATTATATTCTGCTAGATTGAATATCTAGGAACTTGTTTTAGGAAAATACAGGTATGCTTTGCACATCCCTGCCTACCTCCTGTAAAAACGGTACCTACTACTCTAAACTTCCCGAACCTTGGCATACTTGGAGGTCGAGAATTCTAGGTGCGATTAGATACGGTCCTGTATCTCCTGGTCATGGTAGAGATATCGTGGGGACAGATACTGGACTCACGGAAACTGAGTAGGCTTGGGCCAAGGACGTGATCTGTGCTCCTCTAAGAGTTTAGGGTATAGGTCAGAGAATACAAGCCACAAAAAGGGGCGGAGCTATGAGTTGAATCAGAGAAGAGTTTCGAGCCAGAGGGGATGATCACCAGTATCAAATGCAGCTAACTAGAAAATAGACACGCATCTGACTGTTGGGACGATTTTGGGGACCTCTAGAAGATGAAGGTGGAAGTCAGATGGAGGGGAGGTAAGGGGGGGGCGGATGGCCTGACGGGTTTTCTGGGACTGGCTGTTGTTTCTAGGGCAGAAAAAGTGTGGCCACGTTTCCATGGAAGCATGTTTCCAGCCACGCCAGTAGCAGGGAAGAGGTGGACGATTCCAGAGAGACCAGGTCAGCAGAAGCACATCCCAAAGGAAGCGGGAAGGCCTTCAGCAAAGCGGCGGGTGTGCTTGAACCGGATGGGGGGACCTCCCGTTTCACGAGGCAGGAGAGAGAACAGGAGGAAGTCCGGTGGGTGCCGATTCGTCCAGCGGGGTGTAGAAGCCACTCAGCTCCGTGTTCTGGATGAAGCAGGAAATGTGTTTGTCTGTCACAGTGAGGCCAGCCAGGTGGCTCAGTCTGTTGAGTGTCAGACTTGATGTCCGCTCAGGTCGTGATCTCGTGACCCGTGGGATTGAGCCCCGCGTTGGTCTCTGTGCTGATGCATGCTTTTTCTCAAATAAACGTAACAGAAAAGGAAGTTAAGTCAGGGGAGAGGCCTCTGGCCTTGAGAGAAACCTCGGGGATTTGGAGTGGAGAAGGCTGGAGAGCAAGCCGTGCAAGGCATTGGAGAGATGGATCCGTGTTGCTGAGGCCCTAGTAGAGGCTGGAGCCTGCGTTTCTAGAAGGATTATCTTAAATTGCTGTGTGACTTTCTCCTGCAAGGAGTCCCCAGAAGCAGGGATCCGGATGTTGGGGTTTGCTGACAGGGTTTTATGGCAGGCGACTCAGAGCGAGCTAATGTGTAGGAACAGTCCCCAACGTGTCCAGTGGCTCGGAAACAGCTTGTTCCTGCCTGGAGACTGCTCTTCTTGGGGTGACCGGAAATTTGGGTTTCTCCCAGCTTGTGGTTCCGGCATCCCTGGGGCTTCGTCACTGCCCCTCCATCCTGCTGGAAGCGGGGAGCACGCTGTGCCCTCCAGCATCAGCCCGGGAAACCCACACTCCTGGCCCTTGAGCGGAAAGGAGCTGAGCCCACAAAACCGGTGACTGTCCCCCGAAATCTGGAGACACAGGCTGAGATGTGCTGAGCTGGAACCGGAAACTGGGTGCAACAATTAAGCGCTCATTGTGACAGATTCTGGAGGACGGCTGCGCACCTAGGCTGGGGCCTGGGTGCTGCCGTCTTGGGGGCTCACTTCCGTGGGCTTTTACGTGCAGAACACCACCTGCTCTGCAAGGCAGGGAGGGGACAACGGCAAGTGTCTTACTCGTAGACCGTGAAAAGCCTGTCTGGCCTTGTGCCACCCGGGGAGGGCATCTCTCCCACTCA
The DNA here is from genome assembly GCF_028749965.1 of Puma concolor. Lineage (NCBI taxonomy): Eukaryota > Metazoa > Chordata > Mammalia > Carnivora > Felidae > Puma > Puma concolor. Next base: position 94,172,568 of record NC_141678.1, read on the forward strand.
GCCCCCCACTTGTGAAGGTGGCAGATCCATTAAAAACCTGAGTTAGTTACGGAATTCTAGAACACTCCTCCTGTCCCACGCTGTACGCGCACGCCAGCGGGTGGCTGGTGCAGCCCTAGTGGGTCCCCAGCGAGAAAGCCGCACTCAGGAAGCCCAGGTCGGCGGGAGACGGAGAGGTGGACGCCGGAGGTCCTGCCCGGATTCATAGGAAACCTCATGCTAAAAGCTGTTTATGTCAGTTCCTATTACGTGGTGCGTCACGTCCGGCTTGAAACAAACCTCGTAAGACACGCTGCCAGGTAGGGAAAAAGTCTGACGAAACGAAGCAAGCCTCAGGGCCGGGCCCCTGTGTGACCCCGCGTTTGGAGTTAGACCGGGAACGTGAAGGGTCCATGGTCAACACGTTAAGGGCTCTAATAGGAAAAGTAGACGTTGTGTGAGAGTTAACTAACTTTGAATTTAAGTTTTTAAAGAAGTAAATTAAGTCAATAAATAAACTCGACATCTAAGGGAAAAAAAAAAGTTACGGGTCCACTGCATGTCCACATGGGAAAACCGCCAACTGTCCCGTCCCCACCCACATCAAACGGAAAACCCAGATTCACAGGTCAAGAGATGCGACCGAGGTCAGCGGATGTGGACGCTGCCTTCAGGGAGGTGGACACTCAGGACCAAGAGGAGGTGGTGGAAATGAAAATCACTGTAACAGAAACGAAGATCGTCGGTGGTGAGCTGCTCGGTGGGCGGGACACGGCCCAGGGGAGACTCCGCCCAAAGACACGCGCAGAGAGACCTCCCGAACGAGAAGCAGAAAGGAAAAGGAACGGGAAGGGGGACCCAGAAGCCTGGAGCGGAGCCCCCGAGGAGCGAGGACACTCCCAGCAGTGCAACACACCCCTAGCGGGGACACCGGCCGCACAGAGGACAGACAGGCAGGTGAAGCAGTAACGCTGAGCGTTGCCTAAAACTAGTGGCAGACGCCAGCCGCGGATCCAGGACGCTCGAGGAACACCGAGCCCGGTGAATGCCAGGAAAGGCGGGACCCACTTGTGTGACACTCAGGCCGTGGCGACCCAAAGGCAGGGAGCATCTTGACGGAAGCCAGAGGAAGTCCGAGCACCGGCCTGGAAAGGGGCAGGCCACCCCCCCACCTCCCACGCCGCCGGGAACGGGTGTCCCCTCGCCGTCGCGCAGGCCGGAGGAGGGGGCCAGCCCAGGGAGGAAAAGGACAGCGGAAGGGTTAGCCAGAGTCTTCCAGAACCTGGGAGGGAGGAGGAACCGGTAGATTGAACACGACCACCCGGTTGGGAAACCGGAGAGAGGGAGACCCCCTCGCCCCCACCGCCTTCCCAGTCACGCTGCCGGACGGCACGAGCAGGGAGGCGAGTGTGCACCCACGTGCCGCCGCGTGCATGCCGTGGGGCTCGGGAGTGCGACGGGTGGCGTGCGGTTTGCGGTCACGCGTGGAAGCGTGGGTCGCCGTGGGGGGACGTCTGTGGGCACCCCTGTGCCGCCTTAGATGGTCGCGTCCGTTATATGCCGGCTCCTTCTCTGAGCTTCCAGAGGTGCTCTCCGTTAGCGTCTTCTGAGGCGTTAGATCCAGTTTTGCGCCTCGTCGTTCCCCGAGGTGGTCGCCCGCCACACGCCTTGCTCCTAGCACTCCGTCTTGTGCCGTGGAGCGGCGGAGGCTTCCGCGGTGAAGGTTCCCGTCCGTCCTCGCATCGGGTTCAAGAACAGAGTGACATTGCGTCTGCGTTACCCCGTTGTAACTCTTACCTTCCGTTCCCACGCGTGCACCAGAGCGCACAAACCTGAGGCGTGCGGGTCGGCGAGCCACCTCCCCATCTGGCACTTGGGCGGGAAAGGGCGCTCCGGGAGCTTCCCTGCCTCGCTCTTTCCTCCCCGCGCAGAGCCACCGTCCTGCTTCGGCGGCACGACTCCTCTCGCTCTCCCGTTTGCACAACGCGGTTTCGGGAAGCGTGTTGTGTTGAGCTTGGCTCATCGGGCGCAAAGCTCTGCGTGTGTGAGGCCGGCCGCAGCTGCTGCCGCCGTGTGCCGCGTCGGTGCCCGTGTCCCCGGTGTGACCGCGTCCCCGGTGTGACCGCGAGCGCGTGGTGCGTCATCTGCAGTCGAGGGAGGGAACCTTCGGGCCCCGCCAGCGTTTCGCTGTTCCCCGTGGTTCTGCGGCAGACGTCGGCGTGCGTGTGTTGGCGTGCGCCCAGGCGTGCTTCCCCCGGGTGGGGGCCTGGCCGCACGATGTGTTCACGGTCGCTTCGCGTGATCCCAGTCTCCAGGACGAGACACGCTTTTTGTCCGTCCCGGTGCCGGGAGCCCCGGTTCCGCCGTGACCTGGTGCCCGCCCGCATCGCCTGCTTTTCCCGCTGGGAGCGTTGTAGGGATGTGTGGGGACGCTTCCTGTGTTCTTTGTCCTCATTTCCCCGAGGACTGATGAGGCTCAGCTCCCTTCCTGAGCTTCCTGGCGGCCCCGGGCATGTTGGTGTGAGAAGCACCCGTGTGTGTCTTTTAGCTGTTTGTCCCCTGGGCCGTTAGTCCTTCCCGTCTCCTGCTGAGCAGGTGGCTGCTAGGGCGTGGGACTCCCCCCACCCTCGAGTTCCTGGAGTCTTGCGGAATAGCGGTTCTCTACTAATCCAGCTGGCCCCTTGTCTTTCTGGCGTGGGGTCTCCCTCTGCCCCAGGTCCCAAAGATACTCCCTTATCTTCTTACCTCTGTCACATCTCTTGACCTGTGAAACTGGGTTTTCTCTTTGGTGTGCGTGGGGACGGGACAGTTTGCGGTTTTCCCATGTGGACATTCAGTGGACCCGTAACCTTTTGTTTTTTTCCCCTTAGATGTCAAGTTTTATTTATTGACTTATTTTACTTGTTTAAAAATGTAAATTCAGGGGCGCCTGGGTGGCGCAGTCGGTTAAGCGTCCGACTTCAGCCAGGTCACGATCTCGCGGTCCGTGAGTTCGAGCCCCGCGTCGGGCTCTGGGCTGATGGCTCAGAGCCTGGAGCCTGTTTCCGATTCTGTGTCTCCCTCTCTCTCTGCCCCTCCCCCGTTCATGCTCTGTCTCTCTCTGTCCCAAAAATAAATAAACGTTGAAAAAAAAAAATTTAAAAATGTAAATTCAAAGTTAGTTAACATATATTGTAATAATTATTTCAGGAACAGAATTTAGTGATTTATCACTCACGTATTACACCCAGTGCTCGTTCCAACAAGTGCCCTCCTTCATGCCCGTCACCCCTCTAGCCCATCCCCCACCCACCTGCCTTCATCAACCCTCAGTCTGTTCTCTGCATTTAGGAGTCTTACGGTTTGCATCCCTCTCTGTGTTTGCCTTATTTTGTCTTCCCTTTTCCTGTGTTCATCTGTTGTGTTTCTTAAGTTCCACATATGAGCGACATCGTGGTATTTGTGGTTCTCTGACTGATTCGTTTTGCTTAGCCTGACACACTCTAGTTCCATCCATGTTGTTGCATATGGCAAGATCTCATTCTTTTTGATTGCTGAGTAGTATTCCCTTGTATACAGACCACATCTTCTTTATTCATTCACGTGTCTGGACATTTGGGCTCTTTCCATACTTTAGCTATGGTCGCTAGCACTGCTGTAAACATCGGGGTGCATATGCCTCTTTGACTCAGTGCTTCCTGTATCCTTTGGATAAATTCCTAGTAGTGCAATTCGTGGATAGTAGGGTGGTTCTATTTTTAATTTTTTGAAGAACCTCCATACTGTTTTCCAGAGTGGCTACACCAGCTAGCATTGCCACCAACAGTGCAAGAGGGTTCCCCTTTCTCTGCATCCTCGCCAACATCTGTTGTTGCCTGAGTTGTTAATTTAGCCACTCTGACAGGTGTGAGGTGGTATCGCATTGTGGTTTTGATTTGTATTTCCCTGATGATGATGATGATGATGATGATGATGATGTTGAGCATTTTTTCTTGTGTTGGTTGGCCACCTGAATGTCTTCTTTGGAGAGTGTCTGTTCATGTCTTTGCCCATTTCTTCACTGGATTATTTGTATTTTTGGGTGTTGAGTTTGATAAATTCTTTATAGATTTTGGATACTAACCCTTCATCTGATATGTCGCTTGCAAATATCTTCTCCCATTCTGTCGGTTGCCTTTTAGTTTTGCTGATTGTTTCCTTCGCTGTGCAGAAGCTTTTTATCTTGATGAGGTCCCAATAGTTCATTTTTACTTTTGTTTCCCTTGCCTCCAGAGACGTGTCAGGTAAGAAGTTGCTACAGCCGAGGTCAGAGAGGTTTGTTGCCTATTTTCTCCTCGAGGATTTTGACGGCTCCTGTCTTACATTTAGGTCTTTCATCCATTTCGAGTTTATTCTTGTGTCTGGTGTGAGGAAGCAGACCCATAACCGTCTTGACGGTCTGTCCTTACCCCGGTGCCACAGGTGTGGGTGCATGTCTGTGTGCAGCGGGTGTGCGTCCGGACCCTCTTCTCCGATGGCTCTGTTCATGTTCATCAGCTTCTGTGCTAATGATCTTCAGTTACTGCAGGGGCTTTGATTCGGATTGCTTTTAATCTTCAGAGAACTTTGACGCATGCTGTGTATCCCACGTTCATTCAGGTGTTATTTAAGTTCCTCAATAATGTCTTAGGATTTTTCTTTGTAGAGTTTTGTACACCTTTTGTTCAATTTACTTGTAAGTATGTATGTAGACTTTGTTGATGCTGTTTCAGTTGTTACCTTCTTAGAATTTCATTTTCTGTTTACTGCTCTATAAAAGTGTAATTGCAGTGAACTTTTTATTCCCAAATTGGCTTCCCGTTAAAAATATTAAATGCATACTTTGCATTTTAACGATACATCCCCAGTCAGATGTCGAGCACTGCCATGTCAAAAGTTACCCTGTCTAGGGGCACCTGGGTGGCTCGGTCAAGCCACCGACTTCGGCTCAGGTCATGAACTCACGGTTCATGAGTTGGAGCCCGGCATCGGGTTCTGTGCTGACAGTGCGGAGCCTGCCTCGGGTCCTCTATCCCCCTCTCTCTCTGCCCCTACCCCGCTTGCTCTGTCTCTCTCAAAATAAATAAACTTAAAAAAATAAGAACTACCCCGTCTGGCCGCCGATAGCCCTCTTCACCGCTGCCGCTCAGGTCTGCTAACCCTGTGGGGCCACGGGGCTGCCGTGGCGCGGGTGTGAGGGAGGCCGACCTTGGGTGCCTGACATGTGGGTGCGGAGACAGCGTGCCTCCCGTTTGGCAGTCCTGCGGGCTGCTGTGCTGGAGCCAGAGTGCAGCGTGCCCTTGACCGGGCCCGTCCCGCCCTTGTTGTTCTGGCTCCGTACCATCCCGACCTTGGGAGGGAGGGGTGGTCGCTTTGGAGGCGCTCGGCCGCATCCGGATTTTTCCCCAGCCGCGTCTACTCACGGAGTTGGCGGGGCCGGGGTCAGCTCCCCGGTTTGTTGTGGGCACAGCCCGCCCCCGACCCTCCCGGCCAGCCCTGGGCCACCCTTCTGCCCTCACGAGCTATGGATGTGGGAGGGCAGCAGGTTTGATCGACTTGAAATTCGGCTTCCTTCCTCTGCCTCCCATGCTGAGATGGTGATGTGTGTGCCCAGTGGCTAAGGGGCCAGCAGCTCCCGTGCCCTCCTGTTGCGAGATGAGGGGCAGCTCAACAGCCAAGTCAGCTATCCTGTAGCCTCGTTTTGGCTTGGGTTGGAACATAGGTGGGGGAATAAAAAGTAAAGGTAAAAATCCGATCAGAGGATAGATAAGTACGTGCAATTTTGTCACCTGAGGAAGAACAAGAATGAGCAGTTCCCCTGCGCCCGCCGTGGCCTGGGCAGGGCAGGTCCAGGGAGGGCGTCCCCGCCAGGCCGCCTGCTGAGCCTGCCCTGAACCGCCCGTGCAGATGGCTCGGAGGCGAAGGGGGCTTTCAGGCACAGACCCCTTGGGCCCAGATGTGTCGCGCCTTGTAGGAGCTTCAGAAAGCCACGTGGGAAGGTTTGAGGCCACGTGGTCACGTGGTGCTAGACTGGCTGACCGACACCCTCCCAGAGAGGCGCCAGCTCTGCCCGAGTGCCCGCCGCCCACAGTCAGGCTCTGGTTCTGCATCTCGAGACGAAAATCAGACGGGGAGCTTCCAAACAGGCCACATTAAATCCCTGCGCTTCACACAGATGTGGCGCGTGCACCCACACGTGCGCACGGGCTTTTCTAGAGCCGAGCCCCAGGATAGAGCGTGGGCCCAGCGTGGGCCCCTGAGCTCTGGGAGGACACGCACGCTGAAGCTTGCTTGAGTCTATTGTCGCAGTGACAGGCAGATGGGAGGAAGCGGTGTGCTTCCGCGTATTATAGGTACTGAAAATAGTCGGGTGAGAATTAATTCGTTTAAATTCTAGTCATTATGGTGCCATCTCCTACCATCATGTCATACTTACTTTGAAAGGAAATTGAAGAAAAATGAGCTTACCTGCAGTGTGTCATTGTTTAAAGGAAATCTGATGACCACCGCTTGCTTCAGGCAATTCACGGCAGCTTTTTCTCTCGCTTACGATGCTTTTCATGTAAGTTATATGATTATCCTTTAGGAGGGATGCGTTTCTAACCTTGCCGTTTTCTTGAGAGCGTTGTCTCCTGAGGACGGTTAATTACCAATTAAGTATAAAGCTCTGAGGGATACGGCAAGACGTGGGGATGTACGTTGCCTTTCCGAGCGTCTGGGGCCCCGAGAGAGTCCGTCAGGCCCGCTTGCTGCACAGGTGAGCAAGGGCACTTGTGTGCACCGTGTCCCCTGCCCCTGGCTCTCCAAGGGCGCCCTCCTGCCCAACCCAGAGCCTCAGGGTTCCACACACACCGTCCCTGCTCGCGGCCCCATGTCCCCCAGCTGTGCCGAGGACAGGACGTTGTCAGCCGGACCCACTTAGAGCGCAGGGGGAGGCCCCTCTGGTAGGAAGGCGTGGAGCCGGGTGGGTGGCGAAGGTGTGCTTCTGATCACTTGGCTGGATGAAGGACCTGCCTTTGATGACTGTTTCGTAGTCATTTCGGTTACAACATCCGTTTTATTTAGTCTGTTCTTTTCCCTAAGTACTTGTTGCCGGTTACGCAAGTTTTACCACATCTGAACGAGAAATAGTAAAGAGAACATTTTGATAAGCGGGGTTTGACCAGTCTTCGTTTCGAGAACCCAATGCAAGTGTGTGTCGTTAATGAGAAGTGCAACCGAAGATCTGATTGTGGGGATGAAAATGAGATCCTCTCTAGCGCACGTCTGCAGGCCCAGGAGGCCTGGGCCACCGGCCTGGGTCTGACCTGGGTTCGGCCAGGTCCCGGCCGCAGCTCCTGGGGCGTCAGCCGTGCGTACTGGCCTGGGATGGGGTTCCGAGGATGGACGACGAAGTCATGCCAAAGCACTTGGTGAAGACCGTTGGCTCGGAAGTTGCTAAGGTCGTGAGAAGCCGGAAATTAGGTGAACAGTTTCAACCCAAAATGAAACCGTTTTAGTTATCAGTGTGGCTCATCTTGTTACAGTAAATCAGTTACTTACGCCTTTGATTTTTGTCTGCGTGGAGCGTTTCTGCCCGCATCTTCTTTCACAGAGAACGTGGACTGATGGACTCCAGCACGGAGTGGTCTCCCTCATCTCCTCGCTTCCGGCCTGGCTGCACCATCATAAGACTTTATTTTTGAGCGCACAGGCTTGACAGACCATCTTCGAGACTCCGAGACTCTTCTCAGATTACCGGGGGCTGTGACCCCCCACCGCCACGGTGCCGGGGAACCTTCAGTGCAGACTCTTGGCACAGTGGCTGTTCCCAGCCGTCACCCGGAGCCGGAACCTGTTGAGTATGTTCCGTAAGACAGTTCCCTAATTAGTAGAATTTTACTGCACGTTGTCATGTGGCACGTTTGTTTTAGCAGCTAATGTGTGTAATGACGTTTCAAATAAGCGGCTCCGAGTGCTTTCACAGCATTCTGATATTAGTGTTGTGACCTAGGAATTGTCTTCTGGTGGCTGAATCGTTCATTTGTGTCTAAGAGCTTTTCCGTTTGATGGTTGCCTACCACGGGGTTTCCTGTGGAAGCTTCGCTGGCTTCCAGTGACCCTCAGCTGCCATCACTTACAAGTGCTGCGAGCTTCTGTCGTCTGCTACCGATTGCTGTCCCCTGCACGTCCCAGGGCCCCAGAGCCGAGTGCGTGTGAGCAGGACGCGTGTGCCTTTTGGAGTGGAGTCCTCCATACACACACACACACGTGTTCCCCCGGGAGGGCCGCGCGGTCCTGAGCTGTGGGGTTTCTCCGTGGAGCCGGTTTTCAGATCATTGGTATTTCAGTAGCAAGGTACGAATGATGGTGTCCGTCTTGGGAAGGTAAGTAATTCACTAAATCCAAGTGTTTCATCTGCGTTACGGTTTGTTGTCACGGTTCTAGCACTTAGTAGCTAGCTCTTCGGGCCAGTAAGATGGTTTCCGCGACACTTCACGGAAGACTTCTTTAATCCTCTCTTGTGAGCGGATACAGTGCGGTCAGGGCCCCAGCCTGCAGCACTGTCCTATGTTAGTGTCTTTCACTTGTAGTTCAGGGGAGGAGAAGAGTGCCCTGACTCGGGCTGAACTGTCCCCTGCGGCACTGGCACAGCTGATCATCGCGAACCAGAAAGATGTGTATATCAAATAGTTTACAAAATGAAGCCAGCTGTGTTTCCCTACATACTGTGGCTTCCTGACATGCATCATTAAACCTTATTAGCTACTTCCTTTTACAAAGATTCTTGTAGGCTTGAACATCGCATATTAACATTTTCTGCCCCTCCAACTGGAAATTATTTGCTTTATTGCAGAGTGTCAACTTGCTCTAGTTTCTGATGCGTTCTAATTGGTACTTTAGAGTGTAATCGTCGCGAGATACCACGCCATGCATTTCTTTATTTGGAAATTAATACAGACCTTTTCACTTTATCTGTCAATCTGGGCAACTTTTCACACAATTCCTAACTCCTGGGATTGCTTACAAGCCATTAAGTATGAAATGGTTCATAAAATGTCTTTGAAGATATGAAGGAACACAAAAATTTTAGATTTAAAATAGTGCTACATCTTGCCAAGATACCGCTAATAACTCTTCTTACACGGACAGATTTGATAATAACAGAGGTAAAGCAAGGTGGAAAGTCTTTAACCGCCTCAAGTTTGTCATACGCAGTTTTCAGCAAATCTGCTCAATTCCATTTTTCTTGAAAATCCAGAGGCATGTAAGTCTTGAGAGCCACGGACTGACTCAGAGCTAGACCGGTGGCCACTGTCCACCAGTGTGTCCACGCCATTCTGCGTGGTCACCTGCGACTCACTGTGGGTCAGTAGCTGCTGACACTGACGTGGGGGGGGGAGTGGTCACAGAACATGGACAGAACTGGTCCCCGTGTGCGGGGCCGTGTCATTCCGAGATGTTTCGAGCTCTGGTCCCCGGTGTGCTATGGATCTCGCGGGTGCTGCCCTCGGTTGCAGTTGGGGGCTGGCCTCTCATCGCCAGGGACTCCGTGAGCTCAGTGACACAGTGGTCCTGGTTGATTCCAGTAAATACTGCAGTCCCAGATCTTGTCAAGTCAGCTAGTGACCCTTGATTTACAAGCACTATTGAGTGGTTTATGTAATGACAGTTGCTGGATGTGTGGAGATTGGGGTGGAGACCTTACCTGGTCTGTAAGTGCCTACATATTGACACGATAAACTGAGAACCACGAGGGAGACAGTGACGCGGGACCGGACGCCATCGTGGCCTTCTTGGGACGTGGCGGCTGGCAGCACCGGGGGGCATGGTGGCCTGCAGAGGGCCAGATGGGGAGCTAAACGGGACTCTGCCACTGGGGTTTCCTGCTAGTTGTCGTCCCCTCCATCCCACGACGTGCCGCTGGCAACTAGCAGCTCCGACTGCAGTCCCTAAGGAAGCCAGACCCCTGGAGTCACTGTTCTTCGGGACACCGGACTAGCGCCATCGCCCTCCCTCCCGCGCAAAGCGTCGTATGCACATGCTCGCCGAGCACCAAAGCAAGAGCTTACACGCAGCGGCTTAAAGTTGATCTCCGAGCAGGTTTCTGACTTTATTATGGAGACTCTTCTGCATCGTGACGTCTTACGAAAGAGGACCTAGGGTTGGAAATAAAGATTTCGTTACCAATTAATGACCTTATTTACTGATAGAAATATAACCGTTTCTTTGTTCAAAGTTGTATAAGGAAAATGAGCAGGTGGAAAGGTGGTGCCCCCTAGCCCCCATTCCATGCAATGTTTTAAACAAAGGAAAGAAAAGGGAGGGGAGGGGAGGGGAAGGACCAACAGGTCTCAGGGTGAAGCCCCCGGCAGGTGCCTTCCCCCGGCCCGCCTCGCGCCTCCTGTGGATTGCAGGGCCTCGCCGCGCCGGAGGAGGGGTGCTCTGGCCTGTGCCCTCCTCCACGTCCAGCTTTGCCCTGTTACCTGTGGTCCAGCGATCCCAAGCCACTCACAGGAATAATTCCTTCAACACCTCATTTTCTGAGTATCAGAAAGGTACTGCATAGACTTCTTTCAGCTCTTCCCCGAAGGGAAGCCGTCCTTGCGCTCGGGGATTTCAGGACGCGGTAGCGTGAGAAGCGTGGCTGTGTGCTTGACGGTCCCCTCAGCAAGTAGTAAGTAGGGCCGAGACTCGAGTAGAGTTCGGTAATGGCTCAGTAATGCAGCATTTTCCAGCCGATACCATTTTGTCAGTGATCTCTGAGTGAATAAGAGTGTATTTCCAGGGCATTTCTGAAATCCACAGACACGGTGTTTAAAATAGAGGACCTGACACACTCAAGGGGCCCCGCACATGCACGTGCTCCCGACTGAGCAGCCGGCCGCCCGCCGTCTCTCCTGTGCCCACGGGGGGCCAGGCTGCGGCCTGAGGCGGGGGCTGCCTCCCTGTCGGCCGCTCTCCTGAATCAGTGGTCTTCCCTTTCCTGCCGTGTCCGTTCAACTTTTAAGACTCTAATAAAAGCCTTTCTTGAAAAATTTAAGTACCATTAGAGTTATTATTAGAAAAATCTGGTTCTCATGTTGCTAGGGAACAAAGAACTCCCAAGAGCGTCAGGTCTTTAAAGTGTTGGAAGATGCAGGCCACGGCCCGTGTCCCTGGGCATGCTGGGTGTCCCTTGTACTGGTGACCGCAGGCCCGATCTGTTCTGGCCGCGGCCCTCTGGGCTTTGTTGTTTATTTAAAAAAAAAAATTTTTTTTAACGTTTATTCATTTTTGAGAGATAGAGACAGAGCATGAGTGGGGAAGGGGCAGAGAGAGGGAGGCAGAATCCAAAGCAGGCTTCAGGCTCCGAGCTGTCAGCAGAGAGCCCGATGCAGGGCTTGAAGTCAGGATCGGCGAGATCACGACCGGAGCTGAAGTCGGAGGCTCAACGGACTGAGCCACCCAGGCGCCCCCGGGCTTTGTTGTTTAAACACGGTGAGAGCATTACGAGACCCTAAACTCACGGCTATTGTGTTTTTAGATAGTAAGGATTTGAGACTAAGTTAATGCTATTTGTAAAATATCTGTTAGATATAAAATTACCTAAATCAACTGCTTCTTTAATTATATTGAAATCCAAATGCCTGAGCTCGAATTTCACTTACACGAATGATATTGAACGTTAAGGTTTCTGGTGTCAGTGGATAACTTAGGTTATTGAAGTAATTATTTTAAATTGGTGAGTGGTCTTGGCAAAACCATGTAAAATTGATAGCTTCCTACTTGGTTAAGACGAAAATGAGGGTGCAGCGTCTTGAAACTATTAATGTCAGCCGTTGGCCGTTGTTTCGTGTGTCAGTTTTGTTTACAGCCCTGCATCTTCAGAAGCCTTAGCGCTCTGGTACTGTGTTAGTCACCTGCAGTATTTTGGATGTCAGGGCTTTAAAATGATCCCTTATATGACAGTGTATTTTTATTCAGGAAATTCCCCTGCAGTCCAGCATGGTGAAGTCTGTAAATTATGTCCTGAATTCTGCATGGCAAAAATAGATGTTTAAAGTAACTATTTTTATAAAACAACAACATATTAAATATACTGAATTGGTTGAATTAGAGATTGAGTTTCTGCATTTAAAAAAAAAAGGCTTTCAGGATTCAGAAAAAATAAGCATCAAACTTGAGCGCCCTCTGCTGGCTAAACTACAGAGTGCCGCACATTTTCCCCCCCCCCCTCCCCCCCCACCCCCCGCCCCCCGCCCCCTGCAATGAAATACAAACAGGAAATAAGACAGCAGTGCACACGGATAGTATTCAGTGTAGCGTTGGGATGGCAGTGGTTTGTACATTTTAGTCTTCTTATGTCCCCACTCTTCAAATAAATTCTGTGGACCATTGTAAAATAAAATGAGGAGTATGGTACATTAGAAACTTATGGGGTTTCTTAATATTCAGCCCTGGATTTTAATGTAACTTGTGTACATCGAGTGCAAATTAAGTTTCCAAGTAGTTTCCAGACTCTTTTTGCATGTTTACAAATACTCATTTTTGTTTGTGTTTGACGTGTCACAGATTGTACGTAAGAGAGTGTTTTGAAATAATTTATTACCTTAAAAATTAAACATTTAGCTTGCCACTTATTTTTAAGGCACTGTATTGATTTAAATTTGATGACTCCTGATAAATTGGTTATACCCGAATCAAGGTTCTAATATGACAGAGGAAGCTAATGGTACCGGACATGACCAGACTGTCCTGCGTGAACATAAAGGAAGCCTGCATTTTGCAGAAACCAATCTGAGATGTGTGCCCATGTGTATACATATGTTCGTAGACAGTGTGCTGTGTTGTGGCATTTTTGTCAGTTATAAAAAGTATCCTGTCGAGTGGATACGTGCCATATAGGAAATGCTAAAGCCAGTATTGAAATTTCTCAGACGATCTGCAAGGATTTTAGGAATAATTTCAGCTTTAACAACGTGCTTACTGTAGGCCGGCCGACAAGTGCTCTGACACTCTGCGCGGTCGTCCCGAGTTTGTGCATGCCAGGCTTAGGTCGTGCCTTGAATCCCCTGTCTCTCGACGTCTCCCACGTCGACACGGGCACGGCTTCCCTGCTTGCTGAATAGCTGATCCTCACATCAGTACTTTGTTTTGTTTGTGTGAAAAATAGAACAACCTTATTTTCTTTGTAAACGTTAAACATTCAACGAAAAACATCCCTGTTATAACTATATAGTAAGCAAGGGAGAAAAAAACCTTAATTGCTGAGTGTAGAAGGGTCAGGCGGAATTTGTTGGTAGGTAAAAATGTAGGATATGAAACACTGTCACGCAATAGACTTTAAACTGTTTGTTGTGTAAATACACATTTCGGTTTTTAAAAATCAAGGGGCTGTATTGCAACGTTAAGAATCGTCGTACGGATGCTTATTTAGGGAGTTTCCACAGCACAGATTACTGAGCCAGCAGACTAACGCGGCTCGCGGGCACACCGAGTATTTCGCAGATCGCTGAGGCGCGAGCAGCGGTCGTTCAGACACGTCTGCAGAGCGCGGCCGACACCTACCACTCAGTAGTCGGTGTCGAAAGGTGAGTAAATAAGCAGACTGGAGAAAAAGAGCAAAAGGCTAAATAGCACCTCTTCTTAAAAACTAACGCTTTTGATTTAAACTCCAAAATGGAAAGCGTTACTGCTGTAAGGCTTGGGAGTCAGATTTAGTGGACGAGTTTCAGTTATTTGAAATGCATATTTCAGTGCTGCAGATGAAGGTCTGAAAGTTACCCATTTTTTCCTTGTTTCTTAAGATTCTACTAAAAGTGGGAAGTGGAGGGCTGACTTGCTTCAAAGATATTTAAAAGGAATGTGCTTCGTACAGGGATTTCAGTTGGGTTACGGTGCAGCCCTGCTATCGGTTTCATAGTCAGACTCCAGACCCTGAGTGATGAGGAGCTTGATGGGCTGATCCGAGAGTAATTTGGCTGTTAAACGGCAAACGGCGCTAATCGCGTTGTGTTTCCCTGTAGGTAATCTTTCCCGTGCAAAGCCGTACTTCTGCCTGCGTAGATTCATCTTGAGCGAATTGACTCTCGGGCTGTTAGATCGGAGGCTTTTCTGCCTTTCAAAATATGATACGTGTGCAGCGATAAGATCGGACAATTAAAATAACATTTAGCGTCTTGCAAGAGTTTAAATTAGCTTTTTGATATTTCACATCCTCCTATTTTGCTATTCTGAAACACTTCTCTGTGGCGAGTTAAATGTGAGCTTTAGAAGACTGGTAAAGGTATGTTGAGGTTCACGTCATGCCGATCTGGGGGTGATACCGTACGGTCGTGCGCTGTGGCACTGGTGCCTTTTGTTTTGCCCCTTAGCCAAGTTACTCTGTTCCAGTTTGGGGTGTGCACTGACGTCTTAGGGACTGAGGGCCACACTGCGGGGTTTTACTTTGGGATGGACGGGACGGCACCGTGTCCCAGAGATGAGGCGGGTTCTCGTTCGTCCACGCGCCCGTTTAAGAAAACCTGACTGATCTTTTCTTGATTAAGCGGAAGAATACCGTATTTACCCTTTATTGTTGGTATAAACCATTATTTTACTGAGAACCATTAGCTATTTAAAACTTGGTACATAAATTAAAGAGGAGCTAAATGGATTTGTGATCGTTGCCATTAGTAGCATTTTAGATTATACAGGCAATTATTGTGTTCATTATCCTAGAACAGCCCCTTTGCAGAACCATTGTGGTGTCTTAGACATTATGCACAAATTTTCCCTTGGAGATTAAAATTTCCAGTAGCGTATTTAATTTTGTTATCACAGTTGTTTCAAATAAAACAAATATTATGACAAGTAGAAGAAAATTTGCTTTACTAATATAGGAAATTACAATAAATGTTGAAAATTGCTTGCTAGTGTACTTAATTTACCTTTTCTTATACAGTCAAAATTACTTTGAGGGATTAATAACATATTTTATGAGTTGAAAGGTTTTGCAGTTATAGCAAAAGGCATTTGGTTCAGGTGTTTCCAGAAATTTTCTAAAGAAGGAAGAGATTCACATCACAACTGAAGCCACGGTCTTCTTTGTAAAAGCTGTAAGTTTACAAGTTAACTGGTTCTTATACTGAATAGTTTTTCAGAGTCCAGATTGCATTTTAGGTGAGTTGAAGAAACTTTTAAGTCTGTTTTAGAGAAATGAGTATAGAGATACTAGCTGTTAGCCAGAAGTGTACCCGTAAGAAGCTAATTGTTGAAGTACATCTTTTCTTCGCCCTGTGTTGTGTTAGCACCGACACAGGAAAATTCTGACCGTACTGTTCGCTGGAGCTCGGCTGCAGTGATTTTCCAGGGAGAAAAGTCAGAGCTCAAGGCTTCCTGCCAGAATGCAGGGACCAGCCCGTTAGGGGACGGTTGTGGTTACCCCGCACACAGGGATGCTTGCGACGGTGAGGCTGTCCTTTCTGCTGGACGGTGCAGGAGGAGCTGCGGGGCCGTGGGGCGGGGCGGGGGGGATGGCCAAGCTGCTGGTGCCCACGGCGGGTCTGCCGGTCGGTGTGCAGGGGCCGCGTCAGCTCCCGTCCTATATGTGGCCCTTTTCAAAGGAAACTTTGTGTTCGTTTCTGACCGTTTTTGTCCTCAGCTTTTCCAGTCTTTCACTGCTGTGGTGCAGGGAAAGTGGGAGGTAGTGGTTATGCATTTTGCGAGACAGTGATTCTTTATTTTATTACGAAAAAAGGGCCAACTCTGGAAGGCCCGATTAAATCATCCCTTTCACTTTTTAATGGGATTTGGATGAATAGAGTAAAATGTGCACTTTGCGTTCATTGATAGCATCTTCAGGCTGAGGTAATTGAGCCTTCCTTCCCTGACTGAATGAGTAATGACTTCATCTGACCCTCAGCGAGGCCTGACACTTAGGCCTCCTTTGTCACAGCAGAAGGAGCTGCGCTTGGAAACATGCTCTACTTCCTCGGCTTAATTTTTCTTCATTTTAATCCCAAAACCTATTTTTCTCACTAATTCAAGCATAAACTATGGAGTAGTTGGAGTAGCGGAAACGGCAAGATATTTGTCCACGTCATGCTGCTTTTTAAGTGCGGTTGATAAAACAGGAGCCGTGGTCTGGAGCTGCCTGCCCCTCGGGGGAAGCCCGGCCCTTGCAGGGCAGCCCTACCGGAAGTTTCCGGAACCTGGTCAGGGTTCCTCCGCAGCCCCGCCTGGGCCGGGGGGAGGCTGTGTTGCGCGGCTGCAGGCGGAGGCCGGGTGTGGACCCCGTGTCCCGCGCGGCCCCTTGGCCCGAAGGCCACCTTGTGCAGAACGGGAAGGCTGGCCGCAGAAGGGCCCCCCGCCTGTGGCCGCAGGAAAACCAGGAAAACCGGAGTGAGTGCTGGGGGCCCAGCTGGGTTTGCTTTGAAGTTCCTTAGTTAGGAGGCTGGATGTGCCTGAACAGACCAGACCACCTTCCAACAGGTCTTGGGCTTTCTTCCCAGGGGCCTGGACCACAGGTGTCAGCCAGAGGGGCGGGGCCGCAGGGGGCGGGGCCCGGGCCGCAGGGGGCGGGGCCCGGGCAGCAGGTGCAGGGGCGGGGGCCACAGGGGTCGGCGAGAGGGGCGGGGCTCTCAGAAAGTGAACCGCTGGGGTGGAGCCTATGGGGCGGGGCCTGTCACTGGCCGCCCGGGGCACAGACCCTGCCGTGTCTTGGTGGGTGTGCGGGTAGAACCCAAGCTCTAGAACGACGTCAGTCGTTACTTCTGGGTCCGTGTCGTTCCCATGTTTCTAGGCTGTTCTTAAAGGCGGTGAGTATCTGTACACACACTGGGTTAGAGGGGAAGACTTGTAATTTTGTATGGCTGGTGGCTCGTCTTAGTTTTCCTACTAGACTGGCTGTTTCTTCCAGGTAGAGTCTCCTAGCTGACTCATTTTTCATAACCTTACACTGTAGGTAGGAGTAAAATGCAGGAGACATTGACATGTATTTATTCAGTGAGTGAATTTTTTTGTAGCCACGCTTCACTGGATTTCCCGGCAACGTTTTGTGTTTTCTTCCTAACTACATGTTCTAATGTTCTCCTGCAAGTGTGTGGCAAACGTTAATCACAACCAGATGTGAACTAAATTCACGAGACATGCGGAAAGCTAACCTTTTATTGGCCACAGTTAGGGATTTTCAAAAATAAACTAAGTTACTAATTAGCTCAAACTAAAAACTCTTTAGTTTGAGAATTACGGTACCCCATATATTTTATCAAAGTTACGGCAGTCACTTTCTTTTTCTTTAAATCACCCTCTCTCAAAACTTGTACAGATTCGGGGGAAACTCCCGTGATGGAGACCCAGTCTGCTGTCGGCATCCTGGGCGTCGGGAGCAGGCAGTGTGCTGAACACGTGCCAGCTGCGGCCTGACAGTCACCGGGAGTGACAGGGAGCTTCCCCGGGCCCACAGGGAGTCCACCTCGTCTGGTTAGCAGGCGGGGAGCGCCAGCGGAGAGCGGAGGAAAGCAGGGCTCGCCCAGCGCAAAGCGAGGGCCGCACAGTTAGGAAGCAGGGATGAGGTGGAAGGGTCTCCTAGTGCCAGTAACGAGGACAAGAATGTGCCTGAGGGCTCGCCCTGGACCCGGAGCTGCGCTCCGTCTCATTTAGCCCCGAGTCTCGTGACGAAGGTGCTTTTGCAACCTCATTTTACAGATGAGAAAACGGCACTCAATTCTCCCAAGGTTATACCGCCAGCGTTCAAACTAGCCTGCTTTTCGATTCCTGAGGAAAAGTAGTTGCTCTGCGGCCCCCCTTCTCCCCCTGTAGCTCGGAAGCCTTTTTGCAAAGCCTGAGACCCCACCCTGTGTCCCCCCACACCCTGTACTGCGCTGTGGTCCTTCAAGCCGGTGACTTCGCGGGGGGGGGGGGGGGGGGGGGGGATTCGTGCAGGCCGCCGGAGCTCGAAATCCCAGTTGCGCACGTCTGAGTTGAGGAGCGAACGCTGCTTCTCGCCATTGCCACGATCCCGCACGGGACGCAGCCAGAGAGGAGCTCGTTCCCAGGGACGCGACCTCCCCTCATGTTTTGCTCAGCGAGGCCGCGGTCCACAGAATGACTCCCGATACCTTATTGGGAGAACGTAAAGTGTAGGGTCTGTGTAAATTGAAAAAGGAATCCGTTCAGGCCCACTGCCCTGTTGCTTTTCTGCTTAGTTGAGACAGGCTCCTGGCAGCGAGGGTTGGCAGAGGCCCTCCTTTTCTGGGGCGCTCCGTCGGAATGAGATCCCGCGTCCCGGCTCACCGCAGCCGGCTGTCGGAACGCCTCGATCTCGGGAAGGATTTCAGTGTTTTGTGGTTGGCTACCCTGGAGTCGTGTTTTCTCAGTGGAACCTTTCTGCAAACGCTCTGGGGATCGCGACTCCTTTTCAGAAATTCTGCTTAAATCTCTGAAGAGGCTTTTCAGGAGAAAAGTAAAGTTAATACCTTTTTGTATTTCGTTAGGGTTAAGGTCAGTACGAGAGGAGCCTTAGTCATCACTATTGTGCATTCAGATTTGCAATATTAGATGCTTCATGGTTATGCCTAAATTTTGTGCTTTTCTTTCAGGTTGGTTTGTTGGACCTTGAACTCAACCAGCTGACCAAAGCGCTGTTTGTGGCTTTAGTTGCCCTGTCGGTTGTTATGGTAACCTTACAAGGATTTGTTGGCCCGTGGTACCGCAGCCTGTTTCGGTTCCTCCTCCTCTTTTCCTACATCATTCCCATAAGGTAGGTTTGAGAACTAAGATAAAACAAACGTCTAGTCTCGCTGAGTATGATTTTATTGAAAGTTACCTTTCTCGGTATGAAAGCAGTTTGTCCACACAAAGCTGAACGGGAGCCAAGACTCCGATATATCTTGAGAAGAGATTCCGTAGAAGATGCTACGTGGAGGGGCAGAGTTGTTATTCTTTGATTAGTCTAGAAATCTGACCCTTTTCCATACATGAATGTGTTGATAATATAACATTGAAGAATCGGGAGATGTTTCTCGGACTGGTTTTGTTTACTGCCAATGGACTTACTTCCAGTGCCCTTGGATTGGATTTGTGTGCCTCACTGACTTTATGTTTCAGAAACCACCTGATGTATCTGTCAAGTGAGACAAAGTATTGAGTAAGACAGTCTTTTAATGCGAACAGTGTTTCAAAACGGTAACCCTTGTAAGTAAGCTTGGGATATAAATAGTTATTGTGAGGTGTCTGTTTAGTTTCAAGACTAATCTTTACCGTATAAATGTGTATTTCCCCAAAGCACATTTTAAAATGTATTTTAAAAATACATAGTACACATGAATGAACATTTTTATGTGAGTGAGCAATTAAAACCTGATAAATCGTGCATGAAGCATGAAGCTAGAGCAACCATTTTCTGTAACAGAACAGAGGAAAACAGTATAGAGGGCGCGGGGAGGTAAGCATTTGGAAGAGGAAGGCGCACGTCTTTATAGACGAGCTTTCTCCAAAAGGCTGTCCAAGGGTGATGTCTCTGTCACTTACGTCCCGAGAGTGGGGCCGTCGCGTGCTCTGGGCTGTTTCTGCCGGGGCCAGAATTCCGGCTGCCGTAGACCCTCACCCCTGGCGCCTCGGCATCGTAGCTGACGGGGCCAGCCCGCCTTCCCGGCCCCGCACGCCCCGCTCCACGACACGCCAGCGCGGCCCTCCTCGGCCGCGCTGTGCGGACGCTCTGCGAACCCTCCGAGGGGTTCCTCGTGTGCCCGCAGGCCGCCTGGGCTTCCGTCCACCTGCTGCGGTAATGCTTGCGTCTCCACCGGTCGCGGAGCCCCGTCCTGCCCGGTTTCTGATTCTGCGTGCTCACCGTGCTCCGTGGGGCGAGGGGCCTCGCTTGGCCCCGTGCCTGGCACAGCGCATGGCGTGTGCTGGGGCCTCGCACGCTTACGGAGCCACCCGGCACAGAGCCCCTCCCGCTCTCAGAGCGGCAGGCGTGCGCAGGGCCCGTCCGGCTGTCACGCGGCATCGTCGTCACCACGTAGACACACGTACCGAGTGCCCACAGTGGGCTCCGGTGACAGAGAGGTCACGTGTGTCCCCAGAGCCTCCCGGGGAAGTGGTACTTGTAAGAGTCCTACGGAAGCGACCTGCTCTGGTGTGGTGGTCCTGGCTCGGTCCGGGCTGTCCATCCCGCATACCCAGTGCCCGCCCCGCCAGTCGCCGCGCTCCCCCACAGCCAGTCCCGCGCTGCACCGTGCGAGTCGCCCGGTGTCACATGGCGCCTGGGGGCGGTCGCGGGCCGACGTTCGCGGGACCCGGCAGCGAGCACTCGGCTCAGCGGCCGTGTGGTTTCTTGTGCGCCGCCCCGCCAGTGCCCGTGCCACGCTCGGCACGCAGGGTGCCCTCCGAGCGAGTCCGCGGGGAGAACGGGTCCGAGGGAAGGCCTCCGCTGCCAGTGGTTCTCGTCTAGTCCCGTCTGCGCCGCTACTCGTGACGCAGAGCGCTCTGCCCGACGCGGTGACCGGGGCCCTGCTTTGCTCAGGGGAGCGCTGAAGCCCCTCCCCTTTCTCCGGACCCCCGTCGGCGGGGCACCCGTTTCTGTGGGTTTGGTCTGCGGACTTAGCCCGACTGGGGTGCCCCCGGGGTCAAGGACCTTGATGTCATCTCTGCGTTGGACTAGCATCTCGGCTCTCCGCGTGGACTTCCCGCCTCTCATCCGGGGCTTGCAAGGAAGGGTTCCTGGAGCTCAGGGCATGTGAGTGAGCCTGCAAGTCCCCGTGGGAAGCAAGGCCCCGCGTGCCGAGCACATCACACAGCCCACTGGGCACCGGGAGCACTCAGCGCTGGAGGGTCCGAGCTCGGGGGCCCCACTCCCCAGCGGGAGCCCCCAGCCCTGTGCGAACCCCGTGGCTGGAAGGAGCCCCGCCGTCTGGTGTGAACCCCGCTGCCCGGCAGGAGCCCCCCGACCCCCCCCCCCCCCCCCACCCGCTCAGGCTGGGTGCGTCGTGACTGGCCCGCACGTGTCAGCCGCCTGGCGCGGTCCCCTGCCTCCCTCCTTCGGCTGCCTCGTCCTCCCCTCTCCACTGAGCAAACGCGTCTTTTCTCAGCAGTTCCCGTGTTTTTCATTTTGTGCGTTTATTTGCTTTCGCTAATCATCATTTCTCTGTGTTGCTTCTGTCGGTTCTAAGATGTGAGTATGACGTACGTGGAGATTGCTTCTGCCGTGCGGCACCCGGCCTGCTGGGGACCCTGTGCTCTGTTCTGGGACGCTTCTCTATGGGAGTGCTGCGATCCCGTCAGCAGTGTGCGTGTTTTTATCATAGCAAAATATTTTTTTCTGTCTTCAGTATAATTACACTACAAAGAAACTTGACATTTTAACTTTTACCAAAGTAGCAGGAAAAATGAATTATAGTTACGAAATAGAATATATTGTGAGCATTTTTAAAGTATTTGTTTATAACACTTTTATGCACTTTTATTTGTACGTCCAGGACACTGATTTAGGGAATTCGTGTTTACATTTGATTCAACCAAGTTTATTTTCCTTTTGCAAAGTTCCCATAAAATAGGGATAATAATATATTTTAGTATTTACTAAGTATGTTTTTCAATTTAATAAGGGATACATCAAAAATTTTTTTTTATGTTGAAAAGTGCAGTTTTCGAAAGTAAAGTGCTTTTTCCTCTGTTGACCTAACATGTTTCTAAAAAGTGTTTATTTATTTCTTTTTTATTTCTTTTGTTTTATTTTAATTTTTATTTATCGAGTGCATGCACATGAGTGGAGGAGGGGCAGAGAGAGAGAGAGAGAGGGAGAGGGAGAGGGAGGGAGGGAGGGAATCCCAAGCAGGCTCCATGTTGTCAGCACAGAGCCCAAGGCAGGGCTCCAACTCACGAACCAGGAGATCATGACCTGAGCCAAAATCAAGTTGAACGCTTAACCCACTGAGCCACCGAGACGGCCTGACCTAACACATTTTTGTAACAGAAGTATAGCCGACACACAATGTTACATTAGTTTCAGGCGCACAGCATAGTGACTAGCCAAGTGTGTGCCTTAGAAAATGCTCCCCGCAAGAAGGCCGTTGCCATTCGGAGTCCTTACGGCATCATCGGCTACGTTCCCTGTGCCGTGTTTGTTTTATAACTGGAGGTTTGTTCCTGCCAATGTCCTTCATCTCTGTCACTCTTCCGCACCCCCTTCCCTGCGGCCACCAGCCGTTCTCTGTCTCTGTGGGTCTGTTTCTGGTTTGTTTTCTTCAGATGCTTTTTACACATTTCACAAAGTTAGGCTGTCTCATAGAGATTGTTCTTTACGGGACAAAATAGTTTTGAATCACCTGATAGCACTTACTTAGTCTTTCAAGGACAGTGTTGTGGGATTTAACTCCCGGAACCGAAACGGATGTATGTTCCCTGATTGTGCTGCTCGGAGCTTGCTCCAGCTGTTCCGTCAGGCACGTGTGTGGCCGCCCGTCAGGCATGTGCAGGAGCTGGTTTGTTCAGCCAGTCTTCGGTCCGCACGCTTCAGAGTGCCGTGTCCCCTTCTAGCTGGTGGTCCGGAAGACTGTGCAATCGGGGCTGAGTCGCGGGAGGCACGCGTGGGCAGCAGAGGTAAAGCCGCACCTGACAGAATGTTCCCGCGGCGGAACACGTAGGAACCATCTGTCCGAAGTCCTGCGCTTGGCGGGGTGTGCCTGGCTTGGGAGGCAGACTTTTCCTCTCACTTCCCGTGGCCCGTGGATGCCCCCGCTCCCGTTCTGCCCGCGGCTGCCTGGGGGAGCGAGCGCCCAGTGCCCTGCTCAGACCCCTGCTCGCTGCACACAGTGAGAACGCAGTTTCAAAACGTCAGCTGGCACAGGTACAAAGTTTGCTTCAGAACTTAGAAATTAACTTGCTTAACATCTCAGTGGGGCCTCCTTTTCCATTTAGCATGCTTGGGGGATGCCTGGGCAAAAGGGTGTTTCCAACCTAGGAAAGCACTCGATGGTCGGGGAAATTTTCAGCGTGTCCAGATTGCAAAAGAGGCTAATGTGAGAAAATTCAAGGTTTGGAAAGCAGATACCGGAAAGAAGGCCCAGGATGTGGCTGTACAGCTTTTTGCCGAAGAGGTTACGTATGTGACTCATGGACCCACTCAGCCATCTCAGCAAGAGCCTGGAGTGGACGGGGTGATCCAGGAAAGGTCTGTGCGGGAGCCTCTTGTCTAGTGGCGTGGTCCCCCCGTGACACACACAGGAGACCCACAAAGGTTTCGAGAATCTTTCATCAGCGGAAATGCCGTCAGCTTGCACTGGAAGGAACAGACGTGGAATGAAATGAGAGCAGCCTGTTGACTCCCGAAATCCTACGGGCAGGAGATGGGCTGGTGGAGACCCCGGCCACAAGCATGTGCTGCCCTTCAGGAAAAAGGAAGAGTCACGAGGCCACAGGCCTGGGCCGTGTGGAGTCCTGGCACCGCGGGCCAGAGGGTAGGACGTCCAGTCTCAGAAGATCATTCCCCGTCCTTGTAACAGGACAGAGTCGGGGCATGCGTGGTTGTGCCTGTGTTCCGGGCATTCTCGCCAGTTCTGGTTTGCTGATAATCTTTTTCGGTCTGTAGCTGGAAGTTCTACTCACCTGGCAGCGAAATCATCGGGGGAAGAAAACCTGTAAGTTTTACGTAGCCGAATTGAGAAATCTTTTTTGTTGTTGGTTATTACCCTGGGCAGGTTGTTCAGGAAGCGCTTCTGTACATTGGACGATGGCGCTGTCCTCCAGTGCTAACTTCTGAAAGGTTAACAGGGTTGGCCATGACCACGGGAAGCGGCAGGTTCTCTGAGTGCCAAATAGGGTTTTCACGTACAATTGTTTTCCATCCCAGTGGGCTCAGTGCCCCTTGTGGAAGAGACTGTCCCCCAGTGAGCCAGGGCACCTCTGTCCTACACCGGGTGCTCAGACAGGCATGGCCAGTTTGGGGTCTTCTGTTCTGTTCCCTTGGTGGGCATGTCTATTCCTGACCACCTAACAAACTGTCTAAATACTGGCTTTGTAATAAGCCAGTATTTCAGAGACCAGGGCCTTCCTTGTGTCCTTTCAGAGTGCCTTTGCCCACATTGGCCGTTTGCGTTCAGTGTTAAATTTTCCAAACCATAAATCTGGCCTATCTGTTTTTTAGGTCTTCTCCAGTACGTTGAACTCTAAAGAATGTCTTCACAGAAATCCTGCATAACTTTTGTTAGAGCTGTTCTTAGATACTTGATATTTTTGGCTGTTGTAAATGCTGTGGTTTTTGAAAGTACTGTTTCTTAACGTATTTGTAACTGGTTTGGAGAAATAAAATTGACTTTTATAAAATGATTGAACCCATCAATTTTGGTAAAACTTTATTGGTTTTAATTATTAATCTGGAATCTCTTGAATTTTCTCTGTAGGTAAGTGTATTGGCAGCAAATAACGAGAGCTTTGTTTCTTTGGATCCCTTGCACGTTTGCTTCTTTTCCCTGTCACTGTGTCCGATTCCTGGTATCTCGTTACGCGGGGGTGCCGAGAACAGACATTGTTTTTGTCTCTGATGTGAAGGGCGGAACGTTCAAATTTCATCATTAAGCATACTGTGTTTTTATAGAGGCCCATTTTGTACTAAGAAAGTTTTTCCTATTCCTATTATGCTAAAAATTGTTATAAAATTATGACTATATAGGCGCTTGGGTGGCTCAGTTGGTTGAGCATTCACCTTTGGCCTAGGTCATGATCTCATGGTTTGTGAGTTCAAGCCCTGCGTCGGGCTCTGTGCTGTCAGTTCAGAGCCTGGAGCCTGCTTCGGATTCTGTGTCTCCCTCTCTCTGCCCCTCCCCTGCTCACACGCATGCTCTCTCTCTGAAAAATAATAATCATTAAAAAAAAATTTTTAAATAAAATTGTGGGGGCACCTGGGTGGCTCAGGCGGTTAAACGTCCGACTTAGCCCAGGTCATGATCTCACAGTCCGTGAGTTCGAGCCCCGCATCGGGCTCTGTGCTGACCGCTCAGAGCCTGGAGCCTGTTTCGGATTCTGTGACTCCTTCTCTGTCTGCCCCTCCGCCTCTCATGCTGTGTCTCTCTGTCTCTCTCTCAAAAATAAATAAACATTAAAAAGAAAAACATTTTAAAAAATAAGATTGTGAATATCGTTTTTTGTAAGACTGCTACTAAATCTGTTGAGGTGATTTTTTATTTTTAAGTTTTTCTGTAATATTTTAATATGAAAAATTATACTGATTGACTTTCTAATATGATACCTACCTTATGTTCTTCCGGTAAAAGATGCATCTTAATCGTGGTATAATATTCTTTTGTGTGTTACCAGATTCCATTGTTTGTATTTTTGTGAAGTTTTTGCGTTGATTCCCATGAGTGACGATGCTGTTACTGGTTTTCTCGTATCATTTTTCTGGCGTTCGGTGTCCAGGCTGTGCCGGTCTCACAAAATACATGGCCAAGTTTTCTTTCCTCTTCTTGTCTCTAAAATATTTTCTCTAAAATGATACTTATTTATTCCTTGGGCATTTACACATCAGGGAGGCCTGAACTTTTTACTGCAAAAAAGATGTTTGACAGACTTGATTTCTTTAATAGTTTTAAATATATTTATTGAATAGTTACAGTCTAAGTAATTAACTTTAAAGTTAAAATTGATTTCAAGTTTTTAATTTCTTCTTCAGTTTTGCAGTTATGGTTTTCAGGAAATGTGTCACCTGTACCTGTATTCAAATTTATTCCTAAAACTTGTCCATAATATTTTCCTGTTATTTCAAATGGATGGGATCTGTGGTATTTATTCTTCATTTGTGATACTTGTTTCTCTTTTCTGTTTTTCTTGATCGTTCTTTCAGTGGGTGTATCAGCTTTAGGAGTCTTTTGGACGAGGCTTCTCTAGGCTTGATTCTCTGTGACATATAGTATTTCTCTAACTTATTAATGTTACCTTCTTTCCTTCTGCCTTCTGTGGTTTGTATTATTCTTGCTTCTTGATATAGATGCTCAATTTACTAGTTTTCAGCTCCCCCTCCCCCCTTTTTGAATGTATGTCATTGAGGCTATAAATGTTCACAGAGATACTGCTTTGGCTGATTCCCATACGTTTTCATACGTAATATTTTTGTTATTTTCAGGTACAGAATATTTTTTAATTTCCACTGATTTCTTCTTTGACCCATGGTTATTACAAAGTCATTTCTTAATTTACCAGCATGTTTGAATTTTCTAATTATTTGCTGCATCTGTATTTAGTTTGTGTTGTCGTTAGAGAACGTATCTTCTGTTATCTCAGATGTGTGACATTTGCAGAGTTGAGGTGCAGGGCCAAGTGTCTCGTTGATTTCCATGAACACCTGCCTGCCCTCGCAGAGAACCTGGATTCTGGATTGCTGGCACAGTGTGTAAGCGCATCTGTGAGGCTTGTTGTCAGTGTCTCCACACCCCTACTGGCTTTTCTCTGCCTTCTCTAACACTTGCTAAGAGTTGTGTGGAGCTCTTCCATTAGTCTTGGGAATCTGTTTTCCCTGGAATTCTCTTGCGGGCATCATATACTTTGTGGCTTTGGTGTCAGATATATACAAATATAAATTGTTACGTATTTCTGCTGAATTACGTATTTTCTCATTACAACGTGACTTTCTTGATCTCTGCTCAAGCTTCCTGTGTTAAATTCTAGTTTGTCTTACGTTAACAGCACCGTGCCTGCTAGTCAAGTGCGCTCGGCTTGGCTGGCTCCGTTGAGCACTTCCCTTCTCTGTGTGTATGTGTGTCTCTTGGGTTTGAATTTTTATCTTCTCTGACAAATTTTGACTGTTGGGTGCCCACACGGTTATTGTAATTCTGTTACAGTTCTGATTTAAATTTGTCATCTTATCTTGGTTTTTTAGTGTGCCTTACCTGTCGTAGATTTTCCTCCTTGCTTACCATTTTCCTTGTAATTTTTATAATTGCACTTCTCCGCTAACGAGTTGGGAAGGTTTAAGCTATTTTTGTTCTTCTAGTCATTACCCTGTAAACAGAGAATGTTTTTCTTAATCTGTCAAAGTCCAAAGGCAGCTGTTTCCTTTACCTGTCACCTTAGCCCATGTTTACCTCCCCTCACCCCTTTGACCTTGTGCCGTTTTCGCCATTTATTTTAATTTCGTTCATTCTTAGGCCTCAAGGATACTGTTGTTTTGTACATTCCCCGTATATTTTGGTGTACATCCGTGTTCATTTCTCACCCTGAGGCCTTCCATGGAGAATAATTTTCCTTGTGTCAAAAATTTATTCTTTTGTCCAGTATGGCTTTGTTGGGAATGTGCTAGGTTTCTGCTTGGCTTTCCTTAGAAACCGTTTCTCCTGCGTTCCCCGCTGCCTTCTGGCTGCGGCTAGCGGGGTCCCCAGGGCCTGTGCTCCTCGGTGCCCTCTGCCTGCCGCCGCTCTCACACCTGCTCCCTCCTGCTCTGCGCTCAGCCACCCTGTGTTCAGACTGAAGCTTCTCTTCGTAGAATGCTTAGGATTCGGTGCATTTCTCGAGTGTGTGGATGGGCCCTTTCCTTTATGCCAGAAAACTCTGGGTTTGGTCCTGCTGCGTCCTCTCCTTTGGGGACGTGAATGCGAGCTGTGTCAGATGTCCTCCCCATGCTCTTCGTTGGTCCTCCCTCGTTTTCTTCTTTTCCACCTTCTGTCTCCATTCCCCGTTCTGCCTCGTTCCAGCAACCCGTCTTCCAAGTCGCGATCTCAGCCTTGGCCGAGGCTGGTCCGCTGTCAGACCATTCGAGTTCCGAATTTCGGTTATTGACACCTTTTAGTTCTGAAACTTCCGTTTGGTGTCTTTATCACACTGCTTACTCGTTTTTATATTTGTGTATTCCACGCAGGTGATCACTCTAGTTTGGTTCCTGGGTCCTGTTTCGCAGTCTGTGTCAGTCACAGGCTGCTTGCTGTTCCTGTCGGTCTTTCTCTCTCACTTTTTCCTTCTGGCTCTTGCACGTGGTTTCACTGAGTGCTGTGTGGCGTTTGTTGTTGCGTGCTTCGGTTTCAGTTTATCTCTGGGGTGTTTTGTGGCTTTTTTTGGTGATTGTATTTGAGAAGCTAATTATAGGAGTGATTTGAGATAAAAAATGGAAGCTGTCTTCTTGAAGCATATACCCTGCCTCTGCTGATACATGGAGGCGCCTCCTGTCACGGAACATCTTCCTCCGAACGTGAGATTCACTTCACAGTCCCTGAGTTGTGGGAGCCTGGCTCCTTCTCCACGTGTGGGCACACGGCTCTCCAGTCCCCTCTTAGTGTGGGCTGTAGCCCCTCTTGGCCTCTTATCCTGGAAAGAGGGGCCTCTTGTGGGACCTCCACCTGCCTTGGTCCTGGCCTTTGTGTCTGCTCCCCGCACCGGAAGGCTGCTGACAAGAAAGCTCAGACCATCGGGGGCTGGCGGTCTCAGGGCAGAGGGGGTCCCGTGGTCACTTCACCTGTGTGGTACCTGGTCAGGGCCCAGCCCAGAAGCCCCTTACTGTCTAGTCTGCTCTTTCTCTTTCTTTCCAGAAACTTAAAAAATATTTTACATGGTATTTCTTACTGTTTTCAGTGGGAACATTGGTTCAAGTAGGATAGCCAGCCATTACCCAAGATCACAGAACTTCCTTGCAGTTTTTATGTAAAGAAAGTTAGGGGCGCCTGGGTGGCTCAGTCGATTGAGCATCTGACTTTGGCTCGGGTCGCGATTCGCACGGTTCATGGGTTTGAGCCCTGCGTCGGGCTCTGTGCTGACAGCTCAGAGCCTGGAGCCTGCTTTGGATTCTGTGTCTCCCTCTCTCTCTGCCCCTCCCCTGCTAGCGCTTACTCACTCACCTGCTCTCTCTCTCAAAAAATATAAAGTAAAACATTAAAGAAAAAAAAAGACAAATTTGAAAATTTCTGATTAACTTCCATGGCAGTACTTTCCAAGGGTAAAACTTTCAGGTCCTAAGTGTGATCAACTTTATTCCTGAGAATGTAGCAAACTTTCTTTTAAACACAAAGTACAGCTCTATCATAGTGAACCTGGGAAATGCAAGCTGTTAAGACAGTGTCACCCGGATAAACCCTGGTATATCCATTCAGTGAAGACTGTCCGTCAATAAAAAGGAACAAAGTATTGATACAGACAACCACTGGGGCATTTATAGGACATTTTTGAAGTTACAAAATTATGATGGACAATTCAGCGGTTGCCAGGGGGCAAGTCGGGGGCAGGTGGGGGTTTAGCTGAGGAGCGTGCGAGCTGCATGGAACCGTTTGACCCCGATGGTGGATGGGGTGTGACATGAGTCTGTCCTTGGGACACAGAAAGCAGAGAGCACGTGTAAAAACTGACAAAGCCCGAGTGAAGTCTTCATCTGAGTTACTCGTATTATAACCCCAACTCTGCCTGGGGGGGTGTGCTATGGCGGTGTGACGTTTCACTGGGGAAGCACCCGAGAACCCTCCTGGTTTGCTACTTCTTGTGAGTCTTAAAAACGACGTCAAAGTTAGAATTATGAAAAAGCAAAGCACTGTCCCCACCTTTGGTCCATGAGAGTTAGTGTATTCTGGGAGGTGGAGGTCTCAGGCTCTGGAATGGGGGCGATGAGCTTGCATTCGTGCCCTGAGGCTCCCGCTGCTGTGGCCTCCGGAGGGTTCTTAACCTGTCGCCTTTTCCCGTTTGCTTCCTCATGGGATAAAGTTTTATTTAAAATAATGCCTCAGTAGCGTGAATTCACTCTTCGTGCCTTTGTCCTTCTGAGTCTTGCCCCATTCTTCATGTATCCGTTTCTGTTGGCTTTTAACATCATAATAGGTAGCTCTTTATATTGGCCAATATAGTTATCTCATTTGTCTTTTTTTTTTTTTTTTAATTTTTAAAAGTTATTTATTTATTTATTTATTTATTTATTTATTTATTTATTTATTTTGAGAGAGAGGGAGAGAGAGAGAGCATGCACGTGCACATGAGCAGGAGAGGGGGAGAGAGACAGAGAGACAGAGAAAGTCCCGGGCAGGCTCTGCATTGTCAGCGTGGAGCCCGATGCGGGGCTGAAACTCACGAACTGCAAGATAATGGCCTGTGCCAAAATCAAGAGTCATTCACTTAACTGAGTGAGCCACCCAGGCACCCTTCTCATTTGCCTTTTAATTGTGGCACTTTTTCATGATAGATCAGTACGTGCAATTTTTAAGTTAAGTATAAATCTAAGGGAGCGTTGGTTAATTTATCAAACGGGTGCAGGGAAGGTCAGCCACGCAGCCTGTTCATTGGGTGTGGCTCGAACGGGAAGCCCAGCGCCCTTTGGGACTCTTCTCCCCGTCTGTCGACTCTGCTTTCTTCTGGTTAAGTGTCGTTCTCTGCCAGACCTTCCTCACCTGGTTACACAGACGGTGTTAGAGGCCTCAAGCCCGTGTTCTCGCTAAATTACACAAGGAAAAAGCAAATAACTATTTCAGCCAGTTCCGGAGTGCATCTCCCCTGAACCCACCACTGCTTGTCTTGTATGTAGCGTGAGTCCGTAAGGCCCGGCGCCCTTGCCTGCCCTTGGAGGCTGGGCTGGGTCTCTTGTGCCGCAGCCTTGCGTGTCCGCTGTGCGTGCAAGGCCCCCGTGGTGCGGGTGCTGCGGGACCCCTCCTCCTCTCCTCCGGCCTGGCTTCGCGGTGGTCACTGTCCCCTTTGTGTAGAGAGCTGAGCTGAGCTTTTCCAGCCCCAAGCCTTCCACCTTTTCATCCGGTCCCTTTCTCCTGGTTAGCTTGCTTACTGACTTTTTTGTTTTTTGTTTTTTTAAATTTTTTTTTCAACGTTTATTTATTTTTGGGACAGAGAGAGACAGAGCATGAAAGGGGGAGGGGCAGAGAGAGAGGGAGACACAGAATCGGAAACGGGCTCCAGGCTCTGAGCCATCAGCCCAGAGCCTGACGCGGGGCTCGAACTCACGGACCGCGGGATCGTGACCTGGCTGAAGTCGGACGCTCAACCGACTGCGCCACCCAGGCGCCCCTTGCTTACTGACGTTTTGACACAAGCACCACCTGCTTGGTTTGGGTGGCTTGTCGCGGGTACCTTCGCTGCTCCTTCATTCTTAGGCTGTTGGACACATTTTATTTGAAGGTGCATCAAATTGCATATACTTAGTACTTTTATTCATTTATGAACTAAAGGAAGTGTTAGTCCTTTAATAGGAAGGTTTATCCCTTTGACACGTTGACACAAAAGATTTGGCCTCACTCCTGCACAAATATATTTATACTGCTGCCATACAGGATGACGTCTGCGGGCGTGTGTGTGCGTGTGCGTGCATGTGCACACACACACACACACACACACACACACACACACCCCTTAGCACTGGCTGCTGCATAGCACATGCAGTGTTTCACGTGGCTCCCCAGTAAAGGCTGAAACCATTCTGAATGTTGGGGAAGACCTGAATTGTTTTGGTGTCCTTCACCCCATATCTGATCCCGTGACCAGCATTTGCTTGTTGTGGATGCTCGGGAGGTTGGCTGACATCACTCTGAATGGAAGGCCCTCCTGAGTCTGCCCCCCTCTCCCTAGGTGTGGCTTGGAGCAGTGGTGTATTCTCAGAGACCCCCGTGGACCCCCGGGCCCTGGCGCGCCACCTGCTGCCCTGTGCACAGCTTTGGACTCTCCTGGTGGCTCCAGGATTTCTTTGGTTCAGTTCATCTGGAACACTGACACTCCCATTTATTTTTCCTAAAACACCACGTTATTTCAAATCTCCCACGCCCACTCGGAAACGTAATGTGATTCGGAATTTTGCTTGTACCAATTTAAGCTGCTTTCATGCCTTTCCAGATTTTCTGTTCTTAGGACCCAAGGCCACACTTCGTTTATCCTTGTGCACATGGCCGTGGGTGCAGTGCCGGCGGATTCTCAGGGCACTCGGGTGGATTTCCGCCTTTGTTCCACCTAAAGTCCTGCCTGTGCCCTCCGAGCCCGCGTCCTGCCTTCGCTGCTGGGGTAGGGCCTCCTGTACACCCCTGTCCGTTCCGTTTTGGCCCAGGGCCTGTCTTTCCTATCAGACCTTGTCTGGCTGTTGAGACCGGTGGTTGTCTGCTCCAGGGATGCAACTCACCTGTTTTCATGTGTTAGTGCGGTTCCCACAGCCATCTTGCACATACCTGGCATTTTACAGGTACTGTTACTGAGGCTTGGAGAACTCAAGTTGTCGTTTGTCCAAGATGATGGAAACTTGAAAATTAAGAATCAGTACAACTCACACGTCGCCTTAAACCTGTACAGTTCAGGTACCCACGCGTCTTCCGGGCGGAACATGGAAAGCAGGTGCAGGAGAACTTGGGCCGTGCAGTGGGCAGGAGGTGATTACTGACATACGGGAAGCGAAAGGAAAAAGGAACCCAGGGTCACTCGCCAGCTCTGTCCTGCTGTTCACTCGTGTGGAGAAATGGCTTCCTCATGGAGAAACCATAAACTTGCTCTGTGTTGTGTCGCAGGGAGAGGACGGTGTGTCGTATGCCTGCACTTAAAGGCTTTTGTGGAAAGGCAAAGGCTGGATGTTCGATCGGCAACAGATACAGTCGTCTGAAGCCTGGGAAGAGGTCCAGGTCCTGACGGAGGCCCGAGCGGCACCGTCACTGCGTGGCATTGGGTGAATTCAGCCAGTGAGGCTTGAACATCCCCGGCCACCCTCAGTATGTCACAGAGTGTAAAGATGTCACAAGATGAAGAACGTTGGGGGAGATTCAGATAAAACCACATCTGTCCGTTTCCTTTCGGTGACAATTTACAGGAAAGGGGTTTGATGACTTTTGATTAAAACTTCTCATTAAAATGACTTCTGGGGCGCCTGGGTGGCTCCGTCGGTTGAGCAGCCGACTTCGGCTCAGGTCATGATCTCGCGGTCCGTGAGTTCGAGCCCCGCGTCGGGCTCTGTGCTGACAGCTCAGAGCCTGGAGCCTGTTTTAGATTCTGTGTCTCCCTCTCTCTGACCCTCCCCCATTCATGCTCTGTCTCTCTCTGTCTCAAAAAGAAATAAACGTTAAAAAACATTTAAAAAAAATATAAAATGACTTTTCTTTTGCTCAGATTAAGATCTAAGACTAAGCCTCGGTCAGGCAGGAGGGCACGTGAGCTGGTGCAGGTGGATTGTCCCCTGAGCAGCCGCAGGCGCCGGGCCCAGCGTGCCAGCTGAGATGCGCCAGGCAGGTGGGGCCTCAAGGGCATCGAATCATTGCGTATTTTAGGAAAATACACCTCACCTTTACCCGGGGCTCGGGTCGCCTCCTCAGACATTGTGTAGAGGAAGGGAGGCCACGGTGGGGTGGGGGGGGGGGAGGTTTGGTCAGGAACGTGGGCTGGTGAGACGGCCATGCTTCCCAGTTAGCCTGTGCTCGGGCGCGACCCTTCCTGACGCCCTGGCCGGGCCTGTTCCCGCCACCTTGTGTCACACTGGCTCATGAAACAGCAGGTTCTTATGGCTCTGTGACGACAGCAGTTGTTTTGTTAAATCGTGGCCGTTCGTGATGTCGAGAGGACCCCGTGGAAGAACCCAGAAGGTGCCCCTTTGGTCTCCACTCAGCCCCAAGCCCAGCAGCACCCTGTGAACTCCGGGAAAGTACCCATTTGCCCTGTGGTAGTTGAGGCAGGCTGACGTTTCCCAAAATACTTTGACCCCGGTACACAAGAGAAGAAGGTCGTGCTCCCGCACCGCGTTGGCCTCTGGGCCTGCTGAGCCCACCGTGCTGAGCTCCACAGGGACCCACACCGCCCCCTGCACCCTGGTCATCAGTGGCCTGGCCCCCTGCCTGCCCCTGCCCGCTCGCTGGCCCGCTGAGTCAAGTGAGAGCACTTGACTGTCCGGGTTCAGAGGGTCTGTCTGATCGCCGATACCCGGCTCACAGACAGGTCCACACAAGACCCCGCGTGTCCCTCCTCCAGCCCCCGTGCCCCTCAGCCTTTCCAGGCGGTGGCTCTTAGTGGCTGCCGCTGGGACCCTCGCCAGTGCTCCTCAAGCTCCTCGCCGGCCGCTCTGGGCGCTCACCCCGGCCCCACAGAGAGAGTGGTGTCTGCACCCCAGACCTTAACAGGAGGCCGCCCGTGAGGCCAAGAGGCTGCCGTGCTCTGCCCCCCGTGCCGTCCTGGGGTGTCTGTCCTCCCTGACCGGCTGGTCTCCCTGCCGTATCGGCATTGTAAGTAGCCAAGAGGTCGTGAGGCCGGTTTCAAAGGTCTGTGTATTTGTCGATTATGACTTTTCTTTCTGACCGTGAGAGGTCTTAGGAGTTTTGAGATGGGAGCGTTATGGACAAATAACTCATTATGATCATTTTAATTTTCTTTAACTTGCCTACAGGCTGTCTTCGCTGACTCTGACTCCTTCACGTTGTTTTCCAAGCGTGCTTTTATTGTCACGAATTGCCAATTCGTCTTGGCAGTTTGGGTCGCCGTGATTGAGGGTCAGCAGCCTCACCACGTGGTGGAGGTGCATCGTGTCTGCTGTTTCCGTGACACAGTTACACCGGGCACAGATTTTTTTATGGGCTTTGACGCGTGTCTGATGATCTTACGTCTCATCGTTACCAAGAGCAAAGCGAGGCCAGAACTGCTAGGTACAAAAGCATGAGCAGAGCGAGCGCTTCACTTAAGCCAGCAGGTGGACGAGCGCAGCTTGGGTCAGAGAGGCGCCGTTTTTAACATGTACTCCGGACTCTGCCTCAGCCTAGTCAGGGGCCTCCATGGCTCTTGACTGTGAGACCCTGCGCCGCACCTGGTGGCCTGGCCCCGGCTACTCTGATCCCGCCTCTTGCCACTGTCCCCGGCACCTGCTTCGGCCACCGCCCCGGGCCTCAGGTCGCAGCCCCGGCGTGGAAGCCTGGCCTTGCGCGGGGCCGAGCGCTCCCCCCGGGCGAGTTCAGCCTGGGAGGGAGTCGCCACCGGGGGGAAGCCTCCTGTTTGTCCTTGTAAAATGAGCACACGAGCACATTTCGCCAGTCTCTCCCAGGGAGGCACCGCCTGAGCCCCATAAACACAGACCTCTCCTCTGGGCGTGCGTGGGGCGCGCGCGGCCACCCACCTTCTTCCCGGACATCCGATTCCACGCGCTCAGCTGTAGGGCGAGGATCGGGAGCCCGTTTGACCGCCACGTGCAAACACGTTGTGGGGCGTGAAGAGGTTCGTTGGCTTAAGTGTCAACAGCTTCGTTTATTTTAAATGCTGAAACCCAGTATCACCAACCTAGTTCACGTAAGGTCAAAGGTAATAAACGTCTGTGGAAAACATGAGTGTGAGGGTGTTGCCTGGCTTTGGACCACACTGACAACTCTGGTCGGTTTTATTCGGCAGTCTGCGCGTGAACTTGGACATGGGCAAGGCCGCGTACGGGTGGATGATCATGAAGGACGAGAGCATCCCCGGCACAGTCGTGCGCACCAGCACCATCCCGGAAGAGCTGGGACGCCTGGTGTATCTGCTGACCGACAAAACAGGTACCGAGCCGGCATCCAGTCCGTAGTGATCCTGTGTGTCCACGTGTGTGCCCGGGGTGTGTGTGTGTGTGTGTGTGTGTGTGTCCGTCCATGTGTGTGTCCACATGTGTGCATGGGGCGTGTGTGTGTCCATGTGTGTTCACGGGTGTGTGTGTGTGTGTGTGTGTGTGTCCACATGTGTGCACGGGGCGTGTGTGTGTCCATATGTGTTCACGGGTGTGTGTGTCCACGTATGTTCAAAATGTGTGTATTCACGTATGTGCATGGGTGTGTGTGCCCACATACATGCACAGAGCATGTGTGTCCACGTATGCTCACACAGTGTGTGTCTACATGTATGCACAGGGCATGTGTGTCCATGTATGTTCAGGGGCGCACATGCTCGTGTGTGTGTGTGTGTGTGTGTGTGTGTGTGTGTGTGTAGCACGGTATTGAATTCATTCACATTTAGAATTTTCCAGACCTTGCCCTGAACACTGGCACACAACTAATCTTCATCTTGGAATATCATCAGAATTAGCAAAATGTTAAATCCTTAGAGATTTAAATGACGTGCTTGAATATTTTTAATTCTCTGCAGCCTTACGGTTCTTTCTTTGTTTTAACTGCCTTTATGACATCTCTGTGGAGGGTACGTAAGAGGAAAAACTGCTTGTTTATTACAGGATGGTACTTTTGAGCTGTTGGGAGGGTACGGCAATGTGTGCATGGATTTGGTATTTTCACAGTAACCCTCCTAAAGAGCCTTACTAGAAACTACCCCATCAGGTCTGTGCCCCAGATTTTATATTTTTTTATTTCACTTTTAACTTTTTTCATCAAAGAATTCTTGTCAATACGTAACGTATTCAATAAAAGACGAACTGAATCCAGTACGATAATAAAAGTCCTATCGACAGGTTAAGTCCCTACCTGATTGATCCATTCGTGGCTTAAATTCCCAGTAATTCTTGGTGAACTGAAAATAAGAGAATACTCCTATCACGTGGTAAAATATGTCTCAAGTGAAGTTCAACATTATTTTTAACAAGATGTGAGAACGAGCTTCATCGTAGGAAAAGTAAAGAAAAAACTAACGTTGTGATTTAGCACGTGTTCTAGACGTTGCAGTAAGACAAGACACAGAAGTCAGCCGTACAACCAAAAGAATAAGCAAATATTTGTAGATGAAACAATGAACCGAGGAAGCCAACTGCTAAAACTCCGTGAAGTGGCAGATCACAGGGCAAAATGACAGAATGGCTCCCTGCGCGTCAAGCAGACTGAAGAGTAAAAACCCGCTCGTGGCAGTGCGAGGGAGCACCAAGCGTGGGCGTAAATGTGAGGGGTGCAAAGGTGGTCAGACCTTCCAGAGAATCGTGAAGGAAGACGTGACCCGCTGGGGAGACGGGTTGTGGTTCCCAGCGAGAAGTGTTTCACTGGGTGTTTCGCAGTCGTCCACCCTCACGAGGAAGTGAGGCGCTTGCCGCGGTTCGGTCAAAATCCAGCTGTCAGGTGGCGTTGACGTCTGGTCTTCGTGAGGGCTTGTCTTTGTAGCGTCTCCAGGGACTTGCCGGTAAGTTCACGCATGGGTCATGAGATCAGAAATCACGAGGAGCTTAGGCTCAAGACGGCACCCCGGGAAGACGCCTTCAGATTCCTCCTTCCCACCCTCACGGAGCTGACAGGAGAAGATTTTAAGAACAAATCTGTAACGGTTGTGGCGAAGAAGCAAAAGCGCCCTTACAGAAGTGAATGATTTCTGGAAACCGGGTGGAGTCACTTTGATGGAGAAGCTGGAGCCAAGCAAACCCAAACTCAAAATGGTTCCTAGAGTGACCCTGCGGAGAGGCCGGGACGCCTCCCCAGAGCAGCGTCCTGGAGACACACGGAGGCGATAGGTGCGGGCTGAGGCGGGCGGGGGCCTCAGCTGTCCCCAGGCGGTGGGAGGGACCCGCCCTCCACAGCCCACAGCCTGCTCTCTAACCGCGGTCTAACAGATGAGAACAGCCACGTGCGCTCGGACCTCCAGCGCGAACAGGCCTGCTTTCCCCGAGAGCAGGGGTTCCGTGACAGTTTGCCCAGAAAGGAACCCAAAGGAGCCGTCAGGAGAGCGTCTGGAATTACCGGGACAGCTTAGTGACACCTGTAAATTCATCCTTAAAATTTAACTACATTTCCTATACCAGTAACAATGGGGGCATTTAATTCCAAAAATGCCAATCAGAATAGCAACAAAAAGTATATTAAAAATAAATTCAAACAAAACCCGTGTAAGGCCTATACGGATGTAAGTTCTTACATTCTGGAAGACCGAAGTGGTGGACGGGCACACTGTTTGTGAGTAGGCGTCTTCGTGCGGTGGAGACATGGCTTGTCCCCACGTGAAGACCCCTGACCTGTGAGGGGCACACCGTGTCGGGCCTTCTCTCCGCTGCGGGTGGGAGTGTTACCTGCCGGGCACTCGTCTGGGCAGGCTCCGCGCAGGAAGCCTTCCTCTCGGGAAGCAGCTGCGTGTCTGAGACAGGAGACGACGTAAGATGGTTCACGGCATCGTTTTGGAAAACAAAACCGAACAGTGTAACACCAGAAAAGCAGTTATTGGTACAGCATAGAAGTTATGGAGCATTATGGGGCTCCCGGGTGGCACCGTAGGTAGGGTAGCTGACTTGGGCTCAGGTCATGATCTCACGATTCGTGAGCTCGAGCCCCACATCGGGCTCTGTGCTGACGGCTCAGAGCCTGGAGCCCGCTTCATTCAGATCTCGGATCTCCCTGTCTCTCTGCCCCTCCCCCACTTATGCTGTGTCTCCCTCAAAAATAAATAGAAACGTTTAAAAACATTTAAAAAGCAAAAATAAGTAATCTGGGCTCCTGAGCTTTAAAAAGAATTACAAAAAAGTACATAAAGCACGTTAGTGAGAGGTGCCTGGGGGCTCAGTCGGTTAAGCGTCTGACATCGGCTCGGGTCACGGTCTCACGGTTCAGGTGTTCGAGCCCCGCCTTGGTCTCTGCCCTGAGGGTGTAGGTCCTGCTTGGGGTTCTCTCTCTTTTCCCCTCCCCTGCTCATGAAATAAATAAACTTGAAAAAATCTTCTGCATTTCATCCTCCGAAGGCCTTTTTGTACCAGAGGTCACGGGAAGGGACTCCCGCCGTCACTTCCTGTTTTGAAGACGTGGAGCTTGAAACATGTTTTGGATTTAAAACAGTTTTCGGTCTCGACCTTTCTCAGAACCTTTGTTGGTAACCACAAGGTGAACACCACTTACTGAGCACGTCCGTGTGGCACACGCGGTGACAGCCGTGCGCTGTCCTTGTCCCGGGCCGTGTGTCAAGTCCACCCAGTTGCAGGTGATGGAAATGGGGGACAAGGTGTGGAGTCCCGTCACAGCTGCGGGCACATCACAGACACGGCACTGTCCTCGCCGTGACTGTAAACGTGCTTGTCACACAGGCGGATGGGGGCACTGGCACACGGGGGCTTGAGCCCTTGCCGCTGGGCGCCGTGTGGCCTCGGGCAGACGCCGGCCTTCCGGGCAAAGCCCCGTGTTGTTGGCCAGGCAGGTTTTGTGGTGGGCGTTACGCAGGGGAGGCGAGGGCAGTGCGGCCTTGCTCGCCTTCCAGAACCTGCCGGCCCACCCTCTGCCTGCAGCGCCCCCCTGCGGCCGGTAGGCCGCTCTTTGTTCCTTCCTCTTTCGTGGGACTAGGTTGACCCGAAGTCGGCCGGGGCTTAGCAGTCACGGTGGGTGGCTGTGGAGAATCCGGGGTGTGAGTTTGCAGACACGGTCTGCCCGCGTGATTGCGACCAAGCTGTGGTGTGAGGGGCAACTGGAACCGAGAGGCGCCAACATAGCCGGGAGGCGGCGCTCGGCGTGACCGGGACCAGGCTTGGGCTCGGTCGACGAGCGTTCTGACGGGAAGCGTCCATCACGCCGCGTGTCGTTGGCCACAGCCGAACGGAAAATGCAGTCCCCGTGATTGCGTTCCCGCTCCCTTCCTGTGGACGGGAGAGCAGCGTGGTGTAATTAGCTGTGATTAGAGTGCACGTTTCCGGTAAGATCTCAAGTTAATGATGTTGCCATAGTGACACGTGTGCGGCCGCCAGTGCGTGAAACGTGAAGTAATTCGCTCGACGAGAGCGGACATCTGTTAGCTGCCGGGATGCAGACACCGACAGGGAACACCAGGCATGCGCTGGACCCCGGGACAGGTCGTGGGTACTGGCCACAGTGAGGCCACCGTCCCCGCTCTGGACAGCGCCACCGCTCGTGCGACCGGACCGCGGAGGGCTTGGTAGGCTCAGCTCCAGCCAGGCTGCAGCCTCTTAAAGCAGGACCTTAGTCCCTTGTTGAGGTTCTGATCTTGACGTAGAACAGAGCTTTACCAAAACACCCCCCGATACGACAGGTTCTTCGGGAGGCACGCGGGGGTCCCAGCACCCGTTGCCCCGCGTGCCCTGCGTTCCTGCTCCGAAGGCCGCCTGGTCTGTGGCGGGTGGCAGCAGCGGAGCGTGGCACACGTGAGGTTTACGAGCGGGCGCGAATGTCCTGGGAGCCAGGGGACGGCACTCTCCTGCCCAAGGACGACAGCCCGGCCTCGGCTTTCACGGGGCGGAGCGTCTGACCAGTACGGGATGCTCGGCGCACGCACCCGCCTGCAGTTTGCAGCGTGCGCCGATGGGCGCGCGGGCACACGCGGCGTTCGAGCAGGCACGTACAGTCCCGGTTATCGTGACCGCTTGACGGAAAGCCCTGTCTACAGCAGGTACAGTGTGGGACTCAAGTTCAATAGGTGCGACGCTTTGAAGAATCGACGTGTACTCGACGGTGTGGTAACTGAGTCTTAATCCCTTCCGAGTTTTGTTTCCCTTCCTTCTTTGTAAGGTCTGCCCAGCTAGGCCCTTCACAGGGAAGTCCACGGGCCACCGCCCTCGCTCTCCTACAGCAGATCCGGGGTGAGGCCGCATCTCAGCCGGGGAACAGTTGACCTGAAAGCTTCGCGTCTGCCTCTCCAGGGACGTCTCCCCTGGGCGGTTCTGGATCGCATCTGTCGATGCCCTGAGGTGGGCGCCCGCAGGACTTTTCCCTTAGAAACTATTACTGTCTTTGCCTGCTCTGCTCCTCGTACTCTGGACCGTCTGCCCTAGTAAGGGGCTACACCTCTCCCGCTTTCCGGGAATCACAGACCTCTTCTCAGAAGATGCTTTCTGTCCCTGGCGCCATCAGAATGCCAGGTCAGTGGGAAGCCCTCCGGTGGCTTCTGTCTGCCCCTCCCGTTGCCGGCCCCTCCTGCTGACAAAGCTGCAGATTTGGGACATACTAACATGTGTTGTATTGAGATGACAGAAATTGTCAAAACTATCAACTGGTCGAAACCATGAAAATTGTTTGACTTGAAAAATAATTTTGCGTTGCCGACTCTTTTTTTTTTTTTTTTTTAAGTTTATTTGAGAGTGAGTGCAAGCGGCGTAGGGGCAGAGAGAGAGGACAGGGAGAATCTCAAGCAGGCCCTGTGCTGACAGAGCCCGCTAAGGGGCTTGAAGTCCCAAGCCGTGAGGTCACGACCTGAGCCGAAACCAAGAGCTGGACGCCTGACCGACTGAGCCTCCTGGGTGCTCTCCCCCCTACTCTTTTAGTAACTGATTGAACCCTAGACTTTCCTGCTGTTTGAAAGGGCATAGGAAGTCTGAAACCAGCCCTGAATTCCCTGCTCAGCATTTCAGAAACAAAACACAACTGAACTCTAAAATGCGCCTTTCACATAAAGGAATGTCTTTAATGCAACAAGATGTGAACGTATTTACTCGGCAAAATAACAGCCAAATATTTCATCGTTTGATGAAATGAGAGTCGTCTGTTTGAATACATCAGCTACAGCCTCCTTAAAACATGAGTTATTAGCACTAGGAAGTCGTACCAGGGGCAGGATGCGTCACCACCCGGCGTTTGACTCCGACGACAGGTCCTCAGGGCAGGCTACTCTCAGCATTTGGCACAGCTGCTGGGCAACTGTCACTGCCGTCGGAGCTTAGGATGCTTTTGTCCCTCGCAAAGCCACCTGATACGCACCAGCAGCCCCCACGCTTTCCCTTCCCGCACTCAGCCCTCCGTCACCTCTGACGACCTTCTGCCTCATCAGCCTGACTGTTCTGGATTTCTCACGTGGATGGACACACGTTGTGTGGCTTCTTGTGTCTGGCTTCTTTCGCTCAGCATAGCGCTTTCCACGTTCGGCCACGTGGTCGCATCTGTTCATACTTCATTGCAAGTAATACTCGGTCGTGCGGGTCGACCACGTTCCATTCACCCACCTGTCCTTTGAAGGACATCGCAGTGGTTTCTGCTTTCTGTCCGTCAGGAAGAATGCCGCTGCGTCCATTCAAGGCTCGAGCCAGGGCAGGTAGGCGAGGAAAAGAAAAAGGCATCCACACTATAAAGGGGAGTAAAACTCGTGTGTGGCATGGTCTTTACACGGAAAATCCTAAGGAATGCCCTAAAAGTCTGGTAAGATCAATGAGTTTAGTAAGGTTTAAAATACAAGACGAATACACAAAAGCGAGCTGTATTTCTACACAGTAGCAGTGAACTATCCCAAAATAGAATTAAGAAAACCATTCCATTTACAATGGCATCAAAAAATAAAGTCGGTGCCTTATAGGGTTACGATAGCAGCAGGATTCCCCAAGTTGATTCATGCACTCTACAGAGACCCTTTCAGTCCCAACTGTCGCCTTCGTGGGAGTTGACAGGCTGACCCTACAACCCGTGTGGAAGTGCAGGGGACGCAGGGTGGTGTCAGCAGTCCTGGGAAAAGAGCAAACCGGGGGACTCCACAGTTCCTCAT
This sequence comes from Puma concolor, assembly GCF_028749965.1. Taxonomy (NCBI): domain Eukaryota; kingdom Metazoa; phylum Chordata; class Mammalia; order Carnivora; family Felidae; genus Puma; species Puma concolor. Next base: position 94,214,745 of record NC_141678.1, read on the forward strand.
CACAGAGCCTACCACCAGGCGGTCGGGGTCAGACAGGGTGGTGCTGCCTGTGAGGGCAGACGTCGGGACCAAGGGAACGGAGTCGAGACTCCGGACATCAGCCTGACAGCGGCAAGTGGCTTTCGGCAAGGCTGCCTCGATGCACTGGGGGGTGAAGGGCGCCTTCCGCAGGCCGTGCTGGGAGAAACCGCACGGCCACGTGCAGAAGAATATCTGGGACCCCTGCCTCACACCACACGGAAAGCAGCTCAACGTGGATCACAGACCTGTATGGAAGCTCTAACATGACCATTCTTTTAAACTGGTTGCTTTCAGAAGCTTCTCAACTTATTTTCTGTTTCGTTCTCCTTGGCTACGTTAAGCACCAGAATAAAGAGCTTTTGGGTATTTGCCTCAATGTAACATTTGGGTTATAAACGTAACCCGAAAGGAGAAAGAAGTAGTCCAAATCTGGATTTAAGTTATCTTTTAATTATTTTAAACTAAATTTTATGTTACTTTATAAGTTTTTTTAATGTTTATTCATTTTTGAGAAACAGAGAGACAGAGTGCACTCAGGGGCGGGGCAGAGAGAGAGGGAGACACAGAATCTGAAACAGGCTCCAGGCTCCGAGCGGTCAGCACAGAGCCCGACGCGGGGCTCGAACCCACGGACCGTGAGATCATGACCTGAGCCGAAGTCGGACGCCCAACCGACGGAGCCCCCCAGGCGCCCCTACGCTAAATTTTAAAATCCAACACTATATTTACTATTCCAGCATCTGCTTGTATGTGTCCGTGGGAATGATGGGGGCTCCCCTATTTTCAAGGGATCTGGGCACGTCACTCTAGAGGTTTCTCCAAACAGCAGCAAGAAGCATAGTGTAACGGCACAGATGGCGTCGGGGTCCCAGAACTTGAAACGCTGTCACCAGGCTAACTGGGGACAAGTAGCTAAAGCAGCCCGTTAAAATAGCAGTCACTCTTCAGCCCCAGATTCACTGTCCAGAGATAGTCTGTGAGTGGAGCGGTGGTCATGATGTGCCTTTGGTTGTGGAAAAAACTTGCTGTCCGTGTGGAGCGTCGCGCTTGGGGATGCCTCGTAGTTTCTGCCGCCATCACCTGTTGTGTCCCCCGCCAGTAGTCGAACCCCGTTTTCATCGTGTATGAAACCAGGGGTTTGGACCCGGCAGGTCAGTCATGGTCTTCATTTGATTTTTCGCGGTAAATGCTCCTAATAGAGGAGTTTGTTGTACTCTAAAATATATCACAGCTAGTTTAATGGAGGACAGAATGTTGCTGAATCAGATGCTTGGCCATATTTCGCCTTGATGAAACCAAACTGTCATTCAGTCATTACATCTAACGCTGTATTTAAATCCACGAACCTCGGAATTATTTCCAGCTTTGCAGTCACGAGGCAAAGATTGATGGCCCGTGACACAAGGGCCACGCGTGTGAAGAGCAGAGATGTCCCCACCGTCAGGTGCACAAGCTTCCAGACGCCAGTAAGGGCGTGTCCCGGGCTCCCGACCCAGGCCTCCCTGCACGGCTGTGCTTCTCCCGTCGGTGTTTTCCCTGCTGAGTGGAACGTCCCCCGCAAAGGAGCCAGTGTCAGGGGGACGGTGCGCGGGACGGCACTGAGACCCGTGCCCTGGGCACACGTCCTCGTTCACGCCCCAGAGCCCTGTTCCTCATCCTTGCATATGTTTGGTGAGGTGGCATTCAGAACAAACTGTGCAGGTTTCTCTGAGTGACCGGCGTGTGCCGTGTAGGAGATTTACGCGGCTGAGGGATTTGGGTTCCTTTGTCATAGTTCACCTTTTAGCACTTTTTGTATTCCTCGCGTCGTCCAGATGGCAGGAATTGGCACTCGTTTGCCCCGTCCACCTGCTGCCTGGGCATTGTAAGTTGAGCACGTGCATACGTGACCCCAGACAAGCTGGCCGTTGGCTGTGGTGGCTTCCTCCCGTCCGGGCTACTGCGGGATGCTTCTGGTCAGCGGTGTTGTGTTGCCTTGCTGATAACAGCGACATTCGCGTATTGCAATTCCTTTTTCCTTGATTGGATACGTGGAAAACGGAAAAGGGGATATTCTCCTAAGTATAGTACAGTTGAGACGACCGCGGAGATACGTCTGGAGGGGATGGAACGCGTTCAGGCACCGTCGTTGAACTTGCTTTGTGCGGTCATTGGCCCTGATCCGTTGGCAGAGCGTTTAACTTTGAAGGGAAAGGCTTGCAGTCAACTGGGTGGATTGCCAGAAGTGTCGTGTCCAAACGCCAAGGCACAGAGACGTGGGCTTTACGTTCCGGTTATTCTCCGAAGTGAATCCTTTCCCTCGCTCCATACGCTGCATGCAGCCAGCATTCTCTTGCGGAGAGAGTGGTCCCCAGGCTTCGGATCTTGTGACCGGCTTTCTTCTCGGGCGCTCTGATTCAGGCGATACGGGGCTGCGACTTGGGCTTGGGGACTTAAGCTCTCCCAGGTCTGCTGGGTGCATACAGTTAGACGCTGAGCCACCCGGCCCGAATGCAGCGTCCACATCCTGCTGGTCCGAGGCCGTGGGGCAGGAGACCTAACCTCGTGGGCATCTTGGACAGCTGACAAGTACCAGTCCCCCCCACACTACTGCCTTGATGTAAAACAGATGTGATCTTCAAAGAAAAGCACGGGAAAACAAAATGTTTTATTGTAACAACGTGTAATCTCGCGACTTCTTTAAGTACATGAGCATTAGCCAGTTATGTGTGAATAGAACTTAATATTTTTTTTTTAAATAGGAAACAGGTATAGAAGTTAATTTATCACTAGGTAAGTGAATGTCTAAAATTACATCTTAAGAACGTAATCTACGGCTAGTGCCTCTGAACTCCTCTGCGATCGTGACCTGAAGCCTGTCGATGCCATGGCAGAGCATGCTGTGCTGGCGGTGGGCACCGTGACCAGTGTAACCCGGGACACATGTGTGGCGCTGTGTGTAAATTCAGAGTGTGCTCTCCGAAATCTCATCTTGAAGAATCTACCCTACGGAAATCACGTTTTTATAGCAAAAATTGTAAACCGTCTGAGTATCCATGCTTGGGAGACTCGCCCGACAGAATGTGGTATGTTACAGTGAGTTTGTGGTACACCCAGTACGGGTTCCATACTCCTGTGTGTTGTCACGTGAGAAAGTAGTTTATAAACGTGTACCTGTCTCTGTCAGTGTCCTGTGATCGTAGGAAAGCGTAGGAGAGCTTCCATACCGAACTAGGCGACCCCAGAGTGTTAGAGGGTGAAGTGAGCCTTCACAGTGTGTTCCAATAAAACCTAGAGCCTCCAGTTCCGGAACAGGGGAGCGGATGCCCTTCTCCCCGTTCTTCCTGCTGGTGTGACGTATGGAGCGCACACAGGGGGGCCGTGAGCGCGGAGGGAAGCAGGCAGGCTCGCAGGGCCCCTGGGACCCCAGGAGTGACGGCGCTCAGTTCCCTGCTGGTCTGCCTCCGGCCCCAGCCGGGGTGCTGGAGAAGCCAGCGGTGAGAAATGCCAGCGGCACGACGAGCCGCAGGACCAGCTGGTGGGACGGGGGACTCCTACGCTTCCGTTCCAGCCCTTCCAAGAAGGTGTGCGTGTCAGTGCAGCGGGTGTGGCCCCATGACGTGCCAGATGGAGGGGCCGGCCAGCGCGACCTTGGCCGTCGCATGCCGCATGTCAGTCTGTCCGGTCGGCCTGTCGTACACCTCAGACTTGAGCGTTAAATTCCGTTCTGTGTCAGTAAAGCTGACGGAGGATCTGTGGCCCCACCCTCTGCCCCAAGGGTCCAGTGGGGACCCTGGACTTGCACCCTTGCCCGGCCATCCGGAGATGACCCAGCTCCCGGTCCGGCAGGTGGAGACCTGACGCGCTGAGCCAGGGCAGGGACGGGGGAAGGGTGGACGCGGCCGCGGGCGAGGGAGGTGCTGGCGCAGACCCACACGCGATGGTGACGCGGAACCACACGCACCGCCAGTGCTGCGCCTCTCAGTGTAGCAGAGCAGCCCGTGGTGAGGGGGTGCCGGGTGGCGGGCACGGGGGCCCCCCTCTGTGTATGTGTGCAGCCTTCTGTGAATCCATGATCCTTTCAAAATCAGTCAGAACAGAACCCAGCCACCCTTACTCAGGCTGCCACATCTGGGAAAGGTCTTCGCTAAGGCTCTGCTGCCCCCAGCGAAAAACGCCACCTGTGTTTGCGGGGTGGCGTGCATCCCCGTAACCACGACGTCCCTTGGTCTTTGCGGGGGAGCGTGCGTCCCTGTAACTGCAACGTCCTTGGGAAAAGCACATTCGCTTTTTTTTTCTGTCATTGCACTCATGTACCTGACGGTTGTTAACTTTTGAAACTCTAGAACTCTCGTCCTGTACTCCTCTAGCATTTCCAGTACCCCGAATACGAACACAGGCCCCACCCGATTCCAGCGGCAGGGATGCGCACTGCTCCCACCGGTCTGTGCTCCTCTGAGGATCAGGGAAGATGACGACTGTGAAAACAGCGGACTTGTAGCGCTCAGTGTCAGACCGTGGAGCGTTCCAGCTGGAGGGTCCGCCCCGCACGACAGAGACGGTGTCCTGGGAGGACGGTCCGGCCTGAGCTCAGAAGGCCCGGGGGTCGCAGAGGATGTGTGACAGAAGCAGCAGCTTGCGTCAGTGCCTGTTCTGCCGGCGTGTTTGCTCTGCACGTGCGGCCATATTTCTCCCAGACGCTCTCTTGCTTCCGTGACCGGGTTTCAGGCCGTGTGTCTATCCCGCCATCGGAGTTGCCGGTGTTGGACGAATGGGGTATTTTTCCCATTCGCTGTGACGTGAGTGCGTTAAATGTTGTGATTGTTCTTGACAGTTTAAAAACCTGTTGAAACGTACCAAACGCAGCCCAAAAGATCTTTCTAGAAATGACTGATACTTTCTCCTACGGTATAATTTGATCTGCTCTGTTTCCTGAAATGCATTGTAACCTTAACTGAATCTGGTCTTTGAACGAAGCCTCATCCCCCTCGACACAAGTTAGCGCGGCACGGAATCTGGTTGCTAGCTAGCAGCCGTCGGACTGAGGCAGGTTGACACGTAGAAGACAGAATTTGTCATCTCAGGATCTGAGTTCTTGTCTCACTAACGTACCGACAGTCTGACCGTATGTGGCTGGTCCACTTTCTTTGTGCCGTATTTACTTCTGCCTGGAGCGGGGACAGTGCTTGCTTGCCCTGGCCGCTCAGCAGGCTGTGGCAAGGGGCGTCCGGCGGGCTGGCACCTTTAAAACCAGGAGCGAAGGGTCTGTGGTTTCTGCGGAGCCCTGCCGTGTGCATGTGCCCAAAGCTTGAAGGGGTAGGAGGCTCAGTACGGCGGGCCCCGCGGCTCCGTGCTGGGGACCTCGGGACGGGGACACCATCAACAGAGCACAGCCCCCGGGCATGCCGGGCCCCCTCCCCGCCAGCCCTGCGGAGCCCAGATTCCCGAGCAAACTCCCGGCCTCTCCAGCCTCTGGATTTGCACCCTCTTCTCTGTCTCCAGCCCTGCCACCACGTCCCTGGTCTCCTAGACCTTCCTCGACTTTGTCCTCCACCGTCACCACCACCGTGCTGATCAGTCACTGTGACCCACGCGGGAGTCCCCAGAACGAAGTCAGGCCCTGGATGCCCTCGGTGACGGGACACTCATCAGTTCTGCAGCCCTCACTGCCATCCTCCTCCAGCGGCTGTGGCCACAGACCCCGCACGTCTGCCCCCCCCCCCCCCCCCCCGTGCTCAGCGTCCCCTGGGAGCAGACCTGCTCTGTGCTCTTCTCTCTGCCTTTGCACCGCAGGGTTCTTGAGCAAAGGGACCCCCAGTCCTCGTGCTTCGGGCTCTTCGTACATGATCTTACTCACTCTGTGCCACAGCTGGGCAAGGTACGTGGTCTCCTCCTTATTTGCAGACACACTGAGTGTGACATTCCTTGGCCCACAGGGAACAAACAGGGCGCACACCCTGATCCGTCAGCCTCCAAAACCCAGTGCACAGCGATGCCTTTAAGGGAGTTTTTTGCCAAACGCATAAATGAATGCCAAGTGTGTTAGAAATCGATGGGAATGTGAGGGTTGATGGTGTTTGGGGAATGGTGGCTGCATCTTGAGGCCGTGCGGCCACCGGAGCCTGTGGCTGATGTAGGAGGAGTGTGGACCCGTCGGGGGAAGGGGAGGCCAGGGGGGATGGGAGGGGGGGGATGTGGACCAGTGGGGAGAGGGAGAGGCCAGGGGGGATGGGAGGGGGGGGGATGTGGACCAGTGGGGAGAGGGAGAGGCCAGGGGGGATGGGAGGGGGGGGATGTGGACCAGTGGGGAGAGGGAGAGGCCAGGGGGGATGGGAGGGGGGGGATGTGGACCAGTGGGGAGACCGGTGGACCGGTTGGGGGAAGGGAGGCCAGCGGGGATGGGGGGGTCCATGTGGCCCAGTGGGGAGAAGGGGAGGCCAGGGGGCATGGGGGCGGGTCCATGTGGACCGGTTGGGGGAGGGTAGGCCGGGGTTGATGGGGGGGTCCATGTGGCCCAGTGGGGAGAAGGGGAGGCCAGGTGGGGATGGGGGTCCATGTGGACCGGTTGGGGGAAGGGGAGTCCAAGGCCATGCTGTGCATCCAGAGCACAGAACAACCATCCTAGAGGAAGAGTGGGAGGAGCTGGGCGCTACAAGATCAGGAGATGGTGGCACCTTAAACTCTAAAAGGTCAGCAAAGCCACAGTCCTAGCAGCGCGGCACCGAACAGACCAGTGGAACAGTCAAGAGCCAAAAACACCCACGCACGTGAACGGCAGGCAGCTAATGTCCAACGAAGGAGACAAGAACACAGGATGGGGAAGAGACTGTCTCTGCAGTAACAGCCTCGTGCAGAAGAAAGTACTGGACCTTTTTCTTATACCCACAAAACTAGCACAGAACTAAAGACCAGAAACTGCAAAAGTTCTAGAGGAAAACACAGGCCGTAATCTCTTTGACCTTGGCCTTAGCAACATTTGTTTGGATCTGTCTCCCCAGGAAAGGGCAGCAAAAACTAAAATAGACCAATGGGATTTCATCAAAGTGAAAAGCTTCTGCACAATGAAGGAAACTGCCAACAAAACGGAAGAGCAACTACTGAATGGGAGGAGGTATTTTCACATCCACCATCTCACAGGGATTAATATCCACAAATATGTAAAGAACTTAGACAACTTAGCATCAAAAAAAATTTTTTTTTAATGGGCAGGGGCGCCTGGGTGGCTCAATCGGTTGAGGGTCCGACTTCGGCTCAGGTCACGATCTCACGGCCCGTGAGTTCGAGCCCCGCGTCAGGCTCTGTGCTGACAGCTTAGAGCCTGGAGCCCGCTTCAGATTCTGTGACTCCCTCTCTCTCTGCCCCTCCCCTGCTCATGGTCTGTCTCCCTCTGTCTCAAAAATAAATAAAAACATTAAAAAAATTTTTTTTAATGGGCAGAAGACACGAATAGACATTTCTCAAAGAAGACACACACCTGGCCAACAGACACATGAAAAGATGCCCCACGTCACTCATCAACAAAACACAAATCAAAACCACGATGAGATACTGCCTCACACCCACCATAATGGCTAAAATCAACAAGTCAGGAAACAACAGATGTTGCTGAGGATGTGGAGAAACGGGGACCTTCTTGTACTGTTGGTGGGAATGCCAACTGTGCGGCCACTCTGGAGAACAGTGTGGAGGTTCCTCAAAAATTTAAAATAGAACTACCATGTGATCAGTAGTCGCACTTTTGGGTATTTAGCCAAAGAAAACAACACGAATTCAGAAAGCCGTGTGCACCCCTGTGTTCCTAGCAGCGTTATTTACAGTGGCCGAGACACAGGCACAGCCCAAGTGTCCACCGACAGATGAATGGTGAGGAAGATGTGTGTATGTACAATACTACTCGGCCATACAAATGAAACCTTGCCATTTGCGACAGTGTGGGTGGATCTAGAGGGTATCATGCCAAGGGAAACAAGTCAGAGAAACTCAAACGTGTGTAATCTAAACAGACAAACAATAGAGAAACAGACTCCCCAGACACAGAGGTGGTGGCCAGAGGGTGAAACAGGTGAAGGGGATGAAGAGGGACAGACCTGCAGTGACAAAATAAGTACGTCCCGGGGGCGAACAGTGCAGCACGGGGAGCGTGGTCGATGGTCCGGTAGTAGCTCCGTATGGCGCCCGGTGGTAACCGCACTTCTGCAGATCATTTTGGGGAGTGCAAAATACTGAATCACTAGACGGTGGCCCTGAAATAGATAGTATATGTCAATTTTACTTCGGTGTTTACGAAGAGAAGAAGGGGTGAACGATTAATACAGAAACAGTAACAGCGCGGAGTGAACTCGCGCTCCCAAGTGCCTGTCCCCGCGGTCCCTGTGGTGTAAGACAGCGAGCGGAGGAGAAGACGCGTCTCTTTACTTGGGGTCTTCTGTGACTTGCATCTAGCGGTTTAAAGACCTAAAGAAATAACAGTTCACTCCTCGCAGGCACTGTCAGGCCATGGTATCCTTCTCTTTGCCACATACATAGAATCGCTGGTAAGAAGTCAGGTTAGGAGAAGAATTACTCGTCACAGTCCCACTTCTGAGCTGCCTCATTACCGCAGCCCTTTGTAAACCAGTCTCACGTTCAGTGTGTATCAGAGAAAAAAACGTCGACAGGAAATTCTCTGATTGTGTCAGTCTGATGAGTAAAACATGTTTTATTAGAGCAACATTAAATAATTTTTCAGAGAACTCATCCAGGCACACATAACAGAGGTGAACTTTGTGCCTATTCTAATAGGAATTAACGTATGATTTCATTGTCTTGATTTCGGATAAGAGAACTGTCGTTTTCATCTCAAATCTCTGATAGAAATCATTTCTAGAACTTCCCTTATTTCATTTGGAGGCTGACTTGTTTTTAATTACGTTGTTTAATGTAAGCCACTATTTTAAGCTAATTCTATTTAATGACGACATAACCCAAAAACTGTACTTCTCACATAATTTTGACTTCAGGAAACTTGGGTTCCATTTATTCAAGGTATTAAAAGGGTTAAAGACAAAGTTTATAAGACAAGCCCCCGTGAGAGTAGCTGCTCTCTGAAATGCATGAAGGTCTGTCGTATGGTGTCCACTCGTGCAGGAGGACTGACGGAGCCACCCCTAACACCGTGACGGGCAGCATGGGCTTTCCTCTGACCTGTCACGTTCAAGTGGCCTCCGTGTCCTGGTGGGAGTTCCGAGTTGGATGACCTATTTTGTCTTGAACGCTAGTTCTCACTAATGTGTGTGGAGTCAGGGTAGATAGGAAAACGCTTTGTATTTTCAATGTCACGTGTGCCAAAGAAAGCAAAAATCAGTTAATATCTTGTGGGTGTCTCGTAGCCGTGTGGAAAGCCCAACTTTTATGATCACCGATCGGCAATGGGGTTGTTCATATTCATGTTTATGACGACCTCAGCCCGTGGGTGATCCTTCCGTGTGCCTTGAAGTAAGTGCAGAAAAGCCCAGGGAGGCTGTGTGACAGCACGTCATTGCAGCACGTGACGAACACGTTCACAGGCGTCCACGTGTCCCCAAGAGCAAGTAAGCAAAAATTATATGCACATGTTCTATGTATATTTTTACATCAAGTGATATATATTCACAGAGTTTGGGGTTTCCAGAGTCATGATGTGTAACAGGGTGAATTTATGTGTCACTTTTAATGAAAACTCACCATGTTTTTGAAATAATGTTCTGTCTCACTGCCTTTCATGAGGTTACTCACTGTATTTGGCTGTATACGTTTCTGATAGGAAGCCAGACCCCGGGAGTCTCATAAACCTGACCTGTGCTCCTCTCCTGACTGCCTTCCTCACACGCCGGGAGTGAAGTACTTACTTGTGCGCAGGCACACGTTAGTGGCGGGCACATGGGGACCGGCAGTCCCCAGGGGTTGACCCCTGACTGTCTCTCTGGAGGGTCCCCCCCCATCTGCGGAGGGCACTGGTCGGAGACCCAGCTCGGGAGAATGTGCCTTCCTGCCCACGTGCTCTCGCCCCACGTGACACAGATGGACGCGAAGGGTTAAACGCATCTGTTTCTGTTCAATGGAAATTATCTAATTTTTCAAAATTGGGTTTTTAAAAAACCAATAGGCCTGCTGATTTGGGACTGGCTGATGTCTTTCTCAGGCGGCGTCCTCAGGTGTGACTCCGGAGACCGGCCGTGTCTTCCCCTTTCCTGCCTGTCTCAGAACGTGCAGGACCCACGTGTGGGCCAGGTCACACACGTGAACTGAAAGGCGGAGTGTGCCCTGTCTTCAGGGAGCCACCGCGGAGGGAGCTAGGACGGACGCTGGCCCTCGGCGGAAGGACAGTTTGGGTGCTGGAATTCCAGAGCGTGCTGAGGGGAAGCCTGAGCAGGGAGGAGAGCATTCGCCCGCGGGTGGAAACGTGGGTGGGCAAGTCTTGTGTTCGGCCTGCTGGCCTCCTGTGTGCGCACTGATTTTCGTCTTCGCCACTCCTGTCGTAGGAACCCTCACCCAGAACGAGATGGTGTTTAAGCGGCTGCACCTGGGGACTGTGTCTTATGGAGCAGACACGATGGACGAGATCCAGGGCCACCTCAGGAATCCGTGCCCGCAGGTGAGCTCGCGCACCCTGGCGCGGACGCGGTCGGTCTGCGGAAGCCAGCCTGAGCTGTTGTGTCCATTCATGCAGAAATCGGCAGACTTCTTTGAATGGCCCAAAATATTCGGTTCTAATTTATAAATCAAGAAGCAGTTTTGGGACTTATTTTATTTTATTACTATTTTTTTAATTTTTTTTAAATGTTTGTTTGTTTGTGAGAAAAAGAGAGAGAGCACAAGCAGGGGAGGGGCAGCGAGAGGGAGACACTGAATCCGAAGCAGGCTCCGGGCTCCGAGCTGTCAGCACAGAGCCCCACGTGAGGCTCGAACTCACAGACGGGAGATCATGACCTGAGTTGAAGTCGGGTGCTTAACCGACTGAGCCCCCCGGGTGCTCCCTCAAATGTGTTTCTTAACAGTCCCTCTGTTTTCCTTCATAATTAATAAGACTTTCTCATATTTTTTTGCCTTTTCAATAAATAGCAGTGGGCACACCGTACCGTGGTGAGCCCGTCGCCCTGTCATCCACGTCAGCAGGTGTCCACGCACAGCGGGTTTTGTTTCATCCATAGCCCTTGTCCTTCACCGTGTTTGTAGTGAACCTCAGATATCACGTTATTCCGTCTGTAAATGTGTGGTCTGTATCTGGATTACGTAAGGACGTTTTTGTGGGAGAGGGGCACATGACCTAAGTCTCGTCTTCTCACTGGGGCCTCAGGAGCTGAGGTTGTGAGAATAGGAATTACTTGCTTTCCCACAAGGTTGCAGCCCAGTAGTCACAGCACCTGCCCGACACTTTGTAGGCGGCGGGATCTGCAAGTGACACGTGTGGTGTGGCCTGGGACGGTCCTGACGCTCCAGGTCCCGACGTCGGGCCCACGGGGCCCTGTGCGTGCACAGATCACAGATCGCGAGCGGAGGGACGGCAGACATAGACCATTTTCCAGAGTTTCTTTCAGGCTGCGTGGTTCCTTCCCACAGACTGTTCCCAGGTGTGTGTTGCGCTCGTGTGGACCCACTGATTCTGTGTAACCGCACCTCACAACCCTGGGGTGTCTGTTTAAGGTCCTCGCACTGAAGGCTGCGGTCGCCATGGAGGACCAGTCTCCGCTTCCGAGGCTGCTTCTCTGCCTCCTCGCCAGTCTTTGGTAGGGTTTAGTCACCACGTAGTATGTCAGGGAGAGGACCAAGTCTCCCGTCCACCAAGGACGAGGGGCTCACGTGTCCGCAGGCTCCTCTGGGCCCCCTGGGAGGCTGTGGACCGTCTGTGTTGACCGTCATGCGTCCGACCTGTCTTCCTCACACCTACCCCGAGTGCTTTCTGCTCTGACCAGATTCCAGTGGACTGTCTGCCTTGTGTTTAGTTTGTGAAAACCTTCTCTTTCTTCTGTAACACTTACTAGAATATCGTATACTTTACTTTCAAGATGCTGTCAGATGAGAACCATGATGCATGTAAGTTTATCGTATGTACTGATCACTTACGCAAGCTCAGGTACAAACTGGAAACCAAACGCTTTACTGAGTTGGACGTCACTCATTTCAAGACAGAGTATTCTGAGTGTTTATTTATTTTGAGAGAGAGAGAGCACGAGCAGGGGTGGGGCAGAGAGAGTGGGAGAGAGAATCCCAGGCAGGGGGATCTATGCGGGACTCGAACTCATGAACCACGAGATCATGACCTGAGCTGAGATCAAGGGTTGGTCGCTTAACTGACTGAGCCACCTGGGTGGCTAAGTATTGTGTAACCTAGAATATTGATTAACAGAAGGAAAATCTAAGAAGGAAAAGGAAAAAAGACTTCTCTTCTAGTAATCTTTGTCTAGTTGGAAATCGTATCGGGGAACATCTTTTTTTAAAAAAATAACTAATTTACATTATCCATTAGTATGATTTTAACAGCTCCAAATAAGCTATTTTAATAGAAGAATCAAAAGCAGAAAGGATAAGTCACTGTATAAAAACAACAAATATTTAATACTTTTTTCCATGTAAGAGTTCTTTTAAAAACCTTTTTTATTAGCTATCTGTTGGTTAGACAGTACTTTTTATGTAAAATTGATTTTATTCCTTAGATTCTGTCTTTTTATTAAGATGATAATAGTCTACCAGGTCCAGTGTAAGGTAACAGATCTTTCGTAATCTGATTGTATTTCCCCACTGGAAGCATTTGGTGATGGAGGGCATAATCTTTAATGGCATTTGTGTGAAATTAAATCATACAGCCATCAATAAACATGACATAATTCATAAGGGGGAGTCGGCCGTGGTCTCTGCTGTGACGCAGTCATGTGAGCAGCACGCAGATGTGGGTCTGAGTGCCAGCTGCTGTGCCGAACAGGCAAACCCTTCATTAGACAACCCTGTAATTTGATGGGCAGAATGTTCATGGTTCAGCGGCTCTACACGTGCCGTCCAAGAGCGGGAGACTCACTGTCTCGGGAGGACTCACGAGCGGCTGTGAACTTAACTGAGGAATGTCTGAGGTCCTATTGGTGGCGGGGGGGGGGCATCCTCCTCCAGGATGGGGGACAGTGAGCAGCCGCCCGCCTCGCTGGCGAAGGTGAGCTTCCCCGGACACGGCTCAGTGCGACAAGAGCCAAACACGGTGTAAATGGGGAGTCACCTCGAGAGGGCACGATTTTGAAATCTGACACGGGGATCATTCTTCCTCAGAACGCAGTGTTTATTGTGTGTAATGATTGTTAAGCACGAAATCAGACCCTAACTTCAGAGGCTGTCACGAGATGGATTAATTTATCGTACTAAAGGAAGATTCATAAGCATTTTCCTCCTGCTTTTAGCTTTATACCCCTTGAGATACGGCACTTTTAAAGAAAAGTGAGAGCACTTACAAGTCTAGTGTTTGTTCTTCAACGAACCCCATCGTTAGAGGGAGGATCAGCATGAGTTATTAAGGACTTAGCAAGTTAATGCCGTGGCTCAAGTGAATCTAGTCAAAGGAAACACCCAGATTTTAAGTATTGAAACAAATATTTTGGTATGTATGACAACTGTAGTAATAGCTGTTCTGTAGAAGGGAATCCGAATCAAACCACATAATCAAATGGAGCTACTTTCCTTCCTTCCTTCCTTCCTTCCTTCCTTCCTTCCTTCCTTCCTTCCTTCCTTCCTTCTTTGTTTCTTCTTTCTTTCTTTCTTTCTTTCTTTCTTTCTTTCTTTCTTTCTTTCTTTCTTCCTTCCTTCCTTCCTTCCTTCCTTCCTTCCTTCCTTCCTCTTTTTCTTTCTTCTTTGTTTCTTCTTCCTTCCTTCCTTCCTTCTTCTTTCTTTGTTCTTTCTTTCTTTCTTTCTTTCTTTCTTCATTTCCTCTTTCTTTATCTTTCTTTCTTTCCTCTTTCTTTGTTTCTTCCTTCCTTTCTTCCTTTCTTCTTTCTTCGTTTCTTCTTTGTTTCTTCCTTTCTTCCTTTCTTCTTTCTTTGTTTCTTCTTTCTTTCTTTCTTTCTTTCTTTCTTTCTTTCTTTCTTTCTTTTTCTTTCTTTTTGGTATTTTATTTTAGAGAGATTGAGAACATATACATGAGCAGGGGAGAGGAGTAGAGGGAGAGAGAGAGAATCTCAAGCAGGCTCCAGGCCCAGCACAGAGCCCAGCGTGGGGCTCGATCCCATGACCTGAGCCAAAATCAAGAGTTGGACACTCGACCGAGCCACCCAGGCGCCCCAAGCTGCTTTTCCTATCCCTAGCTAACTAGCTTATAAAAATAGCATATGCTAATAACTCCAGCATCAACTATATTGTATTTTCAACTTTATGACATTCTGTATTTTACCAGATGCAGTCCCAGGCTGGCGGAAACAATGCCAGTTCAACGCCCCCGAGAAAAGCCCAGTCTTCAGCTCCCAAAGTCAGAAAAAGTGTCAGCAGCCGAGTGCACGAAGCGGTGAAGGCCATCGCGCTGTGCCACAACGTGAGCCCCGTGTACGAGTCCCGAGCCGGTGTGGGCGGGGAGGCCGAGTACGCCGAGGCAGATCAGGACTTCAGCGACGGGAACCGGACCTACCAGGCCGCCAGCCCGGACGAGGTCAGTCGGGGCCGGGCCTCTTGGAGAATCAGAGTACAGAACTCATCACCTTGGGTTTCAGTCGGGCGCAGAAGGCGCGAGAATGAGTTCTCTCACGGGGTGAGAGGCGAGCTTTACCATAGTTCTAGCAGGCCTTAGCTACGGGCCAGGGGCCACGCGGCTCTTCCCGGCTGGCAGCCCCTGGCGTCAGGGTCCTTTCCAAGACGGGCCCTTGGTCTCAGTGTGTCCACATCTCCCAGAAAGTCTAAGTCCGTTACCGGAAAGCACGTGAGAGAATCCAGAACTTTTGTGACCAAGTCCCATCTTCCTGAAGCTGCTGAGACTGGGGCTGTTCCTGCCTCGTCGTCCTCTCTCTCCTCCAAGTAAATTTCCAGGGCTTTTTGGGTTTTTTCTTTTTGTTCTTTTGCCAGAATTGAGATATAGTGTATCTATTTCAAAAGAGAATTGGGATGCAAATCGTCTCAAAACTCTGCAGAAGACAAACGAAACAGTAAAATCCTAAATGCAGTAAATTAGTCATTTCTAACTTTGCATCATTTTTTGATTTTTAGATTGTTAAATTAATTTGTCCAATTCCTGTACAGCCAGTATATTTTAAACACAGTTCTCTTATGTATTGTTTTCTACTCCGGGTTCTTCAGAGATGATTCTGTCATCAAACCGTGGAAGCAAACAAGTTTCTTTACCTGCTAAAACTGGATAATACAATAACCTTCAATCACAGGGTGTTTTAACCTTTATTTATTTTTGAGAGAGAGAGAGAGAGAGAGACAGAGCATGAGCGGGGGAAGGGCAGAGAGAGAGGGAGACACCGAACCCGAAGTGGCTCCAGGCTCCGAGCTGTTGGGGCCCAAACTCACAGACCTGAGAGCATGAGATCATGACCTGAGCCGAAGTCAGGGGCTCAACTGACTGAGCCACCCAGGCGCCCCCAAATCACAGTTTTTTTTAAAAAGTCTGATGTTTTAAAGAGAGGAGCCTGGTGATTCTCGTTATCAAGGTTATTTCAGACGAACGGGGTCCTTCCACTGTAATAACATCACTGCAGGGAAACTGGGCGTCGCTTTACTGCCAGGGTGTCAGCATCGGGGAGCTGGTGAGGCCGCGGACGCTCAGGGCCACATTGTGCAGCCGGGAACGGGAAGTGGCGGGTGCTCCCACACGTACCCCGCAGAGCCTGGAACCATTGCACCCTGTTTCAGTGATTAAAATCAGTCAGGAAGTCACAAGGTAAGCGGTGAGTTTAAAGTGTTAGGAAAGGCGTCCCGGGAGTAACGGCCGAGCCAGCTTGTGGCCGCGGGCAGAGAGGACCGTGCAGCCTGTGTTGCGGGGCCGAACGGAGGAGCCCTGGCCAGGCTGGCACGTCTAGAAGGGGCTTGTGTCCTCTCCCTGCAGCGGGAGAAGGCGGGTTGTGACCGTCCTGACGTGTCTCGTTCCCAGAGGTGCCCTCAGCCCTTGTCTGTGGCCTCCTGGGGCGCCACGGGTGGACACATCGGCACCCTTGATCCTGTCTGCACATCAGGTGCGCTCACACCTCGATTGTCTTTTTTCTGTTTTGTTTATCTGCCTTTTTCTGCACACAGGGCTCAGTTCCACCGGTGATTGTTGGGTGGGCCTCGTGGGGCTGGACGCTTCTCCATTCTGGGGATGCGCTGAGGTGCACCCACGGCTGAGAGCCCCCGGGTCCTGGCCGTCTTCCCGTGGCCCCTCCCAGGGCGTGCTGCCAGCGCCCGAGCCAGGAGCCAGGTGGGCCAGTGGTCTGAGCGGTTCCTGGGCAGCGCCCCCCGAGGGTCCCCCATTGGAAACAAAGACGTGACTTCATAGTGATGAAAACAGCACCTACAGATTTGTGGTGTTTTACAAAGCTTTATGCACTGCTGTATTTTCCGGAAACCAAATTCATTTTTGCGGATTTGGTTACATTGGCATTTCTTCGATTATTTAGTCAAGAAATTATCTGATAGTAACCAGAACAAACTAAGTTAGAAATTAGGGCAACACGTCATTTCTCGTGTAAGAGCTTAAAGGCGGTGAGAAACCAGCCAAAAAGGTAGAAGTTGGGTTGTTTTCCTTTCGCCGTGGGAAGCCCAGACCAGGGCCGCTGCTCCTCTCCCCCCTCAAACTCACGCCTGGAGGCCCCTCCTGGTGTCTGTGCCCACACCCGCACGTCCTCCCTCCTGTGGCCGCTGTCGCGTCCCTCGCACCCCTTCCCTGCAGGGTCCTCCCACGGGCGCCCCGAGTGCCGCACCCCGACTTCTGCCCGGGCGTTTTCGCCTGCGCCCACCAGGCACCCCGTCCTTGGTTCTCGTTGATGAGGACGAGATAAAGGGAGCCCTTACTGTTTCATAAGCACCGTTACTGTTGGACGGCTTTACAGTAACTCTGTTGCTCTTGGGATTACTCGGTTTTCTTACACTGAAAAGAATGAGAAAGGCTGAAGACAAAGCAGGGTCTCAAATCCGCTTGATCCTGAACCATTACCTCCACGGTGTCCTGTCTGGGTCACCCTCTGGCACATCCTGGGCACAGGGTACGTGGTGCTGCAGGGGTGTGGGGGGCAGGCTGTGCTCTTACTGTGCCTCCTGGGACCCTCGTCTTCCTTCTCGGGTGTGTGGGTCTCAGCCAGGCCCCCCTCCCCACTGCGGATGTGGGGTGCACAGATCTCGGCCGGGACCCCTCTACTTGCAAATATGGGGTGTACAGGTCTCAGCCGAGCCCCCCCCCTCTTCCGTGGGTGTGGAATGCACAAGTCTCAGCTAGGCCCCCCCCCCCCCTGCGGATGTGGGGTGCACAGATCTCGGCCGGGCCCCGAGGCCCAGGCCGTGCAGGGAGGTGTGGGGAGCAGACCTTGGTAATTATCTAGAAACCAGTCTCCTGGCAATATCGGGCCATGACATCAAGTGGGAACCAGAGCCCTGGGGTTTGTAGCCTTTCCCTTTTCGATACCTAATGAACTGTGATGACTGACTGCATCTTTTTGTGAGTCACAGTGTCACCCCGCCCTCTCATTTGGGGGGTATTGGCTCAGGCTGTGAACGTTGGATTAGCGGCGGTGCTGTGGGTTGTCGAGAAGCTCGAGAGTGTAGCTTGTTGTGTACGGAGGAGACTGGGTGTGTACAGGACCAGGCCCCCCACTCCCTCAGGCACAGCCGCCTCCGGGTGTCAGCGTCCTGTAACACCGGGAGTGTTACATTCTGTACGTAGACGTAAGAATCTGGTGCGTGTGTGCGTGTGTGTGTGTGCGCGCGCACATATGTGTATTTGGTAACAGGAAACGTAGGAGAAACTATAAGATGAATAGCTAAGATTTATAAGATCTAGAAGTTGCCGTCTCAGCATTCCGGTGGACACTTGGAGACAAGTGTAGGCCACTGGTGACTGCTCTGTAAAGGAAATGGACCACATTCCTTTTCATGTAAGGAAAGGGTTGAATACATCGTGTTCTGTATTATAACATGCTAGAAATTGTCAAGAATCCCGTTTGATTATGGATTAAGAATTATTTCTCAGTCTTAAGCACAGGAAGCTGAGACCACCGATGTTTCTCAAGAAAAATTGTATTTGTTTTAAAAATATTATATTACATATTTCACCTTAATACCTGCCAAAAAGAAATACGAATTTCCTGAAACTACATGGGATTTTTGGGGTGCCTGGGTGGCTTAGTTGGTCGAGCATCTGAATCTTGATTTCGTCTCAGGTCATGATCCCAGCATTGTGGGATCGAGCCCCACGTCAGGCTCCGTGCTGAGCGTGGAGCCTGCTTGGGATTCTCTCTCTCCCTCCCTCCCCCGCACTCCCTCACCGCTACCTCTCTCCCCTCCTCGCTGTCTCTAAAAAGAAAGAAAGGAGGAAAAGAAGGAAGGAAGAAAAAATACATAGGGTTTTTTATCTTTGTTTTTTTATATAAGTCCTAACACTTTTTAAATCTTAAATTAGGGATTCACAGTAGAGAGGGATTTCGTTGATTCCAAGATTACGAGAACTAAATAGAACTGCTAATCTTATAATTAAATTTTTTACTTGTTTACAATTTTCCTTCTACTTTGGAGATTGGGCAATGATTAGAAGTAGCAGCATGTTAAATAACTTAAAAAAATCCCTAACAGATTTTAAATCTGAAAATGAAAAAATAGACTTTGTCATAATTTTTAAAGAGCTTTATTGATGCAGTGTTTGCAAATCCCCGAGGCCCAAGGAAAATCATCTAAATGGTTCATTATTTAGCTTATTGAACTTTGCTGCAGTTAGGTTGACGGATGATGGCAGTGTTCCCAATCACCAAAGCACCGTTTTAAAAGCATTTTTTATTGAATAAAGTGCTTAGAATATTGCACCCTGGAGCTTTGTTCAGGGAAATGGCTCAATTGATGGTTTCTGTCTGACCTCAGCGTTGACCTATCACAACATGTGTGGTTAATAAGCAATGCTATCGCTTGGGAGCTTTGTAGCAGATTCTGCGTCAGCGCTCCGCCCTCACGGTCCCTGCGTACTCACGGCTCTCGCGTCCTCTTTGTCTTTCGAAAGGACGCGCTGAAGTCGAACGTTCCTGTGTCCGAGTCTGACGTCACAGTTGCATTTCCTCACAACAGAAGCGGCCTTCCTTTCCATTTTCCTGCAAACAGAGGGTCTTTTCCCTCCCTGCAGGTGTGCACAAGTGAATGTTTCATACAAATAATTGCATTCTGGGGCAGCTCATGTTAAACTGAGGTGCAGTCACTGAATACTTGTGGCGACGTGTGGTCGTGGAACGTGGGTGATACTTTAAGGTGCGGCAGGTGGCAGTGCTGGAGTGTCAGCAGCTCGTCTTGTATTCATCCCGTGGAGCCCCGATGCCCTGTCCTGTTCCTTATGATAAGTGATCAACGGTTCATTTTCTCTACGAGAGTAGAAAGTTTCACTTGCCCGTCGCTTTGTCTCTACAGCGTCAGCAGAGCAAATTGCAGCTTAGTGAACGGTGGGCGTTGCCTGGAAATCCCTGGACAGAGTTGCAACCCAGCCCCCTCCAGCTGTCCTATGTCCAGCGCAGGTAGAGGAAGCCAGGACCCTGAATGTCACGAGCAGTCCTGGCGGGTACGAGCTCAGTGGGCAGAGCCTTGGCGTTGGAAGGTTGTCAACTCAAGCAATCAGGGCATATGGTGACACAAACCTTGAAGGGCTCTGGTGTCTTTTGGTCCAAAAAGATCAGTCGGCTGTGACTTTAAGGACTGCTGACTTCTGAACACTAGCTACTCGCTAGCAATGTTCTTGTCCGCACCGTGGCCTCATCCTGCACGTAGGCGAGGTCTGCATTTGCATATTATTTTCAGGTGTAGATGTTAGCTCCTCACCTGGACATTTCTTGGTAAGACTCGGCTAAAATTTATGCCAGACTACAAGTGGATTATTTAAATATAGAAGAATATCGCCTCCTTACTGGCACTGCTTCTGGACTTACCAAAGCGAGCCGTCCCGCGCATGGTGGGCTCTCGTTTTACACTCACTGTGTCGCGGGTGCTCCTCGCAGTGGGACGGACCGTGGCGCTTGTCAGCACGTGTGGGCTCAGGTCCCTGTCAGCGTCGGAAGCCCTGCTCTCAGGAGCAGCAGAGAAGGCGCACGCACGGCCCGCCGTGACTGTTGGGGGCAGTTTTTCCAGGTGACCAGCTTGCCTCTCGTGTTTGTGACTCCATTCGGTTATGAGCGTGCTGGTGGGACCGCAGTGGAAGATGTGTGGGTCAGTGATCGGGTTACGATTTCAAAGGTGCCTGGTAAGAAATGCATCCCTGAGCAGAACTGCCAGGTGTGTGTGTAACTGCCAAGAGGAGAAAAGTAACGTCCCCCAAGCTTTTCGTTAGTAATAGCACAGAAGTTTCTGGATAATGGAATCGTAGGGAAAAATTAGTGATCAGACCTTGCCTCATATTCTGTTTCTCTCATGCGGTAGGACCCTGGGAATACTTTCCTGTACTGGCTCCTGAGCATGGAGAGGTGACAATGTGTTCATAAGTTGCCCGTGACAAGGGTTGGATGTCACTAAGCGGCCTGTGGCTGACATTTAGCCCAGGCTTCCTCCAAATGCAGTTTTTATATTCACGTTTCAAGTCTCTTTACCCTTGTATTATTGTCAGTAGTCACATTATTAGAAATTTCTGTAAGCTCGGTAATCCTAGAAATAGTCATTTGAAATGTGAGCCTCTAAGCTCTGAGCTCTCTTCACATATCAGAGGAATACCTCTGAGGATCACATCCTAGTACGTCAGCAGCCGCTTCCATAGGAACATGGCAGCACCCGAGGAAGATGTGACAAACTAACCCCCGACGTTTTATTCATGTAGTGACAAGGCTGCCCGACCAGATGAGATCACGTGGAGACCGAAACTTTCTTACTAAGGAGCCCACACCTGAGTGCCAGGAAGGTTTCGTGTTCTGTGGGCCACGGATACGGGAGCCGGGGTGCTAGGTGGCCCACACCATCACTGAGAGCACCCCCCAGGGAACAGGGAAAGCCGCGTGCCCTGCTTCTGCCCACGGAGAGGGCCTCACCGGGGTAGCGGGCAGCAGCGCGTGACCTGCTCCTGAGACAGATTCTGAGCCGGAGACCTGACAATTTCTATCCACCCTCAGCAGCTTTGTGTGTACGTCCTGTTAGTGTAGGGAATAGGACCCGAGAGAAGCCATGGTCAGGAGAGGCCAGGGACACGGCGTGACCTCCGTGGGGACACCGAACAGCTCCTGCTCGCGCCGTAGCAGGTGCAGTCCGCAGATGAAAGTCCGCTTCTGCCAGAGGGCATCCTGCCGAGCACCCTGCAAGCCAAGCTGGAGGCTGTGCTCACCCGTAAGGAGAAGTAAGTGAGCTTGCATCCAAGTAAACAATTCAGAAGACAAAACAAAACCGAAGGAAATGAAAGGAAAGGAAAACAAAAAGGAATGGCTGAGAAGGCAATAAATTCAAAAGCTACATAAAATGGAAAAATGACTGGCAAAATTAGTAAATAATACCAGTGAATGCAGACTAAGCATACACACAAAATTTGCACGTGAGGAGTGTATACCAGACAAACAGGCTTGAGTTTTTGTGAGTGTATTGAACAGCCCCAATGCTAATATTTTTGAAAAGCTCACTAAGTAACCATGTTCGGGAAAAATATAAATTAGCCAAGTGGAGTCTAAAACACCTAAAACCTGAGTAGACCAGAAACAAAATTCAAAAAGTTGCCAAAACCACTTTGGACCAGACAGTTTTATAGGCCAGTTCTTTTAAGCCAAAAATAAATCCCACCCAAAACTTTTCTGGAACAAGGAAAATAGTACAAAGCCTTCTAAGTCATTTCATAAGGCCAACTTACTCCTAAGTTCTAAAATCTGATCAAGACACACAGTATAAATATACACACAGTAAAAAAGGCACTCAGAGATAAATCTTATAAACAAAGATCCAGAAATCCTGTAAGGCCAACAAAGCTACAGTACTACTCAATGACTGTGACCAGGTGACCTCTTCCCCAGGGATACAAGAACGACTGACTAGGAGATGTGTCCGTACGGCTCTGTAGAAGTTGAAAGCCACTTGATAATCTCACTTCCATTAGAGACTTTTAAAAAGGCATTTAAGTTAAAACCCAGTACCCATTCCAGATCAAAACAGACACACTAGCTTCCTCTCCAAATCCAGCAATAGTCCATTGAAACCAGACAGATCTTTCTTAACGTGATCTGTGCTACCTGTCTTAAACCAATACTCACCGTCACACTGGATAGACTGTGCAGTCCTTCCCAAGCGAAGGATTAAACAAAGATGTTTGCTAACATCAATGCCATTTCATACTGTCTGTCCCAGATGCTCTATCCAGACAGCATGGCAGGGAAAAATCATCACAGTTATTACAAGAAAATAAAATTACCCCTTAGACATGGTGTGACTGTATATCTAGGCAAGGATTCAGGAGACCCCAATAAAAATGCACAAACCCATACACTCTTCTGTATCGACCACAGCCTGTTACGTTGAAGACAGTGTCCCGTTCACGAAACCACAACAATAAAAATATTTAATCATGAACCTAAGTAGGAACATGTCGTGCGGATGGAAACAACTAATTTTAAAGCTAGACTTTAAAGCACACTTATTAATGCTTTACCTACACTCTTCATCTTCTCTGAAAGAGGTGTCCTCGTTTATGAACAGAAGTAAGCACAGAAATTGCTGGCATCTCATCCAAGGCCAAGGGAAGTTTTGTTTTTAATGCCAGAATCATGGTTCTTTCTGGTCATTATCAGCCCTGGACCGCCTTTGGACACATTTGAGGAGTTCTAGACCCCCCCGATGTCTAGATTTCTCCCCAACCTACTGAAACTAAATCTGCAGAATCAAAAATCCTTCTGTTGTTCCTTATATTGTTTCTAGTTTGTCTGTTTTAAAAACAGTTTATTTCAGGGCACCTGGGTGGCTCAGTCAGTTAAGTGTCCGACTTCAGCTCAGGTCATGATCTCACAGCTCGTGAGTTCGAGCCCCGCGTCGGGCTCTGTGCTGACAGCTTGGAGCCTGGAGCCTGCTTCGGATTCTGTGTTTCCCTCTCTCTCTGCCCCTCCCATGCTCATGCTCTGTCTCTCCCTCTCTCAAAAATAAATAAACATTAAAAAAATTTTTTTAAACAGTTTATTTCACTGTTAAGGTTGCAATATACGTTGCTTACTAAATTAAGTAGATGCACATCATCCCGTTAGACTGTTCTATGCATCTGCCTTTTGCCAGTGCAGAAGAGCCTCCCGTGAAGCGCACTGCTGCAGGGGCCCAGAAACCACGTACCCGTGTTGGCCTCAGTTGCCCAGCAAAAGAACAGGGCGTATGCTCATGTGGATATCAGTAATTTCTCCTCCTCTCCCCCAGCTCTCTCACAGTTACTGAAAACACCCAGAGCCATCACAGCTCTTGTACCTAGTCAAGAAATTTCATTTGCGATTACACACCTTTCCACGTCCAGGGCTAGGTGGCTTCAGGTGAATTCTACCAAATGTTTAAGAGGAAACAATACCAATTCTGTACAAACTCTTCTGGAATACAACAGGGGAAGAAACGCTTCTCTGGTGGTAAAGTGATACTGATACCAGACAAAGGCATTATGAGAAACTGGAAACGTAATCACTTATGAACGTAGACGCAAAACTCTGTTACAAAGTAGGAGTGGATAAAGCCTGGCAACAAATAAAAAAGGTAATACATCATGATCAAGTGGGGCTTATTCCAGGAATGCAAGGTTGGTTCAACTGTGATGAATCAATCAATCAGTATAATTTATCTACAGGACAAAGGGGAAAATCCGTATGATCATTTCAGTAGCTTCAGGGGGAAAAACACTCTTGACTGAAATCAAACATCCATTCCTAATAAAATCTCTCCGTAAACTAGAAGTAAAAGAATTTGTTCAACCTAATAAGGGGCATGTGTGAAGAATCCTGTCGTTAGCGTGATACTTAATACTTAACAACAAAAAGTAAAGGTGGGGTGCCTGGGTGGCTCTGTCGGTTAAGCGAGCACCTCTTGGTTTCAGCTCAGGTCATGATCTCACAGTTCACGGGTTCAAGCGCCGCGTGGGGCTCTGCACTGAGTGCACAGAGTCTGCTTGGGATTTTTTCTGCCTCTCTCTGCCCCACCCACCCCCCAAATAAAGAAACATTTTACAGTAATAATAAGACCTTAAGAATAAGGCTTGGTGCTTCCTTCAGATGACTGGCGTCTTGTGGGTGAAGAAATGGTCTAAAGGCGGACTGGTAACTTCCAGGGAGACCGTCGTTTCTTAGCTCCCGGCCCCGGTGATGCTGGTGGGGGGGGGGGGGGGTTGCTCACCAGTCTCCTCCCAGAACTGGGGAGAGTGCCTCACACAAGCAGGTGCTCAGAAGAGCCCCATTTATGCACTGGCACCTGTGTCAGGTGCCCCAGCAGCTTTCCACTCCTAAGTCGCTCCGGGTAAGAGACCATCCGCTCTCTGTGGCTGGAGGACCGTCCCGTGCTGGCCACACGAGCGCCTCCGGCGTGGAAGTCCCAGATGTGCTGCGGGTTGGGGTGCGGGACGTGACCAACAAGCAGACCCCCACACGTGTAAGTGTAGGTCGTCACGATGGCCACTCAGAGAAGAGTGGGTACACCCAGAGGAGCACAGGGGAGGGAGCCAGGACGCAGCACCTTAGGCAGCCCAGGGAACCTTCCGGAGCAGGGGAGGCGGGAGAGAAGGCCTGCTGTGGCATGGTGGAGAGGGGGCGTTGGGCCGGCTCGCCACGCCAGCCCTGAGCACAGACCTGGGACGGGCAGAGGCTGGGGGTCCATGGGTTGGTTCCAAGTGGAGTGTCCGCGTCTGTCGCCACACCTCCCTGGGCAGAAGCCAGGTGGCCATTCCCGCACAGCAGGGCTGTGGCTGCAGCACTCTCACCGTGTGTGTGCGTGCGTGTACATGTGCGTGTGTGCATGTGTGCGTGTGCATGTGTGCGGTTATGGTCTCCAGCCCTCACGCTTGTAGCCCCCCCTCGCGTCCCTCATACAGCAGGCGAGGCTTGCAGGCTTTCAAAGAGGACGTGTGTTTTAACTGCTTACGTGTCTTTAGGAAGAAAACAGAGCCAAACGCCAACGCCTCTGAAATTTTAGTTAATTTCTACATTTAATATCGCTGGATTTAAGCTGTTTCTAGGAGGCCTTCTGGATAAACACTACTGCTCTCTTGCAGAAATGAGAGAGTTGGTATGAATCCGACCAGGTCCCCTGCACTCCCAATGTGCTCTGAGACGAGGTGGGAAAGCTCAAGGCCGGAGCGAGACCCTCTGTTCACCCTTCACTGAGCAACTCGCATTAGGGCGGTGATTAAGGGATCTGTCTTGTGAAAGGGGTCACACTCCTGGTTGGCGTCACGTGGAGACTTAGTCCTCGAAACGATGATGATTAAAAACAGTTGTATGGGCACCTGCACTGACGTGACGCGGTTACAAGCCGCTCCCTGAGGCGGGTTGTGCGGGCACGCGTACAGTAAATGGCACACGGGTGCGAGTCCTCCGGTAGAGCCTGAAGTCCTGACTGGGGGGCCCCAAGGAGGTGATGGGGCGTTGGCAGGAAGAGACACTTGACGGGTCAGAACGTCACAGTTGCCCTTCACCTGGGGAGTGTGGGGCCATTTGCAGTTTATATCGAAGTTTTATAGGAAAAGCGTGTCCAGTGTGCGCTTCCTTTCCCACCCAAGGTGGGCTGCAGAACCCACGTTCCCCCCTGCTCCTCTTGTGACGGCCCCGTGTCTCTGGGGTGCTCTGAATCAGTGCCGTGTTATCCGTGGCGTGGTTTTAGGATCTTGGCAAACTCGAGGAGCCCAGTAACACACTTGAAAACCAGACGATGTGAGTTCTAACGCGAGCTGCACAGTGACTCTGGTTAACGCTCAACACGCCTACAGGATGCCGGACTGCCCTCCAGCCCGGCCGCTCAGCTCAGGAGCAGGAAGGCCCACACGCGTCCCTGTGCCTGCACACACGCCCAGAGCAGGGCCGGGGTGCGGGAGGTAGAAAAAATGCAGACTGCTCCTGGGGTGTGGGTCGGGAGTGTGGGGGCTCGCCCAGCCCTCGGAGGGTCTGCCCTGCCATCCTCTGCAGCGGAGAGTGGCCACCGGGTGGAAAAGCGTGGCGGGGAGGCCACCGTGGCTGCCCCGCCCCAGCCAGTATGGCCGGCGAGACCACCAAGCCTTTGCTCGGCAGCCTGTGTGCCTGGACTGCGTGGGGGGCCGAGTCGGTCCACCCCTGCCGTGGGCAGGAGCCGAGAGCGTGTGAGCGCTTCCTGCCACGGGAAGACCCGCCTGCCCGCCCGCCCGCTTTCAGGTCTGCGGCGTGGGGCTGTGCCGCCTCGGCCTTTCCCCCTGGTCACCCGGGTTCAGACACGTAGGTCTTTCCCAGGATCAGAGGTGTGCCCTTTCCAGATGGCTTCTACTTATTTTTAAAAGGCAGTGAGAAATCCCAAATCCAGTTCAAAGGTTATTTTTCCTCTTTTTATTGTCCACCCAGGGCAGTGCCACGTAACGTCCGGGCCTCACTACTCGGCTTTTCCGTTCTCTGCGCGGCCCGGGGCCCCTGCTCCCGCCCTGGCTGGGCTCGCTGGGCTCGGGGAGACTCACCTGGAGGGGTGTGCTGGCGTTTGCTGGACCCCTGCTCCGCACGCGGTCCGCACAGGGCTCCTGCCAGGCAGGGTCTGCAAAACCTCCCTCGGTTTGGTGGTCACTGGCAGGAGGACTGTGCTCAGCTATCAGACCGGCCCCGGCTGTGACCACGGAGGGACAAAGATTAAGATCTACCAGGGAACCCATGGCACAGCTGCACAGGCCGGGGTCCCCCAGAGACCTGCCGTGCGCTCCCGCTCGCCCCCGCCCCGAGGGTTGTGTGCACCGTGCTTACTTCTCCAGCGTGTCGTGTGACGTGTGCACGGCACCACCAGGGCCGGAAGGCCACTGAGCCTCGGCATCAGGGTTTTTACTGGGCTCTTTCACGCAGACATGGTTGACCCCACATGGCTGACCTGTTTCCTGCCTCTGCAGAGGTCGGGGTGACCATAAGCCCAGCACCCCTCCATAAGGCACACTGATGGTGCAGACCGTGTGCAGCCCACTCCAGGGCCCGTTACCGTGGTGGGGACACCCGCCCCCAGGAACAGAGCCCACAGTCCTCCCTGCACGATGAGGCAGTTGCCCCTAAGCAGGGCAGTGTTCTGGCCTTCCATTGACTCCCCGGCAGAGGTGAGGGGTCACAGCATACTGTCCTGCCTCTGACCCCGTTGGCGGTGGCTTTGGTGGGCAGGTTCCACTAACAAAACGTGAAAATCACGAACAAGTCCTGTCGACACAACAGTCTCTCACAGTATTGGACAGACATTAAGCGTTCGCTTTGTGACTGTTCGTATAATTTACGTTCTGGAAAGGAAGAACAGTGATCTTACTGAAATAGTTCATCAAGTAGACAAAAGTAAACATCTGCTCATTTGCTTTATTTCCCCCAAAAGGGGGAGAAGCATCAGTTGCACGTGGGCAGTGGGGGCTTCAGGCGCACAGCAGGTAAAACGCTAGGTGATCCCACGAACAGCGTGCTCCCAAAAGGCAGCAGGAGTGAGTCCAGCACTTGAGACGTGGTCTGACCAGCCCAAATGTAATTCACACTGAGGGCTTCTGACTTATTCTTGGTTTAGGTTTTGCCTTACCAGTTTAAATTCAGTACTCTAGCCTGTTGGGCACATTGTCGAATTCGATCCGAGGTTTTGGTGAGCAAGCGGGTCTCCCCTGTGTAAGGACCCAGGCACAGAGAAGGTCAAGGTACACACAGCAGGAAAGGCTCAAGGTCAGAATTTCCCCTTCAGCGGGACGCTTCCCAGCAGTGACCGCTGCGCCACGGGGCAGCCCCCCGACCCGGGGCGTCCGTGAGACGGCCTGTGTGCAGGGCCGGCCGGCGCGTGGACGGGTTCTCCTTCTGGACGTCAGAGCCGATTGCGCAGTGCTGCTCACACAAGATGGTGGTTCTGCACCGTTGACTCTCTAGCTGGCGACCTAATCCGTAACATGGTACTGTTGCTAATGCTGTGACTTCACTAATTTAAACGGAACTTGTGTTTTTAAGGGGAAAATCGGGGAGGAGAAATTTGCACCCCGCACGTAGCCGTTCCCGCCTCAGCAAGCAGACTGTGCCCCACGGGGGGTTGGGGACCAGGCGTGGGCAGTGGGGCCGGGCAAGGGGGCAGGAAGTCTCCCCTCAGGCACCGGGTGCTGACGGGCCACAGCGTCGGAGCGCAGCTTGCGCACGGCGGGCCACCTTCGGTCCGGTCAAAAATGAGACCTCTGTGTCCCATCCTTGGGAGTAGGAGGTGGCACCACGGTCACTGCCTGTGTCTGGCATTCAGACGCCGAGCCCGGGTGAGAAAGTTGCTCTGAGCCCTCGGCCTTTCTTCTAGGAATGCGTTACTATCTGCAAAGTGATCCAGTAACGCGGGGTCGTTATTACTGTTTCCCTCCCAATCCCGCTTTTCTGAAATTGTTCCGTTCCGTTCACTGTGGGCTGACTCTACCAGGTAATCTTTGTAAAAGACTTTGTAAAAGATGCAAAATTTCTGCCACGTGAATTCTGGTGCATTGACCTATGTTACTTATTTAAAAAAAAAAAAAAAATTATTTTAAACCGTGTGTCTTTACTACCCTGAAATTTTACCCCCTACCTGTCTGTTTGGCTCCTTTACGAGATCCTAACATTTGGGGAAATAAAGCCCACCCACCCCCCGACCCCGTGAAGGAGACGGACTGGTGTCTGTCAGGGATTTCTTTACGACCAGCCCGTGGAGCGTGGCCGTCGTGCCCCGAACCAGCCGCCCGGCGGTAGTTCCTGCCAGCACAGCACAGGCGACTCGTGCTCTTGGCTGTGTTCCGGAACATGTGCCGTCCCAGATGACCCTTCACTTCCACGTTCTCCTGCCTTCCTGTCTCTGGCCACTCACGGCCTCCCCAGCACGCACTGGAGCAAACAGCCCCTCACCCTCAGTTGGCGGTTGTGCTGGAGTCTTCCTGTAGTTAGAAGTGTGGGGGCCACCTAGGAAACCTCACCTTGAAAGGGATTCCCGTTCTGTGAGGGAGGGTGACGGTGGAACCCTGACACCCCAGATACGCTTTGGCGTGCACGGCGGCCTGCCCGGTGGCCTGGCCGCCACGGTTGTCCAGGTGAGGAGTTGGAGTGGGGGCGACCCGAGCATTCTAGCCTCGGAACCAGGGCTGCTGGGCCTCATCGCGGCCTGTCCCCCTGCGATTTCACAGGGAACGCTCAGGCCCAGCGGTAACGCTCTGCTTGCTGGGCAGAACTGAGTGGGTGCACTCCTCCGGCCCCGGGTAAATGCTGGGCCTGTAGTGGGTGAGTACAACCGCAGGCCTGAAGGAAGGGGCGGGGGGCACGGGAGGAGCCCGAGCCCCCCAGCTTGCGTATGACGGCCCTTCACCGAGCAGGGGGGTAGGGGGTGGGGGGGGGGGGGTCCAGCGGACCACGTTCTAGCTGAGGACTGTTGTCAGGTGGCTTTTAAAGACAAACTGATTTTTTTTTTTTTTCCCAGAAAACACTGTCATGAAAAACGCTGTTCATAAATCAGCTTTAAAAATTACTCTTCTGTTTATGATTGTCACATTTTAATGCTAGATAATGAACCGTCAATAAGAATCCTTCTGTTTTTGAGGAATGACCGTGTGCCAGGGGACTTTGGTCATTTCAGCGTTAGAACAGTTTGCAAGTCTGTTTTCCTCCTGACCCAGGGGTTGCTGGCAGAGCTGAGCTCAGTTCAGGTGCTCCAGTAGACGCACCAGCTGTCCTCGGTCACCCGTCTGGCTCTCATTTAGAAGGAGAGCAGGGCCCCATCGGGGACGTGGCACTGGCGGGTGGGCGGGAGCTCTCGGGAGGCCCCGTCGCTCACAGCCCGCTCCGCGCCCAGGCCGGCACCTGTGTGGGTTTTAAAGCCCCCACCTCTGGGCACCCGAAGACACGACAAGCAACAAAAGAATGATCGGTAATGGATTTCATGCTGGAAAGCGAGACCCAGGGGCCCGGCCACACTGCCAGGTCGTCAGCCAGAGAGTGGCTGTTCCAGGGTCGATACTTGACATGGCCGCAACCCCAGGAAGGTTCCGGACAGCGTAGGTGTCGTGAACTGCCGCTGCCGGTGAGCTTCCTGACCGCCAGCCTGTCGCGTCCCTTCACGTGTAGCGCGCGGCCTCACGTCTCGCTGGTCTCCTCCAGGTGGCCCTGGTGCAGTGGACGGAGAGCGTCGGCCTCACGCTGGTCAGCAGAGACCTGGGCTCCGTGCAGCTGAGGACCCCCAGCGGCCAGATCCAGACCTACTGCATTCTGCAGATGTTCCCCTTCACGTCGGAGAGCAAGCGCATGGGGGTCATCGTCCGGGTAGGCGTCCGCTCGTGACCCAGGCTTTCGCTCCGCTCGGGGCTGTGCACGCCAGGCTGGTGACTGGGGGCGGTTCTCTGCCAGTGCTTCTGTTTGCTGCAGTTCTCTTTCTTTAAATAAAATCCAGACTAAGGATTTATACCGAGAAGTTAGCGAGGCTCTAACGGCAGTGATTTAAAGGGCAGAATAAGTCAAAGGTGTTAGCCGGTAACGTGCGAAATCCGCCACAGCTGTTGGGTTCTGTTTCCGACGGCAGTAGCACGCCAAGGGGCTCTGCTGGAGAATGAGTTATGACGATGAAGCCGCCGACCTACACCCCTGTTAGATGTTTCCAGCAAATTCCAAAAACATATCCTGGAAGCTGGCTGACCGAAGAAAGCGTATTCGATCGGGCAGTGAGAACTTGAGAGGGTTCACCTTCACCTTGCTGTCCGAGGCACGTGTTGCCAACAGGTTGCGTTTCAGCAGCCTCGGCACGGCCTGTCGAGATCTGCAGTTACGTTCTCAGTTCTCATTTGCCCCGACACCTAGGAGGGGAGGCTGATGCTGCCTGCACGGGAGGATATTTGAGTAGCTCAGGCCCAAGGAACACACTCGGGGCAATCGCTTCTTCCAGCGCGTTTCTAGCCAGGCAGCTGCCATCTGCAAGGCACGGTGTGTCCTTAGCGTGCCTGTGCTCCCTCCCTGCGCAGGACGAGTCCACTGCGGAGATCACCTTCTACATGAAAGGGGCCGACGTGGCCATGTCCTCCATCGTGCAGTACAACGACTGGCTGGAGGAAGAGGTAAGCAGCCGGCTCACGCGTGCCGCCGTCACGGGGGGGGATCGAGACAGCACGTTTGCGGCCAGACGCCGACAGGTTTCTGGACACGGAATTGGCTCTCCACCAGATTCTTTTTTTTTTTTTTTTTTAACGTTTTGTTTATTTTTGAGACAGAGACAGAGCATGAACTGGGGAGGGTCTGTGAGAGGGAGACACAGAATCGGAAACGGGCTCCAGGCTCCGAGCTGTCAGCACAGAGCCCGACGCGGGGCTTGAACTCACTGACCGTGAGATCATGACCTGAGCTGAAGTCGGCCGCTTAACCGACTGAGCCACCCAGGCGCCCCTCCACCAGATTCTTTTTTTTTTTTTTTTTTAATTTTTTTTTTCAACGTTTATTTATTTGTGGGACAGAGAGAAACAGAGCATGAACAGGGGAGGGGCAGAGAGAGAGGGAGACACAGAATGGGAAACAGGCTCCAGGCTCTGAGCCATCAGCCCAGAGCCCGACGCGGGGCTCGAACTCCCGGACCGCGAGATCGTGACCTGGCTGAAGTCGGACGCTTAACCGACTGCGCCACCCAGGCGCCCCTCCACCAGATTCTTTTAAGCGATTCCAGTTCCTCTCAATTTCGTAAAGCAGAAAGGAGGGGGTGCTGCTTAATTGCAAATAGTTTACTTTCTGTATAAACAACTACTCGATTTGGTTTTTGTGGGGATGCAGGTAGATACGTTAGTGGGTCCTTACGAATAATATTTGTTTCCAGTAGTGAAAAAGTAGCGTTACTAATCATTCACTAAAAATTCTGAAATAACATTATATTATATTACATATATGATATTTTCATGTTTATTTTGTAACCTAAGTTATTTGCAAGATTTTAATTAGAATTTCAATCTCATTCTAATGTGTACATATGAATCACTTTAAAACCAGAAAATACTGGGGCACCTGGGAGGCTCAGTCCGTGGAGGGTCCAACTCTTGATCTAAGCTCAGGTCATGATCTCACGGTCGTGGGTTCTAGCCCCATTTCGGGCTCCGTGCAGGGCTTGGAGCCTGCTAGTTAATTAATAAATAAAAATAAAATAAAATACGAATAAAATCAATTCTCCCTATAGAAAACAGGATTTATGTTTCGCCTCATGAGGTTATGTTATTGTTTATGTTTATGTGTTAGTGAAAAAGTTGGATTTCAGAGTCCACGGAACCCTTGTGGGTGTCGGCACAGCCCTCTGTGGTGCTCCTGGGTCACCCGCTGCTGCCCACACCCCACACCCCACACCCCGCGTCCGCGGCAGCATTGGCAATATGAATCAATAGCTCCTTCAGGCGCTTGGATTTAATCAGGCCCATGAATAAATTAAATTCCCTGAAGACCTAGTAAAATGCCATAAAAATTACTTTTGGTCATAATGATGTGCCATTAATTATAAAATACTTGTTTAATTTATTTAGCTTTATGAGGTCAAATCAATAAATGTCTTGCAACAGACAGATAATGTCAGATTGTTTTCCACAAAGATAACTTTATTAAAAATCCTTTGTGCATTCAGTGCTCAACTTGACATTCCCTTCCTTTAGATAAATGTTTTGGTCCTCCACCCATGTCTTTGCAGTAATGCTCTTATAGTCTGACGGCCTTTACTTTATTTACAACAAAAACCAAAAAACACACAGGTTGGGAGAGCCTGAGCATCGCTCCCCACGTTGGATTCTTGGCTGTAAACTTGTATTCTCCGCTTATTAAACAAAAGAAAAACAAGGCACCAACACTCTTTACTCACCACGTAACAGAAAGAGCCAATTTTGTCAGACCCGTGACGTCAGATTGTGCAGTGCGCACAGACCTAGAACAACCGTGCCCTGGACAGCGAAAGTGCTCGGGCACTTGGCCTCCTGCCCTCCACGCGCAGACGTGGAGCGAGGGTCAGAACTGGGGATCGGGGAAGGCGTGAATGAAGGGGTGCGGTGACCAGTGCCCTGCCGTCCCCAGAAGATGTGTGAGGCGGGGGCGTGGGAGCTGTGCCCACAGTCCGCTTCTCCGTGAGCATCAGACCTACTCAAGCGGCCAGATTAGAAAGGATTTCAGAAAGTCTGAATGGTTCATACTCCGCGTTTGCAGACTTGAGCATCTCAGCAGCAGTCTGGCAGGTGAGCTTTGTGAGACGTGAGCGCCCCACCCAGAGAGCGAGCGAGCGAGAACTGCAGTTATCTGGAAGCGCCAGCCTGTGCCCTGAAGGGACAGCGGAGGCTGAGGTCTGTGCGCACGGCCGGGCAGGGCAGAGCGCGCGTGCAGAGTCGCGTCTGGACTGTTGATCAGTGAGTGCGGGCACTTGTCCCTAGTGATGTGGGGTTTCCACTCACGGAAGGTCACACACTCCCAAGTCATGGCTCCCTCAGCGGCCGTAACTGCCCGTCTGCGTGGCTTTGTGGCTGCACGCAGGGCTGGCGTCCGGGCTTTGGCACACACGCCAGGACGTCCCGAGCAGGGTCGCGGGGAGCTGTCGGTGTGCGGTCCCAGCGTTGGATACCCAAGCTTACTAGTACCCGAGTTTCTTTATGAACCAAAAAGCAGCTGATTCATTTTCTGGGATGCATTCGCCGAAATGCGTGACTACGGTGTCTGTTCTCATTTGCAAGTACACGTTGTGCACGTCGGGGATTCTGTCTGTGGCTGTTGTATGGCTGAAGTGTGGAGCCCTGCACCCCTCGGGCTTTGCTGTGGACACTTGAAGAGACCTGCCCGTCTCTGCGTGGCCCGGCAGCGAGCGAGCGGTCGCACACCCAGGCGCCACCTCTGCCGGGCCCCGGCCCACCGCACCTGCCCCACGAGGCTGTCCGTGCGGTCCGGGAGCCCCTGCTGGGGCCGGGAAACACTCCAGAGCAGGGTGAGCACGTGGCCCTGTGCCGTGTCGACCACGAGTGCCGGAAACAGGCTAAACATGCTGCAGGTTAAGCTTTAGAAAGATGCTCGGCCTTCGAAACAGTTCCTCAAAGTTCGAAACTTGAGAGCGTCAGCAAGAAAGAGGTGAAAGGTTGTCAAGCAGCAGGCCTTCGGAAGCCTGTGGCTGGTGGTAGTGTTCTTGATGTGTAGACAGCGTGGCCGCAGAGAACGGTACAGCTTAGCGCTCAGGTTGTTTTTTACATTTCGTTTGCATCAACACACATCACTCCGAGGCGCTGCTGTTGACGCCCGAGCTTGGGCCTCTTGGGCGCGTGGGCCTCAGACTTCCCGTGCGTCTGTCCCAGCGGCCAAGGAGCCGGTGCCCCACTTGGCAGCGGCCTCCACGTCTTCTCCCGGACGCTCTTCCTCTCCCTGCTCCCCCTGCTGTCCACGCGGGGACCCCCTGGCGCCCACGTGCGCGCCAGGGACACTGCCCGGTTTTGCTCGGCTCAGAGTCCGAGGGCAGTGACCGGCGGGGGCCCCTCTCCCGCCTCCCACCCTGCCTGGTCCTCCAGGGGTGGGGCCTCTATTTGGGGCGAGACAGCTGCTCGCCCCACAGGCCGCCCCCTCCCTGCAGACCGTGGTCCCACCTTTCCAGGCAGCGTTTTGAGGATGTCAGTCGGTCTCCACGCCCCGTGGCAGCTTCACGGCCTGAGGGAGGGACGCGCGGTCACAGAAGGAAGCGGCACCCGCTCTGGGGGTCCACGGCCGGGAAAGCGGCGTGGGCTCCTGCTCCGCCAGCGTGGCTGTGTGCGCGACCTCGGGCGTGGCTCCTCGGTGCCGGCTGGTGTGCACGGGCCGTGTCCCAGCTCCGGGCCCCGTCCCCCGGAGGAGCGCCAGGCGCGCCTCTGCAGGTACCGGATCCGTTTCCAGCAGTGGGATTTGTGTCGATGGCATGTGCAGCTTACGGTGACAAGAGAGGCCCGTCACCAGCAGATAGGTGGGCGCGGATCAGGCTGTCCCTACACCTCGTCGTCAACTGAGGCTGCCCGGGTTTGCCTCCAACAGGAGAGGGTGTGTTTGGGTGGTCTCTGAGCAGGAGGACTGGACAGCTTCTCACACACCTGTTGAATGCTTTTCCGTCTCTCAACGGGAGCGGGGGCCTGTGGCATCTCTTCCGGCCCCTTTCCCTGCAGGTTGAGACTACGCCCCAGGGGCCTCGGGGTCTCCTCCCCACCCCACCCCACCCCCGGCACCAGCGGCCTCCTGAGACCACCCCTCCTCCTCCTCCTCCTCCTCCTCCTCCTCCTCCTCCTCCCCGTCCTCCTCCCCCTGCACCTCCACATGAGGCCTTCCCGCTTCCCGCCCTGGCACCCTCACTTCCTGTGTGCAGACAGGTGTAGACTTTGGGAACATCATGCTCCTGACACCATCTTGGAAAGCCTGACTGGAGGTGGGAAGGTGTGGTTGTTGCCCGAGAGCGTCACTGTGACGGCAGCCCCGTCCGCCCACGGAGAGCAGGAGGGGCAGAGCCGCCCTCCCGACACGGCTGTGACACGGCTGTGACAGGAGGCTGTGTTTGCCAGGTGTCCGGGGGGACACAAGCCTGAGAAGCTGGGCGGCGTGGGGCGCACCGACGGACACGGGGACCACGGGGCCCACGGGTGGTCCTTCCCGCGGAGCGGTGCCCGCGGATATGCCGGGGACCCGTTGCCCCCGCGGGCAGCCATCGGGGCCGCGTGTGACCCACGTCTCCTTTTCCAGTGCGGAAACATGGCCCGGGAAGGCCTGCGCACCCTCGTGGTGGCCAAGAGGGCGCTGACGGAGGAGCAGTACCAGGACTTCGAGGTGAGCCGACCCCTGCGGGCACCCACCCCGCGCGACCGCCCGCCGGACCGAGGCCGGCCCCCCTGACCGCACGGCCCCTGTCTCCTCAGAGCCGCTACAGTCAGGCCAAGCTGAGCATCCACGACAGGGCACTCAAGGTGGCGGCCGTGGTGGAGAGCCTGGAGCGCCAGATGGAGCTGTTGTGCCTCACGGGTGTGGAGGACCGGCTGCAGGCGGACGTGAGGCCCACCCTGGAGCTGCTGCGCAACGCGGGCATCAAGGTGCGGGCGCGGCCCGGGCCCGGGGGTCCCTCCTGGAAGCGCCCGCCGTGCCGCCAGGGTCGGGGACGCGGGACCCCTTCCTCCCCCCGCCCCAGAGTCGCCCCGGCCCCCCGCCTGCCTCCCGCCCCAGCCCACGGTTTGTCTCTCTGGCTAGCCGCCCGCCACCCTGCCCTTCCCTGCCCTTCCCTGCCCTTCCCTGCCCTTCCCTGCCCTACATCTGCCCCACCAGACCCCACCTCCCCCCTTCCTTGCCCTTACCCTGCCCTACCCTGCCCTACCCCACCCTACCCTTTCCTATCCCACCCTTCCGTACCCTTCCCTTGCCCTGCACGTCCTGGCCCACCTGGGTCTCGGGCTCGCCCGTGGGGCAGCTTCGTCCCGGAGACTTTCGTGGCCCTGGGCATCCATCGGGTGTGAGCTCGGGACAACCCCGGCCTCGGAGACCTCGGGTCCCACCCAGATGGGGGTGCCCCCCCTCGTGCCACCGAGCTTCCTGCTCACGACCTGATAGGAAGGCGAGGGCCACCCGGCACTGCCTCGTCTGTTCGTCGTGCTGTCGTGGGGGGGGTCCCCGTAAGCCACACGACTCGAGGCTGCGTGGCGCTGCCTGCCGGCCCGCCCTGCCTTTTTCTTCCTGGTTTTTCCCCTTCGTACAGGGGAAATTGGCGCGTGGTGGCGTTGAGCGTTAGCTTTGAGAGAGGTTCTTTCTGATCCCACGTGTTCCCAGTGAAGCCCAAAGTTCGGTTACAGGGTGGGAGAGAAGCTTCATCCCGAGGCTGCCCTGAGGACCGGGCCTCGCGCTCAGTGGTGAAAATAACGCTCAGCTGGCGTTGGTAGGTAGCTAGTTGGAAGAGATCCAGTA
The DNA here is from genome assembly GCF_028749965.1 of Puma concolor. Classification (NCBI taxonomy): domain Eukaryota; kingdom Metazoa; phylum Chordata; class Mammalia; order Carnivora; family Felidae; genus Puma; species Puma concolor. The sequence goes on from NC_141678.1 coordinate 94,251,917, forward strand.
GGTAGCTAGTTGGAGACGAGGAAAGCAGCTCCCGGGGTCCAGGTGGGAGACGAGAAGATACGTCCCTCCGTCCCGGACCTCGGCCGAGTCAGGAGGTACATCTGGCTTCGGAATTACGCGAGAGCAGTTCAGACCCCGGACTCTTACGTGATGGAAGCCTGACTGCTGTGCAGCAAACGTTGGCGGGAAGAGCTGTGACCGCTTAGAAGCAGGGCCCCGCTGGTTTTGCTGAGGTTTTTCATAAACCTCCCCCAGTCTCGGTCGTACGTGCACGGTGGTCGGGGGGGCCGCCATGGTGAGTGCGCCTCGGGTGTGGTGCGGGGGCGTTCACACTGATCGTTCTCTAAGCTCGTAAGGGTTTCTGCCCTTACACCCCCATGTCAGGAAGGAGACCCTGCACCTCCGCGTGGCGTGAGGGTGTGATTTCGAGGCCACACGTGCCCCTGTGCTGCACGCGGGCTCACCAGCGGCCGGGGGTCCGGCCCAAATCATTCCCAGCTTTGTCTTAATGACGCGTCGATACATTGTAGTCTAGGTCCAGGCTCCGTGAAGGGAAGCGGTGTGGGAAGTAAATGAACCGCTCGAGTCCCCAGACGCCGAGAAGACCCACAAGTCTCGTCACCGGGAGTCACGCCTGAGAGAACTGGTGTGCCACGAGTTGTTTGCTCTTTCCAAAAATGTGTATGTGTACACGATACACAAAACACTTGAATTCAGATGTTAATGAGAAGTGTTTGCCTCTCTGTGACTAGGTGTGCAGACCATCCAGTTGTGTATTAGATGTCCCGGTTGTGTTCTCTTTATAGTCTAGGGATGCTTACGATACATAGCATGTGTTTATGTAATTCTTTTTAACTTTATTTTGAGAGAGAGAGAGAGTGCACACACACACAAGTGGTGGAGGGGCAGACAGGGGAAGACAGAGAGAGAATCCAAGCAGGCTCCACACCTTCAGCGTGGAACCTGACACGGGGCTCGAGCTCACACACCGTGAGATCATGACCTGAGTTGGAGTCCAGAGTCAGATACTCAACCGATGGAGCCACCCAGGCACCCCATTTTTTTCAGTAAGAGTAGTAGTAGTTGACATTTTTTTAAGTTCATTAATCTTGAGAGAGAGCGCACACACGCCAGTGGTGGAAGGGCAGAGAGAGATCAAGCCATCGGGGGAGGGGCAGAGCGAGGGAGAGAGAGAATCCCAAGCAGCCTCCACGCTGTCGGCACAGAGCCTGACGCGGGGCTTGACCCCACGAACCGCAAGATCACGACCTGAGTGGAAGTCAGGAGTCGGATGTGTAACTGACTGAGCCACCCAGGCGCCCCTCACGTGTTTTATTTGATACAATTTTTGGCTTAACTATTGCCCATTTAAAATCCATGTGGAACCTCAGTTTCCAGTGGAAAAACCAGCAAGTTGAGCAAGGATCTCCAGGGGTCTCCTCACCGTGCAAGCCCTGCTTGTTTGCACACAGGCTGTGTGAGCTCTGCCCTTGGGTGTGTCCAGGTGCCCTTGTTAGCCTCGGTCCTGACCTGCCTCAACCCCCGGCATTCCCGTGCCTCCAGGTCTCGGCTGCCACGTCTAACGTCACTTTGATCCTACTCGTTTTAGATAAGTCGACAGACTCTTCATACGGTGGTGACACGTACGACAAGCAGCAGTTACCATCATAGCCACTCTTCAGTGTGTAGCTCACGTCACTGAGTACGTGCCCACTGTCGTGCACCCGTCCCCACCAGCTGTCTTCGGAGCTCGTAAATCTGAGGCTCAGTCCCCATTAAACGCTAACCTCCCCCCCCCGCCCCAGCCGTGGTGTCCACCCTCTGCGTTCTGTCTCTGGATGCAACAACGCCAGGGACCTCCTACAAGTGGGATCACACAGCGCTTGCCCTTCTGTGACGGGCGCGTTTCACTGAGCGTAGTGTCCTCGGCCGTCCGTCTTGTTGCGTCTGGCGGAATCTCCTTCCTTCCTAAGACCGACCGCTATTCTGTGGTGTATGTGCCACGTTTTGCTTATCCGTCCGCCCGTCCGTGACACTGGACAGCTTCTGCGCTGTGGCCGGTGCGCGTGGTGACGCTGTGCACCTGCGCGTGCAGGCGTCTGTGTATGAATAGGCACTTGCAAGAGACACAGGTGTGGTAGTGTGGAAGCTCACCACCGTCACTGGTCTCCTAGATATGGATGCTGACAGGCGACAAGCTCGAGACCGCCACCTGCATTGCCAAGAGCTCGCATTTGGTGTCCAGAACCCAAGACATTCACATTTTCAGACCAGTGAGTATTTGTCTGAAAGCACTTTGGTTTACCTGTTGGTTTTGTGAGGATGTACGTGCAAGTGTGTGTTAATTCCTGAATACCTCCACCGAGAGAGAAATACCGTCATTTTTTACTCCCATCTATAAAACGTTGAAAACGGTTTCTGTCAGCCACCTACCTCATGATGAAAAAGCGACGTTTTAATGGAGAGAAAAGTCTAAATTCACACGTACTTTCCCGTTGTCCTAGGAGGTTCATTTATTCACCAAGTTTCTATTTTAACACCGATGCATTCATTTCCTGTTCAGTTTACAAGCTGTGTGTTGGTAAAGATTACATTTTTGTATTAGTTACACCCTAGTAGGAATGCACCTTTAATCTACCACAATTTTCAAATGAAATGCCGTTCCTTAATTAATTCAAAGAAAATGAATAAGATGGTCCAAAGTTTGTGTTTCCTGTATGTATTAGTTATGACTGTTTGTAATTCAAACAAAAATGAAATTTCCCGGCTCTGGACTGCCGCTGCAAGACCGGACCGCGTCTTAAGTCACGTGTCCACAGAGGTCGCTGTGATTCATACACACGGACTGTTTGTCCCTCCGACTTGGATAATACTGTAACGTGGGTGCCTTTCTCTCTTTTGTGGAGGTGACCAATCGGGGAGAGGCCCACTTGGAGCTTAATGCCTTCCGGAGGAAGCACGACTGTGCTCTGGTCATATCTGGGGACTCCCTGGAGGTGAGGCTGCTCTCTGACCAAGCACAGGTCTGTCCATCTGCCCGTCCGGCCACTCTCTGACCCGGCTCGTGTCTGCTCCCCCGCTGCGGACCAAGGGCTTCCTGGGTCTCACCTGTGATGTTGTTGAAGCTACTTTTCTGGTAGCAGCACTTGTGCGACCCTGGTGAGCACCTGTGGCCTGAACACGGGATAACTTGTTCCTTCGTGTTTTAGAGGTTGATCCATTTCCGACTTACAGTCCTCTCGAGGCGCTAGGCCTCATTCTCGCGGTTAATAGCACAGCCACCTTGGAGCCTCTAGTGTGGCGCCGACAGTCTGGACCTAAAGGTACCCAGACCGGCATTTCCAGGACTGCGCCCCGGGTCACAGGAACAGGAGACAGGCTTGCGGCCCCACAGGAGGGGCTGGCACGGCTGTTCCTTCCCAAACCACACTCACCCTGAGGCCGGAGCCCGGGGCCCGTGCCCCGAGTCCCCGGCCTCTTTCCTGGTTCCCGTGCCCGGGGGCTAAACCCAGCCTCTGCCAGGGCCGGACGCCAGGGGTTCTGTGTGTCTGGCTGTGTGCGGGCACCTTCCTGACGCTCCGCCCCGGGCATCCGGCGGGGCAGCTGCTGCGGGCCCCGAATCCGCGGACGGGCGGGGCGGCCGTGACCCGGGGAGGAGGACGCGGGGTGCTCCCGGCACCTGTCCGCACCGTGCTCTGCGCCTCGGTGCTGACGCCGCTGTGTCGCAGGTGTGCCTCAAGTACTACGAGCACGAGCTGGCGGAGCTGGCCTGCCAGTGTCCCGCCGTGGTGTGCTGCCGCTGCTCGCCCACCCAGAAGGCCCGCATCGCGAAGCTGCTGCAGCACCACACAGGGAAGCGCACGTGTGCCGTCGGTGAGCCTGCCGCCCTGCCGGGCCCGGCCCCCCCCCCCCCCCCCCCCCCCCCCCCGGGAGCTGGTCCCGTGTCTCCGGGCTTCCGTGCCACCTCCCGCTCCTGTGCCCGCAGGTGACGGGGGAAACGACGTGAGCATGATCCAGGCGGCCGACTGCGGGATCGGGATCGAAGGGAAGGTACGTGTGCCCCTTGGTCCCCGCGGCCGGCCCCGAGCGACCCCTTCGGTGGTGCGGGGAGAGAGCGGAGCCCGCCAGCGCCGGGCCCCTCCCGCGTCCCCCAGGAGGTGTGCGGGACCAGCAGCCTGCAGCCCCTCCTGCGTCCCCGCGTCCCCCAGGAGATGTGTGGGAACAGCCGCCTGCAGCCCCTCCCACATCCCGTGTCCCCGCGTCCCCGTGTTCCCCAGGAGGTGTGCGGGACCAGCCGCCTGCAGCCCCTTCCGCGCCGGGCTCCACGCGTGCCACCAGCGAAACTTTCCTGCCGCCCCGCACCCCGTCTCCCCTCACCTTGGCGCAGGCCTGTGGCGGGGGGTTCGTCTGGTGTGGGAATGAGCCCGGTGCGTGTCTCGCTTTGCCCGACAGCTGTGCGTCAGGTGGCGCCGTTTAGAGTCCCGCCCCCGCACAGCTCTGTGGTGTGGCCTGCGGCTGCTTAGGGACCCCGGAGCCGCCGTGCGGGCCTGATTCCCGCAGGGCCCACGGGCTCCCGGGTCCCGGCCAGCGGTGGGTGCGCCTGTCCCCCGCGGGGCCACAGGGACAGGCCTCGGTCCTCGGGCGGCGGACGCGGAGAGGCGCTGGGTCCGAGCGGCACCCCTGCTCGTTTCAGGAGGGCAGGCAGGCCTCCCTGGCAGCGGACTTCTCCGTCACGCAGTTCCGCCACATCGGCCGGCTGCTGATGGTCCACGGGCGGAGCAGCTACAAGCGGTCGGCGGCACTGGGCCAGTTCGTCATGCACCGGGGCCTCATCATCTCCACCATGCAGGTAGCGGGACCGCTGCGGGCGCGGCCGTGTGCAGCCGGTGCAGCGCGGAGGGCCGGCGGGGCTGACGGCCGCTCTCCTCCCCTCCCCTCCCCTCCCCTCCCCTCCCCTCCCCTCCCCTCTCCTCTCCTCTCGGCAGGCCGTGTTCTCCTCTGTCTTCTACTTCGCATCCGTCCCTCTGTACCAAGGATTCCTCATGGTGGGGTGAGTGAGCCATGCGCAGCGCCGTCTGGGTGACTCCGCGCACGGTCGGCGTCAGGAGCTCGGACCCCCTTGCGATCTGAGCAGGGCGTCTGTTTCCCGGCGGGTGTCCGGGGCGCGGTGAGGCGGGTGGGCGACCGTGGACCCCCCTCACGGGCTGGAACACAGGTGGACGTGCCGGGGACGTGGCCGGGGACGTGGCCGGTGACGGCCCCACAGCAGACGCCCCGGGCCGGGAGCCGGCGCCACACCAGACCCCGGGAGAGTCTCCCCGCTAGCCACCACGTCTCTCCAGATCCCCCACGGCAGCAACTGCTGCCAGTTCTGCCCGTCGAGCCTGGAAAGCGGGAGTTTTGTGTTACAGTGAATGAAATGGAGCTTCTCTTCCCCTCGTCCTTCAGAGTTACGCCAGGAAATAAAACCGGCAGGACCGTCGGCGTGGCGGTGAGGTCCAGGTTGTGCCTCCCGGCACCGCCTCCCCCCTGCTTCCGCAGAGCCCGGCACCCGCTGCCCTGCGCCGCCCGTGTGGTCGCTCCCCGGGCTCCATCCGCACAGCATCCCTGCGGCGCAGGCATCAGCGGCTCCTCCGTGTCACGGGCAAGGAAGGACACACCCAGGGGCCGGGGAACGTGACAGAGGCCACAGCTTGTAGGGGCAGAGCCGGGGCCTCACACAGCCCGACCTGTCTCCTGCGGTGTTTAGCGGCTTTCCGGGGCAGCAGAGAACGAGCCTGTGAGCGGCTCCAGCCCTCGGGGTTGGGGTTGTTTTGAGTACATTTCGTTGACACGTGCCCAAATGCCAAGGTTCCGGGTGATCCGAGAACCGGGAGCACCAGGCCGGCCCCCTCAGGCCCCCCTGGACACTGATGTCCGGAAGTCCCCAGCGTCATCCCAGCGCGAGGCCAACGGCAGCTGCTTGCTGCCCCCCAAAAGCTGCACCCGCCGGGGAGGCGGACAGCAGGCAGGCCTGAGCACCGCTCCAGGGGCCCGGGCGGGGTCTCGTGTGTCCTCAGTGCGGCTGCGGGGCCCTCCCACCTGTGGTTGCCTCGGCCTGGGGCCTGGGTCCTCCTGCAGTCACAGGGCCAGCTGTGCAACCCAGCCTCACTCCTGATGGCCCAGGCCCGGGGACGGTGACCGGTGCTGGCGCCCAGAGCAGCACACAGACGGGCAGACCCTGAAGGTGCACAAGGTTTCAGCGCGGTTTCACGTTTTCCATTGCCTTGGCCTCTGCGACACGCGTCCCATGACTTGCTGTCGGAGCACGGGGTCTGCACATGGCGTTGTGACAGCCGGACCGTTTCTGTGGAGGCCAAAGAAAACAGTTCCCACTTTCTTTCCTGCTGTCAAACTGTGCACTTGAAACACGAAAAGGAGACTTTAAGGGACAGCGGCGATCCCTTCCTAAATGACACTTGCCCAAGTTAGCGAAAGCACAGCTGTAGGCCTGTCTGCTTTGATGCGTCCCACCACAGCCTGAGCCCTCGTCAGCAGAAGCTGGCACTTCTGTTGGCTCTTACTCAGAGGCAGTTTCTCTGCAGTCCACGAGAGGCATCCAGAATTTTCTCGAGCCTCAGTGGGCTGAGTCTGTTGGCGGTGGAGGAGAGATGCTTTTGTGTTAAGCTTCTTGAAGAGTAAACAGCGAAGTCAGTTTTGCCCTCACCTAGAAAACAACAGTCAGAAGTGGATGTGAAGGAAGCTGATTTTTATCAAACTCTAACAAGGCCAAAGTAACGTCCTCAGATCAGAAACCCAGCTACAGAAGCTGCAGGACAGTTGGTACAATTCAACTCCGAATATTTCCTGGCGTTGCCCCACGTTCCTCTTGTCGGCTTGGCAGGGGCACCCATGAGGTCCGTGTGTCCGAGGCGAGGCAGCGGGGCAGCCGTGGGCGTCCCCCCTTCCCCCCCCATCACAGGTCCTGGAAGAAGTCGCGCCCGCCCCTCCAGAAAGCACGCCTCAGCACAGTTCCCCGGGAGCGCGGTGTTCCCAGCCCCTCTGAGAGGCTCACGCGCTCACCAGCAAGTGGAAGTCTCGGCGAGACACCTGGTGGAGAACCCGTCCCACGTTGCCCGGCCTGCCGGCGTCTCCTGCTCCGAGCAACATCCTTAGGGCCAGGCCGGCCTTGGTCAGTGGGTCCCTCGTGTGACGGCAGCTGCCGCTCACAAGACCTGGGGGCCCTGTGTCTGCAGGCACTGTGGGGGGGAGCAGCTGTGCCCCCGTCAGCTCCTAAATCCTAAGGGGATGGGAATTGTTCCCAGAAGGTTGACAAAAGTAACTAGAAATTTGGAGGAAAGGTAGGGCCTTAAACCAGTTTAACCCAGAAGTTAGGGGTTCGATCTGTAGGTAGCTCCTGTGACCCCGCTGACCTCTGAGAGCACAGGACGGTGGGCAGTAGCCGGAAACACCCTCCCTGAGAAGGTTCCTCCCCCACAGCCCCGCAGTGACCCTGGGACCCGCACCGGCAGCTAGGCGAGGTGGCTGGGGTCACTCGCTGTGGTGCTCGGCCACTGGCCGACCTCCCAACTTGAACGCTTTGTCACGGATGAAAATGTGAAACCCGGTCCTGTTTCGGGAAAGTCAGAGGTACTTTTCTTCATCCTTCTGCTAAGCGTAACCAGAATCTCACAAACATCGTACACAGGACACGCGTGTGGAGATGTGAGAGGGAAGAGGAGGGCCTGGGGCAGCACCACCTGAGCCCCGGGGTCCTGCCGTCCGTGTGTCCCCCCCCCCCCCCCCGCCCCGGGACGGACGAGCTGGCAGCTGGAGATGGCCCTGGTCCCAGGGATGAGGACCCCCAGGAGCCTGTGCTGCGGCCGAGGGACAGGAGGGGGCAGCCGGCCGGACAGGGAGGGTCCCTGCAGCAGCCCCCGTGCCCCGTCCCTACCTCCCTGGAAGGCACGGTAACAAGCAGTCCTTGGCAGCATCCAGGGCGGGCGGGGGTGGCACAGCTCCAGGAGACCCAGGCTGCACGGCACCCGAGCGTCCGGGTTTCAGGAGAAAATCACTCGCCACACCAGGAACCAGGAAGGTTTCCGAGTGAGTCAGAGAGAATGGATGCCAGCCCCGAGGAGCCCGGGTTAGGTGTGTCTGATGAAGGCGTGAAGCGGCTGTGCAAAAATACTGTAACGAGTGACGGGAGCGTTAGAACCAACGGAAAGACAAGACTCGGCCAAGACGTAGAAAAAGTGAAGCAGAACCAAATGGAAACGGACCAGAGCGCAGGGCCCACCGCCGGTCGGGACGAACGGCCCAGAGACCCGAGGCCTCCAGGACTCTGGCCTTGTGCCCCTGGAGCCCCGGAGGGAGGGAGGACAGAGGGCAGGGCTGAGGAGGCAGAAAGGATGGCTGACAGCTCCCCACACATGGCCCATCCAGGGACATCCACACCAGGATGCTTCAGCCTGAGACTTCAGAAGACAAACTCCTGGGCAGCGGAGAGCTGGGGGGCGCGGCCAAGGACAGCGGGTTCTCTGCAGAACCCGGTGGGAGGGACGGTGTCCGGGCACACAGCCGCCCAGCGACACTGCTCCTGGCAGAGGGCGCACGGGCAGGGCCAGCAAGTGTGTTTGAAAAACGAAACCTTCTGCTACCGAATCCCCCAGCAGTTACGCTCCTGGGCTTACGACCCCAGGCGGCTCCTTTCAGAAACAAGCGACAGCTTGGTTTGACACGAAGACCCGTGCAGTGAGTATTCATAGCGCTTCTATTTGTGGCAGCCGGAAACGGGGAATGACCCCACTGCCCTCCCGTGATCGACGGGGCCGCGGAGTCAGGCACCCCCACCGGGCAAACGGGGTGCCCGCGGCTGCAGTGGTGCCTGGAACAGCCTCCTGGGGGTCAGGCTGAGTGCGAGGCACGAGTGTGGCCTTGCGATGACAAAACTGTAGGGTGGGGGGCAGGTTAGCGGATGAGCGGGGGCAGGGGGGTGTGGGAGGGAGGGGCGTCAGGGGCCCCGCTGCCGCCGGTGGAGGTTCTGACCGCCAGCGCCCACACGACACCCGGGGCCGCGAGACGGGGCTGCCACCGCCGGGCAAGCTGGGTGAAGCGCACGGGGGTTCTCTGTGATTTCCTACAACTGCCTGTGGGTCTGCAGAGACCTCAGAATACAAAGTGTAAGAAAGAAAAAAGTGGACCTGTGTGAGCAGGCTGTGTTATTTGGGGTGAGCATTAAGTCCCAGGAAGAAGCCGAGCCTGGCTTTACTGTTTGGGATTTGGGGCGCCAGCCCCTGACCGCACAGCTGTGTCGACAGGGGTGCGCATTCCTCGCGCTGACCTGACTCCCTGTGGGTTTTAGGTATGCGACCATATACACCATGTTCCCGGTGTTCTCGCTGGTGCTGGACCAAGACGTGAAGCCGGAGACGGCGATGCTGTACCCGGAGCTGTACAAGGACCTCACCAAGGTACCCGCCCGCGGCCGCGCCTCCCGGGACCAGCACGCCCGCTCCTGGTGTTCCAGCTGAGCACCTGCTGTGAGGACGTGTGCCAGCCGTGACGCGTTTCCAGGCAGGCTCTAAACAGTGTCTTCTCCATTCTTCCGCATGTTTTTCACTTTTCCTAGTTGTTAACATTTTCCTTTTGACTTAAACGTCAGAAAGGGAAAACCGTTTTCTCAGATGTTTGCAGTCAAGCTCTGTCGTGGTGCGTATGAACGGTTACAATCGCAAAGAGGCTCTGAAGCGTTGGGGGGACTTTGGGCAGCTCGGCAGATGGACCTGGGTCACCCAGTGGCCGGTGCGCCCTCGTTGCCTGTTCCTGCGGGAAGGACGCTTACTGGCAGGACTGACTTCCCGTCCACTCGCTGCCGCGTCCCAACACCGTGCACGTCAGAGTCCCGTCTGAGATGCGACAGCCAGTGTGTCCCTGTCCCCAGGACCCAGGGCTGTGGTCACAAGGATGCTGCGGAGGAAAAGTCCACCCCCAGAAAACACCACTTCCTGAAAGCGTGTAGTACATACATTTATTTGGCCCCAAACCGCGCTCTGTTCAGGTCGAAGTATTCCCGAACGAAGCTTCGGTGTGTCGTGTTTTTTTATGAGACCATGTTTTCATAACGTGGAAAACAGGAACAGCCCCCAGCTCTCCAGGCACAAGTTACAGTGACCTTGGAGTTTTGCAGAAGGCTAGTCTCCTGAAGGAACACTGAGAACAAAGCCCACTAACCCCCAATTAAATCCAGGTTTACAATTGCCAACCTGAAATCACCAAGTCAGATCTTTAAGACTACAGCCGTGCGGAGAAGGAATTTGCTGGTGTTAGCACAGACTCCGTTCAGCTGACGCCTGACCCCTCGGAGAGCGCTGGCCCCTTAATGTTAATTAAAGGACATCAATCTTTGGGCTTGGTGGGTTTCTTATGGAGTTGGAGCAAAGCAGATTTAAAGTTCCTTGGAAAAAAATACAGAGTGCTCACGTTACTTTCATAGTCAGGACAGAAATAAAGCTAGTGCATCAGTGTCGTGTAAAATAAAATATCAGTCATTATATTCAAGAACATTTAATTTGATAATAAAATGCAAGTGTAAAATATATACATCAAGCACTAGTATCTGGATGGCAATATTATTGTGAATTACAAGGAAAACTTTGTTTTAATATTCTAAAACGGCAAAACCGTTATCATTCAGTAAAGCGGTACAGGATCAAAGATCCAAAAACTACCGGAAGCTTTTGTGAGTAATTAGAATTTTAGTAGATCGTGTGTTTCCTTATTTTCATAAACTCCAGAAACGTTTACTTAAATGCCGCCTCACACGCCTGAGGCGGAAGCAAGCTTTTCATGTAAGAACGAAACTCCGTGAGCTACTCTGAAACCACGGGCAGTTGGTGGCCCAGCCGCCCACGGCCATTACAGGTGGGCCCGGGGGCGTGGCCAGACCATGAAGGACTCAGAGAGTGAGGTCATTACCAGCTGGACGGGGTCGCTCACGGTTGTTCAAGATGTCAAATGCGGATGCCCTAAGTTAACCTAGTAACCAGAATATGTTTACAGGGTCATAGGTGGCCCACAAATCCGTAAACTCCCCATTAGCTGATGCATTTAAACACAAGGGGACTCAGGAAACGGTGTTTGGTTCTCACTGAGTTGGATCTCGTTAAGGTACTAGCTTTTCATTTTTGTTAAGGTGACCAGTTTAGAGTATTTGGGTATCCCAAAGTCTGGACATCGTTCCTACGTTATTTTGACAGGAATTCAGCCACTTATCTTCCCGAAGCATCTTTTCCCTGAGATCTAAAATCTGTTCCTTTTGTGTTTATGGTATATCTTTGTAAATCTGAGAGCCTTCAAATCCTTTGAAAATGAGGTAGCCTTAAAGTACTCAACCACCTAACTTGATAACAGTTGAGTCATGTTTTCTTACTGAAGCCAGGGAGATATCTTGAAGCTTCACGTTGCTTCGTAACACTTTGTGGATGACTCAGGAGGCCGGTGGGCCGGCCGGCCGTGGGCAGGCGTGGAGTCACGGCCACTGGAGGTAGCCGGCTGGGCTCGCAAAGACACACGAAGCCATCACTGGTCCCAGGAAGCCACGTGCAGTCGGGAGAGAAAACAGAAACTCAGATTAAGTTAAACGACACACAGCACAGGACGGCAGCGCGAAACGAGCCGCAGACGGGTGTGAGCCGTCGTCTGCCGCGCTACATGTCCAGCCCGTTTTGAGCCCAAGGTCACGATAAATTTCTCAAATACTTTCAGAGGAAATCGAGGGAAGCAGAGTACGGATCCCTTGCAAAACAGACAGGAAATCCTATGCTTGAAAAGAAAATGCCCTGTTTTTCATACTTCCTTGATAACCAGTCTTTTTATCCCGGGAGTGTGAAGGATAAAGCGTTCGCCTCTGACTGACTTATCCTAACGGGGTCAGCCAGCCTGAATATAAATGTCCGCCCTGCTCTGCCTGCAGAGCCTAAGCCCTACCTGGAGTCGGTACCTGTCCAGTAATTGTTTGTGTCAACGACGGGGTGAAGGACTCCCAACGAAGAGGCCGCCTTCCCTTCTCCTTCCTAAATCCGTATTCTGTTCCTGGCGCAAAGTGCGGTTAATGTTTTGGTGTTCCTCTTTTAAAGGCCAGACTCCGCTCTGAACGCCCACACTTTACTCAAGAGGAGCAGCCACTTGAACTGTCCCGGGCGCGGCCGGTGCGTCAGGGGCCCTGCGCACTCCTCCCTCTCCCAACTCTGCAGACGGCTTGATTTATCCCAGACGGTCTGTGGCCTCGTAGGAAAGGCCACGCGAGCCGAGATCAGGGGTCAGGACTAGTAAGGTGACCCAGGCTCAGCTCAGCCAACCCCCATGGTCCTAAAATATCTCAGACCTGTAGCTGTGAATTCTGAGTCCCAACACATTGTTCTGTGTATTCATGATAAATAACCTGCTAACCGTGGAGGCATCTGGGTTATGGCTGCACTAATTGTCAAGGTATGAAGTCGGTAATACCATACAGTCCTTCATAAACAACCTTGACACCGTTAGACGCTCAACTATTAGGATTACTTCACTATTTTCTTACTTTCTGTTGAATATTCTCAAGATGGCTTTAGCTCTGAAATGTATGTATTCTTCCACAATTTAGAAATAATAGTGATAAGGCAAGAAAAGGAAACTAAAGACAGAAATCAGGGAGGATCCTTTTGCAGATGAAGTAATCATCTCTGGAAAATCCCGAAGCATCCCCAAAACCCTTCTAGACTAGTAAGGTTAGTTACCTAGTAGTAACTAACTACTAGTTACTAGTAGTTAGTTAACTAATAGTAGAAAAATATATTTAATAAGAAAGAAAAAATATATTTAAAATAGATTTTAAAATATTTAAAAATCTATTTAAAATATATTTTAAAATATTTAAGAATCTATTTAAAAATATATTTAATCATTTGTAATTCTGTATATTAGCAATAAACAGTTGAAATCTGAGAAAAGTTTTTTTTTTTAATTTTTTTTTTTTAATGTTTATTTATTTTTGAGACAGAGAACATGAACGGGGGAGGGTCAGAGAGAGACGGAGACACAGAATCTGAAACAGGCTCCAGGCTCTGAGCTGTCAGCACAGAGCCTGATGCGGGGCTCGAACTCACAGACCGTGCGATCATGACCTGAGCCAAAGTCGGTCGCCCAACCGACTGAGCCACCCAGGCGCCCCTGAGAAAAGTTTTTAAACTGCGTTTGCAGTGACGTAAAGTAAAGTTGGCTTAATGACGAAACGTGTGTGGGGTGTGGATGCTGGAGGCTGTAGGGTGTGAGAGGGGTCTTTAAAGGTCCAAAAGAGGGGTGCCTGGGGGGCTCAGCCAATTGAGCATCTGACTTGTTGATTTCAGCTCAGGTCATGATCCCAGGCTGTGCTGACAGCACAGAGTCTGCTTGGGATCCTCTCTCCTTCTGCCCTTCTGCTCCCCATCTCAAATTTAAAAATTAATAAATAAAAGTGCAAAAGAACGTTTGTGACTGGAAGGCAGCGTGGCCAAAAGCTGACAAGCTGATTCCAAAATTTACATGGAAAGGCAGGGGAACTAGGATTATTAAAAACGTTTTTACAAAGGGGAACCAGGTTGGAAGACTCAACTGTACCCGATTTCAAGACTTTCTATTCGGTAGTAACCAATGCACCAGATGATCGGCAGACGATGGACATGTGGGCCAGCGGGGTCGACAGCCCGGAGAGAGAGCCACCGTGTCACAGCTGATCTTTGACAAGCGTGAAGGGAAATCCAAAGGAGAGGGGTCATCGTGTCAACTGATGTTGTCGGAACCACTGGCAAAAATGGAGCCTCCACCCACTCCTCACATTTTGGGGGAAACGCACTCAAAATGAGTCCTAGATTTAAATGTAATACTGTTAGCCTTCCGGAAGAAAATGGGGCAGAACCACGTGCGTGACTTTGGGGTAGGCATAGTTCTTAGATATGGGGCCAGATGCATGATTCAGAAAGGAAACACTTGGTAAGTTAGACTTTATCATAATTGAGAACTTTAGTTCTGTGAATGACACTTAACAAAATGAAAGGGCCAGCTACAGACCGGGGGAAAATACTTGCAAATCATGCAAGACAGAGGACCTGTATCCAAAATACAGTGAAACCTTGGTCTCAGCATAATTCGTTTCGGAAACATGCTTGTAATCCAAAGCACTTGTGTATCAAAGCGAATCTCCCCACGAGAAATAATGGGAAGTCAGATGATTCATTCCACAACCCGAAGATTCATATAAAAAATTGTTATAATACTGTGATATAATAAGGAAAATACAAAATAGAAAAATAAATTAACCTGCACTTAACTTTGAAAACCTTTGTGGCTGGTGTGAGGGAGACAGGAGGGAGGAGGGTTACTGTGTGGGACGACTTTCACTACCACTAGTGGAATCACTGCTATCTGTTGACTCGATGGAATCTTTCTCTGCGTGGGGGCCATTGTATACGCTCGCCCGGATCATGACTGCGGTGCAGTGTTAATAAACTCTCGTCATAGACTGTATGTAATGTAACTGGCAGTAAGGCAGCAGAGGAGAGGGTCTGTATCTGCAGGCGGCCTGACCTAGAAGGAAGCAAAGGACTGTCCATAGGTGCTTGGCACACGAGTGCCAGTTGTGGGCACCTTCCAACGTCCTGAAAACTCACTGATTTCTGCCAAACACCGAGGCCTGAGACCCAGCATCCAAGCATATGAGACGATCACCCACAATCCCGCAGAGAGAGAGAGAGAGAGAGAGAGAGGAACCCTTGGCTCAGTTGTGATCATGTGACGTTCTGCATCATGTTCTACTCACAGCAAGACGTCGCTCGTGTATCAAGTTAAAATTTGTTAGAAATGTTTGATCGTCTTGCGGGACACTAGCAGGACAAGTTCCTCGCCACCCAAGGTTTTATTTTGGATAAATATAAAGAGCCCTCAAAACTCAAAAAGAAGACCACCCAATTTTTTAAACGGGCAAAAGACGAACTGACGTGACACCCAGGGTCACGACATGCAGGTGGCAAGTGAGCGTATGTGAAACTCCCGCCACCGCCGTTGCTGGGGGGCCGGCGACGACCCCCCCGGGCAGGCAGGTCCAGAGCGTCGGCTGCAGCGCGGGCTCTCCCACGGCTGACGGGACACAGGATAGCACAGCCGCCCAGACGGAGCGTGGCGTGGAGTCTCTTGTGAAGTTAGACACGCACTGAGCACGGGAAGCAGCAGTCCTACTCCTGGGCCTTGACCAGAGAGAGATGAAGACTCGTGTTCACACGGAATCCTGTAGATAAATGATTACGGGAGCTTTGCCATAATTGCCCAAAACTGCAGACACGCACTGGGATAGTGTTCAGCAGTGAGAAGAAAAACCATCAGTCCAGCAACACGGGTGAGTCTTGAATGCGTTTTGCTACACAAAAGAAGTCAGGCTCAAAGGTCCGTAAGGTCCCATTCGCCTGCCAGCCTGGGAAGTGCCGAGTGATGGGGACAGAGGACGGGGGGGTGGCTGCCCCGGGTCCAGGTAGGGAGGCTGAGAGGGGCAGCTGGGGGCAGCTGAGCTGATACGGTGTGGCCTTTGTGATCCCTCGGTTTCAAACCACATGACCTTCAGGTGGATTAACCTTTCCCAAAATTTGCTTGATTGTGTTTTTTACGGTTTGGGTTGGTGTCTAATAGAAAAGTACTTTCGGGTCTTTAAGATTTCACGTTTAAATATTTAAATATAGTAACAAGCATTTATTCAATTCTCAGTACTTCTGGCTTTATGCTTGCTGTCTTCTGTCCGCATGAGTGTGTGCCATGATCATCTGTATTCACTTGGAGGACACCACTCGCCCCGAGGTTAGCTATGTGCCCTGGGGCGTCCCAGGCAGGACTCAAACCCGGGGCGGCCGGTCCCGAGCAGGGTCTGCCTGTTTGCCCGGACAGAGCTCCTGCTGAAGGAGTATCCCGTGCGTGTGTGAGGCAGGGGTGTGAAGAGCTCCACCAGTCAGTGACAGACACGCTCTTCCTCTCCCAGAACCGAAGGGAAGGCGTGTGTGGGCCCACGAGAGCCGCTGGACGAGTGGAATGGAATTGTGTTCGTGCACAGCACACTTGTACCCCCGAGTGCGGCGAGACTCTTGCTTTCGTCTTTCAGAGCCATTGACAAGCATCGCATCCAGAAGCTAGTGGTTTATGCGTATTTTCCAGGTTTTTTCTCCAATCTATTGTGTCGACAGTTCTTATGCCCATCTTGTAGCGTTTTGCCTCAGGAACCTACAGCCTGCTTGGATACAGGAGCTCCGCGCACACTGATACGTTCTCTTTAACAGACACCGTGTGATGACTTTGTCGCTTCTAATACAAGAAACAGCACGGACACCCCTTTGTGTCTTTCACTATATAAACTGATCATCGTGTCACATACATAATGTTGAACAGATGTCAGCAAATCTGGCTACAGACTAAATCTGTTAGTTTTACATCAAAAAATTTAAGTTCTCTGGCACAAAAACAGACACATAGACCAATGGAATAGAATAGAAACCCCAGAACTAGACCCACAAACGTATGGCCAACTCATGTTTGACAAAGCAGGAAAGAACATCCAATGGAAAAAAGACAGTCTCTTTAACAAATGGTGCTGGGAGAACTGGACAGCAACATGCAGAAGGTTGAAACTAGACCACTTTCTCACACCATTCACAAAAATAAACTCAAAATGGATAAAGGACCTGAATGTGAGACAGGAAACCATCAAAACCTTAGAGGAGAAAGCAGGAAAAGACCTCTCTGACCTCAGCCGTAGCAATCTCTTACTCGACACATCCCCAAAGGCAAGGGAATTAAAAGCAAAAGTGAATTACTGGGACCTTATGAAGATAAAAAGCTTCTGCACAGCAAAGGAAACAACCAACAAAACTAAAAGGTAACCAACGGAATGGGAAAAGATATTTGCAAATGACATATCGAACAAAGGGCTAGTATCCAAAATCTACAAAGAGCTCACCAAACTCCACACCCGAAAAGCAAATAACCCAGTGAAGAAATGGGCAGAAAACATGAATAGACACTTCTCTAAAGAAGATATCCGGATGGCCAACAGGCATCCGGCATTTCAGGACGCTGAACATGAAAAGATGTTCAGCGTCCCTCCTTATCAGGGAAATACAAATCAAAACCACACTCAGATATCACCTCACGCCAGTCAGAGTGGCCAAAATGAACAAATCAGGAGACTATAGATGCTGGAGAGGATGTGGAGAAACGGGAACCCTCTTGCACTGTTGGTGGGAATGCAAATTGGTGCAGCCGCTCTGGAAAGCAGTGTGGAGGTTCCTCAGAAAATTAAAAATAGACCTACCCTATGACCCAGCAATAGCACTGCTAGGAATTTATCCAAGGGACACAGGAGTACTGATGCATAGGGGCACTTGTACCCCAATGTTCATAGCAGCACTCTCAACAATAGCCAAATTATGGAAAGAGCCTAAATGTCCATCAACTGATGAATGGATAAAGAAATTGTGGTTTATATACACAATGGAATACTACGTGGCAATGAGAAAAAATGAAATATGGCCTTTTGTAGCAACGTGGATGGAACTGGAGAGTGTGATGCTAAGTGAAATAAGCCATACAGAGAAAGACAGATACCATATGGTTTCACTCTTATGTGGATCCTGAGAAACTTAACAGGAACCCATGGGGGAGGGGAAGGAAAAAAAAAAAAAAAGAGGTTAGAGTGGGAGAGAGCCAAAGCATAAGAGACTGTTGAGAACTGAGAACAAACTAAGGGTTGATGGGGGGTGGGAGGGAGGAGAGGGTGGGTGATGGGTACTGAGGAGGGCACCTTTTGGGATGAGCACTGGGTGTTGTATGGAAACCAATTTGACAATAAATTTCATATATAAATAAAAAAAAAATAAACATAAGAGGGAGGGTAATTTAGCAGTGTAAAACACACTGGAAAAATAATAAATCTCTACGCAAGAAAAAAAAAAGAGCCATCCTGATCTAGTTCCGTTAAAAAAAAAAAAAATTTAAGTTCTCTTTTAAAATACTCAGATAAAATCGGCCATGTGCTTAATGACACGTGCGTTTTGTTGAGGATCAAACACCTGTTGGCGTCCAGTCAGAGAAGCGTGCTTGGGAAATCGGCACTGAAAGGACCTGTGTGACACAGGTTAACGTTCTCCGCCTTTTTTAAATCAGCATTGCCTTTCAAAAACACCTGTTGTGTCTGAACCTTACTTTTCACACGTACGTATGCTAAGGACTCGGGTTTGGCGTGTAACTCAGGAAGGTGCTGGAGTGGCCACACGTGTCTCACGGCATGCATCTCTTCTGTGAAGTTGTCACCTGACTCTAGGTGACCACGGCTCGGATGCAGACTGCTCTGGAGGTCGTCATGGAAATGCCCCCCTCCATCTCCCATATTCTTTTGCTGGCATCTGACAGCACTTTGACTCAGAGACCACCCACCTCCCCGGGCAGGAGGACCCTGGTCACAGACACAGCTTCGGACTCTGGTCATTTGCAGTTGACTCTTGAACCTTGGGGGGTCAGGGGCACGGATGCTCTGTACAGTCAGAAATCTGCAGATCACTTTTGACTGCCCGGCATGTAACTGCCAACAGCCTGCCGTTTACCAGAATCCTCACTCGTCACGTAAACCTTTGATTAACGTGGGCTTTGAATATCATGTGTTATATACGTCACACACATCACAATCAAGTAGGCTGGAGAAGAAAACGTTAAGAAAATTACAAGGAGGGGCACCTGGGTGGTTAAGTTGGATGAGCATCTGACTCTTGGTTTTGGCTCGGATCATGATCTGTTTGTGGGTTTGAGCCCCGCATGGGGCTCTGTGCTGACAGCTTGGATTCTCTCTCTCTCTCTCTCTCTCTCTCTGCTCCTCCCTAGTGTACTCTCTTTCTGTCTCTCTCTCTGAAAATAAGGACAAGGAAATACGTTTTCACTACCATATTTATTTAAAGAAGAACCCTCACAGTTCAAACCCATGTCAAGGGTCAGATGTACACATGAGCACAGCTAACCTGCAACGTGGACTTATGGAAAGCCCCAGGCTCTCTGTGTCTCTGTAAATGGGGACGATGTCTGCCCGTCTCACCACGACGCTGCATGGATGAGAACGTTGAAGCAGCGGTGTGGAAGAAACGCAGTGGTCTGTGAGCACACGCATCTATCTGGTGGTGGCCCCGAGGGGCTCTGTCCGAGTGTCTGTCGTTCTCACGGCCTTGTCTAAGGAGCATTGCCTTGGAGCAGCCCTTAGTGCCAGCCGGTCAGTGCGGTTGGTTAATGGCCGAGTCTTCCCTCTTGGGTGTAGATGTCTTTGGGACGGAAGTCAGGCAAGGCCGCAGGCCGTGCTCCACCCTCCTGGACGCATCCCGAACGGCCCGGTCTAAGTTGCAAAAGGGAAGATGGTTGTACGAAAACCACTCTGTCTGTCACTCTTGGACTCGTTTCCAGAAAGGATCTCAGGGTTCATAAGCTCCAACTTGAGCAGAGATAGACCGTCCGTTTTTATCTGGAGAAACTAAAAAATAAACATGGAGATGTTTGTTCAGAAGAAGTAAGGGCGTAAATGAAGTTGTTTTTACGACAAAGAAAGTCTTCATCTGCTAGTGCATTTAAGCGTTTGCTTACGCACATCCACTCCGAGCGTGTGGCTGCGGGTCACCAGAGGTCAAACGAGACATGGCTGTGTGCCGCAGGTGCACACGGGGGGCGCAGGCAGGTTGTGGGGGGCGGGGGGGTTGGGCCTCGGGGGCCTTTTAGCATTTGTGCTCATTCCTGGCTGTTTGAAAATCTGTGTGTCACGCGTGTTCCGCTCTGTTAACTAAGATATTCCACTGTTTACCTCTAGGGGAGATCCTTGTCTTTTAAGACCTTCCTCGTCTGGGTTTTGATCAGCATTTACCAAGGTAAGACGGGCCTGCCTCTCCGGGACTGACACGTCGTGTCCTCTAGCAATGCTGTTCTCACCCCTCGGTTCTATTCCAGAAGGTCACAGTTCCATCAGCAGCCCCGGACCCCTGCACGCTGCAGTGTGGCCTGATGTTTTGACTGGCGTGCGTCACCTAAAAACTGACCTGTTTTTAATGAACTGTTAATCCAGGAACATCTCCACACGCACCTACACATTGTGTGCCCCACGCAGTGGTTTCCCTTCAAGGGTGAGAAACCTCACTTGGGTGGAGAGGAGCCGGCAGCCGCCTGGGCTGGGTGCTCCCGACAAAGGGGAGGTCGCGGACGGTCAAGTCACCCCGCGTGCGTTCCCTCGAGAGCAGACCTGCCGGTGGGAGAGGCGACGCGGCCTTTCCTCCAGGTTGCAAACGTTCCTGCGCCTCTGCTTGGGGCCACGTGTTGTTTTATCCGTAATCCGGAGTTTCCGTAAATCGTCAGTCAGCGCGACGTGTGGGGTGCACGCAGTCCCGTATTTTAAGTGTGACTCGTGTCAGGTGCTGCTTCTGCGATGTCGCCCCGCCGGCTTGCACGGCACTTGTTTCGCACCCTGATCAGAGCCGCGTGTCCCCCGCTTGTGTGTTCCAGGTGGCATCCTCATGTACGGGGCCCTGCTCCTGTTCGAGTCCGAGTTTGTGCACGTGCTGGCCATCTCCTTCACGGCGCTCATCCTCACGGAGCTCCTGATGGTGGCCCTGACCATCAGGACGTGGCACTGGCTGATGGCGGTGGCCGAGGTCCTCAGCCTGGGCTGCTACGTGGCCTCGCTGGCTTTTCTGAATGAGTATTTTGGTAAGTTGCCTTGGAAATCTGGTTTGTTCAAAGTGTTTTTGAACACTTTTTATTGTTGCTTCTTACCATGTCGTCTTAAACCACAGATCACAGTAAAACCCACGTCAGAACACTTCACGACACAAAAAGTTTGTTTTCGTGGAAAGATTAAAGTCCTTGTCATAATTTGAAAAATTCAGATCGTCAGCACGCAGGCTTCTTAAAAGACACTGAAGATGACCGTTTCCACAAGTCTCCACGGTTTGTCCCTCTTCCCAGGGGACGGGCGGGCTTGCCCCCGACACGGAGGCCACAGGGCCCCACGGCGGCGGCACAAAGCGCCGTGGGCACTGTAATGGGGTCACTGGGCACGCTCACCCCCACTCCGCTGTCCCTGGCCTAGCGACCTTGACAGGGTGGCCTCACAGAACCTGTCCCCACACGTGGCTGCTGGTCCACACTCAGACTGTGGCTCTGGTTGCCACCAGGCTGGTCCTGGTCACGCTGCCGTACAGATCAGAGGGAGAGTGGGCCGGAGTCGCCCTCACCTGCCACCTGATGCCACCTGCCCAGGACCCGCCCGACTGCCTCGAAGCGCTTCCCTCGGGAGGGACTCCTGCCCGGAGAAGCCCCACGCGGTCCCTTCATCACATTGTCCTCACCACACAGCAGCTCCTCCCTCCCTGTTGCCAGTCTCGGGCCTTTCCAGCCGGAGGTGGACGCCCAGTGGCCAGTTCCGTCGGGCGCCGTCCTGGAAGGGAGTGATGTGGCCTTGGGACTGCAGGGATTTTAGAACTAGGGCAGTGAAAAGACAGGATATGGTCAGATGAGCCCAGAGGTGATGTTTGTCCTTCAGGCATCACCGTCAGGTGCTCGGGCCTCCCCCCACCCTGAGCCCCGGCCCCTGCAGGGTGGAAACGGTTCTTGGGTCCACACTGCACGTCAGAAACTCAGCTCAGTGACTGCTTTCCCGATCCGACGTGGAACTTCCCAGGGGACTTTGAGAAAAGGGAAAACTGCGTCGTGTCCCTGGTGGTTTCGTCAGCGCCAGTAACCGCAGCAAAAGACGCTGCCTGCTCGTACCCGCTGTCGCTGTGCCAAGCCACTCAGTTGCATTCTCGTGTGACCAGTGCAGAGGACTTCCCAGCACCTCCCCCCCCCCCCCCCCCCCGAGCAGCAGAACTGGGGTTGTCGCCTCAGGGCCTTGTGTTATCAGCCTGTGGCCGGCCTCCCAGCAACAGTAAACCCGAACGGCCTCCAGACAGCCCCTCGTGTGACTGTGGTCTGTGCAGGCCAGCCCTTCCTTTAAGTTCACTCACTGAGGATTCCGTTCTGTCACCTGCCCCACACGGCTGGACGCCCAGCCCGACGGGCGCCTGACACACCCCACAGAGGTTCCCAGCAGCGCATCGTGGCTCCGGTGAGCGGAGAGCAGACAGCTGGGGAGGAGCCCTGGCAGGCAGACAGCTGCAGCCCCGGAGTGGGGCACAAACCTCGGAATGAGAGGAGCTGTGTCCGGTGGCCCAGAGCAGGGCGGGGGGAGTAGCGTGATAACAGAGACGTCGCAGGAGTGGGAGATGACGACCAAGGAGCCCTCCCCGAAGGTGAGCAAAGAGGCGGAGAGAGGGTTCGTGGGGTGCAAACCAGGAGGAGCACAGGTCCCTGCCCTCGACCACCAGGATCCCCAGGAAGAGAACACACAGCATGGGAATGAGTTCGGAAACAGCACAAGAAAAAGCCAGATCCGAAGTCCCTGTGTCCGCGGGGGACAAGACGGGATGCACACCCAGACCCACCTTCCTCGGAAGCTCCAGACGCCCCCGAGGATGGGAAGTCCCCACGGCTCCGAGGGAGAGGCCAGAGCAGCCTCTGCGGGCGGTCAGGAGCGTGAGCGTGCCCTGCAGAGGCGTCCGGGGAGTATGAGTCGCTGCCCCAGGTTCCGAGGGCAGCATGCACGGCTGAGCAGGAGAGCGGCTCCGGCCTGGCCACGGGGAGAGGAGGGGACGGTGCGGGCGGACACGCGCGCTCCGTGAGAGCCACTTCTGGGAGCACTGTCCGAGGCCGCCGGCCGATGGAGGCTGATTCCCAGGCCCGGCCCGTCTGCAGGAGAGCCGGGGGCTTCCAGAAGGTCTCCGTGTTGAGTGGCCTCTTTGGGGGCAGGTCACGGTCCTGGCAAGGGCTGTGCTCTGGGGCAGCACCGAGGCGTCGAGGGCACCGCCGGGCCGGGTCCAGGCTGGCCTGCGCGACTCCAGCCAGCGCCTGACACCCGGGGCGCGTGACGAGGCCACGTGCGGTGGGCGCACCACTCCTGTGGCTTCGCGGGGCATCGGGGCAACTTGCTGCCTGGGCAGGTGCAGGACCCCGCGGGAGGGAGCTTCACGGTGAGGGCCGCGGGGCGTGGGAGTCACTCGGGTGAGTGCCTCCGAGAGCCAGCGTCTTGCCGTTGGCGCGTGTGGGGTTGCGGCAGGCGGGAGGAGGTGAGAAGGTAGAGTGCCGCGTGGCCCTGGGGATGAGGGCAGGAGGACGGCCCTGGAGTCTACGTGACTTGCCCCGCTTCAGATGCTGGCGGGCCCTCCCTGATCAGCCGTCGGGTCAGAGCATCGCCTGTGAGTATGTCGACGTGTGTCAGAAAATTCGTCTTGGGGCAGAAGCCTCGGTCCCTGAAAATCAAAACGGCGACGTTTTTTCTGTGAGTAAGCAGCGTTCCAGGCCACACCATGAGTCTTTGGGGCAAAGTTGTCTTCACCGGGAGAGAAAGAGAAGAGCCTCAAACTGCTGTGGAAGAGTGCGACACAGACACAGTCGTCTGGGGTGAGGACTGATGGTCACGCACAGCAGCCCCTCCCGGAAGCACGTCTGTCCTTCGTGTCAGGACCAGTCACCAGCGACCTTCGTGTCAGGTGCGGGACCTTCCAGTAGGCGTGTGCACACGGCGCCTGGGGAAGCGCCACACACAGTGTGTTTTGCCTTTGAGACTAAATCCCCCGGAACCTTGAGGTCTGGATCCTATAGGGAATGTTGGGGGATGCGCCTTAAAGTTGCAGTAAGTTGGGGCGCGTGGGGGCTCAGTCGGTCGATCGTCCGACCCTTGATTTCGACTCAGACCGTGATCTCACAGTTCATGGGATCCAGCCCCACCGCCCTGACAGTGCGGCGCCTGCTGGGGATTCTCTCTGTCCCTCTCTCTCTGCCCCTGCCCTGTCCACACTGGCTCGCTCCCTCAAAATTAGAAAATAAACAATTAAAAAATGAGTAAGTTGCCATGAGTCAGTTATTGTCTTTCAGTTATGGTTTAAAACATCTTACGGGGCGCCTAGTGGCTCAGCCGGTTGGCCTTCTGACTCCTGATTTCAGCTCAGGTCATGATCCCAGGCCGTGGGTCGGAGCCCTGCATCGGGCTCCTCACTGGCTGTGGAGCCTGCTTGAGTCTCTCTCTCTCTCTCTGTCTCTCTCTCTCCCTCCCTCCCTCTCTCCCTCCCTCCCTCCCTCTCTCCCTCCCTCCCTCCCTCTCTCCCTCCCTCCCTCTCTCCCTCTCTATCTCTCCCCCTCTCCCTCCCCCCTCCCTCCCTCCCTCTCTGCCTCTCTCCCCTGCTCACACTTTTTCTAAATAAATAAGTAAACTTTACAAAAGAGCAACACTGTATGCCGACACGACAGGCAGGAACACGAAAGCACTGAAACCACAATTACAGATGCATTTCCCCTGGTCATGTTTACGCTGACAGCTTGCGAGGTCCTGGTACCCCCTTCGCCTCTCCTCTGTCGTCCCCGTTCCTGGCCTGTTTTCAGACAGGTGCAGGCAGAGTGTCTCCGGAGCTTTCTAAGCTGATGTTCTTGCTTCTTTCACAAGGACACAAATTTAGCGGAAGAGTCGGAGACAGGAAGTGATGACCAGTCTCCCTTGGTTTCTCGCTGACTCTCCTTGTGCCACAGGCTGGCGTTGGGCTGTTTCCCGCTGAGGTTCCCCCACCTCTGCTGGGTGAGGGCAGGTGCCCAGGCCTCTGCGTCTGCTGCTGAGAATCGTGTCCGTCAGGGCGCCGTGCATCCCTCCCTGTGGCTGGTTTTGCTTTTCTGTCTTTAGTGGTTGAGGCCCTGGAAAACACTGGCAGGGTTTTTCAAAGCACGGTTAAATCCAGACCATATCCAACCGTCTGCGGGCTCGGCCCTGCCTTCGACGCGTGTGGAATCCATGAGCCCTGCCAGGGCGAGAGCGAGCACTGAGTGTGGGCTCCTGCACGCGCCTCCTCCCAGGACGCATCCGGGCAGCCTGGCTTTCTCCGCCTGGGCGGAAAGGCGAGCCTATGGGCCCCTCTGGCTGACGGCCCCACCCGCCAACACAGAGGTCACGGTGCGGGGGGTCACCTCCCAGTCTGGGTACGACAGACTGCGCCGAGCCTCCACCCACCAGAGGGCATTTGGGGACGTCGTACTGGGTCTCTAAAATCTGGTTTCCGTTTCTTCTGCTGAAAGAGCCCATCACGCCAGGTGCGCGGGCCCGTCTCTAGCGTCTGCGGGGACGTGCCACGGCCGCGGGTCTGCGGCTTCGGGCCGCCTCTTCAACCTGTTCCTGCCTCTTCCCTACAGATGTTGCCTTCATCACGACCGTGACCTTCGTGTGGAAAGTGTCGGCCATCACCATGGTCAGCTGTCTGCCGCTGTACGTCCTCAAGTACTTGAAGCGGAAGCTGTCTCCCCCCAGCTACACCAAGCTCACGTCCTAGGCCGGCCACAGTGGCAGCGCGGGGGCCGTGCGGGGCTGCGGGGAGGTCGGGAAGGGACGAGCCCGAGGGCCCGGGGCCCCCGCCGCCTGGACGCTCCCGGCCCACGTGGCGAGTCGCGCTCACCGTTGCTCACGACTGCGTTTCCGTGTCAAACCACTCGCGTTTCTTTCGAAAAGAAGCCCTACTTCTCCCACTGCTACTGTAAAGCATTCATCTGACTCTCGTGTTCTGAGAATTAAAGTGAAAGTTTATTTAGCATTTGGCCATTTCCTAACATTCAGATTCTTTCTCCGATGTCACGGTAGAGAAAGCCCCTTCGCTTAACCAGAATAAAGTCTAGACGCCAAACGCTGGTGTCTGTGTTTGCTGCCGATGCCTCCCCGCCGGTCACACTTCCCCCGCGGGGACTCGAGTTCCCAACGTGAAGGGCCGCGTCTCCACACGCGCTGCAGCCAAGCCGGAAGAGGGGCCGCGTCTCTGCACTAAGTCCGTGGCCGCCACCAGCGATGTGCTCTCGAGGGCATCGCCGCTAAGTAAACCCGCTTCTAGCGGGGAAACCCCCTGGCGGTCCTGTGCGCTCACAGCGCTGCCTCGCCCGCCCCGACCCTGCTGGTCCCGGCGCTGGGGTCGTAAGCGCGCACACGCACCTGACAGCGCCCTGCTAGAACCAGCCCGTGTGTTTCCGGCTGCCATTAGGGTTTTTGCACCTACGCAGCTGTGTTTGTCCAATGGGGTGTTTTTCCAGGCGCGGAGGTGGCCCCTGCCACTCTGTGGAGCACCCTGGGTGTCACTGGTGACCCCCGACCCCCCCGCCCGTCACCAGGAGCATACTGGGGGGTTCCAAGCGGTGGGCTCTTGGCTGGAAGGGCAGCTCCTCCCTGTGTCCTGAGGCCGGGTGCCTCCCATGCCAGGTGGTTCCGGTCTGTTCTCACCCTTCAGCTCGGCCACCCCCAGCAGGTGGCCCGTCCCCCAGTCACCACGGGGTCGTCAGCCACCGGTGGAGCCGCACGCCGTGTCCTCGGGCACCACCCACCTCCTGGGCGTCCCTGCAGTGTCCTCCCAAAGCAGAAAGGCAGCAGCTGCGAGGAAGGAGCGCGGGCAGGAAGCTGCTTCGGTGGGGGGCCAAGCGCTGGGGCCCCCGCTGCCGGCCCGACGTAGCCCTCTCTGGCCGCGGAGCCGGCCCTGCGCGCTGTGGGCTCAGGTCCTGAGGCCACGGCGCACGCAGCCTGTGGCGGGGACAGGAGCACACCCGGAACTTGGGGCATCACAGAAATCTCAGCCCGTCCACAGCCAACGGCCCGTGGGACACGCAGGATGTCCCAGAGCAAAAGGGGGGGGGGGGGTCCGCCTCGGAATTGCTTAGTTGCGACGTAACGAGTTGTGAGCGACCAGAAACCTGAGAAACCAGGAAGCTCTGGGAATGGTTCTGCAGAGTGATTTAAAGATCCAGAGGGACGCCTGGGTGCCTCAGTCGGCTGAGCGTCCGACTCTGGGTTTCGGCTCAGGTCATGGTCTCTCACGATTCGTGGCATCGAGCCCTGAATCGGGTTCTGCACGGACAGCACGGAGCCTGCTTCGGATTCTCTGCTCCCTCTCTCTCTCTCTCTCTCTCTCTCTCTCTGCTCCTCCTCCACTCACACTCTCCCTCTAAAAATTTTAAAAATAAAAATAATGAAAATAAAAAAATACAGAAACTTCTCCAAGCCATGGGGTCTTAGCTGGATTCTGACTAAGCAGATGGAGTTCGACCTGAGTCCTGCGAAATGAAGGCGCATTACGTCCGAATTAGACTCCGAGCTCAAGTGTGTTTTCATCTGCGAAGGGGGAGCGATCTCTGCCACCAGGGCTGAGTGACGTGACAGTGGCAATAACAGAAGCTCTCCGTGGGCGGCTGTCACACGGTGGTGGCACGGGCGATATCTGTGACTCCAGCCCTCTGCCAGGTGACGCAAGGCAGCTGCCCCCGGAGGGTCACCCGGTCCCAGTCAGGTTCACGTTTACGAACCAGCCCTGCAGAGACGGGAGGGCGCTGCACAGGGAGGCGGCGGGCAGTGACCATCCCCGCGCTTGGTCCCCGGCCCAAGTCGCCAAGCCCCGTCAGCTCCATTTGTGAAAGCTGTCCGACCCTGTAGGACTTCAGGGTTGCTTTGCCGCCTTTTGGGCGTGCAAAGTGCGTTTTAATTGTCTGATAGTGTAGCCGTGTTCTCCCTGTCTGCTGTGAGCCACACGCAGTGCGTGGTGTCTGTTGTGCGCACAGTGGGTGTGCACGGTGCCCGTGGTGGGTGCCCGCGGGGCAGGTGCTGCCCTCGCAGGGATGGGCCTGCTCCCCTGCCGAGGAAACTCGCCGAGGCGGAGAGGCGCGCTCCGGAAGCCAAGGGCGGGTGACCGGCTCCTCCGAGGAGGTGAGGCCCACGCTGAAAAAGAAGCGACAGCAGCTTTCTCCAGGCCCTGCGGTGGGGGAGCTCAGCAGGCCGGGGCGGGACCAGGGGCCACAGCTGGCAGGCAAGGCCGACTCGGCACTCGGACTGTGTGGCCCAAGCACCTGGACAGATCACGAACGCTTTGGGCGGAGGACGACACCGCACATCAGACAGCCCCAGGAAATTCGATGAGCGAGAGGAAAGGGTCTCGAGGTCAGGAGGTGGAGGGCGCGTGCGGAGGCCTGTGTGTTTACAGACCGTGACAGGCGGTCAGGACAGCCCGCCGCCAGGGAATTTAGACCAGTTCATGTTAATGAGGAACATGGGCACGAGAGGGGCCTGGTGTGAGGAGGTGCTGAGTGTTTTACCCCAGTGCCTCACCGCCACTGGAGCTCTGACGCGTGCAGTAAGGTGGACAGGCGGGTGACGCGGTGGGCAGGTAGATGAATGGACAGGTGGGAGAAGGGGTGGATGAAGGCACAGTTGGGTGCATGGATGGATGACAGGGTGGGCAGGCAGGTGGGTGGGTGGCCAGGTGGATGAGTGGAAGGATGGGCGGACAGGTGGGTGAACGGACGGATGGGAGGCCAGGTGGATGAATGGACGGATGGGAGGCCAGGTGGATGAATGGACGGATGGGAGGCCAGGTGGATGAATGGACGGATGGATGGACAGGTGGATGAATGGACGGATGGGAGGCCAGGTGGATGAATGGATGGATGGGTAGATGAATGGACAGATGGATGAATGGACGGATGGGAGGACAGGTGGATGAGTGGAAGGATGGGTGGACAGGTGGGTGAACGGACGGATGGGAGGCCAGGTGGGTGAATGGATGGATGGATGGATGGATGGACGGGTAGATGAATGGACAGATGGATGGACACGTGATGCAAGGACGCATGGATGGACAGGTGGATAAATGGACGGATGGATGGACAGGTGACAAATGGACAGATGGGTGGACAGGTGGATGAATGGACGGATGGGCAGGTCGGTGGATGCCCTCTACAATTTTGTCCTATTCCAGACAAGCACCTATTATCACGTGTTTTCCTCAGTATTTCTGAATATTGAGGGCTGAGCTGCGTTAGCAAAGCCTACAGACTACACCCCAAGGAGCCAAAGCAGATTGCAGAAGTGGCCACCTGTTCCTTGCTGCTTAGGCCAAAGAGGCCCCTCGTCGAAGTGGGATGGCCCTGGAGTGACTGCCTCGGACCCTGTTCGTCCTGTCCTGGCTCTGGGGGCATGAAGGCTCAGGGTCATCGGGCAGGGGACCCCCAGTGAGGAGTGGACTCCCACTTGTGGAAGGAGGCCACGACTCCCTGCACCTTGAGCCTCGTTGGGAGGCCCCCGTGGGCTCTTGTCTCCCCCCTGCCTCCCGCATCACTAGGGAGCCCAGGCTGCTGTTCAGGGACACAGGTCAGGGTCTGCTGCCCTTGTCACCTGGGCCCCCGACCCACAGATCTGCCTGCCTCACTCGGCGTCACCACATCTCACCTGAACGCTGCAGACTCAGCCCAAGGGGCCGGGCCCCAAGCAGATGCCAGCACCGCCCCCCCCCACCACCAAATTCCTCAGGCTCTGAGGACGAGGAAACCCACAGAAGGCCCCCTGTGTCCTCCAGAGGACATGCTTCCCCCGCCCCAGAGATGGGGTCACCTCCCTCCACCCCAGATCGTGTCCACCTGACGTGCACCACAGCCAGTGCCTGTGAGCAGGTGGGTCACCCTGGACGGCCCGGGCTTGACCGAGGCCCTGCCCTCCTCCCTCCCGGACTTCCATCCAAGGAGGTTGTGTCCTGGGATTCCTTCGGTGGAACTGGAAGAGAAACAGGTAGGCACTGAGCCGGTCTGGTGTTTGGGGGCAGAAGGACACCTGAGGTTAGGGCTGTTCAGGCCACCGTCACGTCCCCGTCTACCAGTTCTCCCAAGTCCTTGGGGGTGGGCTGGCCTGGTCCCCCTCCCGGGACAGCAGCGGTCACCTGACGCCTCTGAAAACTTTTGACAGGGTGTGTGGAGAAACCAAGGCACAGGGAAGTTTAAAGTGGTTTCCCCAGAGCCTGGGAGGCCGTCCGCTCCTTTCTGGCATTAACCTGAGGCCGAGGTGCACGAAGATCCCTCCCCAGACGGGGCGGTGGGGACTCGAGGGGAGCCGTGTTGCCCCCCCCCCCCAGGGCGAATGGTCAGGCTCCGCCCCTCCCGGTGGCCCCCTCCCAGGGCGGCAGCCACCAGGACAGACAGAGCGCGGCAGGCTTTCCCGCCAGGACCCCGCCGCCAGCCTCCGGGCCGCCCTGTGTCCCCACGTGACGGGGCTTTCTGGCACATCTCCTGAGAGCTTTCGTCTTGGAATAATGTCGGACCAGCAGAGGAGCTGCAAAGACAGTCCGTCGGAGCCCCCCTTTCCTCCCGCAGCCTCCCCGGGCCGAGCGGCCTCCCCTACAAGGGCTCTGTCCCACTGGCCCAGAAGGCCCCTCGTGTCCCTCCGTCCTGGCGGCAGGGAGTGCCGGGTGGAGTTGTGGGGGCCACTCTGAGGCAGGAACGTGGCACCGACGTGCGTCCTCGGGCATCTCCAGCCCCCGAGATGCAAGATGCATGGGAGGCTTCGAGCAGCGCCTGCTGGTGGCGGCCCTCGTGCCCTGGTGCCAGCCTCAGACCCGCTCCAAACACACAGGAAATGCCTCAGCATCTGGCGTACCGCCGGGTGTCATTTCAGAAGATTCCAGAAGGTGGTGCTGGAAGCTAAGAAATGACACCCCGCCGGTGCGCTGCAGAGGCCGCGGCTTGGGGACAGCAGAGATGAGTTCTTACACCTGGGTGTCCTCCCTGAGCTGCCTCAGGGCCCACGGGCTTGTGTATACACGTGGTGCCCGTTTTGTCTGAATGGGAGCCACGGGCTCCTCCTCCCGAACAGGTGAGAGGCAGGCCCCGTGTGTCGGGCGGGGGTCTCCTGGTCCAGGGGAGGGCCCCACGAGAGCTTGCCCCGGCCCGCAGCCCCCTCCCCGTGGACAGAACCTCCTGGTGGGTCAGGAAGTTTCCGGAGGCCGAGCTGGCCGAGCGGAAGCCGTGGGGACCAGCAGAACCGATTCTGCGTCCTTTCTTCTGAGTCTTAAAAATACTCAGCGGTGAGAGAACGAGAGAGAACCCAGAAGCGCCCTGTGTCCGAGGCCACTGGGCGGCGGGCGGACGGTGCGTGCAGGTGCCGGCTCCGGGGCCCCAGGGGCGAGTGACACCGGCCTCGCGCCCTGAAGAGAGGCGGCTCCGCATCAGGGGCCGCGGGGCTGCTCCCAGCATCCTGGCGCATCCCCGCCATGCGGGTCCTCGCCACGGGGACCCCTCCGGCCCCAGCCCTGCTGCCCTCCGCTGCTACCTCCTCCCCCCTCAAGCCCGGCGGGGGCCCGGAGCGGCGACCGGTCAGAGGTGGGCAGCCGTGTCCACCCCCAAGGCCCGGGCCCGTCCGTCTGTCCGCCCCCCCCTTACCGGGCTGCCCGGCGCTCCACCATCTGTCCACCCGGGGCTCGTGGGGAGTCCTGGGCCCAGCCCGCAACCTGTGCACAAAGAAGGGGAGAAAGACCCAGACCCACCAGGGGCGCCCTCAGGGACCAGGGCACCGCAGGGCCCCGCAGGGGAAGGCCCGGGTCACCGGGCAGAGCGGACGGGCCCCCAGAACACAGCCGCACCTCCTCACCCCGTCCGCACTCAGCTAGGCCACCGGCAGGTCTGGGCCCCTGCCCTCGGCAGAGCCCATACAGGGTCCCGGCCAGAACCCCAAGGCTCCGAGAGCAGGGCCCCCGTCCTGCCAGGGCCCCGAAACGCTGTCCTGCAAGCCAGGCGTGTGCGACAGCAGATTCGACCCTCGGTTCTGGGGGCCTCGTGTCAGAGGCCAAAGTGCCCGGGGCCGTGTTCCCGGGGGCGTTCTTGGGCCCGTGGCCCCGTGGCTCCAATCTCTGCCCCCGTAGGCGAGGACACCTGGTAGACGTGAATTTGCGGGGACACCGCCCAGCCCAGGACAGCGGGGTGACCGCTGGAGGCCGGAACGGTGTCGGTGACGTAACAGCCACGTGCCGTCCGCCGAGGTTGCTCCTTCCGCCTCTACCCGAAGGCGCCAGGGTCTCAGCAGCCGAGAAGAAAGGTGGTTTCGGTTGTACGACTAGTAATTGTGTGTCCTCAGGCGCTGTGCCCGCCCCCCTGCCCTGGCCCCCGGCGGACACGTTCCTGAGAAAAGGGAAAACCTGCAAGTTGGTGTCAAGTCACAAGCTCTCGAGAGTTAGTGGTGGGGTCTGAGTAAAGCCAGGGCGCCGGGCAGCCCCTGGGGGTCACGGGGCAGCCCCTGGGGGGCATCGTCCACACACACATGACGTGAACTTGGCCTCGGGCGTCTTTCTGCCTAGAGCGGCGCTGTCTCTCTTCTCTGTGACTCGGTTTCTCCTGGTGGCTCCCAAGCGAGTGGCCGTGACCCAAGAGACTGGGGACAAGCAGGGTTCTCTGAGCATCTGGACACTGTTACCATGGGAGCAGCTCTGGGTTCTCACACCGGAGAAGTGGACGCTGCATTCTTACTGTTTTCCTCAGATTAGAGCCGAGAAGGGGCCACACCATCAAACCCGCAGCACGGACCTTACCTTGTCTGGGGTCCCCTAAGCGGAGCGAGGACGCCTCCGGCCCGCGAGCCCTGGGGGGGGTCATCACTCCCGCCTGGGAGGTGCCAACGGCCTCCGCGGTCCGGAACAAAGCAGCCAGCTCCCCGCTCCCTGGCACACCTGTTCCCGTCCAAGCATCCTGCGTTTAGGGCAGGTTCCGTGGAGAAGATTAGCTTGTCGCAAGGAGGACTCACACCATTACCTTCCAATTATGCGTCCGACTCCGACGTCCCTCTGATGTGCTTTTAATTGTCTGTATTTCTCTGTCGTTCTCTAAACGGTCCATTTGTGGTCCCAAGTTGGGAAGCTGACGTTCCCCGCTGTAGGGGCTCGGGGAGAGCAGTGCCCCTCTTCCAAATTAAAGTGGTTATTGATAAATCCACACGGTACATCTGGCTCCGTTACCCGGACGAGCCGCCGGGAGGATGAGCCCTGTCCTCCCGGCCCCCACGTCCAGCCTCCCTCCCACGAGGACCCTGAATGCACTGAGCCCACCTGGAACCCGGCACCGTCCCAGCTCAGAGTCCTTTGTCGCTTCTGCCACGAGAGACGACAGGCCCCAGGTTCCTGGGACGAGGGCTGGACGCCTGCGGGGCCGTCGTGACCGGGGTGGAGGCCCGTGCACGCGATGGCTTCCTTGGGCGTGCCAGGAGCAGGACGCCACCCCGGCACGTCGGGGGCCGGCCCTGGCACCCCAGCTGGGTTGCCCGGCTCTGCCTGCCCCTCGGACACCAGCCAGGGCTCTGTGTCCGCTCCGCTCTCACCTGCAGGGGCACCGTCTCAGGAGATACGAGCACTTCCCACAGGGCGTCCCCCACGGGTGCTGGGGCCTCCTGCCAGCTCAGAGGACGCTCCAGGTTGGCCACCTGGCCCCCCCGAGGTGCTGCATCAGCCACGCGGCAGGGATGTGGACGCCGGGACAGAAGCCACCCGGAGAAAGGGGTGGGGCGGTAGAGCGACGGGAACCCGCCGTCCAGGGCCCTGCTGTCCCTGGGAAGAAGCTGGCGCCCAGGCGGCCCCCTGAGCATGGTGCCCGCGAGGGGGAAAGAGGCCGGGAGCCCTCGAGGTCCCTGCTCTCACTCCCTTGCTCTGCCCGACACGTGCCCAGCGGGAGAGGACCGGGTGCACAGGACGGCAGATGTGAGGCACACTGCAGGGCCGTGCGGGTGACCCAACGCCTGCGGGGCAGGTGGTGCGTCACAGCCACGGTGGGGGCTGCCCCCCCACACCCCCACCACCCCCTACTGCACCGCACCGGACGGATGCGGCCGACGGCCCACCCTGAGCCCCAGGGACCCTCACGGTGGCTTCCTCTGCTCTCCCTCTCCCCTCGGTCCCCCTGGGCACCCCCACCCCGATGTGTGACAGAAGGAGAAGAAGGCGACACAGCGAGACACGGCGGGTGGCCTCTGTCTGCTCCTCCACCCACCCGGCCGAGTCTCGGGACCGGGGCACCAGGGAGATGGCCTGCCGGAGCAGGCGCAGAGCCCAGGGGCATGCGCGTGAGGCCGCGCACGGAGGCCCGCAAACACAGAAGCCCAGGCAGCCTCTCCTCACCGGCCTCCCTGGGCCCAGCAGCCCAGCCCTCGGGGACACCTGCACCCCATGTTCGCCGCAGCACGGTCACGAGAAAGGCACGAGCGAGCCCGACATCCCTCTGTGGACAGACGGATGCACAGAGGGTGGCACACACACCTGGAATATTCTTCAGCCTTGAGAGGGGGGGAGTTCTGCAAGATGGGGGAGGGTTGAGGACTCTCGGAGGGGGGCGCGGGGGGGGGGCAAGCAGGAAAGTCCCCAGACTCAGAAGCAGGGGGACAGAGGGTCGGTCAGTTTGCAAAACGAAGGGGTTCTGGGGACCGGGGACTGCCGGAGACCTGCGCCCCAGAGTGGCTGCTGGTAAATTTTTATGCGCGTTTCACCGCAGTTGTAAGAAAGGGCACCTTTGGAACACTGTCGCCGTCGGAGTGCCGGAGGCCCAGGGGCTGGGGCGGGCACCGCTCTGCCCCGCGCGTTCCGCGCCCCCCCACCGTCCCCCCCTCCCCTCCCCCCCTCCTCCCCTCCCCCTCCTCCCCTCCTCCCCTCACGAAGCAGCCATCCCAGATGGGCGATTCCGATCCCTCACAGGGCACCGCCCACCTGCCGCCCGCGGCTCCAGGGGCCACACGGCCCGGGGGCCGCGGCTCGCGGCGTGGGGTTTGAAACGGCATCAGCGTTCGCTTACGCTCTGGCAAGATGCCACTTCCTGTTTCTGAGAGCAGGCTTGTAAAAACTGCCGTCTGCCGGACATCAAACGGCTCCCGCACAGCATCTTGATGAGTTAAGTGTAAATGAATCGGAAGCTCATGGGACTAAATTTCCCTTGAAATTCACTCTGGTTTGCAAATTAATGGAAAAAGCGCCTGGCAAAACTTGTTTAGACCTTTATTGAACCAAAAACACTTTAAAAATAGTTTGGGGAGCTCAGCGAACAAGCCCGGGCTGGGCTCCGCGTCTTGCGTGGATTTTGGGTGGATTCCACTCCATTCCCTGGGGTTTGGAGCCAGGACGCTGGGAGGGGCACCCGGCTTGTGCCGCGGCCTGGGCCTGGGGGGGGGGGGGGGGGCGGGGCAGTCCTGCAGAGCCCGCCCCCCCCAGCGGCACGGCACCGGGCCTAACAGGGAGGTCACAGAGAATCGAACAAGGGGATGAAGACGATCGGCATCCCTGTCTAAGACCGGGGATAAAAACACTCCCGTTTCGTTGCCGCTTAATTGAACAGATCCAGGAAGCCGGCTAGCTTAAGGGACGCGTTTCAATGCTGCCATTAGAAGACATTGTGACCTCACAGGTGCAAACCCAAGTATTGTCAGAAACAAAAGGCGGGAGGGTGACAAGAGCCAAGGCCGCAGGGTGAGGAAGTGGTCTCTCCTCCCTGGACGTGGCCAGAAGGACCCTCTCAGCCCGGGGCACGTGGGGCCGATAAGGCTGAGGCCCCCCGTTTGCAGGTGCCTCTCGCGCGCTAGAAACTAAGGTCAGTTAACGGGAGCGTGACGTCTCCGGGAGCCTGTGGCCGCCCAGGGCTGGCCGGGCGGGGAGCACGGGCGCGGGGGGCCCGGGGGGCCGCTCGTCCGGGCCGGCACAGGAGCCCCCGCGGTATTTCAACAACCTGCGCCGCCCGACGGGCACACGCCGTGGACCGCCGGCGCGGCCCAGTTTGTGTTTCCCAAGAGTATTCCAGGTGCAGAGCGAGGCAGCGTCCTCCGTGGGCTCCGGCAGACCACGCGGCCCAGCGCCTCCTTCTTCCTGCCTCTTCGGGGCATCGCTTGGTTCTCATCTGCCTCCGCAGCTGGGCCGTCCCCGTCCGCACGCAGGAGGAGAAGATCGTGTCTGGCCACGTACACTTGCTGTGTCTTGTACGCCGCGTGGCTCCCGTAGCCGTGGCAGCACCAGTCAGACCGGCCTGAGCAGGAGGGGAGTCGTGTCCTCAGCCCGGCGACACGCTCACAGGCCCGCGGGCCCGGCCGGATCCAGACGCTTGAACCGCTCGCAAACCCGCCTCCAGATCTGCTTCCCTCCACGTCGGCCTTGGGTGGCGGAGTTTCTCCAGGAGGAGCCACGGGCTGGCCCCACAAACCCCAGAGGAAGAGACGCCTCCTTCCGGCAGGTGCAGGAAGCCTGCGGGGAGTTGGGGAGGGGGGTCCCATGACCCCTCAGAGACCGTGGGCCAGGCCCCGAGGCAGAGGCTGTGTGACAGGGGAGTGCTGGTGGCCGTGGCTGGCGGCCACGCTCCCGCGACACGTCTTCTAGGGAGAGCTGGGTGGCATCCGGGGGACGGGGGCCGCGGGACAGGATGTGGGGGACATCCCGGAAGGAGACGAAACCGCGCAGCGTCCGTGTCCACCCCTGGGGATGCCGGATAGTCACCTCTGCTGACACAGCTGCCAACCCTCCAGAAGTTCCGAGTCGAAGCACCACTGGGCTGTGGCCCTCGCCAACCCGTGGGGGCCCTCCCCATCTCTGCCCAGCCCCACGTGCTGGCGGCACCTGGCACTCCGGTCCCTGCCCTCCGTCACCGCGTGGTGACGCCGCCACGTGACCCCTTCTGACAAGGACCCCGGACGCACTGGGTTAGGGCACACCTGCTGGCCTCCTCGGAGCCAATCGCGTCTGCAAAGACCCTCTTTCCGAATAAGACCCCGTGGGCACAGACCAGGAGCTAGGGCTCTGACCCATCTTCTCGGGGGACGTGGTTCAACCCGTGACCGTACCGCCCCGGAATAAAGGGTCCAACGTGTTGAGTGACCAGCGGGAGGCATCAGTGACGCGAGCGGCACCGTCTCACAGCCTCACGGAGGCGAAGACCCTCACGGCCGCGCCCCCGGGGGGCAGCGGGGACACAGACCGGGCCGATGCAGGGATGCCACCAGGAGAGCTGCAGGCAGCCGCCGAGCCTCTCCAGGTGGAACCGGAGGACACGCTTTCACACAGAACCACCACTTGAAGCCTGTGGACGCGGTCCTGAAGGCAAGCAGCACATGAAACATCTACCCGAGAAAATCTGGGAAAATTCATTAGGAAAGGCGCGAGGCATCGGGCTCTGAACCAGGACCGCCCCCACCCTCGGCTTCGTGAGGACAGAGACGCGCTCCGGAGGCTGCAGCCC
Organism: Puma concolor; assembly: GCF_028749965.1. NCBI lineage: Eukaryota > Metazoa > Chordata > Mammalia > Carnivora > Felidae > Puma > Puma concolor. The sequence continues at coordinate 94,289,078 of NC_141678.1, forward strand.
GGCACACGGGGCCCCTGCGCCCGCCCCCCGCCGGAGGGCTTTCCCTGCAGGAGAAGCAGGGCGCAGACACCCCCACTCTGGCCCTTGGGAGCAGCGTCAGGGGCTGGACACCCCGGGAGGGCAGGAGACGTCACTAGACGATCCAGTCACTGGACAGATAAGCAAGCGAAGGACAGGAACGGGCCCCCGATGGGGGGGCAGAACCCCATGTTGCTACGATACATTATCTAAAATGTCCAGTTTCCAGTAAACAATTATGAGGCGCTTGAGACGCAGGAAGGCACCCACACGCGTCGGAAAGCAGGCGGGCAGAGAGGCCGCCTGGGGGAGCCGGCAGGTGCCAGACTTCACGGAAAAGTACTGCAGAGTACCCACCGCAGAACCCCAAGTACCGCGGAACTCAAGGCAGCTGCACTCGAGAGGCGAAGGGACGTCACGTGAAGGAGACTGTGGAGGAAGAGGGAGAACCCATAGCAAAGAGCCAAATGGAGGTTCTGGAGTTGAAAGGCACCAGCACTGAAGGGAAAGGTACACGAGAGTGGATGACAGAAGACCGGGACGGGCAGAAGAAAGAATTCCTTGGCTTGAAGACAGACCAGTGGAGATTGCAGCCGAGGAGGCGGAAACGCAGGGAAGAAAACGCAGGGGGCGTAGAGGAAGGGGTTCACGGCACCAAGTGCGCGGCGGGAGACAGAGGGCAGAAGGAAAGAGGGAAGTGTGGGCCGATGTCACCAACCTACCACCGAATAGTGACGTAGGTGCCCGGGAAGCTGGATTGGGATAAGTGCAGACTCAGACCCACACGTGGCCGAAAAGGAGAACGCCGAAAGCCAAAGACAAGGAGAAAATCCTGAAAGTTGCGAGGGAAAAATGCGCCCCTTACGAGGGACTGACGGTGACTTCTCGGCAGGGCCTGCGCAGGCCCGGAGGCCGTGGGCCGCGTGTGCAAAACGCCTGTCAGGCAACAGCACGATCGTCAGCAAAACCATCTTCCGAAGATGAAGGGGATGAAGACTTTCCCAGGTTAAAACAGCACGGCAACAACGAGACAGAATTCGCCGCCCACAGGACCCACCCAGCTCGCAAAATAGAGCAGGACGCGCTTCAGGCTGAAGTCAAGCGCCCCAGACCGAGGCTGAGTCCGCCCGAAAAGCCAGATCGCCGGTAAAGACAAATGTACCGCATTTCTCCCTCCTTCTGTAACCAATTCAGAAAGCAGTTGTATAAACCAGTGTGTCTGTGACATGACATTGGGCCTATGATTAATTCAAATGCGATAGACGTGTAATACGTGTGCGATAACAACCAGAGGAAGCAGGTAGGGCAGAGCCGTGTGGCCTAAGGAGACGGGAGAGCGATAATTATCGGAGTGTTGCCAGGACCGGGTGTCACATGATCTCGTAAACTCGGGAAAAGGGAGTGAGCGTACCTGGGACTGAGGTTCACACCAGCGCCAGAAGCAAGCGAGCATCTCGTGGAGCGGATTGTGACTGAGATGCCGCATTAGGGAAGAGTCGGCCGGCGTTTTGAAAAAAGAACAGAAGGGAAGAGAAGAAGGGAGGCACGAGAAAAGCAGAAAACAGCACCGTAGACGGAGAGCCGACCGCATCGATAGGAACATTAATGTGGATCGACCAGACGATCCAGTCAAAGGGCAGAGATTGTCGAGTGAAACAAACAGAAACCCCACCATCCGCCTTCCAGCTGGAGACGGAGAGCCCTTAGGGGTCAAAGGCACAAATGGACGAACGCAGTACAACACAGCGTCTGATACAGGCCGGCAGAGGTGAGAGGCTCGTGCGAACGTCAGACAGAACGGACTGTAACACGAGGGTGCGATTAACGACACAGAGGGACGCTCGATACCCGACCCGTCAGGAGGACGCAGCCGCAGAGCTCCCACACACAGCGAAGAGACCCGTGGAAAGAAGGAGAGACAGACAGTTGTCCCACAGAGGTCGCGGACGGCGTCGCCCCACCGTCCACGGCGCTCAAGCAAGTCGAGCGAAGGCCAGCAAGGAGACAGAAGAACTTCACTGCATCATCAAGCAGCCAGACCCGCCAGGCGTGGACAGACAGTCCACCGCGACAGCAGGGGGGTCGTACTTCTCAGGTGGCACGGAAGGTTTTCCAGGCTGCGAAACAAACGGGCCACCACGTGAGGCCGTCACGCCAGGAAGTGAGAGGGGGCCGTGGAGGCGGGCCGAGACTTATCAGGGGGAGGTGAGGACCCTGGGCAGGGGCGGCAGGCGGCTTGGAGGAAGGTTCTGGTGCCTGGCCAAATACAGGTGGGGAGACGGTTCTCCAGGCCCTGGGACTGAGGCTGGTTTCCTGGTGAGGAGGTCCCCCAGGGCTGCCCCAGGTGTGGAGCGGGGAGAACATCAGGTGCCAGGCTGACCACTTTGGCCTTGACCTTGGTGCCCTGGGCAAGTGCCCCGGGGAGGGAAGGTGAGTGAGTCTGTGACGACTGAGGTTTTAGACCTGGCAGTGCCTGGACTGGGTGGTCGGGCTGCGTCTGGGCAGAGAGACAATAAAAGGGCCTCTGCAGGGCCCCAGGGGAAGGGGGTGGGTTAGAGAGAGACTCTGTGAGTCAAGTGCAGCGGAGAATCTCAGAAGCCCACATTCACGGAGCTCTCGGAACACCTGCACCCGGGGGGGCAGTCCGAATGCTCTGACACGGGTGCCGTCAGAGGGCACCCCGTCTTCCCCAACTCCAGGAACAGTTGTGAGACTTATCCGCCCTGGCTGTTTTTAAAAACATCAGCAGTTCACCTGAAAGCCAATGACCCTCCGTAGTTGTGATTTCTTAGTAAGCCCCATCTCCACACTCTGCTGGATGTCAAGTTCACCCCAAGCTCGCGTCCTGGCAGCTCTGACCCGCCTGGGTGCCCCCTTCCTGCCGGCGAGAGGTGCCGTGAGGAAGGAGAACCCCCACCCGCGGCCGACAGGGGTCAGAGGCTCAGGGCCCCTAAACGGAAGAGGTTTCAGAGTGGCCTCGGCTGTGGTCCGGAACACAGGTCCAGCAGGAACCGCGCTCTCCCCTAACTCGCGGATGTCCCAGGTGACGTCCAGGAGCAAGAAGTGACTGGTTGCCCAGCTGGGTAACAGGAAGAGGGGCGGCCGGCCGAACCCCCGGCCCAGGAGCGGCTGCGCTTGGCCGGTGCGGACCGAGGCGGCCGGGAGGATCGGACCCCGCAGCCCGCAGGCCCCAGCGGGTCCCCCAGGGCAGGGCGCCGAGCCTCTGCTGCAGGGCAGCGCAAGCAGGCCCTCCCGGCCCGGCCCGGCCCGCACACATCACATCTCGGCAGCACTCGCGCACAAACTCAAAGCCAGGCGACAGGCATGGCCCGGGCTCCGGGCGCTCGACACTCAGGTGCGCTCCAGGAGGAGGGATCTGGTGCCCAAAGGGACTTTGCAAACGGTCAGCTTCCCTGGGTGCATCGCCCCAATAATCCACAGAAACAACAGTAATCTAAAAATAGTCTTGTTTTCTGTCCTCAGCTCCTTTTAACTTCGTTAGTCACCGATCCTTAAAATAAAACCCGTGTAGCGTCTCTCCTGGTAGCGGCGATAAACACACCCGCGCGCAGGCCGCGCCGACGGGCGGAAGGGAGCGCAGGGGCCGCGGCCGGGGACCGACCGCGGTGGCCCCGGGGTGGCCGCAGGAGCCGCCCCGGGCGGACCGGGGGCGCGCTGGCCGAGGAGCCGCCGCCGCCTCCGGAACTCCCTGCGCCCTGGCGCGCGGCCACCGTGGTCCCGGCAACGGCATTAAACAGAGGGAAACAGACGGGGATCCCGTCACCGGGCGGGGAAGAAGGAGGCATTGAGAGCAGACAGGAAGAGAGCTTTTCTGGATGGAGTGAAAATTATTTACTGAAGGGGAGGAGGGGGGAGGGGGGGGAGGGGGAGACGAGGGGGGGGGAGGAGGAAGAGGAGGGAGGAGACTAGGAGGAAGAGGAAGCGGAGATGGAGAAGGAAGTAGGGGAAGAGGAAGAGGTGGGGAGGAGGGAGGGGAGGAGGGAGAGGAGATGGGGAGGGAGGGGGAGGAGGGAGAGGAGATGGGGAGGGGAAAGGGGGAAGGGGAGGATGGAGAGGAGGGGAGGGGTTGGAGGGAGACAAGAAGGAGGAAGAGGAGGGTGGGGAAGAGAAGGAGGAGAGGTGGACGCAGAAGAAGATGTGAGGAAGGGGAGGTGGGAGAGCAAGAGAACGGGGAGGAGCCTGTGTGGGAGGGGCGGACAGGAAGCGATGGGGGTCAACTTTTATTTTCATGCAACTTGTGAGACCTTCTTGCCCCGGTGCCCGGACTCTGCCCTCAACCCTCCCCGTGGCCCCACATGTGGGCCACTAGGACCCCCGGGCCGCAGGATCTTTGTAAGGGGCGGGGCGAGGGAGGGGCAAGGGCTGCGAGGCCCTGGCGCCCCCTGGCGGCCTCCCACGCAGGACGCGCGCCCCTCCCCCTCCCAGCCTCAGAGTCTTCGCGGGGTCCCCCCAGCCTCGGGGCATCTTGATGGGGTGCCCCCAGCTTCAGCATCCTCGAGGGGTTCCCCCCCCCCCACCGGCCCTAAGCCATAGTATCCTCCCCCCCTCCCCCGCGTCACCTTCTCCCCGGCCCTGGGGCACCAAGGCACGTGCCAGGCCCAGTTCACCGCGTGGGGGCAGATCTCCAGGTAGGGGCACCTGGGAAGTGTCCTGACAGCCACGCAGACACCCGCGGGCGCGCGGCCGCCTGACCGAAGAGTGGGTGGAAAGAGGGATTTCAGTTCTGTCCCCAACGGGCTGGATAACCCAACAGACGGTGGTGGTGACGGCTTCCGTCGGGCACCGATTAGCCAGCGAAACTCACCGGTTGGGGCAAATGTTGCACCGCCCCCCCCCCCCCCCCCCCCGCCCCGGGTCCAGGCCCTGGAGGCTTGTGGGGCGTCCGCTGCCTGCAGGCCTCCTGAGTCCGCGCGGCAGACACAACTTTGCTTTTGGGGTTATTTGAAACCACATAAGGGTGTCGTGCAGCAGATTTATGATTTTTATACACCAGACGTTTTAACCGCCCTGACGCCCCAACCCCTTCCATCCAAGGCCAACACGAAAATACGGTCCGGTTTTGGCAGCTGAGCCGCGCCGAGGAGAGGGGGGGGCGGGGGGGGGTGGTGAGAAGAAAGTGTAAAGTGAACCGGCGGCGTTCGAGGGGCCTTCCCGAAACCAGCTCCCGGCCTCAGACCCCTCCCCCTCGGCTGGAACCCCAAAGTCCCTCCCGGGGCGGCTGGGAGCCCGGGGGCGGGCGTGGGGGCTGTGCCCGGGTTCTCCGGGACCCCCCCCCCCCCCCGCCCCCAGCTAGCTCACGCGGCAGGCAATCTGGGTCGCTCAGATATTTACAGAGTAAAATGACAATACGTCCACGTCCCGGGACTGCCGTGCAATCTGTTAGTAATTTAGCGGGATGGGAATTTCCTTTCTCGGGCCTGCCAATGGAAGCGCTTTTCCAAATTTCCACAGCGGGGGAAGCCTGCGATTTTACATAATGACTTCAGCATGCATGCAGGGCGCTCTCGGCCCCCTCGTCTCCGCTCCCTCCGCCCCTCTTTAAAGCAGAGTGTGACTCCCTTAGGACTCGGGCTGGACCCCGGCGTCCCGGCCGGCTCGTTCTTCGGGTGCGCCCGGGTGTCACCCGGTGCGCCCCCGCCCTCCACGGGCGCCCCCGCCGACACCCCCCGTGCGCCCCGGCCCTCCGCGGGCGCCCCTGCCCGCCCCCGGCGCGCCCCCTCCGGGGCCGTGCGCCCCTGCCCGCCCCCCCGTGCGCCCCGCGGGCCCGGCGAGCAGCGGGCCCGGCGGCGGCGGCGCGGGGAGGGCAGGAGCTCGGCGACTTGTCCTCCGGGCCCTGCGCCGGCTCGGGCGGGGGCGTGATGTCACGGCAGGGAGGGGGCGCGGGAGCGGCCGGGCCGGCGGGGAGGCGGGGGAGGTGTTTTCCAGCTTTAAAAAGGCAGGAGGCAGAGCGCGGCCCTGCGTCAGAGCGACACTCAGAGGACTCCGAACTCGCCGGCACAGTCACCGCGCCGGGTCGGGCGGCCGGGCGCGGGCACCGGGGCGCGGGAGCATACCGCCGAGCCCCCGCCACCCCGCCACCCCGCCACGCAGCTCGGGCCCCAGGGCCGCGGCTCGGCCCGCCACGCGCGCACACGCCCCCCAATGACATTTGTCCGGGGCGGGCGGCGCTGAGCCGGGGGAGAGGTCCCTGCCTTCCCGGGAGACCCGGCCGGGGCGGCGGCGCCGAGCGCCTCCCGCTCCTCCTCCCGCTCCTCCTGCTCGCCGCCGCCGCCGCCGCCGCCGCCGCCGCCGCCGCCGCGTGGATGCCAAGTACCAGTTTTCCAGTCCCTTCCAAGTTTCCACTCGGGCCTCCGGCTGCAGTCTGCGGGAGCGGAGAAACTTTGGGGCCCGCGCCGCCCTCCGGCGGCACCATGAAGTCTGCGGAGGAAGGTAAGCCGGCGAGGCCGCCGCCCCCCCTCCCCCCGCGCCCCCCGGGGTCCCGGCCCGGGAGCGGCGAGCGGGACGGGCCCGGGTCCGCCGCCGGGAGGGGCGCGGGCGGCGGGGCGCGCGGCGCGGCGCGGCGCGGCGCGGCGCGGCTTGGGAAGCGGTGTCCCCCTGGTGTTTCCCCGGAGCAGCCCTGGTCTCAAGCGCGCCTTCCTGCCAATAGGTGTCTCCTCTCCTCCAGCGCTGAGCGCAGCCTCGCGGCGGAGCCGCTGCACAAACTGCGTTCAAACGCAGGCGGTCCGGGGACCGGGCGAGGTTAGGGCCGTCGCCACCGCAGGAGACGCCTTGCGACCGAGCCAGGAGGTTTCTTTGGGAACGAAGTTCGGCCGGTTTCGTCCCCAGCGGGGGCAAGGCCACCCTGCGGCCTGGGAGAGCAGCCACGCGGCGTGAGGTGGGGGTCTGCGCCCCTCCGCGAGCTCCGCCCGTGGCGGGCGCCGTCTCGCACCCCGTCCCCCGCCCCGGCTCTGCCTCGCGGGTGGCTGGACCCGCAGGACTCCAGGCATCAAACGCGCTGTCTGGACACAGCCCCTAATTCAGAACATTTTGCAACCTCGTAGAGGGCGAGTTCCAACCGTAGAAAAGGATTCAGGATAGTTTGAAAAGAGACCGCCAAGTTTCAAGCCGCTTGTTTATAGTCCCAAAAGTGCGTAAAGTGAATGAAGCCTGGTGATGGCGACTCCGCTCCCGACAGGGAGTCTCACGGAGTCCCCTTGGCCCGCTGCCCTGAGAAGCGCCACCACCTCCAGCCGGGCGGCCTGGAGCGCCCACCGGCTGTGCTCCCGCAGGTGTCTGAAAACGGCCTCCCACCGGGGTGACCGGCATCCTGCGGGGGCATCGGGCAGCGATTGCACCCTGGGAACCGGGAGACACCTTCCCAAAGGCCTTAGGAGCGCCCGATGTTTATTTACATTATTTTAAGACAGCGGGCAGACTTGGTAGTGAGCTTTTGGGGCGGACGTGCTTCCGAGGACCAGAACTTTCCTGCGGCATTTGCAGAGCAGACTTAGAGCCGCGTTCTCGCCAGCTTCGAGAACCTACGTTCTTTAACAGAGAGGAGCCCAGGCCAGTCGGTGCGCTCATCAAACGGAGATCGATTATTTGCCGGGTGTTTTGTGTGGTGGAGGAAGACGTGCGTTTCTTACCATTTCGTCCCAGTTGAGGGGCTGTTTAAATGTAAATACCAGGTGATGGTTATGGGCCAAGCTCTCGCTATCGGAACAGTTTCTAAAAAGTGTGCTGAGGTTTTGCTGTTGGATTCTGGGACACCGTTTTCGGAGTGTCTTCACTTGAACAGCCGGTGGCCCATCCTGCAACAACCTCTCTTCTTTCACAAGGCAAAAAGCCATCTGGGGGGGGGTGGGGATTCTTCCTGTTTCCTGCATTTGACAAAGGGCCTCTGCAGAAAAGACAGCAGGCCAGGTGCAGCGAGGCCTTTGGACCAGGTGAATATCAGTGTATGTTGTGAGAACTGCGAGGCGAGGCAGCTAGAAAGCGTGGTCGAGTCCTTCAGGGAGACAGGCTGAGGGTTCGACAGGCGCTCCGTTTTCTGCAGGTCAACGCCTGCCCAGCGGAGCGAGCGCTGGAGGACGCGTGATCTGTCCCCTCCCCAAGGCCTGACTAAGGCGTCAGCTGCCCCTGTGAGAATCTGCGTGATTCCCCGGCACTTCCCTCCAGTTTAATGAGCATCTGGGTTGAAGCTCATTAGGCCTGTTGTTTCTGAAGGCCTTGTGCTTGTTTTTCCGCGTGGAGAGCGCAGGGAAATGCAAGGCCTGGTAGGTAGCCACCCACCCACCCATTCCGAGGTTGGTTGCTCCACACAGAATGCCCTCGGGGCTCTCCGGAACAGAACAAAGCTCGCTCTGTTCTCCCGACACTTAACTTCGAGCCGGCCTCGCAGTTTCCTAATCCAGATTAGGAGAGGCCCTGCTCTATCACACCCAGGGCTGGAGCTCAGTGCTCCCACACCCGCAGCCTCAGAGACTAAGCGCCAAGCTAAACATTTGCATCAGGACAGGAGTGTCTGCTGAGTTGGCAAATAGCTCCACACCATCTCCCAGTTGAAAGGCACTCACCGGGAGGGGGTTGCTGGTAAGGGGAGCGTTTAAAGACCTGGCCTCCCCATGTGGTGGCTTTGGTTGGGGATCTGAAACTAGGTTGGGGGCGGGGGGGGGGGGGAGCTCAGCCTTAGGCAGGGCAGGGCTGAGTCCTGGTCCGCTGGCCCAGGTGGGAAGCTGGTGGGCACCCGTGTGCGTGTGGAAGTGCGAACCCACTTTCTCTGAAAGTGGTCGAACGGTCGACCAAAAAGTTTTCGTCTAAACAGATGACAAGGGCTGTTGTGTGTACATTTTTGGTGGGGACTAGAAGGTGGCTGCAGAGAAAACAGCTGGAAAGAAAATGAAATGTTGCGGCTTCTCAACAGAAACAGACTTCCATTTGCCCGAAGGTCAGCAAAAAAAGCGAACTAAAACAAAACAACCCTCCAACATGCATCTCAAAGTGAGCACTATTATTAGAAACTAAATCAGGCCAAAGTGAACTATAGTTTATCACTGGAGAAAACCAGGCATTTTGAAAAGGGTCAGGGGAGAGAATCATGGGGGGGGGGGGGGGTCACGTGATTTGCAGCTTATTTGCTTCCGGAAAAAGCAGTACCCCCAGGGCAAAGGGCCTGCAGGGCAGAAAGGAGGGCGCTTGTCCCTTAGCGGACCAGCGGCAGTGGCTGCGGTCCCGCCCTCCCTCTCTTGGACGTGTCCTTCTCCATGGCTGACGCTCACTCTCCTGTAAAGTTCGCGTGTTCTTGCAGATGCCAGTTGTGCGTGGCGCTGAGACACTGGGGACAGTCAGAACGGACGGCTGAAGCAAAGACGTAGGAGACAATGGTGCCCAGACCTGCCTTGTACATTAGATTTGCTGTGCCCGGCTGCTGTGTCCTAGCCTTGGGTTTCAGTCCCCACACACTGAAACTTTGAAAGCTTTGCAGTTACTTGTGGACGCGTAGGAGTGTGCACATGTGTTTTAAGAAGTTGCAGGACTGAAGCAAACGGTGTTGCAACGAAGCTAGGTGGCAGGTGGGCACGAGCCTGTGAGGAAGACGCCACAGCACAAAAGGGCTGCTGTGTGCCAGCCAGCGGCGCGTAGATGTGCGCAGCCTGCAGGCCACAGCAGAGCCTCCCACTGTACGGGAGGGCGTTTCCGGTCCCTGCGGAAACCCGCACGTTTCCTTGGCATTTGCGGGTGATTTAGCCACGGGGGCTGAGAGATGGTGCACCCCCCGCTGCCTGTCCAAGGGGCAGGCGGGTTAGAGAGCGAGCACAGCTATGCAGTGGACTGCATCCGCACTGAGGCGAGCGCCGGCCTCTGGCAGGACGTGCATGTTGTAGACTCAGGCAGCAACCAAATCCTCGCTCCAGACGAGGCTCCGGCAGTTTGAGAGTTTTTTTTTTTTTTTTTTTTTTTAACTTTTACACAAATTTAGCAGGCGGGACGCAGTCTCCCGTCTCGGTGGCACGCAGTTTTCCATCTTTGGGCCACTCGGTGCCTGGGAGCGGCGCCCTCTCGCCCCCTGGGACCCGGCGGGTCCGCGGGCGGGGGGGCGGGGGTCCCAGACGCCCGCTCTCCGCCCGCGCCCCGCCCCCCCCCCGCCCCCAGCCCGTCGGGCGCGGGCCGCGGGGGGTCTGGCCGGGGCGCACGTGGACCCCCGGACGCGGGCGGGGGGCGGGGGACACGAGGGAGCCGCGTGCGCCCCGGCTGCCCCGGGAGTTTATTTAAAACTCGGAAGCCGGCGGCCGGCGAGCGGCTTGTTTATGTCAACCCGGAAACGGCGGGGGGGCGGGGGAGGGGCGCGGGGGCGGGCGCGGGGGAGGGGCGCGGGCGGGAGTCACGTTACCCGAGGACGCGCGGCCCAGCGCCGGGCGCAGCCGAGCCCCGGGCGGCGCGACCACAGGTGCCCGCGGCCGCGGCCCCGAGCCAGGCCGCGACCCCGACCCCGACCCCGACCGACCCGGGCCCGGCCCGGATCGGGGCCAGGGCCCCGCCCCCCTCCCTCCCAATCCTAGACCGGGACCGCCGCCGCCCCCCCCACCCGACCCTGACCGGACCTTGACCCCCGACCCCAGACCCCTACCTGACCCGCCCCGCACCTTGACCCCAGACCCTGGGCCCCGAGCGCGGATAAGGACCCCAACCCCGACCTGGCCCATCCCAACATGACGGGGCTGGAGGAGGACCAGGAGTTCGACTTCGATTTCCTTTTCGAGTTTAACCAGAGCGACGAAGGCTCCGTCGCTGCCCCAGGTGGGTCCGCGCGGGGCCTGCGGAGGGGGCGCGGGCGAGGGGCGCAGGGGCCGGAGGTGCGGGGGCCTCCAGTGCTGTGTTTCGGGGTGCGAGGCCGCAGGTGCAGGACCCTGGCGGTGCAGGGCTGGGGTGGGGGGGCGCAGGAACCAGATTGAAGTCAGGAGGGCTGGCCTGGGGGGTGTGCCTGGGGCCCCCATCCTGCCCCTAGGGCGCCGAGACCCAGTTTAGTGGGGAGTTGTGGGAGGGTGGGACAGGCCGTGTCGCCAAGTGGCCACAGGGAGAGCATCAGGCCTCCTGCCTGCGGGTCACACTGTGGGGTCTCTCGGGCACTCATGCTGGAGAGGCGGCTTCTCCAGGGTGGGGGTGTGCTGCTTCTGCCAGGGGACACGAGTGTCCGAGGCCCTGGACTTGGACACTGTCGAGGGACAGGTGGTGAGCGGCCATTGCCAGAGGGCAGGGGGCCATGGAGCCCCTCCAGACCTGTCCCTGAGCGCCCCGGAGGCCCCGGCCCCTCCCGGAGGAAGGGAGGAAGCGTTAAGTGAGTCTGCCCTCAAGAGCGGGAGCCTTTGTCTCTTTCATTTTCTCCTCTGCACAAAGAAAGGTTTCAGTTAAACAAACAAATAAACGAAACCTCCAGTCTCCCGGAGTGGATGCTCTTGAGTCAGAGTCAGAACTCGAGCTGAGCTGTTGAATGTTCACAGCCAGCTCCTGGTGGCAGGCGCTGTCTGCGGGGCGGGAGGGCTGGGGGGGGGGGGCGGGTGCAGGACCCCCAGAGCCGGGCCCCTCACCTCTCCATTCTGGCCTGCCCACGTGGCGCTAAAGCGAGGAGGCTGAAGGCAGCTCTTGGCGCTGATGGGACGGCATTTCTGCGATGATTGTATAATATTTTCCACGTCGCTCACCACCCCTCCTTTAAAAACTGCAACGTCCTGTTCGTTTTTAAAGAATAAACGTTGCAACCAGGCAGAGGCGGCCTGAATTTTGTCATCTGCACCCCGTTTTCGTCTTCCACGGCTGTGGGTCTCCAGGCCTCCGGGGTCAGTGGGAGCCAAGGCAGTTCAGGAGAGGCTGGGACTGGAAGGGCCGTGGTCCCTGGGGCCGGCTTCACTTTCTTCCCTGAGTCTGGCAGATTTCCAGCCCCCGGTTTCAGGCACTCAGCAAGTGTCTTTGCCAAGAGGCACAAGGTGAAAGTGGGGGCCGTGCCTGTGATTCCCCCCCCCCCCCACCGTGGTGTAAAGGCCCATCCTGGGCAGGGCCTCCCGGCACTGTCCTCCCACCACTGGGCCCTCAGGGGTGCTGCTGTGCCGGAAGGCTGGGGGGCACAGACCCCATGTGGCTTCTGTGGTTGGGGGCTTCCAGAGCTGGGGGGGGACCTCGCCGCCTCCCTGTGCCTCCCAGAATGTCTGCTCCACACTCAGAGCCGACCCTGAGCCGGAACCTTCATAAGGCTGCTTTTAATCCTCAGCTCAACATGTGCCCCAGCCCCCAGGCTCCCGGGGGAGTACGATCCAGGGAAGGTCTCCTGCGGGAAGGCTTCCAGGGTGCCGGCACCTGGGGCCCAGCATTCACCAGGCTTTGGGGGTTGGGCGGTCCCGAGCAACTTGGAGATAGCTCTGGGCAGAGGAGGCCAGGCAGAGAAGGAAAGGCCTCCTTCGCACCATCACGTGTTAGAAAGAAGTGTAGGAAACGTTCCTCTTTTAACGTATTTTTGTGAGAGATACTCGTGTTTTGTTTTGTTTTGTTTGCATTTTACTAAGACTATCTTTTAAGAGCACTTTTAGGTTCAGGGCTGAAGGAGAGGAAGGTGGAGAGATTTCCCCTAGACCCCCCCCCCCCCCCCCCCCCCCCGCCCCGTCCCGCCTCAGCTGCCCTGTCATTTAACACCTGCCCGGAGAGGGCACCTGTTACTGTGCTGGACCTGTATCCTCACCCACAGCCCACAGTGGATGGTAGGCGGCGCTCTTGGTGGTGCACGCTCTGTGGGCCTGGACACACGTACGAGGACATGTGTGCACCGTGACCCTACCTCACAGAGCACTGGCACACGAGGACACGCAGGCAACGTTCCTGCACCCCACGGGGTCCTTGCACGGCCCCAGACACCCTGTGGGCTCCTTCTCCTCCAGCTCCTGATGACCGCTGGTCTGTACTGTCTCCGTAGTTCTGCTTTTTCCAGAATGTCTTCCAGTTGGAGTCATACAGGATGTAGCCTTTTCAGACCAGCTTCTTCCACTCAGTGATGCGCGTTCCGGTTTCCTCCGTGTCTCTTCGTGGCTAGTGGTAGCTGATTTCTTTCTGGTGCTGGGTAATAGTCCCTTGTCTGGATGGACTGGTTTATTTATCCATCACCTGCTGAAGGACATCGGTGATTGCTTCCGGGTTTTGGCCATTATTTAATGAAGTCCCTCCTCTTTGTTCTGAATAATTGACATATCATAATTATTAAATGTTAAAATATCACGGTGTTATAGTAAGCTGCTACGTTCAATTCTCCAGCCTTTACTGATAGAAATGGCTTCACGTTCGTTCTGGAACGAGCCTGGATGTAACTCTGGGAATGGGTAGCTGCCCCTGCGCTGGGCTGCGAGGCCTGGTAACGCGGCCTGATGGGCCGCCGGGCGCAGGGAGACGGGCGCTCAGCCGCAGGGGCGCGGGGGCACGGACCGGGTCTTTGTCACGGCTCCCCCACCCTGAGGAGTCGTGGGTGGTGGGCCTCCACCCCCGTCACTCTCGTCGCCTCGTGCTCCCGTTGGGCAGGAGGCATGCACACGGCTTCCGTCTCGCCTGGCGCTTGAAGGGCTGGGGCGCACAGAGTTCCTTGTCCCCAGGACGCTCGGCAGGCCCAAGTAGTCACCGTTTGTTGAGGGAAGGGAGAGAGCACGTTTAGAACGTTTAGAACCATTTGCCCCCACTGAACAGGAGGGGTGCTTGTGCTCACAGGGTCTCCGCACCCCCCACCCCCGTCCCATCTCTGGCGGCCCCAGCGCCCCCCAGAAGGCTGGCGGGGCCCCTTTCTCAGGCTCAGGACGGAGCTGCCGCGTAGGCCGGGAGGCGGGCACCGCCCTGCTTCCCACCCGGGGCCGGAGCCCGGCTCCTAAGTTATTTTGGCCCCGAGCTGCGGTGCTGTCGCTGTGGCAACTCGGGAGGAAGTCGGCCAGGCCTGTGGGCCCGGGCTGGAGTGTCCCCGGCAGAAGAGCCTCCTCCGGGCCTCCAGGCTGGCGGGCGTGGTGCCGGGCGCCGAGGGTGGTGTGTCCCAGTGCGCACAGAAAGGAGACCTGTCTGCAGGGACCTTTATTCCTAAGTCCGTTGTCAGGAAGGTGGCGGTGGCAGGAAGAGACCTGGGGTCTCTGGTGCTAGGGGCTCGGTGAGTGTGGGTCCTGCACCCTCAGGGGGCCTCAGGGGGGACCCTCAGCTTGCGGGACAGGCGCCCCTGCATTCAATGTGGGCGGCCCACCGTCCGCACTTTGTCCCGAGGTTCCGGGATGTTCCATCAGGATAGTTACTGGCACGAGGGTGTTTTCATTCAGGGCCTTTGTCAGAGGAAGGCTGCAGCTAATAATGGCAATTCCTTGAAGACAGGGAATGAGAAGGTGAGGGCCTGAGGGACAAGAGGTGTGCGGGGCGCCCGTGTGGCCCGGGGACAGGGGCACCGCCGCCGTGAGGAGGCCGCAGAAGGCTGGGGGGGAGGGGCACCTTTGGGGCAGGTGGTGGTGTCGGTGCGAGACCTTCCCGGGCAGGTTGTGGGGCCCCGGGGCTTCCTCGCGGTTCCGTGTGTGCCCCGCGGCCGCCGGGCCTGGGCCGCTGTGGCGCCACCTCTGTGTGCTCAGGAAACAGGGCCGGGCGGCAGGCTCTCGCGTGGAGTGTGTTTCAGTTTTGTTTTGCTCTGTTTCCATCACCTGGGAAATTGCCGTCTTGCTGCCTGGTGGCCGTGGGGCCTCGGCGAGAAGGTCTGGTCGGGCATCTTGGAGGACAGGACCGGGCGTCACGGGTGTGCGGTCCTCTGTCCAGCCCCGTGTCCTGCGGTCAGGCCCCAGCAGACGCCACGGGGTGGGGGGGGGGGTTCCTGGAAATGGAGAGCATCATTCTGTGAAGGACGAGGGGAGCCCGGCGGGGGTGAGCCCGCCCGTCCGTGCCCCGCCCGTCGCCGCCTGCAGGGGACGGGCCGGCAGGGCCAGGCCGGTGGCCGGGATGATGCCCAGAGGCCGTTGGCTTCAACACAAGACACATGGATATACTTTTCTGGTGGTGGTTCGGAAGTGACAAAATTGGTTCTGAAATAGATTCTTTCTCAGAATGGGAGGAAATGGTTCTGACAAGTCCGAGCGCCAGAGAAGCCTGGGGGCGGCCCCCGTCCCACCCGGGCGTCCCTCCTCGGGGACACGCACCTGCGTGGGGCTGGGACTCCAGTGCGGACGGCGGAGGGGCGGTGCGTGTCCTCAGAGGACGGGCCACACTGCTGTCACTCTCGCGTGTGGAGCCTTCTGAAGGTCCCCACGATACTCGCTCGGACCCGGGCGCTGTCTTTCGCGCTCCCCTGCTCTGCAGGTTACTGAACCCTCGTTGGCAGACGGCCAGGTCCCAGAAGCAGCGGCAGAAAGTGACCCTAATGGGTGTTGAGCGCCTCGGCGGCTCCTGACGCGACATGAATCAGCCTGAACATCTCAGGGTTGTTAAGAAAGTTACTGGAAACATTTTCACTGAATCGCTAAGTAACGCAGATTTGAATACGGCTTAGGTGGGTCCTCAACCCAAACGGAGTGGGGAGCAGGCGGGAGCCCCCGGGCGCGGCAAGCAGGGACGTCTCCCTTGATGTGTTTTTGCCCCGGCAGAGATACTTCCATCATCCAGCGCCCAGCCCCGCCGTTGTGGGGCCCTCACGAAGGTCAGGCATGTGGCTTTCTGTCTGTAATTTGTTTAATTAGGGAAAGTTGTGTTTTAGGTGAGTCTTTTTTTTTTTTTTTTTTTAATGAGGTTTTTTGCTTTTTCTTTTCTCATTGACTCATGTTTATTGACAGTGTTTGGTTTACATAAAGTCCCCTCGGCAGTTCCACAGCCCAGGCCCATGGTCTGCTCCTCCTGGTCTCTTCCAGATCCTTCTAGAAGACGGCGCTCCCGGGGGGCACACCCGTCAGACCGGCCGCACCCCCACCCACCGTTTCACCCAGCCTGTGACCCCCCGCACGCCTCCACCGGCTGTGCAGTCAGAACCTGGGGCCCAGGCACCTGCTGGGGGGGGGGGGGGGGGCCAGTCCTGCTCGGCTGTTTGGTAGGATTTGTTTTTTTAACTCTTTGATTACCTTCTTGCCAACAAATGTTAGCTCAATTGTGGGCTCAACCTTCCCTCTTTTTTATGTTTATTTTTAATTTTTTAAGGAACCTCTGCCCCCAACAAGAGGCTCAAACTGACGACTACGAGATGGAGAGGTGTTGACTGCACTCACTGAGCCAGCCGGGTGCCCCAACTCTTAAACTGTGGATGCACCATTTTACTTTTTTTTTTTTTTTAATTTTTAAAAATTTCCTTCTGAGAGAGAGTGAAAACGAGTTGAGGAAGGGCAGAGGGAGGGAGAAAGAATCCCAGGCAGGCTCGCATGCTCACCGCAGAGCCCGATGTGGGGCTCAATCTCGCGGCCCTGGGATCCTGAGCTGAGCCCAAATCAAGGGTCGGCCGCTCACCTGACTGGGATGCCCGGGGAACCCCACCCATAGTGCTCTTTTAACCGGGTCAGGGAATACAGGGATTGGTCCATTAAACTTCTTTTGAGGTCCAGACAGCCTGGGAGCTGGTGGGGGGCCCATCACAAGGGACACCACTTCCTTGGCGGTGACCCAGCACGTGGCTTTGTGACACACATTTGTATTTGTGGCGTTTAAC
This sequence comes from Puma concolor, assembly GCF_028749965.1. Classification (NCBI taxonomy): domain Eukaryota; kingdom Metazoa; phylum Chordata; class Mammalia; order Carnivora; family Felidae; genus Puma; species Puma concolor. The sequence goes on from NC_141678.1 coordinate 94,305,768, forward strand.
ATTCCCCCTCAGCCCCGCGCCCGGTGCTCTGTCTGCTGGAGGCGGTGATTCCTTTTGAAATGAAAACACGTTCCTCACCGAACGCTGGGATGTCATGTGCGTCACGGGTCCGAGGGCTCTACGGCAGGGCCCACGGTCCGTGTGGGTGTGAGCGCCCCAGCCACAGGCGGGCCAGGGCCTGGGGGCCTCGTCCACTGGGAGGGTCTGATGAGGTGCCCCTGTCGTCGGGACGTTGCCACCCGGAGGACAGAATGTCGAGACCGCGCTGGTCCTGGGAGCCCTTGGACCTGAGCCCACAGGCGGGCCGCACAGTCCGAGCTGCTCCAGGGAAGGCAGAGCCCCTCATGCCTGTGGCTCAGGGCTCGCTGGGGGCCCCCAGGGGTGTCTCGCCCCCCCGAAGGCCAGAGGGGGCCGAGACCACAGGAGAGTAGCAGCGTGGCTTTCTCGGTGGTCTGGGAAAGTGTGTGTCTGGACAGGTGTGACGGCGGCGCGGGCAGGTGGCGCCCAGGGCGCGGACGCGGGCGGGGATGGGACGTCTGCAGACCTGCGCTCACTGCCCTGCGGGCGGGGGCTGCAGGCGCCCAGAGAGGTGTGTGCGGCCGGTGCCAGCGGTTGTGGGATCGGCGCTGCTGGCTGGGCGCCTGTGGCAGCCCGGGAGGCAGGGGCTCCGTGGCCGGCAGCGAGCCGGGTGCTGGGGACCAGGACAGCCGAGCGTGTCTTTCACTCACACTCAATTTTGCAATATGCCAAACACACTAACGTCGTTTCTTGACGTCTGATTACTAACACTCCTGTCCTCTGAGTGTGTAAAACGGACTCACGCTCTCCTTGCTGATATTCTGCTTACTGATAACGATACTAATACGCGGGGAAACGTGTTTAGTACACGAGAAGGCGTGTGGCTGCGAACAAACGTTTTCTGCTGAGGTGGATCTTTCTGCTGAGACCCCGTTCCGTGCGGAATGGCCCGGGTGTTGGCGCCCCTGCTGCCCCTGCCTCGTCCTGTCTGCTGAGGATCCAGGGTCTGGGTTGGGCCCTCCTTCTGGGGGCTTGTCCCCTCGCGCCTGCCGGGCCCCTCCCCCTGATGATGTCCCCCTCAGGCACCTGTGTGGCGCGGTTTGCCGGGTCCGGGTGTGGGGATGTGCACACGTGTCCCCGGGGGACACGGCTGCCATGCCACCTCTTCCTCAGGAACCGTGATCTTCTCCGGGAAGTTCCTTTCCGGGGTTGTAACTTGATTTTTACCAAGACTGTAATCGTATTTGTAACTTTTGATTGCAGTTCCTGTGTTCAGGTGTCAGTGGCCACGTGGGGAGCATGGGACACGGTCCCAGGGCAGGCGGCCCGCGTGGGCCCGGCTCCCCACCTTCTGCCCTGGGGAGACGAGGGGCTGGTCTTTTCCCCGCCTTCAGTGTCCCGGGTCCTGCTTGCCCGCAGGGCCGTGGGAGCAGGTGGGGACCGAGACGGGAGGTGGGCGGCAGGGTGGCTGGGCCGTCCGGACGGGATTGCGTCCTGTCGCTCCCAGCGTCTGGTCTCCCCAGGGGCAGTGCTGCTCTCTCTCCCTCGGCAGAGCTCTGCCCACGCTGCCTCCGCCAGGGCGTCTCAGCACCGCTGCCCGCCGAGCACCTGGGGCGCTCTCTCGGAAAGGGGGTGGGCCTGCGCGCTCTCCCCAGGCCACCTGTGAGGGGCCTGGAGGAAGAGAGGCCATTTGGGGAATAGCAAGCAGGTTTTCACGGGGGGCATTCAGAGCAAGAAGGCAAGAACTTCTTGGTAGCGAGGACGGCAAGAGCCTGGGTCTCCAGAGAGCGTGGTTGAATGGCTCCTTCTGGGAAAAATAAGAACAGCTGTAGACCCTTCCCTATTTAGGGTGCTAGACTGCTTCCCGTGAGCAAATACGATGGGGTTCGAACCTGTACTTTGAGACCCTTGATTCTCCAAGGTCGGTCCGTGTGGGTCTCTGAAACACAGCACAGGGGCAGCACCCTCGTCGAAGGGAGTGTCTTCCAGGCAGCAGTGCCCTTAAACCAGGGGACGGTGTAGGGTTCCATGTGTGCGTTTCCATTATTCAGAGACTGTGCAGTACTCCTCTCCAGGCCAACAATAATGAGGCACCAAGATGTGGCTCCAGAAATGTGGCTTTCCTATTAAAAATGACTAATTACCCTGGTAATGATTTTTTAGAAACGTTTTTCATTGAAGTTATAATTAGCATATCATGATTCTTAAATACAGCTATGTGCCACTGTCATCTGCTTCCCAGGCCATGAGAGACCCCAGAAAAGGTTTCTGTCGGATCCTTGGGTGTTATGTCTGTAGCCAGTAGTTAGGACATTTGACAGCGATTAGCTCATTGCATCTCTTTACATGTCCAGGTTCCTATAGCTAAAACCCACCCATCCGCCCACCTGTCCATCCACCCATCCTTCTATCTACCCACCCACCTATCGATCCACCCACCACCCGTGCATACGTCCAACCGTCTACCCACCCATCCTCCCACCCACCCACGTTTCCATCCACCCATCCATCCATCCGTTTGACAAACTGAGGACCTCATCTGTGCCAGGTACAGTCATAGGCTCCGAAGACAGCCACGAAGCAAGCTAAAGCAAAGCAGGCAAGGGGTCCTGCTGTCACGGAACTTAGTTCCGTCTGATCAAAGAGGTGATGACCGAGATGATGTTAAGTGCCGAGGAAAAGAGATCGACTGGGGTGTCTGCATGGAGAGCGGTTGGGCTGGGGACCGAAACCTGGGGGAGGTGGCCGGGGAAGGGGGCGTTTGCGTGGAGAGCCGAAGGGAGGGGGGAGCGGACAGCTCTCTGCGGGCAGGAACTTGGGGCAGAGGACGGCCAGTAGGAGCGTGAAGGCGGTGTGAGGTGCAGTGGGTGCCCTCGTGCTGCAGGGCGGAGAAGGGAGGGGAGGCGGGGTCGGTGCCCGGGGTCCCGGCCCCGGGGCTGCGCGGCGCCGACGGGCTCGCCAGGCTGTGCGCGTGCTTTCTGACGACCGGCCCCTCACGCCGTCTTCTTCTCTGGCCCCTTTCTAGAGCACTACAGTTATGCACCCCCCAGCATCAGCACCGCTCTGCCTCCCGGCTCGGCTCACCCCTCGCTGCCGGCTCTGTGCCACGACCTGCAGAGTGCCGCCCCGGGCATGCCGGGCGCTGCGGCCGGCCAGCCCCCGGGCTACGGGGGGGCTGTGGACAGCGGGCCCTCCGGCTACCTCCTGTCCTCCAGCCACATCCGGCCCAACGGAGCCCCCGCCCTGGAGAGCCCCCGCATCGAGATCACCTCGTACATGGGACTGCACCATGGCAACAACCAGTTCTTCCACGACGTGGAGGCGGGAGACGTCATTCCCAGCTCCAAGCGGCCCCCCTCGACGGCCACCCTGAATCTGCCCAACCTGGAGGCCTACCGGGACCCCTCGTGCCTGAGCCCGGCCAGCAGCCTGTCTTCCCGCAGCTGCAACTCTGAGGCCTCGTCCTACGAGTCCAACTTTTCGTACCCCTATGCGTCCCCGCAGACGTCCCCGTGGCAGTCGCCCTGCGTGTCCCCCAAGACCACAGACCCCGAGGAGGGCTTCCCCCGCGGCCTGGGCGCCTGCGGCCTGCTGGGGTCCCCCAGACACTCGCCCTCCACTTCGCCCCGCACGAGCGTCACGGAAGAGAGCTGGCTGGGGGCCCGCACGTCCCGGCCGTCGTCCCCCTGCAACAAGAGGAAGTACGGCCTCAACGGCCGGCAGCTCTCTTGCTCCCCGCACCACTCGCCCACGCCGTCCCCGCGCAGCTCGCCGCGGGTCAGCGTCACCGACGACACCTGGCTGGGCAACAGCACGCAGTATACCAGCTCCGCCATCGTGGCCGCCATCAACGCCCTGAGCACCGACAGCACCCTGGAGCTGGGCGACGGCGTCCCCGTGAAGGCGCGCAAGACCGCCCTGGACCGCTGTCCCTCGGTGGCGCTCAAGGTGGAGCCGGCCGGCGAGGACCTGGGGGCCACGCCGCCCACGTCTGAGTTCCTGCCCGAGGAGGTCCCCCCCTTCCAGCACATCCGGAAGGGCGCCTTCTGCGACCAGTACCTGTCGGTGCCGCAGCACCCCTACCAGTGGGCCAGGCCCAGGTCCCCGACATCCTACACCAGGTGAGCGGGGGTCGGGGGCGTGCAGGGTCCGCGGGCGGCGCAGGCGGCTCCTCGCGGCCTGGTGGCTGCCGGTCGGGATCCGGGTGCCCGCGGGGCCGCTGCCTCCTGGCGCTTTCCGGGACGCCCACGCGGCCCGCGGCAGCCTCAGGGTCTGCCCTTAGAAGCATCACGCGTTCCTTGGGCCTCAGCGCCCTTCTCCCCGCGTGGCCGTATTCAAATCTGCTTCTTGTGAGGACGCCCTCAAACCTCGTCCTCACTTAATTATCTCATTAAAGGCCCCGTGTCCCAACAAGGCCACGTTCTGAGCTGCTGGGGGGGGGGGCTCCCGCACGTGCGTTCAGGTGGGGACCCGCCGGCCCTAAGGAGGGCGCACACGTGTGCGCTCAGCATTTTTTCCATAGAACCAAACGGTCCCCGTCTGTGCGCTTCCCTCCGCTGCTCACCCGCTCCCGTTCTCCCGCCTAATTGCCACCGCGGCGTCGCTGCAGCTGGGGCCTCGGCGCCGCGATTCCCCAGAGCCGCAAACCCCGCTCCCCGGGCTCCTCGGAGAACGGCACGGCCTCCCGTCCCGGGAGAGCGGTGCCCGCTCCCCGCAGTCTGGCGACGGGAGCTCAGGCGAGCGTCTCGGGCTGTTGATTTTACTCCTCAGCGGCGTGCGGGCTGCGCCACTCCGCCGGGTCTACTTATCCAGCCCGGCGTCTTTATTTTTAACGAAATAGCCTTCCCGACAGGTGGGCCACTAATGCCGCCTGGCAGAGTGCTTTCTGCACCTCGAGCTTTACCAGCACGGAGACGGGCTTCCCTCGCAGCGCGGGGCGCCTCCCTGGACGCCCCCGTGTGTCCCGTGTCCTGGGCTCGCTGTCCCGTTTCTTCCGTCCCTGTTCTGTGGGAGGGCGTTCCGGGAGCGACACTGGGGAGCGGCACCCACTGGCTCCGGCGAGCGCGTCCGCAGCATCGTTTGATTCAGAATCTGCTCTGCTCAGAGCCCGTGTCCACAGCGAGAGCCTGGGGCGCGGCCGCAAGGGGTGATGGGCTCGTGGGTGTCGGGCGAATCCGGCTGAGCCTGGAGAAAGTTTGTGGTGGGAAACCAACATGACGTTGACTGGATTCTTTTTTTAAATGTGTATTTATTTATTTTGAGAGAGAGAGAGAGAGCGCGCACGCGTGAGCGAGCACGGGGGGAGGGGCAGAGAGAGGGAGAGAGAAAACCCATCCTGAGCGGGCTCCGCACCGACAGCCTGACGCGGGGCTCGATTTCAGGATCCGAGGGATCATGACCTGGGCTGAACCGACCGAGCCCCCAGGCGCCCTGTTGACTGATGGCCTGTAGAGCACTTAGCTGGTGGATGCTGCCTTCCTGCCAGCGTGCCGTTTAGGGTAGGAGTCGGTGACGAGAAAACAGGAAAGCTCGAATCACCACGGACCTTTCTTGACTCGTGTCACTTCTATCCCAGCTTCTACTTTGCACGGTACGAAGCTTAACGAGCGGACGTATTCAAAGTTATCATCAAAACAAATGTATTTCAGCACCTGGATTTAATTCGTAAACATGGGAGCTTTAAAAATCCATTTGGAGGCGTTTAAAAATTTTTAAGAACCTTTTATGCCTGCTGTCCTCTCTATAATTTTCGAGTAAAAATAAGACTATTTCCAAGCCAACGGCCATAAGCACACAGGCTCACAAATTATAGTCTCCGTGGACCCTGAAGGCCATGGTCTCTCACTGGACTCCTTGGGCCAAGGCCACAAGCATGAAGGAAACCGTGGCTCAGGGTGAAGCGTGACGTGTCGGTGACCCTGTGTGCTGGTCTGTGCCCTGGCGGTGTAGGCGACAGACATTTGTTTCCCGGGGTCAGAGGTCAGGGCGCCAGCGGGTTGGCTCCTGAGGCCCGTCTTCTTGGCTTGTGTCTGTCCAGATGTCCCCTAGTTACAAGGACACCAGCCACTGGACCAGGGCCCACCCGGTGACCTCACTGTAACGTGACCCCATGTGCAAACACAGTCACATTCTGAGGTCCTGGGGTTAAGACTCCGGCCCAGGAATTTGGGGGGGGGATGCAGTTGAGCCCAGAGCACCTGACGTGGCCTCAGCATGAGGACGGCAGGACGCCTTCGACGATGGCTCCCCCTTGGAGGCTCGCTCAGCTGCGGGGCGTCTGCAGGAACGCGGGTGTCCCTGGCAGGTTGCTGTGGGTGCGGACCAGAGGAGTCCGTCCATCTTGTCTGTGCTCAGGGCCCCGCGACGTGCCCCTGTCACAGCGCCCGGTTGGGAGCAGGGGAGGGCGCCCGGAGTTCCTATGAGCTCGCGAGCAAACACGGCACGTGGGGGGAGGGTGGAAGCTGACCTTTCCCCCTGTTTTGGTTTCACCGTGAAATATGTTTCCTGGTCCCTTGTCCTGTTCCCATGCTGTCCTGTCGGCTGGTGCCCCAGGGCAGCCGGGCCACAGGGACAGGCCGTCGTACCCGCAGGAGAGGGTGGCCGCATCAGGCTTCCTGTCCCACTCTGGCCAGCGCCTGGGACGTCAGCGGGGTCTCGGCTGTGCAGCCCCGGGGCCGAGTTTGTAACGGTCTCTGGAGTCTGGGATGTGGAGAATTCATCACAACAGATGTGCTGGGTGCACTTTTAATCCCATCCTGCCCGGAAAAGGAGCTTTTTAATGAAAAGTGTGCAACACTAGCCCTTCCCAAGAAGTCTGGATGCTGTGGGATTCTCTCCCTTTTGAGGTCTTTTGTCCGTACATTTATGGCGACCCCTCTGTGCAGAGCATCCTGATAGGCCCACGGCAGTCAGAAAGGATACTTGGTTCTTGCTACACTTGAAGAAATTGTGAAACTAACCATAGTGTTTCATAGAACTTCATTGCTTTATAGTTTTGACATGTTTTAGAGTTTAACAGAACACACTTCTGTTCTCAGAGCTTGGGAAATACACAGAAACTGCATCAATGTGTCTGAGTCCCTCTAAAATCTAGAATTTTCTAAGTCTTAGAGGCAGGCTGTGAGCCTCTTCAGAAAGGAGAGGGTGTTTGCAGTGATGATGCCAGTGATAACCGCTTCCCAGGGCAGCCTAGACTCCATTGCTGAGGCAGCTGGTGTGTGTGCAGAGGCTGGGGGGGGGGGGAGGGGGCGGGTGTGCGGAGGCGGGGAGGCAAGGGGGGGCATGTGTGCGGAGGCGAGAGGCTGGGGGGGGGCGGGTGTGCGGAGGCGGGGGCGGCTGGGGGGGGGTGGGTGTGTGAACGCGGGGAGGCAAGGGGGGGGCGTGTGCGCGGAGGTGGGGAGGCTGGGCGGGCCGAGTGTGCAGAGGCTGGGGGGGGGGGGGCTGAGTGTGCGGAGGCGGGGCGGCTGGGGGGGGCGGGTGTGCGGAGGCAGGGAGGCTGGGGGGGCGTGTGCGCGGAGGCAGGGAGGCTGGGGGGGGCAGGTGTGTGGAGGCAGGGGGGAGGCGAGTGTGTGAAGGCTAGGGGGGCCGAGTGTGCAGAGGCGGGAGGCTGGGGGGGAGGCAGGTGTGCGGAGGCGGGGAGGCGGAGAGGGGCATGTGTGCGGAGGCAGGGAGGCTGGGGGGGGGCCGAGTGTGTGGAGGCGGGGAGGCGAGGGGGGGGCATGTGTGCGGAGGCGGGGAGGCTGGGGGGGCCGAGTGTGGGGAGGCTGGGGGGGGGGCGGGTGTGCAGAGGCCAGAATGGGATGAACATCTGAAGGCCTGATTTACAAGACACTAGCTTACGCTTGGTGACTTCTAGACGGTAGATGTCAGAGGGCAGTTTCTAGAGGCTTTCGCGGTGGCACGAAGGATCTCAAGTTTCGGTGGGTGCTCTTAACTCCTCGGGTCACTCGGCGGACCTGGCGGGTGTCCGTCCAGTCAGTGCACAACCGCCAGTGTTGGGGGTTGCCTCTGTGCGCGTGGACGCCTTTTTTTCTAGGACAGGCTCACGGGACGTGTCAGCTTACAGGGTCTTAACGTCTTCGGCTTCTGCACCCAGAATCATCTGAATTTGCCCTCAAAGTGGCTTACTTACGTGAGGAATATAGATGGATAAGGAAACCGGTTTTGGAAGCGCAGAAGCGTTCTATTTGAGTTTGTTTTAAAATTGTGTTTCTAAGTAACGTCTACATCCAACGTGGGGCTCGAAGTCGCAACCCCGAGATCAGGAGTTGCACGCCCCACGGGCCGAGCCAGCCGGCGCCCCTAATGCGATCTTCTGTAGCATCAACCTCCCACTTGCAGAACTAAATTCCTATACGGGAAACTTTGCTCTTTCGATTTGAGCTCTTGAAGGGATTCACTAGGGGGCCAGGTAACCTTAATGACCGTCTTTGCTCAGAGCTGAGCTGGGTCAGGGACCTGGGGAGGCTGTGCGTCTAGGGTGGTGTGCTTGACATTTCTTTCAGGTTTTTGGCTGGAACATCGGTGATTTTCATAGCGTCCCCGGCCCTTGTGCCCGGCGTTAGGGGCTGGCTTCTGGAAGTCTGTCGACCCCGACTGATTTTATGTTTTCTGAGTGTCTCAGAGTGTGTCCTAGCTTGGCGTGAGATTCACCCGTAGGCTGGTAACGCTTGGGACCATCGCGGTGTCCCGGGGGTCTCGCCCCCGTCGCACCCCTGTGGGAGCCCTGGCCCCGCGCCGTCTGTGCTCAGGCGGTCTTGGGCCAGCCGGCCGGGGTGTCGGCACGTGGCTCGTGGCACAGCAGCAGGCCCCTGGAGGAGGCTCGCTGACACGGAGCTTTAAGACAGGAGGGAGCCTGCTGGGCCGTGCCGTGGGGCCCCGTGGGGACTCTGTAGGGTCCCCTTTGTGCTGGCAGGACGCAGGTGCAGTCGGGGACGCCCGTTAGGGCCCTGGCTATCTAGGGGCAGAGCCAGAACTCGGCCCGTGACCCCTGACCGCTGCTCCTAGGAGACGTGTCGTGGAGGGCGGGGTGGGCGTCGGGACGTGCCCGGAAGTGACGAGAACGCGTCCTGCTACAGGACGCTGAGCGCGCTTCCGGGGCGGGCGGACGCCCAGCACACAGGTCCCGGGGAGGCCAGAGATTAACCTGAGGCCCAACCCCTTCCGGGGTGAACCCGGCATCTGGGGGGAGGATCCAGGCGCCGGCTGTCCCCGTCTGGGACGCCGAACGCGCCGTGTCTGCTTGCCACACAAGTACGTGGGCCGAGAGGCCCGAGCTTGAGAGGCTTTGCGGAGACCCGGGCCTCTGCCTCTGGCGCGGGTTCGCTCTGCTTTTACCGAGCTCACGGCCGACACCTGGGAAGGTGCTTCGCGGCCAGTACTGCCTCTGCCTTGAAAGGTGAGCCTGCCGTTGGCGAGCGTAGTTAGCGGATGTGTGGGGGCGGGGAGGGCAGGGCGAGGCTTCTGCCCACCTCTGCCATGCTTGTCCCAGGTGCGCGTGCAGGACGTGGCCCTTAAGTCAGACCACGAGATCCGGACCGTGGCTCATTTCATAGACCGGTCAGAGGGCGGGAGGAGTTACCGCGTCGAGTCTGACCTGTGCCTGGCCTGGTCCTGCTCCCGTCTGTCCCGTGCACACGGGGCCTTCGCGGAACCCCAGTGTGGAGATTTCCCAAACAGTGGGAGCCCTGCCGGGAGCAAGCGTCCCGTGACACCCTGTGTCGGTGACCGCAGACAGATCAGAATTGATCTCTGCTCGGGCCTTTCCCTCTGAGGAGAGGGTGCGGGAAGGGGGTCGTCCACCCCCGGTGTGCGGTGTGGCCTGCCGCCAGGCCAGCTCCTGCCAGAGACCGTGGTTGTGCCAGAGACACATTCAGGACTAGACCTTCCACGCAAAGCAGCAGGACCTGCTTGCCCGTGTTGCTTGGTTTCTTGAACAGAAACTACTTACGTATCACGATGGGGTTCGCTTTTTTATAAACAGTTCTAAACCGTCATCTGCGAGCTGGGACACACAGTATTCGGTCAGTTTTCAGTAAAGAAGCAACTTGCCTAAGGTCTCGCTTCTGACGCAGGTGGTCTGTGCCCTGCGTGCCGCCTGCACGTGGGCCGTGGGGCAGGTGCATTTCCGGACGAGGCCGCTGCCCTGAGAAAGTGCACGCAGCAAACCTCACCTGTCAGGCTGCCTTCGGCTCCGCGCTGCGGGGACTCGGGGGCCAGGGCGTCTACGAACCCCGGAGCCACCCGCGCACTAGGTTCCCGGCTCTGTGGGCGCTGATCCCTGCCAGCCCCGGGGGGAGGGGCCGGTTCTAGTCCTGGCATAAACGCTTCTCCTCCAGAGCTCGAGCCGCCCACGCAGGGACACGCAGGGCGCAGGAGCAGGGAGTTGCGCGTGGTGCTTCCGCGCTTAGTGCGGTGACGACTGTGCGACTTTACCGCCGCTGCCGTGTTGTTGCGACGGCCCGTCGAGGCGGGCGGTCCAGGCCTTTCTCTGGTTCGCAGGCCGCTTGTAGGTCTGAGTGGACGGTCGCCAGAATGTGGTGGTTCATCCCAGTGCCCGTGATCTCACACGCGGTGACATCGTGCCCGGTTCTCCAGCTACGTGGCAATGCCTCGGTTTCCCTCGGCATCACTCCCCACAGGTGAACGTGGCCATCTGCGGGGTGGGGGCGCGGTGACGAGTGCCCCCCTTCCGCCGGAGCCTGGGGTCCGGCAGGGCTGTCAGGGGCGAGCACTGTGGCCTGAAAGCCTAACGTGCCCCTCCCCAGGGCCCGGGACCCAGGCCCAGAGAGCTCCTTGCTGTGGGAGGCCGTGTGTGGGTAAGTCTCATCGTACAGATGGAGAAACCGAGGTGTGTGGCGATTTCCCAATTTAAAGTAAAAGAGGAAGAAGCCACCAGGTCCCGTAAGGTTCTGGATGGCACGGCCCGCTCACTGGAGGGCTCTGTGCTCTGAGGCCACGTGCGGATCGGGGCCCCCATGCTGGCGTCTCGTCCCAGCCGGGGCCTGGAGCTGCTCAGCTGCAGGGTGGGGTCTGGGCTCCCATCACGGAGGGGCGTGCGGGCACGTGGGCCAGAGGCAGAGGCCGTGGGCGGTGGCTGATGCTTGCAGAGAAGGGGCCGTCGGCTCTGGCCGAACTGGGGACAGGCACCGCGACCCCCGCAGGCAGGGCCCGGGACCACGGTGATGTGGCTGCGGCATCCGCTGGCACGGGGCTCCCGTGGCCTGAGCACGAGGGCTCGGCCCCAGACAGCGTCCCCGGCGTGAAATGCTGTGCTTGGACGCATCCCTGACGCGCATCCTGAACCGTTGGGTTTCTAACTTCACGTTAGAGAAAGAGTGGTCGCTATTTGATGACTATCCAGGCTGCGGGTCCGCTATTGGAACTGAATGCATTGAGCGACCTCGGCTGTGTGTCTGTCCCTGCCTGTCCCGCGTGCTCCGCCCGGTGGGAGAGCCTGCTTCACGGCACCTTTGCACCCCAACCTGCGTGAACTTGGAGGTCCCGAGTTTCTCAGTTTTTATAAGCAGTGTGTGGCTGGTGGCGTTCTGCTGCCCGAGTGCCACCGGGAGAGGTGGTCTGTGTCCACACAGGTCCAGTCTAGTCCCGGAGGGGCGGAGCGCAGGGGCAGGAGTGAGGCGTCAGTACAGAGCTCCCTTGTGCTGGGTCGACGGTGGGTCCCCGTAGTTGTTTCCGTCTGCGTCCGGATTTCTGGACCAAGCCTCCTCCTCTCTGCCTCCCTGAGCAGCCCCTGCCTGGTGGGACTGTAGGGAATCTCTGGCATTACTGGATCGGTCTGGGCTGTTCCGGAGGGCGGGGGGCTGGCGGAGGCCGTGGGCTCTGGGCCATCCCTCCCCATCTGAGTGCAGGGCAGTGAGGTCAGGGCACAGTCTGTGGCCGTGGGGGCCGTGGAGGCGTGTCTGCGAGTTGGGGGCAGGACGCGGGTGATGTGGGTGCCCCGGGAGCTAGAAAAAGCCCGGGCGGTGGGACTCCTGAGGCAAAGATTATCAGGGAATTTACCGAATGTGTCAGTTTAGAATCCGGCACGAGTATGGAGTGTGGCTCGCGCGCCGTAGGTTCCCAGTTTGTGCTGAGTGTGAATGGAGCTCCTGACTGGACACAGCCTCCCCGGGCTGCTGAGCCTGCACGCGGGGTACAGGGACAGGTCAGGGCCAAGGAGGCGGTGTCGCTGTGGACGGGCCTCCTGGAGGGGCTCCCGGGACCATCACGGGACCCGTCGCCAACCACGGGGAGGGGCGGGGTAGGGGCAGACGGCTCACTCGGGAGTCTGCAGACGATGGCCTCCTTGTGCCTTTCCTGCATCCTCCGCATGACCGTCCTCCCTGCGACATCTGTCCCAGGTCCTGCTCCGAGTCACCCTCAGTGACGGAGCAGAGGCAGCCGTCGGGCAGCGAGGGCCCAAGGCTCCGGGAGCAAAGTCCTGTGCGAGGTCTCCCCCGGACTTCTGTCCCCGCAGAAGCGAAGCCCCTCCTTCCCCGGGGGGGCCACCCCGTGGGCCCCGACAGTGGGCGCTTCAGGGAGGACGTGCACAGGGAAGGGCGCCTGGCCCTGGAACGCTGGTGGGCGGTCAGCCAAGGTTTCATCGCGGGTGGACCTACCTGTCCCTTCCCGACAGGACTCAGCCGCCCTCCAGGAAGGTCGACCTCTCGGGTGTGGGAAGAAGCTTCTCAGCCCGGAGCCGGGCGGGGGCGGGCGGGCCTGTGCCAGGACTCCTGTGTGGTCCCGGGCGCACCCTGTGCCCGGATCCCGGGCGAAGGGCCTGAGAACCGCACTGATAACCCTCTTTAAAATGAGAGGGAAAACCAAAATAAACAGATGAGAGGAGAGGAGGCCTTTGGCCGCGACCCTGAGAAAATGTGTTGCGTTAAAACTTTGATGATTTCGTTTTCCTTAAGTTTCGATTGTCCTTCCTTTGGGGGGGCCTGAGTCCTGCCAAGTTCAGAGTTTACGGCTTCGGCTGCTTTAGGAAAATAGGGCTCATAAAAGCCGTGACAGCTTTCTTCTAAGTGCTAAGTACCTGTAAGCTATGGATACACAGAAAGAGACACGGATCACGTGGCCGGGCCCCGAACACCACAGCGGCCCCGTGAGCGCTGCCGCCTCCCGTGAGAACCTGGCCCCGCCTGCTGCTTGGTACCACGGAGAGCCGAGGACGCGTGCGACAGAGTCCCCGCCGTCCCCTCCTGGCCGTCCCACAGCCCAGACGTGGCATCGTCTCATCTACACGTTCAGCGGGCGTCTCTTCGGAGCCACGACTCCGTCGGCCATCAGGGCGTCCCCCCACCCGGGCTGGGTCTCCCTGGTGCCCCCGTGGTGTTGCTTTGCAGGCTCTCCTGTCCTGGGTAGTCCCTGTTTTGTTTTTTGTTTCTCAGACTGGCGCCGAATTTGGTCATCTGGCTTTGTGTTTTGGCAAGATGGCGAGTGCACGCCCCTCGGGAGGCAGACGTCCGGTGTCCCTCTCTGGCGTCAGTGGTCACTGACGAGGTGATTTCCATCCAGAGTCTCGGGGCTTTGGAGGTCTGGCCTGAGCCCTACCGTGGCCCCGTCAGCCATGGGTCTCCCAGAGCGCCGGCCGGGTGGCTGACTGTCGTGTGAGCCGCGCTGAGGCTTGGAGACTTCTGTGCGCCCCGGGCCTTGGCAGGAGCAGTGCGGTGTCATCAAGGTCACCTTGGTTTTGAGTTCCAGTGCAAACAGCACCCCCCCCCCCCCCGGGCCTCAGCGGTTTTCCCGGCGGCTGGGCCTCTGGCTCGTCGGGTCCCCTGCACAGAAACGCTGGAGGGCCCCGCAGAAGCCACGTCGCTGTCCAGCTTTGTGTGCGAGGCGGTCAGGGCACCATGTGTCACCGAATACCTGTTAGGAACTGGTGCTGTGACACGAGGAGGCTGTGTTGTGCAACAAAGCACAGATGTGTGGCTCAGCGGACGGCCCTGCTGACGGTGCTTCTGGGCAACGTCGCTGAAGGGAAGGGGCTGTCGACAAGGTCCTGCGGGGTCTAGAGACACCGGCCTCTGCCCATGCGGCCCGCGACTCTGGTGAGGGGTGGAGCTGGCGGCCCCGGGTGAGAAGGGCTTCTCCGGGGTCCCGGGACCGGCCAGGCAGACGCAGCTGGGACCTGGCCGGTTCCCTCCTCACAGCCTGGAGGTGCCGCGAACCAAGCATTTAAAAGAACCCTTCACGCTTTTCCTACGTGGAGGAAGACTGAGGTTTAGTGAGAGTTGAAAGGTGTTTCTCGTGGGAAACGGGCGGTGGCAGCCGCTGCGAGAACCGGGTGATTCAGACTGGGAGCGCGAGGCTTCCTCTCCCCACGGGAGGCCTCGCCCACGCTCGGAAGGGGCGCCGGGGAGACTGTGACGGCTCGAGGGAAGCCGTCACATGGGGCAGTGCTATCTGGGCCCCTGGCACACGGCAGAGCTCCCGGCGGAAGGGGCCCCTGCCCCCCCCCCAGGCGACTGGCACTGACCCGGGTCCCAGGGCCGCTCTGGGGGGGAGAGGGGGGGGTCCGCATGCGACAGCAGCTCGGGTAGTTATGATAGTAATGGGCACGTGATTCGGATCTATGTCTCCTGAGACGAGGACGACCAGTTTTTTTTAAGTTTATTTTGAGAGAGAGAGAGAGAGAGAGAGAGGGAATGAGCGGGGGAGGGACAGAGAGAAGAGAGAGAGTGAGCAGGGGAGGGTCGGAGAGAGAAGAGAGGGAGTGAGCGGGGGAGGGAGGGCGTCCACGCTGCCCCTTCGTGGTTGCACATTTCCCAGAGTCCCCTCTGCGCCAGGCCCAGCAGCTGAACCTCGACCTGTGGTCTTGGGGGACGAAAGGAGTTCGGGCCCTTCAAGCTAAAAGCAGCTTTGGCCAACTGTACACCTTACACGGGGCTGGTGTTCCCGTGCCGTTTCACCGGGTTGTGCTTCACACGGAGTCGACAAGACCTGTGTCCTGCGATTGTGAAATCATTACGTGTCACTTTCAAATGAGTGTGAACAGTACTAAGGACGGTGACCGTCAACCCGGAGCAGATCTGGAGGACGCGGCAGGACCAGGCCGTCTGTTGGGCTGGGCGCCAGGCCTTCAGGCCAGGGGTTGGGGGCACGCGTTGTCTTCGGAAAAATGCATATGAGAAATCAGACGATGGGGCTCCTGGGGGCTCAGTTGGTTGGGCGTCCGACTTCAGCTCAGGTCATGGTCTCACGGTTTGTGGGTTCAGGCCCCACGTCGGGCTCTGTGCTGCCAGCTCGGAGCCTTGAGTTGTTTCAGATTCTGTGTCACCCTCTCTCTCTGCCCCTCCCCCACTCCTGCTCTGTCTCTCTCTCAAAAATAAATCAACATTAAAAAAAAAGAAATCAGACAGATATGGAGCCCTCCTGAGATTTGCAGAGGTTACTGCTGCTGGTTTGAAGTGTTTGTTATTAATATCTAACGGGCTGTTTTGCACTTGGTGTGTCTGTGACCATGAGGCCCCAGCAAGGTCTTTGGTGGGATGTGTTGGCAGGATGGGCGCACGTTCTCCAGAGGGGTCACATGCACGACCCGGCCGATGAGGGGCCTCCCGGAGTGTCTCGGGGCGACTTCTGGAGACACATCCACAGGTTCAAGGGTTTGCTGCCTTTGATGTGACCAGGAAGGTGGCCTAGGCCTCTTACTTGGCTGTTCACCTCGCTGGTGATGGCGACAAATTGGAAACAACCCAGAATCCGAGCAGCGAGGTAGCAATCAGTTACTTATATGGCAAAATAGGATACTGGGATCGAACCAATTTTTAACAGTATGCCAAAATGCTGAACGTCTTTAATTTAAAAAAGGCAGGGTATCCAGTTACGTATCTTACTTTATTAAAATACACCCTTTTTTAAGTTTTTTTTTTTTCAACATTTATTTATTTTTGGGACAGAGAGAGACACAGCATGAACGGGGGAGGGGCAGAGAGAGAGGGAGACACAGAATCGGAAACAGGCTCCAGGCTCTGAGCCATCAGCCCAGAGCCTGACGCGGGGCTCGAACTCACGGACCGCGAGATCATGACCTAGCTGAAGTCGGACGCTTAACCGACTGCGCCACCCAGGCGCCCCAATACACCCTTTTTTAAATGAGAATACTCCCAGATACACATCCAATTGTGGAGATCGTTTCTGGGGAGGATTTTGAGATGTTTGAGCGCGTGCATATAGAGAGCTTCAGGTAGTCTCGACAGGTCACGTGCATCTTACTTATGGATTCAGCCACCTTTTTCTTGTTGAACTGAGAGGATCAGATCAACTCGAAGATGGGTCTGAAGTACGGAGTTATCTGCTACGTTCAGCGGGCAAAGCCCAGGAGCTGGGGCCGAGGCCGGGCGGCAGCGTGGGGACCGGCCCGTGGGGACCGCGGAGCTGTGGCCCCAGGGCCCCAGATATCTCTCCGGGCTCGGCCCCGTCTCTGAGCCGGAGACGAGTTTGCATCTGTTGTCGCACTGCCAACGCCATGCCGGGAATTTTCAGCGACTTTAACCGCGTGTAGCGTAGCATTTTGTGATCACGTGAGTCCATGCGTGCCACGCGTGCCACGCGTGCGCTGTGGGCACACTCGCCGATGACCCAGGGTGGGTCGTTCGGGCACATTTACTCTTCGGTCACGTTCAAGTACGCAGGAGATTAGAAAGCGCCTGTGCCCAGGCCCACACTCCAGGGACCTGCTGCGGTGCCTCCCACCTCCTTCCTGCCCCCCCCTTTCTGGTTTTACCTCCGGGAGGCAGGTGGCCCCCAGAGTTTGTTTCTCTTTCTGTTCACCTAGGTCGGTGGAGCGGTTAGGGTCTCACGGGGCTGGTGTGTGGGACACTCTGAGCGGAGTCGCCCTCGCCACAGCGGGGGTGCGGTGTTTGCCTGCGCGCTGCGCTGTGCGGAGTCCGTCCGGGCGGGGGAGCAACCCGCCGACCCCCTTCCCGCCCTCGACCCCTCCCCAGAAGCCCTCCCAGATGGCCTTTCCTTCCGCCCTCGGTGTCACCGGAAGCCGGCGCTCGGCTGATAACCTCGTCTAGGAAATGCCTCTGAGCCACCAAGGCGTTTCCTTCGTCAGGAAAAGTCTCATTTGACGGCTGTGTAAGCCCTTTAGAAGCGACACTGGCATTTCACGCCAACTTTGGCCCGTTTTAGTCCTGGGCAGATTCCCTGCACACACGTGTCTTTACCCCACTCTTAACTGGTCAAGTTGCTGGATCGGTTTCTCTAGAGATCCGTGAGGTTTGTCTACACAGTGAGAGACCCTGGGCCTCAGGTTTTGTCTCAGCATCT
Organism: Puma concolor; assembly: GCF_028749965.1. Taxonomy (NCBI): domain Eukaryota; kingdom Metazoa; phylum Chordata; class Mammalia; order Carnivora; family Felidae; genus Puma; species Puma concolor. Next base: position 94,323,063 of record NC_141678.1, read on the forward strand.
CGTTACAATGGAGTGGACGTGCACACAGCAGACAGGGGCGTGAAGGGGAGACAGGGCCCCCAGAAGCGGGCTGTGGTTGGAGCTCGGTGGCCGGTGGACCAGACCCCGGTCCTGTGGGGGGGACACAACGGCCAGCACAGGTGGCCCAAAGCTGCTCAGGGCTGCGCGTTAGCTTCCTAAGGGGCGGGGCCCTGAGGCATATACTTCGTCAGTCGGGAGAGCGGGACCTGGTTTCAAAGGGGAAATTGCCTCCTTTGCAAAGGTCGCCAGCTCTGCAGCTACGAAACGGGGCTGTTAAAGCAAACCTCTGTGCCACGAGGAGACAGCGTGGTTCCATGGCTCTTAGGATGGGATCTGGCAGGTGCACATGCTTGCCCTTGCCAGCGCACACATTTAACCTCGTGTGACACCCCCAGTTTCCCTCTCTTCTCCTGGGTCTGCGCCCTCAGCGAGCAGGCCGTCTCGTTTGTCCTGCGTGGGCCCCTGGGTCGAGGGGGCTGGGGTGCGGTCGCCGCGAGCTAGTTAGAAGGGGGGCCGGCGAGCCCTGGACGGCCGGCGAGCGGGGCCGTGTGCTCCCGTTCCTGCGGTCAGGCTCGTACCTCGGTGACTTTGAAAGGATCTTCGGTTAGTTCCGGAACCCGTCCTGTTACGAAGGATAAATCATTTAAAAAGCCCTATCCCGACGGGAGGGAACTGTTTTGAGGTCGTGCGCGACGTCTGCATCTTGTCCAGAACCTCGTCTCGAGACCCGACAGCCTGTGGCGTGCGTCCCGGTCACACGACCGTTGGCCTCATGGGGTGGTTCCCCTGCCCGACGGGAACGTCGGACGTCGGACGTGGCGGAGCGCTGCCACGGTGTGCGTGCGAGGAGGCGCGTGGCGTCGCCATCTAACGCCCTGTGTGTTCTCCCGCAGCCCGTCCCTCCCCGCCCTGGACTGGCAGGTGCCCTCGCGCTCGGGGCCCTACGAGCTGCGGATCGAGGTGCAGCCCAAGCCCCACCACAGAGCCCACTACGAGACGGAGGGGAGCCGCGGGGCTGTGAAGGCGTCGGCCGGAGGACACCCCAGCGTGCAGGTACTGGTCTGCTGGCCGCAGGACGCGCCGGGAGCCCGATGGGGCACCTGGTCCGCCGCTCGTGGTGCTTCTATCTGCGCTTCTCTTTTTCTCTTAAAACGTAATTGTTCTGCCCTGGCCCCTTCAGCTGAGAGTGTAGAGTCCTGCTTTCCTCCTTCGTAAGACAGTGGCTGGCCGTGGACAACCACGTGGCTCTCGGCTCCGTAGCTTAAACCCAGCTGTAAGCAGCTAAGACTGTGTGCACGTGGGATTACTTTCAGGGATTCCCAGGGATCTCTAGGGCCGGGGGTCGTCCTGTGGGCCTGGCCTCAGACGGGGGCCGGGGGTTGTCCTGTGGGCCTGGCCTCAGACGGGAGCCAGGGGTCGTCCCTGTGGGTCTGGCCTTGGGTGGGGGCCGGGGGTCGCCCGTGTGGATCTGGCCTCGGGTGGGGGCCGGGGGTCGTCTGTGTGGGTCTGGCCCTGGGTGGGGGCCGGGGGTCGTCCTGTGGGCCTGGCCTCGGGCGGGGGCCGGGGGTCGTCCCTGTGTGTCTGGCCCCTGGCGGGGGCCGGGGGTTGTCCATGTGGGTCTGGCCTCGGGTGGGGGCCGGGGGTCGTCCCTGTGGGTCTGGCCTCGGGTGGGGGCCGGGGGTCGTCTTTGTGGGTCTGGCCTCGGGTGGGGGCCGGGGGTCGTCCCTCGGGTGGGGGCCGGGGTCGCCCGTGTGGGTCTGGCCTCGGGTGGGGGCCAGGGGTCATCTGTGTCCGCGTGGGCCTGGCCTCGGGCGGGGCCAGAGGTCGTCCCTGTGGGTCTGGCCTCGGGTGGGGGCCGGGGGTCGTCCCTGTGGGTCTGGCCCTGGGTGGGGGCCGGGGGTCGCCCGTGTGGGCCTGGCCTCAGATGGGGGCCAGGGGTCGTCCCTGTGGGTCTGGCCTCGGGTGGGGGCCGGGGGTCGTCCCTCGGGTGGGGGCCGGGGGTCGCCCGTGTGGGCCTGGCCTCGGGCGGGGCCAGAGGTCGTCCCTGTGGGTCTGGCCCTGGGTGGGGGCCGGGGGTCGTCCTGTGGGCCTGGCCTCGGGTGGGGGCCAGGGGTCGTCCCTGTGGGCCTGGCCTCGGGTGGGGGCCGGGGGTCGCCCGTGTGGGTCTGGCCTCGGGTGGGGGCCGGGGGTCGTCCGTGTGGGTCTGGCCCTGGGTGGGGGCCGGGGGTCGTCTGTGTGGGTCTGGCCCTGGGTGGGGGCCGGGGGTCGTCCTGTGGGCCTGGCCTCGGGTGGGGGCCGGGGGTCGTCCCTGTGGGTCTGGCCCCTGGCGGGGGCCGGGGGTTGTCCGTGTGGGTCTGGCCTTGGGTGGGGGCCGGGGGTCGCCCGTGTGGGTCTGGCCTCGGGTGGGGGCCGGGGGTCGTCCCTGTGGGTCTGGCCTCGGGTGGGGGCCGGGGGTCGTCCCTGTGGGTCTGGCCTCGAGTGGGGGCCAGGGGTCGTCTGTGTCCGCGTGGGCCTGGCCTCGGGTGGGGCCAGGGGTCGTCCCTGTGGGTCTGGCCTCGGGTGGGGGCCGGGGGTCATCCCTCGGGCGGGGGCCGGGGGTCACTCGTGTGGGTCTGGCCTCGGGTGGGGGCCAGGGGTCATCTGTGTCCGCGTGGGCCTGGCCTCGGGTGGGGGCCGGGGGTCGTCCCTCAGGTGGGGGCCGGGGGTCGCCCGTGTGGGCCTGGCCCTGGGTGGGGGCTGGGGTTCTTCCGCATGGGCCTGGCCCCTGGCCCCTGGCGGGGGGGCGGGGGGCCCACCCGCTGCTGTTGCCGGCAGGTCCACGCTTGGCGGCCACCCCCTGTGGCGTGTAGGTCGTGTGGGTGGCAAGAGCCTTGCTGATGCCGCGTCCAGTCGGACGCCTGCTCTCCCCACGTCTTCCTAGGCTGACACGTTTGATTCAGATGAGACGTTAAGAGGAAGATGAGCCCGAGGGCCGGCCTTGCTTCCCTGATGGCACCCGTGGGCAGTGTGCGCGGTGGGCCATCTTCTGTGCCTCTTAGGAGCCGTGACCCTGGCTGTTACTCCTTTGTTGAGGGTAAACAGAGAGTGAATTAAATATAACCTCGGAATCAAAATGTTTTATTTTTGAGGAGCTCTTCTGTAAAAGTCTGTAAAGTGTCAGCAAAGCCAGGGCGCTCTTTACGGGGCTCTGCAGAGACTTCGCACCCGCCCCGTCCCGCCCGCTCAGGTGGGGGTGATGAAGAGAAGGTGCCCGCAGCCCCGGGCCGTACCTCTTGCCCAGACCTCGCTGTCCCTGGAGCGGTGGCCTGGGGAGACCTCAGCCGCCCCGTGTCCATCCAGGGCGTCTCTAACAGCAAATCATTAAGAGCCAACAAAAGGTCCCCTTGGCCACTATTTAAGTGAATTCCATTCACGTGATGCTGCTTTTGGCTTGGGTATTTTCAGTGGTTTCAGTGTTTGGTTTGAAGACTTCCTTCTTTCTGAAGGACAGAGGTTCTCAACATGAGGGCCCTGACCTGGGAGTCGCTAGAAATGCAGGTTCTGTGGCCCACACAGACCATGGATTGTGGAGTTCCTGGGTGGGCCCAAGGTCTGGTCCCCTCGGCTCCCTTATGTGGAGCGGGCTGTGTGCGGTCTGTCCCTTCCCACATCTTGGGGATCCTCACGCCGGACACGGGAAGAGCAGAGGACGTGCCTTGAGGCGCCTGGGCATCAGGGAGCCCCGCGCTCCCCAGGAAGAGGCGCCACACACCACCAGGCCGTGCTGGGGTCTCCTGCCCACGTGTCAGGGGTGACTGCGGGTGCTGGCCTCCCAACTGAAAACGCTGGACGGGAAGAAGATTCATTTGGCTTTAGAGCTGGAGCGTTTGTCACTGGTGTTCCGGGGGCACCTTGGTAACTGTGACGGGGACAGGTAGTGTCCACCGCCCGAAGGCATCACCCTTCTACTCAGGGAGGATGTGTGGCCACAGAGCGTGGCCGCTATGTGACGTCGGTGGACTCCGTTCCTGACAAGCTTCGGCCCTCCTGCCCGGGCCCGTCGCTGTGACTCTCGGGCGCCCGTGTGGGGTCAGGCTTGCTCTCCTGCCCAGAGCTCCAGGCGGTGGATGGGGAATTCTTGGCCCCCACCACGAAATCAGGAGCCCCGACCGGTCACTGGGGGAAGGAGGCCAGCCGGAGGGTGCCTGGCAGGGCACGGCACGCTTTTACTTTATTCCGTTCCGATAAACAGAAGGCCTGCCAGGGAAGGAGCCCCAGAGAGAAAGGCCGTCCGCCCAGACGACAGCAGCTGGAGTTTGCGGGGACTCTGCCTGTGGCCCTGCGCTTCATGCTGACTAGTGCTTGCCTGCTTGGCTGCGGGACGCACACACCGCGGCCAGCTGGGCGTTCTCCGTCCCGCCTTCACGGCGGGCTGAGGTCGGGGGACGCGGGCATCAGGCCGGCTCTGTGACTACAGACATTGGACTCCCTTTCCCGCAGCCGTTTTCACCGAACAAAAGTGCACTGCTGTGGACAGGAAAGGCCGCGGAGCAGCTCACGGAGAAGAGAGAATCCGGCAGCAAAACACCCCCATTTCTTGAAAGTAAACCAGCAAGGGGAGCGGCTCCTGCAGTGGGGACAGCCGCGTGCGGACGTTAGCGCCTTCCGCATGGACGTGCGACGCCCGGGACTTGGCGCGCGTGATTGAGGATGGTCCGCGGCCGGCGGCCACTGTCCTGGGGGTCGGGGAGGGCGGGCAGCACAGCCCGGGTCTCCGGGTGCTTTGCGTCCGTCCGCCTGTGCCCGTCGCCCCTCGCGGGACCCCCGCCTCCAGTCTCCAGTGTGGATGTTACGGCGAGGATTACAGAACTTGAAGTGGCATTTACAACATCTGAACGATTGTTTCAGATTAGATGCAAGAGTGGGTTGTGGGTTTGAACGGGCCGAACGCCCCCCCGCCCCAGCCTCACGGGGGAAATACGGCAAGAAAATGGTGCCTAGCAGAAACCGTCAGGTGCTGAGAGGGTCTCTCGCGGGTGAGAGATGAGCGACTGAGGCTTTTCTGATGGATCCGTGGCAAAGTGAATTCCCGTCCGTGCACGTATGAGGTGAGCAGTTAAAAAGAAGGGGTTTGGAGGGTTTGCTCTCTTTTTCAGTCGGTGGCCCGCACACTGGGTGAAAATAGCGTTAGTGCGTAATTACAAAACACGTGAAAATAGAAAACCCTCTCAGGTGCCGCGAAAGCCTGCTAACCACAGGTTTTATCCTGTGGGGAGTCATTTTAGCGCATCCTGACACGGGGCCCCAGCGCCACGCCCGCTCCTCCCTTTTCGGAAGCCGGGTGCCCGCCCTTGCCACCAGGCCGCGCAGGGGCGGTTCCTGGGGAAGCCGGATGGCAACATGACGTCCCCGTGCCAGCCGCTGACAACCAGGCTCTGCCGCGTTTCCAAGTCTGTGCGTCAAATCGCAGCCCCTGTGCAGAACGGGACACCCAGCCGTGCCCCGGGGCAGGACCTGCTCCGGGTCAGCCGTGTCCCTGACTGTAGGAAGGAGCCGCCCGGTGCACCTGCCTCCGGGAGCTGCCTCCTTCCCAGGCACGGGCCGGGACTGGAGGGTGGGAAGGGACTTCAGCAGTCACGTGGGCTCTGCCGGCGTCCGTGTCTCCCGAGCGCCCACGTTAGTACCCGTGGCCTCCTGGGCCAGCCTTGCCCCGGCTGTAGTCCCGGCCCTGGGAGGCCGGCGTGTGGCCGTCAGAGGGTCCGGCAGAGCGAGGCCCCCGAGTCCTGGGCAAGGTGGGAGGCGTCGGAAGGGCCTGCGTGAGACTTGCCTTCCCAGGGGGCGCAGGAAGGCTGGCCCTCTTCCAGTGTTGCCTCTGAGAACCCAGAGGATTCTGCCCTGAGGGTCCCTCCTTCAGACTGGGCTCCCGGCCAAACGGGTTTGCTGACCCTGGTTTTCTGTTCTGTTTCCTGTGTGACCCCGCGGCCTGCTCTCCCTGCCCTGTGCTGTGCCCGGTGGCCCGTCTGCAGAGAACCTGTCTGTTCCCAGCTGCCCTGGGAACAGCAACCTGGGGGACATCGCTGACCTCTGAGCCAGGGGTCAAAGAATTGAGCTCTGTTTACCAAGCTCCCGAAATAACTGTCTGATAGCATCTAGCCCACCACACAGGAGGCCGGGTCTGCGTGAATAATTAATAGGTCACTGAGACGAGAAGCCTTGGGAAGTCTCGCGAGGTCGTAAACGGCACTTTAGACTTGTATTTGGTGTTGTCGGTTCCAGGCTCCCGGTCGGTGATGGGTGGTTGGTGACCGGTGGCTGGCATCAGTCCTGCCCGGTGATGCCGGAATCGGCCCTGGAGCCGAGGGCGGGGGTCTCGAGGGACCCGGGGACCACCCTGGCCTCAGGCTCAGGCAGGCTGCCCCGGGTGCATCGGGGCTGAGCTGTGCCCCAGCAAGTGCGTGGCAAGTGTCCCTGTAATGTGAGGCCTCTGAGGCCTGCAGCCCAGGGACAGACACACTGGGGAAGAGCCCGCGTTCTCCCGTCCTGGAGGCTGGGCTGGCAAAGTCTCGCTGCTGTTGTCTCACCCGCCTGAATGGTGGGGCTGCAGGGCTGTGGTGTGAGAAACGTGGGCGTGAGCGGGCGGGTGGAGAGAGGCTTGCCCGGGCCCACGGCACGGTCTTTCACCCAGACGTGCACCCCGTCGTCTCCTACCTGGCTTGTCACGGCAGGTGTCACTTCTGTCCAGACAGGGCTGCTAACCTGGAAAGCCAGGATTTCCACAAAAGGCAGAGAAATAGATGTTACCGGAATAAACTAGTACTTGATGACAAACTTTCATAGGCCTGGCTGGGCGGGAGCGTCGGCATCCACGGAACAGCCCCTCCCACGGAGCCCTCACGCAGTGGGGATTCAAATGCAGTTCTGACCCCAACCCGATGTCAGCTGGCCCCGCAGTCCAGTCTGGCCGACTTGGAGGGGGTGTGGACTCACGTTCCTGGGGCCGCCCATACCCTTGCAGCATGCCCAGGGGGGCGTCCAGGCAGGTGGTCTGCTGAGTACACACAATTCTGTAGGTGCCACCCTGTCCTGGTCAGGCAGAGGGGCCATCTGGCCCCCAACACAGGTGGGTCCACGATGGTTGTACCTGCCCAGCACCCTGAAATGTGTTACCAGCTTTTATGACGACGAGGGCTCGTCCCTCTTAAGAAAGCCAGAGACGTCCGCTGGGACCGTGGAGAGAGGTGCCCCAGTGCCTTGTGTCACTGTAGTAGTGCCATTCAGGTGGCCAGTCTGTTGTCATCTCAGTTTGGGGGGGGGGGGTCCTTGGAATATTGTTGCCACCTGCTGGTGTGCAGAGAAGGCAGACGGACTCAGGCGGGCTCCTGGACGCCCGTTTGAGTTTGGTGGTTCCACCAAGCTGATGGAAGCGTGGTTTTGGTTTCCGTGCCGCCCAGACATCCCTCTGGGAATAAAGTCCGTGAGTAGCGTTGTAGTGGAAGCCGCCAGAAATCTTGATTCAGCACTTGAGCTTTCTTGTTACAGGCTGTGGAAACTGTAAAAGAGTGTTCTCAGGCGGTTTTCTGAAAGGCCCTCTGAGGGCAGAGCAGCGTGCAGGACTCTTCCACGTAGAGATGCGTGCCTGTGCCTCAGAAACGTGACATCAGGCGCATGCGTGATGGGGGGGGAGGGTGTGATGGGGGGGGCGCCAGGCAATTTAACTGGAGACAATGGTGAAGAATTATAAAAAGTTTATTTTGAGAGAGAGAGTAAGAGAGAGAGAGGGCGAGCAGAGGAGGGGCAGAGAGGGGGGGGGGAAGAGAGGATCCCAAGCAGGCTTCACACTGTCAGCACAGAGCCTGATCAGGGCTTGAACTCACGAACCGTGAGATCATGACCTGGGCGCAAATCAAGTCCGATGCTTAACTGACTGAGCCACCCGGATGCCCCAAGAAATTATCATCTTTAATAAACATGTCAAAATTGGGAAATCCACATCCCAGCTGTGCCTCCCCATGGCGGCCAAGTGACAGGCGCCTGGTGCCCGCGGGTGGGGCTGCGCCTGGCAGGGGGTCCCTGCTCCGTGTGCTCTGAGGTCCGGCTTCGTTCCCACTGGCTGGCCCTTGGCCTGTGGTGCCTGGCGGGGCTGGTCTTCGGCCTGTGAGCCAGGCTCTACCCCGGGTGTTGTCCCCCAGGGGCCCCACCAGTGCAGGGCGACACAGGGAGAGGCGGACGTGCTGAGACCTACAGTGTAGACCCCCGTTGCGGGCCGCAGGTAGCTCAGGACTCAGTGCTCCTGCACGCCAAGGAGGCGGGTGGCCAGTGACCGACCGTCCAGATGCTTGGGTTTTTGTCTGTTGCCCTGTGGTTTTAAAGTCTGTCCCGTGTTTGAGAGCAGTCTGTGGACTGGAGAACGCTTCCTTCCTGAGCTGCTGTTCCGTGACTGTCCCTGAGCATCGGTCGCGTGTCCCGGGCTGGCAGCCGCGGTCCCGCCAAGCCGGGCTGCACCCAGTCCCTCTCCCTGCTCCGGGAGAACACTGGGCTCTGCTCCGCGTCAGCACAGATGACGCTCGGCCCAGCTGCGGCCTGAGAGCGCCAAGGTGGGACCCGCAATCGCTCCCTGACCGGCCTCGCGGGCGGTGTCCCCTCAGCAGCACTGGGTGCAGGGAGGAGGGCTGCGGGCAGCAGGCTGTGCAGCACCTCCATCAGCCGATGTGCTGGGGCCCTGCCCTCGCTGTCCTTTGGGTCACTGACGGCAAACACCGAGGGCCTGGCCGGGGGGTGAGTGGCCTCTGTGGGGGGCGGGGGGCGGGGGCCACCCCGTGGGGCCGGGAGGTCCTGAGGGGGTCCCAGACACCCTCTCCTCCAGGGGCAGGCCACCAGTGGGCAGGTCCGTGAGTTCATGGGAGCCCGTGCCTGTGTAGACGCCACACCTACCACACCGCTGGATGGGCCTTTCTTTGAAGACGGACGTTTCCAGAAGTTTTCTCCACCATGGCCAGGTTCCTGGGGGTGCTCTGGGTTCTGGAGTCACTGAAGTTATGTTTGCTGCTGTAGTTTAACATTTACAAATGGTTTCTGAGGCTCTTACGCGCTCTGTTTCTAGATCATTTTTCCCTCAGCAGAAAGTTGGGTCTCCTCAGCATGTTTTTAATTAGAAACACTAAATGTAGTGTTTCCGTGCAAAACGTTCTTTGATCCAGAAGTAATGTAATTTCTCTTTTCTGGATGTTTCCACGTGTGTCTGTGTGAATCCCGCCCGCCGGCTCCGTGGGTGACGTCTCTGGGTCACTTCAGAGCCGTCCCATCTGTAGGGTCAGCCCGCAGGGGTCGGGGCTCGGGGGCCTCGGCTGCCCTGCTCCCGTGAGGGACGACGCGCCTGTGTGTGGTGGGCTAGTGGGCGGCAGGTGCCCACACGGCCACAGAGCTGCCGCCCAAGCCTCCCTTCCCTCCCTCTGGCCTCTGCCCGCCCGTGCTCGGCTCAGCCGGAACCAGCCTGGAGACCGTGTGTTCCACTCAGCGCTCACACACAACCACTGTGCCCTGTAGCCGTACAAAGCCCCGGGGATTCTGCGCGTCTCCCTGCCCTTGGCCGGAAGCTCCTCCTCTGTCACTTGCTGGATGGGAACCACTCGGAAGGAAGGCTCACGGTGACGGCATGCCGGCAAGTGGCGTCCCGGGAAACACGGCCTGCGGACTAGGACCTTATCTCTCTTGGCGTCTGGACGTGTCCTTGAATTAGGGACACGCACCAACCGTGCCTGCGGACTGGCGGGGGTCCTGGTGCCAGGTGAGCCCCTGCGCTGACCTCGTCGGACCCACGTGTGTGAGCCCTTCTCCCCCGTCATCAGTGGGGGCAGGTCTGAGGTCTCGATGGGGAAGAAGATGAGCCCCGTGGCGAGAGGCGGACGTGTGCCTGGCGCCCCTGACCCCCTCGAACGACAGGCTAGCTTTGCCAGGGCCCGAGAACAGTGCACAGCTGCTCTTGAAGCCCCCGGGGTCGTGCGTCAGGTAGCTTCGCAGGCTGGGCAGCCTTGAGGCCAAGTCCCGAGTGAAGACGGGACCTGTTTCTTACAGTCAAGTCTGGAAACCGAGTCAGCTAAGGCCTCACAACTGCGGAGCCACAGGACGCTGCCCACCTTTTCCTCTCAAAGCCCCTCCCTCCTGGAGACCACGTCCCGACCCTGGGATGCAGCGGGGTAGCCGGGAGACTCGTGACTCCAGCCCTGCCCGGCGCCTGCCCCATGCAGCACCTCACTGGTGGGACGGGATGTGCTGGCAGGTGTTCCAGACCCTGCCTTCGCCCTGTGTGCGCGTCCAGTGAGCGCCCCAGGCCCCGGGAGAGGGACAGCCGAGCAATTTCATCCACGTCTCATCCCAGATGTACACCCACGCTGACGTGAAGTAAAGTGTAGGGGGTTTTGAGTGAACAGTTGGACATTCAAGGCCTTGAAAAATTTAAAATCTGTTGTAAAATGTAACCGTCCCATTAACGGAAGTGAGTATGAGCCACAGAGGCAGCGACTGTCCCCGTGCCGCCCGTGAGCGGTGGCCAGTGGTCCTGGGCAGGCACGGTCTCTGGGTGTCGTGTGTCCTGAATACTTAGACGATGGACTCGTTAACCACAGCCCTTGGCTTGTTTATTTTGCGCTTTTTCAGAAAGATAGAAAAATTCCATACACCCAACGTGGGGAACCCTAGAAATGAGCTTTTTCTTGAAAGGAACTTCGTGCAGCCCCTCAGAGCCGTTTTGTTGCTAGAACCGTGTGTGACTGTCAGCTTTGAAAACCACGGCTGGAGGGCTTCGTGGGCTGGCGGCGAGCACCTCTAGATCTGGCTTACGCGGCAAACCTCGTGCGAGTCAAGGGAGTCCCTCGCGGGAGGAATTCCGAGAACTTACGTAACACTGTGCGGTGTAAACCCAGAAGGTTTGCTGGGTGTAGTGCACACGCAGACACACGCATGCACACGTGTGTATGCTCACAGGCCTGCGTGCACGCACAGGTGGATGTGCCCGAGTGTGTGCACGTGTGTGAGCCCATGCGTACTTCATGTGTGTGCACATGCGCGCACGCGCGTGTGTGTGTGTGGAGGGAGTGGGCCCCCCCCAGCTCCCCTTCCGTCGCACAGGGTTTGGGGCGTCCATCACCAGGTCCGTGGTCCGTTACCTCCAGACTGGAGCCCACGTCGCGTGGGTCCGTGCCCAGATCTGGAGGTGCACCGGGCACCCGGGGAAGGTGCTGGGAAGACGCAAGGCTGCAGAGCCCGGAGCCGCTCACAGCTCTGTCCACGGGCCTCTGAGCCACGTTCCCCGCCGTGGATGCTCTTTGCTCCGATTACCGGTTCTTCAGATGTGGCCCCAGGACGGTGTGCGCAGCCTCACGTGGCACCATTCGCTGGTGTCCCATCTCCTGCCTCCCATGGAGTCTGCTGGCCACACCCCACACCCACCCCAGACCCCGCAGCCAGGTCCTCCGGCACGGTCACCCTGGGCATGGCGGCGAGGAAAGGGGACAGAGACAGACGGGGACCAAAGCCCCCGGGGGGCCCTGGGGCCCGGGGACAGCTGGGCGGGCTGCCGTGGTCTGTCAGAGGTTCTGCTCCTGCCTGAGCGCCCCCCCTCCGTTCCATCCTCTGTCCCCCTCTGATGGCACAGCTGCTTTTGTGAAGACGTTAGACTCACACATAATTGATTTTCCGGTGAGAACCACAATCCTCTGTCTTCTGTCTCCCTCGGATGTGTGCCAGGACCCACTTTTGTCTGTGACTCTAGGTCCTTCTGGACCTCGCTGCGGCCAGCCAAGGGGCCGGCACTTTCCAGTCTTCGGAGAGAAGGGAGGGCCCGCGTCTGGGACACACGGTGCAGCCACTCCTGGCCCTGCCTGGCTGGTCACACCTGCTAATCACTTCCCTGGTCCCCTGCAGACAGGGACAGATGGACCCAAGAGCGTGTGGACACAGCCACAGGTGACGGACATCTGACCCCACGACCTCAGGCGTTTCTGCCCTCCGAGAAGCTGGGCCTCGCGGCGACGAGGTGCCGTGTGCCCCCCCCCGCTCAGGGCCACTGCGGGCAGCGGCTCCGAGAGACCCGGTGCGGTACACGGTCCTCATGGTAACCGAGTCTCACTTGGCCCTTCCCGAGAAGGCAGTGTGGTGCCGATGTTAACAACATCAGAAAACAGCCTGTTTTAACTGCTTTCCTCGTGTCCCTGAGCTTTTTTCCAGGAGAGACTACAAGTCTTACATTACGTGGTTAAAACGGGTCAATTTTATGCCGTGGAAAACGTTGTCTCAGTAAAGCTGTTGAAAATGACTTGTGGCGTTGCCTGCGGGAAGTCTGCCTGGATTTCCTGCAGGTGTTTGGGGGCTGTGAGGGAGGGTGGGGCCTGCACCTGGGCCGTCACCTCGTCCTGCCCCACCCGCTTCTCCACGGGACAGCCACCCTCTCTACCCACACCCGGCACACCTGCTCATGCCTCCCCACAAACACGCGTCTGCACATGCTCACACCGTCTTGCGAGACACGTGCTTCTGCGTGTGTATACTCGTGCACGCATGACACCGCCAGCCTCTTGAGGTCCCTACTGTCTTTATCTGGCGGCTTTATCCCAGGCATCATGGTGAGGCAGGGAGGCTGCGGCCCCTCGCACACTTAACTTTTCAGCAGAGGCACAGCTCAGAGATAGCTCTGCCGGCCTGGCCGAGAGAGGTGGGGCCGGCTGCTGGGAGAGAACAGGCCTGTGTGGACCCGTCACGTGTGCTCAGTCGGGGCTTCCGCCAACCTCGGCCCCACGTGTTACGCAGTGGTTCCGTTCTCATTCGTGGTTTTCTCGTTTCCCGCTCCCCTTAACGCGGCCTCCGGGAGTGGGGGGTCGGCGTCTGACGGCACCGGCCATTTGTGTGCCGTGGTGGTCGCAGATGTGAGTTGGCGTGACGGCCCATCCCCAGGCCCCGCCGTGGTCGGTATAGCGCCGTCCCCTCCCGTGTCCAGTGATGGTGCCGGCGAGCAGACACGTGGGATTTTCCTTCCCGTTATTTGGCAGGAATTTGTGTGGATGTATGTAGGACACCCTTGTGGGGGGGGGGGGGGAGCAGCACGGGCGCAGGCCGTGAGGGTTCGGGATCCGGTGTGACAGCCGCGCTCACGCCCCGCGGGCTCACAGGGTAGCATGGTGGCCAGAAGCGTGGGGTAACAAGTGAATCCCGTTTGGGGGCCGGGTCTCCCTCTCCGCAAGGCTCCTCTTTGGGGCGTCGTGTGAAGATTCGGATCTAACACCCAGGTGGACGTAAATTTCCCTTCGGACGGATGGTTCTGCGCGAGCGGCTGGCTTGGCCCCCACCTGCCCAAGCGCGAGTGGCAGCGCGAGAGGACTTGCCCCACTTGTCACCCGCCTGTCACTGCCCCACAAGTGCTGAGGTAGCACAGGACCTAAAAACAAACACGCACGTGTAGAAAACTTAGCGGCTCTCATACCTTGAAAACGGAATAATGCATTTTGTTTAGTTTAGTTGAAGCAAAGAGAGGCCATTGTTATGACAGGTAATTTTATAAATAGCGTTTTACAGATACTAAAATGTGCCGGAGGCAGAAAACCCACGCAGCGGAGCACGTGAAGTATTTAAATTACTTTCTTAAAATGATCTTCGTGTTTTAAATAATAGATGTTTATCTCCCAAGCTAAACCTTAAGTATTCCCATTTTCACTGAAGTAGCATGTTTTTAAAAGGGGAAGTTATACCCACAGTCCGCTGCGCCCGCGTGCAATCAGCAGTGCCAGCGTGGGTCCCGGGGGGGCTCTAACCTGTCATTTCCAAACTGCCTGAGTGCCACCGGGCCCTCCGCACGCCACCGACCCGCCTCAGCTGCACGAGAGACCGTTTCGGCCAAAGACTCATTAGGTCTTGCTGCGTTAGATGTCACAGAACGGAACACCGAGGGGCAAAATTTGCCCCTTAATCAGCCTCTGATGTTACTTTTATGTTTTCTGTTACAAAAACATAGATTCGAGTCCAGCACGGAGTAGGGGTTTCTCATTAAAGCTCACGAAATCGGCCGAGGCCCAAAGGCGCCCTCCCCACAAGGAGGCGAGAACTTCGGTGGCCACGGCTGCTGCCGTCCCGACCCAACGGCGCTCCTCTGGGGACGCTCGTGCGTGCACACAGGAAGAGCTCTTCAGTTCAGAGAGGAGAGGCGTCTCTGCGGGATTAAGCCGCATCAGCAGGAACGGCCTTGAAAGGAGTCGTGTGCGGGTTCTCCGTGCGCGGCTGCAGCGAGGCCCCGGCGAGCAGACGGGCAGGGCAGGGCAGGCGCCCCTCAGCCTCTCTGCCCACGCGCCCACCACACGGCCGTGGCATCTCGCGTCCCTCCGCGGAGGCCCGGGCTCACGTTCCCCGCTCGGCTCAGCCATGCTCCCTGTCTGCGTGCACACGCCTGTCAGACGCGTGTTTAGTCTGTGGGCATCAGGCACCTGTGGATCGGGACGGAAGCGCGATGATTTTACATGAAAAAGCTGCTTTGGTGATGACCACGTCCACAGACGCGTGGGACCCTGTCGAGGCAGAAAAGGATGCATGTGTCCCTGCCGCCGGCCGGCAACGAACCTTCCCAGCCAAGCACAGCGCTCCAGAGTATGTGGGAGAGCCCTGGTGCGAGTGTGTGCGTGTGTGCGTGGGCACGTGACTGTGTGTCTGGGCACACCCTCCTGCACCGAGCGCCTCTGTCTTCAGGACGTCCCACGGGGGGTGGCCAGCGTCTCTCACACGGAAGTTGTGACGTCACGTGGACGGGGCAGCCTGGCCCTCCACGCGCTGGTGGCCTTGACCACGCGGTCTCCTTCCTCCTGGCCCTCAGCATGCTGGCGGGGGGGCGCGTGCACCTCCCGAGCCATCCTCGTTGGAGGACCCTCTTCCGAGAACCCCGAGCTTGCAAGCGCCGTGCTGTAATTAAGTGCAGTGACAGTCACTTAACGAGTCTTCTATCAGCGTGGTTCCGGTCGATGGTTCACTGCTGATTTCAACTACTGTTTGCTCCTCAGGGTTAACAGATGCACAGGGTTGGATCCCGCTTTTAATCTTAAATTTGACGTTCCGAGTGCTTGTGTTGGAGATCCCGGGTCCGTTGAGGGTGACGGCGTCCGCGTCCCTAGAACAGGTCTCGCGACGCCCTGGGTGGGGCTGTTGACCTGCTCCTGACGGACAGCAGCACGTCTGGCGCTCGGCCGTCTGCTCGTTCCCAAGCCGTTGGGCGTCCCAGGGGTGGCACGGCCCGTCAGCCCGCGTGGAGGACGATCCACTTTGCACAGGGACACCTGCGGCCTCCAGCCCGTGAAGCCTTTGCTCAGACCGCTGCCCGAAGCCGGGGAAGCGGCCTCTCTATCTTCTCGTGGCAGCTGACGGGTGTGCACCACGCGCGGGTGCCCCCGATGCCAGGCAGGGCGGTGACGGGTGCAGACAGGAGCGAGCCCTTAGCCCAGGGCCTTTGATCGTCCGATGCTGCCTTGCTGGCCAGCGCCGGGTCCACCGAAGAGTCCGTGAAAATTACAACAGGCAGCCGCCTGCATCGCCCCAGGGGCTGCGGCTGTGCCCGGAGAGCCGCGAAGACCAACGTGAAAGACGCACACATGGTCGGCCGGAGCCAGCATGGGGACTGCGGGAGGTTCTGAAGGCCTCCTTCCCTGCTGGACGCCCCGTCCCCTGTGGAAGCTCTGTCTCCCTCTGGACACCCCATTCCCCGCTGGACGCCCCCTCCCCCTCTGGACATCCCGTTCCCCTGTGGACATCCCATCCCCCCTCTGGACACCCCTCTGGACATCCCATTCCCCTGTGGACATCCCATCCCCTCTGGACACCCCCTCCCCCCTCTGGACGCCCCGTCCCCCTCTGGACGCCCGGGGACACTCCCAGGGACACTCTCCATCTGTTGGTCGGTGTTCGCTGCCTGTGCCTGGTCCCTGAGGGCACCTCTTCTGTCCCTGTCATCAGGGCCTGTGCTGCTGGGCAGGTCCTCGGGGTGGGTGAGGTGACCTCATGGTGGACGCGTCATGGGGCAGAGGTGGAGCCTGGGCAGTGCCGCGGGTGCCCTCAGGCCCGCCCTGCCCACACCCCCTCCGTATGCGCCTTGTCTGCCCTGACCAGGTGCTCTGGCACACTCACCGGGCGTGCGGCTCTCACGTCGTGCCCTGTGGGCGGGACGGCGAGGACGTGTGTCTGTCCTTCCGGGAGCTTCTCGGAGAACCGGCGGCCCCGGGCCCCCTGCACATTTGGAAGGACCGGTGGCATTTCCGTGCACCGGTCACTCGCGTCCACGGACGATAATGTGCAGTCGGGACAGGTTGTTCAAGAAGCAGGACCCCAGCCTGCAGGCTGTGGGGCCTGAATTCCTCGGGAAAGGCCTCGCCCCGGGTGTCCGGTGGCACCAGCCACACACGGTCCTTACAACAGATGCTGGGCGGAGTGTAGATGGTGCTCACAAGCTGCCAGGGAGGAGGGTGCCGGCATGCGGGAGCGACTTAGCACTCAGCACCCAGCATTCCCATCGTCTGTCACAGAGCGGAGGGGGCGGGGGCGCGGAACGGCTTAGCACTCAGCACCCGGCGTTCCCATCGTCTGTCACGGAGCGGAGGGGGCGGGGGCGTGGAACGACTTAGCACTCAGCACCCGGCGTTCCCATCGTCTGTCACGGAGCGGAGGGGGCGGGGGCGTGGAACGACTTAGCACTCAGCACCCGGCGTTCCCATCGTCTGTCACGGAGCGGAGAGGGCGGGGGCGCGGAACGACTTAGCACCGAGCACCTGTTGCACAGTTTCCGTTTGAATCAGCCTTTGCTTATAAAAATCTAACCGGTTCTGAGCAGTCTGCGTGCAGGGTGCTTGACGGGGGACCTTGTTCTGTCGCCAGCTACACGGCTACTTGGAGAACGAGCCGCTCACGCTACAGCTGTTCATCGGGACCGCTGACGACCGCCTGCTGAGACCCCACGCCTTCTACCAGGTGCATCGGATCACGGGCAAGACCGTGTCCACCACCAGTCACGAGGCCATCCTGTCCAACACCAAAGTCCTGGAGATCCCGCTGCTGCCGGAGAACAACATGAGAGCCATGTGAGCTGCGCCCGCGGGGCTGGGGTGCTGGGGGCCGGCTCGGGGGTGTGGCCTGCGTGCCCTTCCCTCCTCTGCATCTCTGCCCTCGGCTTAACACCTGGGCAAACCCCAAACATTTGTGGCGGTGGATTTGCTCCAGGGCGCCGGGCGCCGTGGGCCTTGCGCTTGGACGGTTCGGTCCCCCCCTGTCAGCGTGCCCTTGTGCCTGATTCTCCTCCTGAGCGCGACGCCCGTTCATTCCTGAACACGGCCACCACCGAGGTGCACGGGCCAAGCGGCAAAGTCAGGCCTGCTCGCTAGTTCCGAGGGACTGACCCGTAAACTGAGGACTGACCTCTTGCGGGAGTAGGGCGTCCGTTCACAGCCTCCCGTCCTCCTCCTGCCCGCACGTGGCTCCTAGGGTCTCGCGCAGACGGTGGGCCTCTCGAGGGCAGGGTGGGGCGCCCTGGGCCTTGCCCCAGGGACCAAAAGACGGTCTGACCCTTGTTTCCGGCAGCGTGGACTGCGCCGGGATCCTGAAGCTCAGAAACTCGGACATCGAGCTGCGCAAAGGGGAGACAGACATCGGGAGAAAGAACACCAGGGTGAGGCTGGTCTTCCGGGTCCACATCCCGCAGCCCAACGGCCGGACGCTGTCCCTGCAAGTGGCCTCGAACCCCATCGAGTGCTGTGAGTAGCGGAGCTGGCCCCGTGCCACACGCCCTCCCGTCTGGGACCTCGCACAGACTCTTCCCATCAAGTGTGTCCATGCCGATGTGCAGCCGCTCTGCTCCCCGCCTCTCGTGGGTCGTCCCCCGAGGCCCTGACCTCGCTGGCATTCAGGTTCACGGGCTCCGCCCACCCTGCTCCTCGCACCCGCGGGGATCACAGAGAGGAAAGTTTGTCCTGAACCCCTGAGACGGGTGCTCTCGCCCCATTTGAGCAAATCCCTAGGTTTTCAGAAACCTGAGCGGTGGGGTTGGGGCGTCTGGTCCACTGGGCTGAGCAAACCTGTTTCTCAGCCCTTGTATGACAAGCCCATCTTCCCCGGCAGCTCCTGGCTTTCCCTCGTCTTGTCTTCCAGCCTTGGGCCTGAGTCCTCTGCTCCTGCGGGGGCTCGGCCGCGGCAAGGGGTCAGGGTCCTCCGGCAGATGAGGTCGTTGGTGGATGCCCCACGAACGCCTGTCCTCAGCACGGCTTCTTTCCTGGGCCTGGGGGTGGGTCACCAGGAAGCATTCTGTAGGCCTGCCACACCCACTGGCCGCTGCCGGAACATCACCTTTCCAGGGCCCCTCTTCTCTCACCCGGTCGTGGCTGTCTCAGGACACTTACCCGTGTGCCCGCCCGTCTCAGTGGGGGTGTCTGGGTTTGGTTCCCTCACCTCAGCCCCCGGGGACCCCGTCCCCCTGATGGCTGTCTCATGACCCCTGTGTGGAGCCCCACGGACACCTGTCCCCACGCCTTGGCGTGGCCTGTGGGTTAGCTGCAGGCGGCTCCACGTGTCTGAAGTATGGCCTCCTCTCTCGGGCCCACTGGTTGGGTGAGAATGCATAGTGGCCAGAGAAGTGGCCACTATTTCTGCCCGGAACAGCCTTGGTGCCCCCCCCCCCCCCCCCCCCGCCCCATGTCCTGTGCTTTCCAGACGGCCTGACTCCTCATGCTCAACGCCTTGCTGCCTGGCCTTGTCCCAGCAGACCCCCGCCTCTCTTGTCTGCCACTCTTGGCTGTGACAGGGCCTCCACCACGAGACCCCACCCCTCAGTTCACGCTGGGCCCGCGCCCCCACGGCGCCCAGGGTGGGGTCTCGTGGTGGCACCCAGCTTCCAAAGCCCACACCCCGTTCCCACCATGACAGGGTGTCCCGAGGGGGGGTTCCTTACCCGGGGCGGTGTGTCCTATCCAAGCAGAGGCCGGGGTCACCCTGGGGGGCCGGCACGTTCACCGCACAGAGGCGCGCACTCAGACTGCACGTGTATGCACGCACCACTGAAGTCGCGATCTTCGCGCACACACGAGCTGATGCGCCTTCGCCCCTGTGTGTGCGTCATCACGCGGACCTGCCCTGGAGCAGCAGCCGTGAGGGCGACCAGCTGTCGCGTGCGGTCGCCCTGTGCTCCGAGTGCGTGACGCCCCCCACCAAACCCCGAGGAGCCCGCGGGAAGGGCCCGTTCCTGACCAGCCGGCTGACCCTGGGGCGCCCTCCCGGGGCTGTGGCATGAGGTGGGGCCGGGGCTCCAGCTCATTCCCCCTGTTGTGACCCCGCGCAGCCCAGCGGTCGGCCCAGGAGCTGCCCCTCGTGGAGAAGCAGAGCGCGGCCAGCTGCCCCGTCCTCGGCGGGAAGAAGATGGTCCTGTCCGGCCACAACTTTCTGCAAGACTCCAAGGTCATTTTCGTGGAGAAAGCACCAGGTATCTCCTCTATAACAGACTGTCCGCGTGTTTCCCGCTTTTGCCGCCGGGGTGGGGGGTGGCTCCCAGGGGCAGAGCGGGGCAGCTCTGGGGTCTCCACGCCGCACAGCAGGAGCAGATCACTGAGCTCTGGGTCAAGGCCTGTCCTTAACGTGGCCCACATCAGCGGGTGTGGGGCCGCCCCCTGCTCCCTGGCCGTGGCGGGCCCTTGGCCTGGCCCGGTCACACGTCTGCTTCCTGGCTTTGGGTGGCTGCTGCTCAGGCCGTCTCGGGAGGCGCTGTTCTGCCCTGTGTAGATGATGGCTTCTCGTGTCAGAATCACCGCCTTGGGAGGTGAACATCCTGATGCTCAGTGGCCGCAGTGGCCGTGGGACCCGCACTTGGCTCGGTGGCCTCCCCACACCCCCGTGGCGTCCTTCAGGCCCCAGAGATGCAGAGGCAGGTGCTGCTCTGGGCTCCCAGCCGTGGTGTGGTGTGTGTGTGTGTGTGTGTGTGTGTAGACTGCTGGGTGGCAGGTGTAGTCTTCCGCGTGCAGAGCGGAGCCCAGGTGTGCGGCAGGGTGGATGCAGGTGTGTGCACGCCCGCCCCGCCCCAGGAGAGGCCTCTGGGCGCTCATGAGAGTAAAGCAAGGGGGGGGGGGGGGCAGGTGACAGTGCGTGTGGCCGGTCCCTCCGGAAGCTCTGGGCAGCTGTGGTTTGGAGGCCGGTCCCCACTGAGCTGGCCAGGCAAGTGCCCCCCACGGTGCTGCCACCACTGGGCTGCAGGGGGTCGCGCCCCCGCTCAGAGTTTTCCGGAGAGCACGGCTGCAGGACCCACGCTGATGCCAGAAGCCACAGCGGTGCCCCACGTCCACAATGGGGTCTTGATTTTGCGCAGGAGGCTTAAGTGCCTCCGTCAAAACGGGCCGGCAGGTCCTGTGTGCTCAGCTTGTGCCCGTGTAATCACGCATGTGATTGGAAAATGTTGTGAATTATGGAGAAAATCGGACCAAATGTGGCGATGATGAGGAGAATTTGCATTGCTGGACACTGTTTTTCGGAGGAGGCTAATTTTGAAACGATTTAACCTTTTGAGCTTAAACACACGAACGAGGACGTGGGGGGGGGGGTCGCCAGGCGCTGTGCTGCGACTTGGCCTGAGTCACTCCTTTTCTGGCTGCTGCACGAGTCCACGCGGCTTTCTTCCTCCTTCCTGAACAGTCACCTTGGCGCCACGGCAGGACCTTCGGGTGCCTCCTGGGTGCTCCCCGCCTGGTGGGCACCGTGTGGCTTCTTTGGCGGGGCGGGATTCACCGCCCGGCCGTCCTGATCGGCCCCCGCGTGCGTGTCCACTCCAGGGCCTCGCGTGCCACGTGGAGGCTGGCTGCGTGGGGCCCTCCCCTTCCCCCTCCCGTGGCAGCCGGCGAGACGTGGGTGTGGGTGGTGACGTGGTCACAGCCTGTGGCCACCACCAGCAGGTGTAAACACTGTGCTTTCATGTCCGGACGCTGTCGGTGGCTGCGTGTTCGTATTTAAGAAGACGGTTTGCGTGTTCACACGTGTGTGTGAAAGTCACGTTTTCAAAAGAGAACGTTCTTTCACCTTTGACTCCAGGCACAGGTGGCCCTCGTGCCACTCCTTACGCATCCCGACGCCCTCTGCAGCCGTAACTGGGCTTTTCTTAGTTGATTTTTTGGAGATACTGCTAAAGCCAATTTAAGTTAGGGCTGAGCTGTTCTCTAGGCTTCCGACGAGGTCACTGCCCTGTTGTGCAGTTCAGTCCCTAACCCACGAAGGCCGGAATGTGAGCGGAGAGACCTTGTTGTGGGAGTCCTGAACGCGGGCACTGTTCTCCCAGCCGCTGGGGCGTCTCCGGGGCGCCCCCAGCCCCCGCACCAGCAACCCAGACCTTTCTGAGGGTTTCACGGGGCAGTTCCTGCCTGGAGGGCCAGCCACAGCGGCTACGCCTCCATGAGAGAAGGGTCTCGTGGCACCTGTGGCAAGAGCAGCAGTCAGTGCACGGGAGCCAGGCGTCCCGGTAGGTGGCTCTGGGCCTCCGGTGGGCGTCAGCGGGTCCCTCGGGGCAGCCCAGGCAGGATGAGGGGCTGCAGGGACATCAGGATGTCACACAGGACGTGACAGCACAGAGCTCTGGCCGCGTACGTGATGGTGCTTTCCAGAAGAGCCCTGTAGTTTTGGGGGGGGGGGGGGACCTTTACTGTGTTTTGCAAAAGGCCCCAGGATTAGAAGAGCCTTTCCTTTGAGGACTGGGGTCAGTGGCCGTGGCTCGCACGTGAGACGGCGCTGCTGAGCGTGTGAAAACCTGAATGCACTTACCCAGCGGGGCCGAGAGTCCAGTGCTGGATGGCTGTGTCGAGGGCTTGCCTGCGGACATCGTGGACATCCCCGTGCGGGAGTGAGACACTGACCGGCCCTCCCCCCCATCCCTGGCAGTGAAGATCTCTGGAGCTGCCCTCAGCGGTGTGGATCGAGCATGTATTTGAACACGTGTGTGAATGTTTGAATCAGCCCGGAGGACCCTCACACGTTCCACACGTGTGAAGACATCGCGTGGAATGTGAACTCGCTCTGCTCTGGAGGCAGGGCTGAGGTGCCAAAGCCGAACGTGTCACTGGTTTGGATGTGCCAGATCACGTCCCTGACACCGGGGCTGCAGGTGGCTCCGAGCGGGCTCCTGCCTGTTCCGTGGTGATTCCTGAAAACCGCAAACAGAGCCTGTTTCGGCTTCTTGGCCGCACAGCAGACCTCACCCAGACTTAGAGGCTTCAAGAACAAGCCCTTCCTTTGCTGGCAGTTGTGTGGACTGGACTCAGCCCGTGGCCGCTCCCGTGGCCCCCGTGAGCTGGCAGGTCGGCTGTGTTCTGTCTGCACGGTCTCGGGCCCCACCTGGCGTCCTTAGCTGCTGCCACGCCCACACGTGGGGCCTCTGAGGTGTAAACGTGGAAGCCAGTTCATCGGGCCGCGGTGTGAGCACCCTTCAAGGCTGGATTGCTCCCTCGAAACCTCTTCGTGGGGCGCTCAGACGCCGCCCCCCCCCCCACAAGGCCCCAAGCCCCAGGTGGCTCTGCTGTTCTGTCCCATCAGCGGCTCCTCCTGGGCTGAGCCGCCGGCCAGTGGGTGCTCTGGGAGGCGGCACACGTCCCACACCTGCTCCCGGGTGGGGGATGGGCAGAGGGGCCCTTGATGGGTGCACCCGGTGGACTGGACGGTCCGTGGGGGTGGCAGCGGCCCCCATGCCCCTTCTGGGCCCGTCCGGCAGTGGGCAGGGAAGGCGCTCAGCGGGCGGTGAGCCTGAATCCCCGGGCCCCGCCCCCGGCTGCACCTGCACACGCCCCTTTGTGATCCTCACCAACCTGCTTCTGAACACCCCTAATCCTGGTGCTGTTGTGAACAAAGTCCTTTCGGGGGTCCGGGCTCAAGGTGAAAAGGCTTGTGGGAGGGAGGGGGCTGCGGGGTCAGCACACCTCCCTCCCGCGGGTTGGAGATGTGCCCGTTTGCTCCAGAAGTGGGAAAATGACCACTTTGCCGTAGCGGCTTCTTTGGGTGCATCCTGGGGGCTGAGGATCCCCCTGTGGAGGGGGAAGTGTGGGCCCCTGGCCCGTGGGCTCCCTGAGCTGTCCGTCCTGGGCCTGTGTGTGTGCGCGTGTGGCACGGCTCACTCCTCACCTGTGCCTCCCGGACGCTCTCAGACCATCGGCACAGATGATTTCGTGTTCACGGGCGAGGCTTCAGGCCGTGGCCCAGAGCAGCGGAAACCTCACCTCCCAGCAGAGGGGGTGTGGGGGCCTTAGGTGATGTTTCTTTTTTAAGTATGCACCCGGTCGCAGCACAGGCCTGGACTCCAGCGGCCGGTTTAGGAGTGGTGTGTGCAGGGTGCCTGTGTCAGGGCGTGTGTGAGCAGGTGTGTGTGTCAGCGTGTGTGAGTGAGCAAGTGTACGTTGGGTGTGTGTGTGTGAGGTGTGTGTGCCTGTGTGTGAGCCCATGTGTGTCAGAACGTGTGTGAGTGACCCTGTGTGTGTCAAGGTGTGTGTGTGAGCAAGTGTGTGTGTGTCCGCGTGTGTGAGCGAGCAGGTGTGTGTCAGGGTGTGTGTGAGCAGGTGTGTGTGTCAGTGTGAGTGAGCCCGTGTGTGTCAGGGCATGTGTGTGAGCAGGTGCGTGAGCAGGTGTGTGTGTGTCAGCGTGTGTGAGTGAGCAGATGTGTGTCAGGGTATGTGAGTGAGCAAGTGTGCGTTGGGGTGTGTGTGTGAGGTGTGTGTGACAGTGTGTGTGAGCCCGTGTGTGTCAGAGCATGTGTCAGTGAGCAGGTGTGTGTTTCAGTGTGTGTGAGCCCGTGTGTGTCAGAATGTGAGTGAGCCCATGTGTGTCAGGGCATGTGTGTGAGCAGGTGTGTGTGTGTCAGCGTGTGTGATTGAGCAGGTGTGTGTCAGGGTGCGTGTGTGAGCAGGTGTGTGTGTCAGTGTGTGTGAGCCCGTGTGTGTCAGAACGTGTGTGAGTGAGCCCGTGTGTGTCAGGGCACGTGTGTGAGCAGGTGTGCGTGTGTCAGGGTGTGTGTGAGTTCACATATGTGGTCCGTGGGTGTGGGTGTGAGAGGGGGCCGTGTATATGTGATGAGCCTCCTGTTGTCCCGGGGTGTGGCCGCCCCCCCGCCCCCCAAACCGCACAGCGTGGCAGTGACAGTGTCGGGAGCCCTGGGTGCCCACCGCTGGGCAGAGCCTGCAGGGTCGTGTTCCGCTCCCTCTGGTGGTGGCGGCCACGCCTCCTCCTCTGCCCTGCGCTGTGGCCATGGCTGTGGGGCTTCTGGTCCCACTAGCTTGGTGTGTTGGTTCTGAAGCGTTTCCAGAAATTTCCCAGGTACGGATGCCTCCAGCCGACGATGCGGCTCGCATGCCCGCAGGTCATGACTTGGCGAGAAAAAAAAGGGTCTCCTGGCGTGGACGTGGGAGGGACGGGAGGATGGCCGTCCACACGGACAGGCACTGCCACCTTGCTCCCCTGTGTCAGCGTGCCGAGGGGGTGATGTCAGGCAAGTGTTCTCGGGCAGCCTCTGAGGTGAGAGTCCCGCGGGCCTGGGGGCCCACGCGGGCACCGGCGTCCCTGCACGGCATCACCTGTGACCGTTCCCAGGGCTGGTGGTTCTGGAAGGCGCCTGTCTCTGCTGAGCAGAAGGAAAGCGGCAGACCGGAGGGAGCGCCGTGCCACGAAGGGTTTTTCCTTATGCTGCGGCCTTGGACTTGAACGCTGGCCCCACGGTTACACTGAGACGTTTTTGTTTTTTTTTTAATTTTTTTTTTTTCCAACGTTTATTTATTTTTGGGACAGAGAGAGACAGAGCATGAACGGGGGAGGGGCAGAGAGAGAGGGAGACACAGAATCGGAAACAGGCTCCAGGCTCTGAGCCATCAGCCCAGAGTCCGACGCGGGGCTCGAACTCACGGACCGCGAGATCGTGACCTGGCTGAAGTCGGACGCTTAACTGACTGCGCCACCCAGGCGCCCCACACTGAGACGTTTTGAGTGGTCTCAGGAGGAGCCCAGCCGGAGAGGAAAGTCAGCTGGGAGCAAGGCCGGTGCCACAGGGCAGCCGGTCCCAGACTCACCCTTCTCCTGGCTCAGCTTCCCTCTGCTGATGTCCTGGGAGGCGACCTGATGCCCGTGGGGAGACACAGCTGCAGCCCAGCCCGGCGGGCCTTCCGTTCCCCTGCAGGGCTGTCCTGTGGGGTCCCGCCATGGTCTCTGGGGTCCACACCCCAGGGATAGGGGCGGCCAGTGGAGGCTCGGTGTGACCTCTGTGCCTTCCCCAGTCCTTCCTGGGGCCTGGTGACCCCAGCACTGGAGGACCTGTCTGCAGGCCCCCACGGGGCTCCCCAAGCCAGACCAGAGGCCTTGCGTCCCTGCCGTGAGAAGGTTGTCACCGAAACTTCTTTTCTCTGGGCTGGTGACCAGTCTTTCCCTGAGGTCTGTGCCAAACCACGCCCAGCCCCCCACCTCCGGTTCGGCACCTCGGGGACATCCAGGACGTGGGCACACGTCCCTCTGAAGCGGGGAGGGAGGCACCTGGGGGGGGGTGGCAGCTTCCCACCTCAGTCTTGGTGGGAAGGGGAAGGGCACGGGAGGGGGCGGGTGTCAAGAGTGCGAAGCTGGACGGAGGCCGCCTCGGAGCATGCCGCACGCAGCCCTTGCACGACTTCTGTCTTGCGTTCGCTTTGTTGAGATACAGCTCACAGAGCACAGAGCTCAGCCACTTAAGGTTCAGTGGCTTTTGGTGTGTTCAGAGCCAGGCAGCCATCCTGCTAATTCCAGAAATTTCCCAAAGAGACTTTACCTGTTAGCCTTTGACCCCGTTCTCCCCAGCCTGGCCGATTCAGAGCTGACTTCCGTCCCCGTGGCTCTGCGTGCCCCGGACGCCGCCCTGGAAGGACAGGGCCCTGCTGTGTGTAGCTCCTCGCGCCCACAAAGAGCGCGCATCAGGACTCTGTCCCCTTTAAGGCTGGGTGGCTTCCTGTCTTGTGGATGGATGGCGTGCTTAGCCTCCTGCAGCGGCTGGACTCTGGGGTCGTGCCCACCTCCTGGCTCGTGTGCTCCAGTGACCGCCTGTGCACGCGTGGGCCCCCTTCCTGGGGCACGCACCCAAGAATCCCACGTTCGGCCACGTGAGGAAAGCCCAGGCTGAGCCCCAGGCCGATGGGTGATTTCCTTCTCACTCTGGAGTCTTCTGCAGGAAGCAGAATGGTCGGAGCAGCTCTGGGGGAGCCCCAGGGTGTGAAGCCTGGAGGGGTTTGGGGGGCCTGGGGGGGATGAAGACAAGCTGTGTGGGGACCCTCCCACTGATG
Source organism: Puma concolor (assembly GCF_028749965.1). NCBI lineage: Eukaryota > Metazoa > Chordata > Mammalia > Carnivora > Felidae > Puma > Puma concolor. The sequence continues at coordinate 94,349,375 of NC_141678.1, forward strand.
GGAACAACCCCGGAGCCCCCCGCCCTGGCCGGCCCCGACTGCTCTGGGGTCAGGGTGCCGTCTCCCCTGTGGCGCCCACGGGAGTGCAGAGGGACCTCCTGTTTGCACCCCGCTCGCTGCCTTTCCTGCCAGCCGGCAGCCCGGGGACAGGGCGCTGCGGTGCTGGTCCGCGCCTGTCTGGGCTGAGCCCGCTCCCAGAGCCGGCAGCCAGGCGCGGAGGGGACCGTGTGCGCGGCCAAGGGCCCCAGGGAACGAGGTCCCGCCACTCAGGCGCGGGGTCCTTCCGACGGGGGCTCCGCGCTGTTTCCGTTCTGGCCGTCGGCTAACGCTGTGACTCGGTCGAAAGCCAGTCACGCGTCTGCGCCTCCTGTGTGCCGGGGACTCGAGTGTGCCTCCGGAAAGCAGCCGCTGCTCCCGCGGAGGCCGGGGACCTCCACGTGTGGCCCCGTCCTCCCCTAGCCGCCCCGGGAGGTGTGTGACTAAGAGCCGTGCTGTGGAAGCCTCGGGGCGGGTGTGGTGGGGAAGCCTTTCCGATGACTCACGCGGCAGGGAGTTCCCTAATGGTTTGGAACATTTTTCCTTCTGGGCTTGCGCACAGTTTCCCCGCTGAGGCCCGCGGAGCTCTTGATAAGGCCGCAGCTCCGAGGCCGTGCGGGGCCCGCCTACCCCGTGCAGGCTGAGGCTGTGCTCAGCCAAGGAGGACGCCCCGAGGCCGGACGGCAAGGCCCCACGCCCCCAGCTCGGGGGGGGGGGGGGGGGGGCGGGGGGGGACCCTGCCCCAGGGAACCTGTCCGTGACGATCAGCCACGCTGAGTGGCCGCGAAGCTGCCATCCTGATACACAAGCGGATGGCCACTCGTTTAGGGCCCTTAGTGGAAACAGAGGGACCACGACGTGCTTGTCCCCATGGGCTGTGATTCAAACAGACACGAAGACTCAGGGAAAACAGGGCCAGAGCCCTGGGCCTTTGAGACCGCTGGTTCCCGCCCTGCGGGGTCTCCAGAAGCCCGGCTTTAACCAGCGTGTCCGGATGGGCCTATACTCTGTTAGTGCGTGACTCTCGGGATCGGTGTCTGGGAAAGCTGACACGCGGCGTGCACGGTGGACCGTGTGGCTCGCCGACCCCGGGCAGCCGCTCTGACGGGGGGACCCTGCCTCTAGGCCGAGGAGGGGCTGGAGGGGCCGGAGGAGGCCTCTGCTGGAGCGCTTTCTTGGCCGGCGGGCCCCACAGAACCTTCCGTCAGTTTTCTTATTCAGATGAGCCTGCAAGGTGTTCAGAGGGAGGCCGAGTCTGGTCTGACCCCTCCTGGAGGACGGATGGGGTGCTCGGCCCCCTTGTTGCCGTGTCCCTGGCCCCTCATGGGCCTCGACCTCCCTCTTGCCCCCTGTGTGCTCTCTGTGCCTCGACAGGAGGCCTGGCCACACTCGAGAATTCCTCAGGGAAACTCGAGCCGTGGTTACCACCAACGGGCAGAGACTGGGCAGTGGCCAGGTTTGTCCCCGCTTATGACTCCCACAGCTGTGTCCCTCTGAAGTTGTTTTAAGAGGCACAGGAACATAGGAGCTGTGCTTACAGGAAGAGTAATTTTGATTACCTTAAGCAAGCAGCGGGTGGGGACCTTGCCCACGGGGCCAAGGCCCATCTGGCCTGCGCGGCCCGGACGAGCCTGCCCCGTCCCCGAGCTCGGCCCCTGGAGCCGCATCCCTGGCTCACACAGCTCGGGACCTTCCGCCAGCTCAGGGACCGGGGTTCACAGAGATGCTTCCGCACCCGCGCCCTGGGCTCACGGGGCTCCAGAAAGTTAGCTGCTTTGTGGGTCTTGATGCCTTTAAGAACAGCAGGGTGTATTTTTAGTTTCCTGTTATGTTTTTCTGGAGGAGACGTGGATGCTGCTCCCTTGGGCCGCTGGTCTGCATTTTATCACCGAGTGGGTTCATCTGGTGGGTAATTTGTGCTGGGACTTCAGGCGTCCCGAGAGGCTGGTGTGGTCCTGGCACACAGACGCTGCTCCGGGCTCTGTGTGACTCACATTTCCTCCCTCTGTCTCCACCCTCCACCCCTGCCCGCCCGCACTGTGAGGCAGAAAAAGGAGATTTTGTCTACTTTATTTATAATTTCTGAATTGTAACGCACGTACATCTCTTCTTTGAAACCAGAATGGGAGTGGGAACGGTGGCTGGCTGTAACTGTTTGGGGACAGACTTCACAGGAGATGGGGAGGAGGGAGGTCTCGGCAGGAGACGGACAGCTGTTAATTCCAAGTAACCAGCCAGCCGGGCCCCGTCGCGCTGGCCAGCCATCGAGGGGCTTCCGGAGGCCAAGAGCTCGGTTTGCAGTCGTTCCTGCCAGTGGGCTTCTCGAAGCTCCCTCCCTCCAGGCCTGGCCCACGGGACACTGAGCCCTTTCAAGGCCCATCGGGAGCCTTTCTACCTTTTTTTTAAAACACGCAAACGGCCGTTGGGGCAAGGTTAGAAATACCACGCTCTGCGTTTCCGTGTCCCGACGTGGCGAGAAGCGGTCACAGAAAGGATTCTCTCGCTCAGCCAGCAGCTACTCTGAGCAGAGGCGGGATTGTGGCTCCCGGGCCCCGACTCATTACTCAGAGTAACTCTGCTCCCAGAACGCACGCGGTAACCAGGTCTACGCTTCCCGCCGGTGCACCTGGAGCTGGAGCCGGCGGGTCTGAGAGCCAGGACACCGCCCGGGTCCAGGTCCGGAGACCACGCGCCGTTTACCGGGTCACCGGCACGTCTCCTGTGTTTACGAGCCCTCCTGTGGGTGCCGTGGGGCCGGGGCGGCGAGCCTGTGGACGCGGGCAGGGTGGGTTTCGGGACGCTCGCTGCCCGGGGCTCCCTCCCACGGAGCCCGGGGTCTTCGGGCTCCACAAGGCTCCTTGCCCCCGCGTGTGGGCCTAGCGCATCCTCTCCGGTGGCAACGCTCACACGACGTTTTGCTCTCGCACATTAGCAGCCAGCACGGTGCGAGTGGACGGGGCTGTGGTCTTCGGGGTGGCCCGCGCCTGGTCGAGGCAAGGGGATTGGGGTGGTGTGCTGGACCGGGCACGCGGGTAACAGCCTTCGTTCTGCCCTTCTCTTCCAGACGGTCACCACATCTGGGAGGCTGAGGCAAAGACGGACAGAGGCCTGTGCAAGCCGGTGAGTAGGGCTTCCTGCGACACGAGCCGCTGGAAACACCGGGGTCAGGGCACAGCACGCGCCAACGGCGTGAAGGGCTTCCTGACACTGGTGCTCTTAGGACCCAGACCAGCCTGGGGCGGCACAGCGGGTGACCCGTAGGAGGGGACCCCGCACAGGGGAGCCTGGGACCCTCCTGCGCGGCAACTGCTCCCGGTCACGTGGCGGGCACCGTGGGCACAGGGCCTTCGCCACCCTCCTTGTCGTCGTCGCCAGGGGCCCGCACACAGCGCTGCCGCCGTCCGCCAGGAAGACCGGCTGTTCTGAGCCGCTGAGCGGGCGTCGCACCTGCCCGGGCTCGCCGGGATGCGCGAGGCTCCAGCAGCGTCCTTGGCACGATCTCGTCTCCCGCCACTCGGTAGACTCTTGTTCTGAACGTGAGCTGGCTGGATGTGAAGGCGGGTCTCCGTGCTGCTGATTCCGTTTTGCCAGTTAGCTGGCGCGCTTGCAGGCGCCGGAAGGTGGCGGGGCAGGTGCCCGGGCCTCGCTGGTGCCGCCGAGAGGATCCCGGGCCGCAGACGCCCGGCACACCCACACCCACCCACACCGCCTTTCTTGGCCTCCTTGGCTCTGTTTGCACGTGTCGGTGCCCACGTGGTTGTTTATGGGGGACGTTTTCTGTCTGGGATCACGCAGCGGGTCCAGCTTTCTTACGGCTCGCGTTAGCGCGGCCCGTCTTCTCCGTCCCCGAACCTTCGTTTGTGCCTTTGTGTTTAAAGTGGTTTCTTACAGACCGCAGGTAGCTGGGTCTTTCTTTCTGTCCACTCAGACAGCCTGCTAATTGGCGTTCTAGGGCGTGAGTGTTCCGAATGATTGCGGACGCGGGGGGATTAACGTCTGCCACGGAGTGTGTGTGTGCACGTGCATGTGCGTGTGTGTTCTCTGTGATCCTAGAAGAGCAACAGTCTTCAGGCTGATGCAAAACACACTGTGGCCGCAGGTGACTGTCTGAAAAAATTCAGAGTTCTTCCAAGCTCGGTAGCTCTTCCCCTGGCCATGGGCACAGGTGTGTGGGCACAGGCGTGTGGCCCTTCTTCTGACAGCGGGGGGGACGTGGGGCGTCCACCTGTTCAGAAATCGTGTTCAGGACAGTAACTTGCTGCTGTCTTTGGGCTCCCGGGGGCCCTGGCTGTTGGAGCCGGGGGACGGGGAGCCTTGGGTGGAGGGGTTTGCCGAAGCCGTCAGGTAACCGATCTCTGCCCTGCTGCTGGTAGGGCCTGAGTCACTACTGGAGATGCCTGTCCGCCGCGGAGGTGGCTCTTTGACGGCGGCTTGGTTACCGCAGGCCCGGCCCTGGGTCCTCACGGGTGGCTCTATCGGGACGAATCATCTTTTCTTGAGACTTAAGCCTCCTTTCCTAAAGCTCTGATCCGTTTACCAGAAGCCTGTCCAAGTGGTGTCACGTGGAAAAGATTCCTCCCTGGTCCCAGGGAAACTTGTGCTCAGGACCTGGCTCCCCTTCCGTGCTGTCTGGGCCCGGTCCCGCGCTCAGGACCGCACACAACACGCACACGCACGCTCACGCACGTGCACGGGCTCCTTCTGGCCCCGGGGCATTTCTTGCTGCCTGAGGAGCCCTGAGCAAGCGCCGTGGGCTCCGGGCGGCTGGGCTTCCAGAAGGGGGTCCCCCGGTGCAGCAGGCCCAGCAGCTGAAGTCCGCTCCAGACCACCACGGGCCTCGTGCGCACCTCCCCTGAGCAGGAAGAAGAGACCCGCAGAAATCCTGCAGCTTTCTCTATCGGGATCTTTCCTGCCAAGTTTGTGGGAGGTTTCGTGTCACTGGGCTTTCTTTTGCACTTTGAACGGTTGCATGTTTTAAAGGGAGCTGAGCAGTTAACAGCTGTGCGTTTCAAGAGAAACGTAACAGTACGTGCGGATGATGACGTACTTTATCTCTTAACTGAGGTTAAATTTTACATGTTATTTCTAATGACAAAAGGGTATTTATTCATTGTGGAAATTTGGAAAATACAAAAACTGAAAAAGAGAATAGAAGCACCTCGTGTAATTTTACCACTGCTGACTGTGGGCGTATGTCCTGCCAGGCTGTTCCTGGTGTGCGTGTATTCACACACGCGTGCCGTGGCTGTCATATTGAATGTGCCTTCTGCACGAAGCGGGATTATGCTGCACACACAGTTTATACGCTAGCAGGAGCCCTCAGCGGGGTTTCTTGTTCCGTGGGGTTCTGCGTGCCACCTGTAATGCCTGGTGTTTCCGTGGTGACACGTGTCCTGTGGCTGCATATTCCCCCTTCACCGTGCTCCCGGGAGGACGGTGTCGCGCACGTCCTGTTCAGAGAGGTGAAGCGTATCAGCCTGTGCCCGCATTGGAACGCGACCCCCAGTCGCCTACAGCTTACAAAAACCAAACCCGCAAAGCCCAACTGCTGACGAGGGCCTCCCTGCCTGGCACGCCCGCCCCTGCCCCACGTGACCCGTCACGGAGACTCCCGCTGACGCCTCTTTGTAGTCGTCTCCTAAAGCTCTTCCTTGCTTGTCTTCTCTTCCGTGGACGCTAGACTCCACCGTTTCCTCCACAGTGGCTCGCCCCCGGTGGGCGCCAGCTGTGTGCGGAGGCCGGGTGGGAACCCAGACCCGTGCTCCCGAGCCAGGCTCCCGACCGCGGGCCGCACCGCCGCCCGAGCCACCTCCTGGCCAAGACGCGGCACTGACATCCCCGGTAACCACAGCGCGGCCACCCTGCGCAACAGCCGTCCTCGGCACCATCGGCTGCACGTGCGCAGGGTCACGTCTGCAAGGGGCCAGCCGCTCAGGCTACTTGTTGCTTCTTCCAGACGGGATGCAGTTATTGAGACGACAAAACCACGTAGCCTGGAGGGAGCGTGGTCCCAGGGGAGGGGCCCAGAGCAGCTCTCGGCAGCAGGCTTCTTTCCCTCGGTTTCTTTATCTGTAACAGGAACAGGTTGGGCCCAAAGTTCTGTTCGGTTTCCTGTTTTAATATTCATACGATTCCATTACTAACCTGAGTCAATCAATTTTGCTATTAAGCTGGGTAACAAAACCTGATACGATGGATTTTTCTTATACGTTTTCTTTGCTTGTTAACTTAAATCATTTGACAAAAGCAATCGAAGAAACATTTTGGGTGTGAGATCCTGTCCCTCCCGTGAAATCAGGTACAGCGTGAGCCCCCGTGAGGACGTCGGCACTTTGGTGCACTGCACGCTGTCGGCTGGGGCTCAGGCCCCCCGACCGCCAGCCCGCGTCTCCCACAATGCCGTGCTGCCTCACGTGCCTTGTTTTATACCCGCACTTGAAGGAGCGTAATTTTTGTGAAAATGTCGTCAGTTCGTATTTTAAGCCATGGGAAGTTACCAGTGCCCCCCACAGCCCCCATCCCGATCTGTGCTTTCTTTCTAACTGTCCACACGCCCCTCAACCTGCTAGAGTCGAGCTCACCTGTTTGAGGGAGTCTGGGAGGCCATGACGGGCTTCGAGCCTTCGTCAGAGAACCTGTCCCCAGACACGTGTCTCCAGGAAGCCGGTCTCCTGGGTCTTCAGTGTGTTGCCTGAACAGGGGCTCACAGCTCCATCCGTGGGCCAAACGTGGAACTTTTCTCTAGTTTCCAAAGGCCACTGACCCCTTGGGTTAGGGCAGGCAGATACATCCGGGTGTTCCAAAGACCGAGTAGCTCCTCTCTCAGATTAGCGCCAGCAGCTTGTCTCTGGGGCTGAGTCGGTGGATCTTAGCCGAAGCCCCCGGCCTGCCTCCCCCCCACACGCTCCGCATCCACGGGCTGCCCGGGTGTGGCTGGCAGGTTCCATCCGCCCAGACGTGCGCCCGCGCCCCAGGCAGACTCTCTGTGGGCAGCTTCTTCCAAGCAGCCCGCACGGTCGGGAGCTGCTCGCCGTGGCCCCCACGCGGGCTGTTTACTGCAGGGTGCTTCGTGTTTGTGAGATGCTCACTGTCTCCCTCCTCTCTGCCGTTTGCTCGCCAGAATTCGTTGGTGGTCGAGATACCGCCTTTCCGCAATCCGAGAATAACGAGCCCCGTCCAAGTCAGTTTCTACGTCTGCAACGGGAAGAGGAAGAGGAGCCAGTATCAGCACTTGACCTACCTTCCTGCGAACGGTAACGCTGTCTTTCTAGCCTTAAGCGCTGAGAATGAGCCCGCAGGGTGCTTTTCCTAAGAGACGCATAGATGCCAAGATGCTGTCGGGGTGAAGCGGTGTGTGCGGAAGCTGCGTTATCGTCCTGTTGACAGGAACACGTCCTTGAGTCCAAAAAAAAAAAAAAAAAAGTGAAGCTTTCAGCGTATTTTCCTTTATTACTGCTGTGGGTGGGGGCTGCATATTGGGATAATGACGGGTCATTTTTGCCGCTTGCAAATAGAGAATGGCCCGCGGGGAGGACAAGTGCAGCCCTTTTGCGCCAAAGGCTGAGGTGGTCTAGGCGCGTGTGCAAGTCCTGGAGACGTGTAAGGTGGAAAACCAAATAGTTACCATAATTTGGCAGGTGCCTCTAGAAGTAAACCCGTGGCATTGAGCCTAAAGGCTGGTGCCTGATGTGGTCATTGACTAACATTAACGATTTCTGTGCTCGGGCTGAAACCCCCACGTCACATCTTTGGTCGAATAATTGCACCTTCCTGTGACTGTGAGGCTTTCAGGCCCAAGTACTTGTCACTCAACCGAAAACCACCCTCGTTGAGGTTGTGTGTTTACGCATTCTGAGGATACAGCCTTAGGACTTAGAAGACACTTCGCCTTCTCAGCTGTCTAAGGTGTTTCCTTAAAGAAAATACCAGTGTTTGCTTTTGCCCCCCCCGAATGTCGTCCTCAGAGCATCGCCTGATGCTCTGAGTGGTCCCAGCTGCGGTCATCCTGGATTTCATTGTGTTCTGTGTTAAGGTCATCAGTGGCGGCAGTCTTCTTGTATGGTAGCTTCTGTTCTAAAAGCTTAGGAGATTCGTGGGATTTAAGAGGGAAGTTATACCCTAAACACTATTGAAAAAGCAGCCATGTTGCTATCTTGGTGAAGTCAAGATTCTCTGAAGGTTTTCGTTTTCTCTGACTGTAACACATAATACCGAGTAGATGAGAGAAAGCCCTAGAATATCCGTGTTGATATCAAACCGTTAGAATTAACCGCTTTGGGGGCAAACGTTAGCCGTGCCTTTCAGGATTTGAATGATACGATCTTGTTGCGAAATTACGTCATGAGACTGCACACAACATAGCACCGTGTGCCCGTGAGCCGCTCACGCCAGGCCGGTCTGGTCTGTTCTCTTGTCTGCGACCCCGTCCTGGGTTATGTGGTCTGCTTCATGCAACTCGGTGAATCCTATCTGTTCTTGGAATAAGGTGCAATATATCCTACAAAAGAAAACATTTAGTCGTTTTGTGAAAATGTAATGATTGTGTGCTAATTAAACTTCCGGCGTGGTTGACCAAAAGTTGAACGTTTCAAAGAAAACCAGGCCTTTTAAGAAAAATTGCTTTTTAAAGCGGTTTAGAAAATCTCTAACGTTAGTGTTTCCTGCAGTCCCTGCTCCAAGTTCACGGTGCCCCGAGCAGTGTCAGGGGTGGAGGGGCCCCCGCCTGTGACCTGCACATCTCTCCTACGGGGGGCACACTGAGCCCCCAGGGACATGTTACTAAGACAGTGGGGTGCAGAGGGCAGTGTGTGGGCCATCCTTCTCCCCGCCCCGCAGCGGGAATCACGTCCTACAGCCTTATCCCACGGGGTCCTGACTGCGCCCCACCCCAGTGCCCCGGCGCCCCTCTCTCCACCTGCCCCAGAGACCTCGCCGCCCCCCTCCCCGCCCCCTCCATCCGCCAGGCGCCCCGCCGCCACGTGCCAGGCACCTCACACACGTACTCTGGACTCTGTTCCACTTGGACCTTCTCTCTGTAGCCGGTGCTCCGCCCCAGACGTCGTCTGTCCCCTAGCGCAGGGGCCAGTGACTGTGGGCTGGACATACCTGCCATTCTGCTGGCCTGTCTGCCTCTCTCAGGCCTCAGTGACCCTCCACGCTTCTCTCCTTGAAATTTGCTTCCAGCCCCTCGGAGCCTGAGGCATCCTCGCTGCCGGCCCCTGGGAGCACCCGGCCCTGCCCCGGCTTCCTGGGGCAGCCGGCGTCTGCTGCCCTGTGGGGTTGGGACGGGGCCACGCGCGCCGCTAGGCTGTAAGCTCCCTGGAGCAGGACCCTCGGCCGGGATCTGATCTCGTGGCTGAATCACGGGGTCTACCCTTACGTGGCTTTAAGAATAAATAAGCGAACGAATGAAAAACTAGAACCCGTGTGTCTGGTTTTCGGTTTGGTGTTTCTCCTGCCGTGCACTCCCCAGGCTCGCCCGGCCATGAGCAGGACGCACAGACCCGCACTCGGCACCTAGACAGCGCCCCCCACCCTGTCCCCCTGGGCTGAGTCTCCCACCTCACGGACCGCGACTGTCGACTCCGAGCCCAAAGATGCGTGCTGTGCTGTGTCGACGAAAGCTTGGTAGCAGACGGGGCGTGCCGCACGGACTAGAAGACATCGGCCTGTTTGGGGCGGGCTCCCGTCTGAGGGCAAGCACAGCGGGGCCCTGGCTTCTGTGTATTCCGACGGCAGGTTCTTTCCAAGGTTATTAAATGTGCTGTTGAAACGGGCAAGGCTTTGGAAGTAAGTCCTCTTAAACTCTACCCGAAAAACTTATTTTCACGTTCAAATGTGTAAAATCAAGTGCCACTCTAGGGTTTCCGTCAAAATTAGCCGTGGGTACAGGTGATGGTGTGGCCTCATTCGTCCTCATGGTGGGCTCTCAGACATGTGACCCCAAGGGACAGTGCCCCCGGGAGGCCACCCTCATGCAGAGAGGTGGGGACGCTCACTGCCCCCGTGTGGCCCCTGGCGGTGCAGGTGACGGAAGTGAGGGAGTCAGAGCATTTGTTGCTCGGGGACGTGTACTCTGGTCACCTTCCCCGCTGCTGGGCTCGGCTCGCCGGTGACCTGACAGCTGGACGGCAAGCGAGTTGACCGCGGCTCCCTGGGATGACGCCCTCCTCTCTTTCCATCTGCACCACACGCGTCTGCGGGGCCTCCGGTCTCAGGGTCGTTCCCAGCGGTCGGCCTGGAAGAGGCCATGAGGCATCACACGCAGGGCCTGCCGGGCTGCGATGGAGCGCGGGCCCCTCTCTGGGTGTTGGCCGTGGGTGTGACGGGGGGGGGGGGGGTGGGGGGGGGTGGGGGGTGGGGGATGGAGTGCGCACCTGCCGCTCGTGCCCCGGGGCAGCACCTGAAGGCAGCCATGAGAACATCCGGTGCGATCCTGGAAGACGCCGCAGAGGACACAGAGCCAGAGAGGTTTTCTCGTTCCTCGTGTGTCACCGTTCCTGTTAACCGTGCCTCCCGCAGCCCCTGCAAGTAGCGCGTCAGGCCCCTGGCTGGGCTGGGCGGGCCGTCAGTGCCCTGGTGCCCGCCTCGGGGCAGACTCTGCCGGGAGCGGGGGCACCTCTCACCGTTGGGCCAGCTCGTGTTAGGTGTGGAGAAGGACTTGACCCGCGGGCCGCGGCTCCTGAGACCGAGGGGAAGAAGAGTGTCCACGTCAGCGGTGACTCTGTGGGCTCATGTACCCGACGGCTGCCCCAGTGCCTGGGACAGGCAGGGAGGGGGCAGGAGCTCAGGCAATAAGCATTTCTGCTTATGGCCTCAAACTTACATACCAAGGTCAGTCTGTCTTTAAGATGAGAAAATAAATGGTGACAAACTATCGAGTCTCGGAGAGTGCGTCTTTGTGTCTGAGATGTTTGTAGTCGGTTTCCCAGAAGGTGCCTATGATGGCTCCTGGCCCCTGCTCACTGTCGCTTGTGGCTGAGCAGGTAGGGGTCCTGGAGTTCCCCCAGGATCAGTGGGGATGGCTTTGGGGACACACCATTGTTGGAGGTCCCAGGCGGCTAGAGCTCCCTTCCCTGGGCCCTGCCTGTCCACCACCGACAGACAGTAGAAGGTCACGGCCGGGGACCGCTTGGCATGGGGCAGCTCCTCTAACAGAGCCCTCTTGGGACCGGGGTAGGGGGAGCTCGGAGCCAGGTGGCGGGGCCGGGGCTCTGTGGGCCCGACGTCAGCAGCTGGAGGAGGAACCACGGGAGGAGCGGGGCTCACCGCTCGCCACGGACCTCGCGGTTACGGTAGTTGGTAACCCCCACGAGATAGGGAGCGGAAGGACGCTACGCCTCCGCCCCGGCAGGTGCAGACAGGAGTGGATTCTCTGTGTTCCGTTTGCATCGTGTGGTCCGGAAATGAGAGTCCCCAGAGCCGAGGCTGCCGACGGGAGGAGCCGGCCGCGAGCGGTCTGCGGGCCCGAGGGCCAGAGCGGTCTCCCTCCTGTGGCCACCTGCAGACCCAGCTCTCCAGGGGCGGCCCCGTCTGTAGATGGAACCACGGACAGCGGCTTCCAGTCCCGTCAGCCCAGTGGCCTTGTCTTCACAGCAAGCTCTGGGTCTGCCTTTTCCACTGAGCTTTGGGCCTTGTTGCTTTTCTGAGTCCTTCGCGTTCAAGTTTGGTCCCAAAGTAATTGCCTCCACGAAATCCTAAAGATGCTTAGTAGTGACTCAGCTGGGAGAAGCTTCACAGCCCCTCAGGCCCCCGGGCCCTTGTCGCAGCCCCCAGGGCTGGGTGGGAGGGCACCCTCTGACAGACTCCTCTGGGCCAGGCCTCACCGGGGCACCCACTCCCCACGTCCCCTCGTCCTGTGGGTAACAAGGAGGTGGGCTTGGTCCATGCAGAGCTCGCGGAGGCCGAGTTTCCTAGGGCACTGTGCCCCCCACTTCTTCTGAAGAGGGCTGCGAGGCATAAGCACGTGGTCCTCGACCCCTAGGCCCTGCTGGGCGAGTGTCCCCACCCCACCGGATAGGAGCTGGGGCGGAGCCCGGCAGGGCAGCCTGCCACCGTCCACAGCGGGGTCCGCCGGGCTGAGACCTCACCCGAGCCCCGTGTGCGTGCGGCCGGAGCTTTGCCTCTCACGGAAGACCTTCGGGGCTCAAACAGAGAAGACTGCCACGTTTCTGACCCACGGGTATGGAGGGTCAGGTTGGCCCAGGTGGCAGAGGGGGTGTCCGTTCTGGGGACTCCTGCCCACCCTGGACTCCCTTCTCAAGGCAAAGCAAAGTCAGTGGTGCCCGTCCCGTGACCCCAGGACACCCGGCTTCGGGCCCACTGTGGTCAGTGGCACAGCTGGTCCCCGTGGACATTGTGGAACGTTCTTCCCAAGTCAGCTGAGCCGTGTGATAGCCGCACCGCCGAGCGAGCACGTTGGGAGCGGGGCCAGTGCACGGCACACGGCTGTGAGCACTTTGTGTGGGACACTCTGCCGTCGCTTCTCGTCGGAGCCTCGCACAACCTGCGTGAGGCTGGTTTTACTAGGTCCCCGTGTTTACTGGCTCTCCTGCTATTCCAGCCAGAGGCTGAGGGACCCGTGTTCTGATTTCTGCTTCCACATCTTCAGCCTGCCGTGTAGAGGTGAGGGGAGCTGGCTGTCCAGTGTAGCTGGGTCTTCCTTGCCCGCAGGAGCCAGGCCCGGGATGCCCTGGGTGGGGACCGTCCCCACCGGCCTGGCGGGAGCTGGACAGGGATTCGGGAGCCATCCTCCAGGCTCAGGAAGGCCGGCTTCCTCCTTCCCTGGCGAGATTCGGCTTCCCGTATCACCTTCCGGACGCCGCGTCTACCAGCGCTCGGCCACGTGTCGCTGGCCCTGCCGTTGGGTGTCGGGTTCGGTCGTGAGAGGCCCCCAGGTGTCAGAAGCAGGGCTCAGGCGAAGGAGAAGCGGAGAAGCGTTTCCCTCCCAGGCGCCTGGCACCCCCCAGTCAGACGCCCTGACCACCAGCTCAGACGGCACACAGACCCTGACGTGCTGGCCACAGGGAGAGGATTTGAACTTGCAACGGACTGAGGGGTGGACTGTGGGACGGGGCGCCTGGGTCTGAACCTGTGTGAACGAGCACACGTCCGGCCTGCTCAGGAAACGGGAGAGCCACTCCACGGGGGGCGCGTCTGGGGGGACGCTGGGGGCCGGGGAGTGGGGGTGGCTGTGCCCAAGTCTCCTTCACAGAGTCCGTGCTGCCCTCAGGGACCAAGCGGAGGGGGCGGGGCACGGGCTGCCAAACACAGAAGGACCACGTGCTGTGGATGGGCGTCCTGTCCCTGGGAGCCTGGTCCCGCCAGCTGTGGGGGAGGCAGCCCCCTGGGCCCTGCCCAGAATCACAGCCGTGGGTGCAGCTGCTCGGGGGCAAACAGCAGGACCGTGGATCTCATTCCCTCCAAAGGCGGTTTTGGCCATTCCTGGATGAAAATGCTCGATGCGTCTCGTGGCGTGTGCGATCCAGTGTGACTGGTCGGCAGCTCCCCACAGGTGGGGATCCAGAGGAGATTGGGGTTGGTGCCCCATACGGGGTTCCGGCCCCGTCTCTCAGCCTCGGTCCCCACCCGCAGGACCGGTGTGATGCCACTGGGTCGGGATGGCCGTTGCTGCCTGGCTCCGTGGAGCGTCCACGGCCCCGTGAGCCCAGAGAACCCTACCTGGCTGGAAATGTGGGAGGTTTGGCGTAGATGCTGGTTAAGCTGTGTGGAAAAGACGGGGTGGAGTCCCGAGTTGAAATGCCCTCCGTGTCCGTCATCGCGTGGCTCGCGGGTCGGTGTGCGTCAGCTGGCCCGCTGGTCCCCCCCGCCCCCGACCAGGCCCCATTCCCTCTGGGCTCCGGGTGTGGAAATGGTGCGTCCTGCCCCTTGGGGTGGGCCCTTCAGGTGGCTGCGGTTACTACATTGCCTTTCTCATTATTTGGAAAAGTCATGCCCTGAAGTTATCATCGTGGGTGTTTATACTGACAGTAAAACTGGGGCTTTAATGTCAGGCAGCGAACAGAAAACAATCTGATCTTTGTTCTCTAGGGTTTAGAACAAAACCCCTTTTGTCCAGAACCGTGCAGGGTACCTGGGGAAGTGATCCAGGCCGACGCAGCTGGGGTCACTTGCACGCGTGCGTGTGCAGGGAGAAGGGGGTGGTGGGGGCGGCTCCCTGCACCGTGTGGTGGCTTCGGCATCCGGGGTATCTTGGCACGAGCCGTTGCAGATGAAGGGGTTCTGGGGGCTGGGACTCCGGGCCGGTGGGTCACATCTAGGGAGGGCTGCCCGCAGGTGGCCGGCAGATGTCACCTTCTCGCCGTGTCCCCGCACGGCAGAGGAAGGTCTCTCTCTTGCCTGTAGGATCAGGGCTCCCCGGACTTCATTCAGCCATCATTGCCCCCTGAAGGGCCGTCTCCAAATACCAGCTGTGGCGAGGCTAGGCCTTCAACCTATGGGTTTGGGGGACACAGTGTGGTTAGTCGCAGTGTCTCTGGCCTATCCGAGGCCAAAGAGCGGGGCCCTGACTCGCGAACCCCCACTTCTCCCAGTGCCAGCAGAGGCAGGGGTTTGCAAACGGGGGGCACGCACCAGTAGCCCCCGCACGCGGACTGCCCATGTGGCCCCCTTGCCATTTGCTGGGTAGGTGGGACTCTGTCCTGGGGATAGGGAAGCAGGCCCACAGGAGTCATGCAGTTAGCCAGTGACTGTGCAGCCCGTGGGTCACTGCAGGACTCAGGCCCCCCGTCCGTGTGTGCTCCCCGAGGTGCGGGTCTCTCGTCCCCACTTCCGTGTGTGCAGCAGGCCGCACATCTAGGAAGGAATATTTAAAAGGAAAGGCGGCAGATAGGAATTGTGCTTTCTGCTCACCGGCTTTGGGACTGGAGAGCATTTCACAACTTGTGTCCTGCTTCGTTAATCGGAATCTGAGTACTGGGTCAGGTGCTGGGGCCACGAGATCGCTGATGTTTGGGGACGCAGGACTCGAAGAACGGCTTTGCTTTCAGGTAGCTGAGGTGCTGATGGGGGGGTGGGGAGTTCCCCCGACGTTTCCATTACAAACGGGAAGCGCCTTTGTCTTCTCGGGCCCCTGAGCTGGAGGGTTGGCCCAAACAGCATCTCGAAATTGAATTGCTCGACTTTGCTCTTCAGCAAGAGGACAGGGTGTGTCTGATCATGGGCAGGACATGGGGAAGACTTGGGACGGCTGGTCTGGTGTAAGAGGGGACCGTGTCCCCCTGTCCACTTGGGGGAGGCCATCACATGTGTCCGTACCGGCTCACAGGCCTCGGGATGGTCTGAGCATTTTCTGGAGGGAGTCCTGTCACGTTGCTCTGGGGCAGCTGTGGGAGCTGGTCCCGGCCACTGCCCTCTCCATCCAGGAGGGGTCCTGGGGGTCGGGGACTGCCTGGGGGCCAAAGCCCCGACCCTGCTGCTGGGTCCTGCTACATCACCTGCTGAAATTGTCAGTGGCGGCCATTTGGCACCTGCATGGAATCCCTAGGTGAGAGGGAGTGGCTGACCCGAAGGCCTGGCCATCTCGGGGGAGACCGTGAGCCTGGCTGGGTGTGTGCACTGTGCACTCTGCTTGAGGGGCACGTGGATGGGGTGGATGGGGTGGGATGGGGCGGCCACACCTGGGGACCCACGCGTCCACCCTGGGTCCCACCCTGCGGAGCAAGGCGCACACTCACTGCTTGATCTCCTGTGTGAGACACAACAGCACAGCCCACGTGCGAACCACGTGTGGGCCACGAGGCCCGTGCTTGGATGCCCCAAAGCACCCGAGCCTGAGGAGCAGCAGGGAATCTGCTTGGAGCGATTTGAGGGAGGTGGCCGGCACTGCCTTGAGCCCCGCCTGACCTAACCTGGGGCTCTGAGGAGGGCCCTGCTCTGCCCACAGGAACAGGAAGCCGCTGCTGTGTGTGTGTGTGTGGGGGGGGGGGGGCCGGGCCCATTTGCCAGACATGGGGTTTCTTCGAGCCAGGCCAGGATGTTCTGGAATGGTCTTTGGCCCACAGATGGCCATTGCAGGGGCTGTGGGTGGTGCGGGGTCCTTGCGGAGAGGCATGCCTGCCACACGGCCCAGGAGAGAAGGCGCTGCAGCCTGGGGACCAGAGGTCCTGTTTGGGGGCAAAGCCCCTCCTGAGACAGCCGCTCTTTGCCAGGGCACGGGGTGCCCGGCTTCGGGGGGTCGAGGGGACGTCTGCTCTCTCCTCCGCAGAACGCGGTCGCTGCGCTCGGGGTGTGAACGCCAGCACGGCTGGGGTGGCACCCCACCTCTTCCATGAGAACAGGCTTTGTGAGCGGCGGCCGCCTTCGAGATTAACACTAATCTCTCGCACGTTTGCCGTAATGAATCTGGATTATAAACTCGCCTCCTGTCCCGGCCCCCCGCCCAGGCCAGCGAGGTGGACGGCGGGAAGGAACCAGACATGGCGTCACACCAAGCGCCGGGTCTGGAAGGAAGCTGCTCTCGGCCGTGGCCGCGGCCCCCCAGCGCTTTCCGCACCGCCCAGGGCCCCGCGCAGGACGCGGCCCCTTTCTTCCCTCGCTAATAGGAAACAGGAGGCGGCGTCTCGCTCTGATTTACAGCGAGGACGCGCGTTTGCTTTGAAATCCAACACAAGAAGTGTGATTTAGACGCCGGATGTTCATGCTTGGAGCCCCTGAAGGTGCCACGGGGACGGCGGGAACCGTGGCTGCCGCGTGGATGTCCCGCGTCCCCGGGCCTGGTTCCCAGAGCACATCCGCCCCTGTGTCTGCTGCCCTTCGCCTGTGGTCGGGCCTGTCCTCCTGTGGCTCCCACCCCCCGGCCCTGAGCCCCGGGGTCTCTCTCTTGGTGGCTCCTCTGTCACCCGTGGTCCCTGGCCTGTGTGGGACCCTCGAGCACAGGAGGGCCACTGTGTCAGTTTATTCCCTGAGGGAGTCTGTCCAGGGGCTTTAGGCAGAGGTCAGGCCCACCTCATGGGGTTGGTGGGGTCTCGGCTGCAAACACAGGAGGGACGTGGGCACCGGGCACCGCAGTACCGAGGAGCCCGTGGGGGCCAGGCCGGCTGGACGGGGTGTGGTCCAGCCCCATGGCGTCGGTCCTGCCACAACTCTCCACTGCCCCCCCCACACCATTGGACGGTGACCCGTGTCCTGTGGGGCAGGCCCCACGCTGCGAAAGCTTTTCCAGAAGGTCCTGGGGAGCCCAGTGACACGGGAGTTAATGCCGGTGCCACTGGGAGGCCTTAAACAGGTCATAAACAGCATGCACGAGCCAGCAGACCCCAGCTCACCCCTGCCCGCCGAGGGCGGCTGCCGGGCCTCTGACCAGCCTCCCGGGGTCCCCGGTTCTGGCCACTCGCACCGAGCCCCATCCCTACGTGGCGGCTGAGTCGCGCTGGCCGGCCTTTCCCGGCAGCTGGTTTGCCTGTGCGGTTCTGAGGCTCAGTGCAGACGGGATAGGAGTTTTTAAAGAGCTCAGGGGACACCTCGCGGGAGAGACGAGTGGGCCCCGTGCCTGGCTGGAAATCCAGTGCAGTGAAGACAGAGTCCCAGTAGGGTTTCATTTAATCCGCCAGACATGTACGTGTTCTCAAGATCAGGAACTTGAAAGCTACCCAGCGAATTCGGAATTTAACCTCCGCCGTTCCGTTCGCCGGCACGTCGCCGCTGGACCGAGTTCCTGGGGCCCCGCCAGAAGGTGAAGGCCTGTCTGCCTCTCTGGGCCTGACTGTCGCCTGGGCCGTTCCGGATTCACAGTGTGCGGGAAGCAGGCCGGGGCGGTCCTGCCTGGGAACACTGTCACCCTGCAGGCCGCGTCCCCTGCCACCCGGCACTTTGGGTGTGACGTGAGCGGGGGCCCAGCACTGTGCCCTGTTAACCGCGGGGCAGCTGGAGGTCCAGCTCCCGCCCCACCTTGGGGAGGCCGCGTCAGGCTGCGCCGCACAGCACAGCCTCTCCCCAGAGGCGGGCTGCCGAGCCGGAGGCCCCGCGGCTGGGGGTTGGGGGGGGGCTCGATGACAGAAACCCCGGCCACAGCAGCTCCAGAGTCAGTGGTGGCCACTGCTGGGTGGGCGGAAGTTAACAGAGAGCCCCCAGGGGCGCGAGGGCTTATGAGGGGCCACCCGACACGGCCACTGTTCCCACACACGCGCACGGACGCTGGAGCCTAGGGACGCACTGCGCCTCAGGTGGGGCCAGCCGGGGGCTCCTGGGTCAGGGGCCCGAGGTCACTGTGGCCCCCGTGAGGAGCAAGGCCTGCTCTTCTGCACGCGCACCCAGGCCCTCACGGGTCCTGGCTCCTCCCAGAGACCCGTGACGGTGGCCCAGAGCACGTGTGATGGACACGCAGCGATAAAACGCCACCCTGAGAAGAGCTGCTCTTCCTGGGTCCCTCCTGCGGCCAACTGCGCTTTTCTCTGGACGCCCCTGCGCTGGGACTCGCCCGCAACCAGAGCCCTGCCCTCTGCCCTCCGGGTCCCGCGGAAGAGAGTGCGCTCACCCGGCAAGAGTGCAAGAGTGGTGTGCGTGTAGCGGCCCTTGGGGACACGCGGCTGACGCACACCTGCCCGGCGCCCCCACGGTGCCTGGTGTGAACGCCACCCCTTGCTCTGCTGCTCTCTGTCCGGCCCTCCTGCCCCCAAAAACGCGAAGCAAAAGAGAGCGATCCTGTGGCGAGCCCCGGGAGCCGAGCACCAGGACTTGGCGGCTCTGAGGGGAACTAGACAACCGGGAACCTGCCGGTCACATAGCGCGGGCGCCGCCTTCGAACGGAGATTAGATGGAGCCGGTCACCAACTCAGGGCCGTGCCTCGTAGGCGCTGCTGCGTAAGAAGCGGCCCTGCCGTCCACGGCGGCCGGCAGGTCTCGGGGCGCGGACGTGCTCTAGTGAGGGCCGAGGCCGGGGCCACGCGGCCCACAGGCTGGTTCCCCCAGTGCGGCGGACCCCACCGCCACGCATCCTGCACGCGTCGGTCTCCTAGGAAGAGAGGGGAGGGTGGGTGGGAAGGTCTCGAGACAGCCCCTCACCCAGGAGACCTTCGGCTGCGTGGGTGACCGTCGCGGCACCAGGTGCGCCGTGAGCCGGCTTTGGGGAACAGGCGAGGAGGCGGGGCCCTGGGAGCGCGCGGGGGCAGGAGATACGGGAAGGTGGGAGGACGGAGCGGGTCCCGCGAAAACCCACAGCACACCCGCCCCGTCTTGGAAGCCGGAGCCGCTCGCGCCGTCTGGCCCAGGTCTGGCAGAGAGGACGGGCCGCTGTCCTGCTGTCTGCCTCACGGCCCTGCTTCCCGGCGCGGGGAGACGGGACGGCCTAGAGCCGCACCCCAGCTGCGTGGCTGGGGTGGCCTGTGGCTCCGAGGCGGCTGCCCCACGGAGCCGCCTGGGTGGGTGCGTTCTCCCCGCGCGTCAGAGGCTTCCCCCCGCCGTGTAGTCGCGGACCGTTTCTCTCGGGGTTTCCGGACATCTCCGCGCCACCTCGGTGCATGTTCGAGTTCACCGAACGTGCAGACGTTTATCAGATAGGGCGTCGGTAGCAGGAGGAAGGCGGTTGTACATCCAAGTTAAAATTTTCGCTTTGATTGCTACAAATCCGCGGGCCCTTGGGTCCAAAGCTTCTACTGCAGTTTGCAAATGGATTTTTATAGCACATTAGTGCTGGGGGGGATTCCAAGCAAAACAGTGTTCTCAGTATTAGAACCAGCTGCAGCTTTCTGGAGACGGTGACTCACACCCTCCTCTTAATTGGGTGGGAGAACCAGGCGGGGACGCACGGGGACTCGGGACGCTGTTTATTTTGCGAGGGCGTCCTGGCCACAGCCCGCCCCATCCCCCCCCCATCACGGCGTCTGCAGCCCGTGTTCATTCCTCTCCTTTCTTTCTTGCAGCTCCAACCATAAAAACAGAGCCCGCAGACGACCACGAGCCTGCCCTGACCTGTGGGCCAGGGGGCCAGGGCCTGAGCCCGCTCCCGCAGCCGCGCTTCAGCCAGCAGCTCGTGGTGCCACCCGACCCGGGCTCCTGCCTGGTGGCCGGCTTCCCGCCCTGTCCGCAGAGAAGCACCGTGGTGTCGCCGCCACCCGGCACCGGCCAGGAGCTCCACGACCTGTCTTCCGCCGCCTACGGCAAGGGCACGGCCAGCCAGGGCCACGGCCACCTTGGACTTCAGCGGCCGGCCGGAGGGGTGCTCGCCGTTCGGGAGACGCCGAGGCCTGTGGGCGTGCACCCCGGGCCCCCCCAGCAGCCGCCCCCCGCCCTGCTGCAACCACAGGTGAGTGCACGGCTGAGCAGCGGCTGTCCCCTGGGCCTCCGGCCAGCTCTCTGTCCTGACAGCCCCTCCTCCTCACCACCGTCCGGTACCCAAGAGCCGACCTGTTTGCAGTCCTGCAGCCCTACCCGCCCATCCGAGATGGGCCGCCAGCAGCACCGACTGCCGAAGGCTCCGAGGAGCGAGTCTGCAGCCCCCCGGCCCCCGCCGCTGCCCGAGGTGCGTGAGGACAGTAGTCATAGTCTGGCTCCCTTTCCCGTAACGGTCAAGCGAGAGCCTCAGGAGCTGGACCAGCTGTACCTGGACGACGGTAAGTGCCCGTGGCCGTAGGTGCGCTCAGCCTGGCGCCGTGTCTGTGAGTGTGACGAGGAGGGGTGTGCGCCTCAGCCACCTGGCGGGGGAGCACGCCCGGCACGTGTGTCCGCGCTCCGGGCGCGTCCTGCGGCTGGCGCGCTGCCTGCCGCGTGGCTCCGCTCTGTCACCCCGCCCGGATGTCCCCGTGGTGCCGGTGGACGCGGACCCCCAGGCCCAACGCGGCACCAGGCGGAACAAGTTCTGTTTGAAGAGGCTGCCCCGGCACGTGGCTTCGGGTCAAGCTTTCTTGCTTCTTAGCACCTTAAGGGCCCCCCGGGCTGAGTGAACGATGTTTAAACGGCGGCTTAGCTGAAAGTGGTGAACGTTCTGCGGCACACTGCTCCGGTCAGGCGCCGGGCGGAAGGGTGATAAGGAGCTGGGCTGCCCCTGAATGGGGACTCACAGCCCCCTGTGTGGGACCCACCCTCCCCACCCCCCCCCCACCCCCCCACCAAGCACACGGGCTCTCTCACCATCCAGCGTGCCACGTCAGGGTGGTTCGGAAGGGAAGGGCCCTCAGGACACCTGCAGTCAGGCTACGGGGCAGGCAAGTCTATGTGCTAGGGTCTGTCCACACAAGGAGGGCAGAAGACACCCCATTGTTCTTAGCGCGATCACTCCGCAGAGTTCTCTTTCCTGCAGGACAAGGTGCTGCCTGGCCCAGTGCAGGCAGGTGGCACACTCGCACTCGGTCACCTGACTGCTGGTGGCTCAGGAACATGCCCAGCGGCCCCGTGGTCTGCTCAGTACAGTGGGCCTGGTCAGTGCCTCCACAGGCCCTGCGTGGATTGCGAGCGGGTGCCGGGCCCGGTCCGCGGGTCCACGGGCCCTGCGTGGATTGCGAGCGGGTGCCGGGCCCGGTCCGCGGGTCCACGGGCCCTGCGTGGATTGCGAGCGGGTGCCGGGCCCGGTCCGCGGGTCCACAGGTCCACGGGCCCTGCGTGGATTGCGAGCGGGTGCCGGGCCTGGTCAGTGGTGCTTCTTGTCTCCTCGGGTAGAAGCTTTACTGGGCCCAGATGCGCACATCCCCTGCTGCTGGACTCAGGTGGGGCTGAGAGCTCGGGTCAGTGCTGGGCACATGGTCTCCTGCCCCCCAGCCTCCGTGGTCAAGGCTTTGCAGCCTCCTTTAGTCGTCGTCCCTAAAAGTAACAGCCAAATATGGTAATCTCGTCTCTGTCACCACAACTGTTTCAGTGAATGTCCCATTTTCACCGTTCGTATCGTACGGGCTTCCCCATGGCAGAGCTGCAGGCATCCTGTCGGAAGAACGTTCCCTTCTGACGCTGCTGTTCCAGAAGCGGATGGTGCTTATGGGCCCGTCCCACCTAAGTGGCAGGTGCAGCCTGGCAGGGGGACCCATGAGCCTTCAAGGCAGTGCAACCCCAGCCCCAGCCTCCGAGCACCAGTGTTTGCCCTTGGCTCGGTGACCCAGAGCTTTGCAGACTCCTGTCCACTGGGGTAACCCGGGGCCTGCCCTCTGTCTGCTGGGGTGACCCGGGGCCTGCCCCGGCTTCTCCATCCCCAACTTGGCTACGAGCTTTCAGGTACTTTTGTTCCATAAACGTTCCACCTTCAATCCTGGAGCCCCCTTGTGGCGTGTGCCTGCCGGCTCCTACGGGAGACCAGGCCCCTCTTCCTTCCCGAGGTGCAGGCCCTGACGAGCTCTCAGAGACACCCCAGAAGCCGGCAGTCCGTCCTTCAGAACCGCACTCTGGGTCCACAGCTGCCCTCGGCAATCTCAGGAGGTTTATCACCGGCGGGAGGTGGCACCGGGTCCCTGTGGGTACCTGCGCTGCATTCGGTCCCCTGAGGCGCATCAGGCCCGAGGCGGCCAAGCTCCCTGCCTGCCTTCTCAGTGCTCCATGCGGTCTCCGGAGGTTCTGGCCTGGCCCTGGGGCCGGGAGGGCCCGAGGGTCTTGGCCGAATCTCCAGTGCCTTCGGGAAAGCGCAGAAGACCGGCCGGGCAGGCTCTCCAGTCGGCTTTGCTGCCCGAGTGTCTTGAGGTCAGAGGCGGTCTTGTTAGGGGTGAGGGGGTAGGGGCCACCTGGGAGGTGCGTGTGACGGGGGTGTCCTGCGCCCCGTGAGTCCACAGGTGTAGGATCTGTTCTCAAGAGGGCGCCATGGCCCGGCGAGTCTCTGGGCGCCGCCCAACTAGAGCTCGCCTGGGTGGGTGTTGGATTTGTTGGGGAGGGCAGAGCTGATGGGCGGGTCCTCCTCCAGGCCCCTGGTCCCACGGGGCCGCCGGCCGCACACGCGTAGCACTGACTCCCGTCTGCAGGGGCCCAGCCGTCAGCCCGGTGCTCGCTCACGGAGCAGGGCTCTGGGGCCACGTTCTACAAGGAGCCACCACCTCCCGGCTGGCTCCCAGTCCTGGCGTGACTCCCTCCATGGCGCCTGCCCCACCTTTCCCGCACTACCTGTCACCCACCCACCGTCATCAGCTGCTGTACCCTCACTGGGGGGGTGGGGGGCGGGGGACTCACACCTCCACCCACTTTGTGAGGTCACTTTCTCAGGGATCTTTCCTTCTTCATCCAAACATCCTGCCTCGGTCTCCCTGGGCATCTCCTCCTGCTCTGAGCCTCAGCCCTGCCCCCCTGACAGCAGCCGTCTGCCCACTGGCCTTTCTTGGTGATGCTTGTGGTCCTGGGCCCCCTGGGCAGTGGCTCTGAGAGCCGGCCCGTGAGGCTGCACACAAAGACGTTCCCTCTGCCTCCGTTTGGGGCTGGATTTATGGGTCCTTATTTCCACAAAGGCCCCGTAATCCGAGGTCGGCTATAAACAAAGCTTTTCAGTTTTAGCTCATAAGAGCATTCCCGGGAGATGTTTGTTGTTGTTGTTGTTGTTGTTGTTGTTGTTGTAATTTTTTGGTCAGAACTGGGATCGTGGTGAAGGCAAGGGCACCGCAAGCCTCCGTAGCAAGCAGATGACGTGTTTATAGAAATACGCGCGCTTTTTCACTCGCGCACGCTGACGCGTGCTGTTCCCCCTCTGCCCTGGTGGTCCTCACTCAAACCTTGAGCAGCTGAGGAGTAGACGCTGGCCTCGGACCCCTTACAGAAGTGGCCCTGATACGTCCCCCTCTGGGTCCTTCCAGAACCGGTGGTGGGTGGAGGGGACGAACCTGGGACCGCCTTTCCTGAGGCTGACGGAGGCCAGTGGGGAGCACGCACCGTGCTCCTGGGGCTCAGCCTCACACCGGCCCAGGCTTCCCTGCAGCGCGGCTTCTAGGCCCAGAGGCCAGAGTGGGCCACGCACGCAGGCCCGGGAGGTAAGCACCGAGAGCTGTGGGCTCTGCGGCTTCTCCCTGGCAGTCCGGGCACACACGTGGCCTGGCCCAGGTGTCCGTCCACCACGAGGAGAGCGGATGGAACGATCGTCACTCTGTGGCTGGAGACTATGCGCCCACAGGCCGTGAGGAGGCAGAGTGGGTCCAGCCCCTTCTTGTGGTCCGAGTGAGGACAGAGTGCCATGTCCTCGTGCCAGGGTGAGTGACTCCGTCCACTCAGGTGGCACGGGCTCTCGGGAGGATCTGGAGGCAGGATCTCCATGGCAGCCTTGGCTCCCTGGAACCCAGGACCCTCTCACGAGAACCACGATATGAACGTGGTCGGAAGACGGTTTAATGCAGGGTAAAGGCCCACGTCGCGGGCACAGCACCTGAGCCTGGAGCCCCCCATCGGAATGCCGAGGGACGTCTAGGGCCGGGTTCAAACAGGCGCCATCCCGATGGGCCGAGGGGAGGGCACGCAGGTGTCATGGGCAGGTGTGGGCCTCGGCTCGGAAGGCTCTCCGCAAGCCTGCAGGACCTGTGTTGCCCCAACAGTCTGATCCTGTGCCAGCCCCCCCCCCCCCCCCCCGCCATTTTAACCGCTCTCCTGACTGGGACTTTAGAGAATTAACTTGCCAAACGGACAGTGTCACGCTCTGCCCCTTCCGGTTTGAGGGAAGGTTCTGAGAGAGCTTGCGCACTGCCTGGGTGGGAGAGGGGCCACGCCCACCACAGCCGACCTGGGGCCGGGGACCCTGCTGACCCCTCCCATCTGAGCAGCTGCCCTGCTGGCGCTTCCCCCGCCTTGGCCCATGGGAGCCCCCAACACCCCCTGGAGCTGCAGCCCTGAACCCAGTTGTGCCTCCCCTCCTCCTCCCCCTCCCCTCCCCCCCACACCCGCCCCATGCATGCCTCCCCTCCCCCCACGCCCGCCCCCCGCGTGCCTCCCCTCCCCCCCACGCCCACCCCCCGCGTGCCTCCCCTCCCCACGCGTGCCACCCCTCCCCCCGCGTGCCTCCCCTCCCCCCACACCCGCCCCACGCGTGCCACCCCTCCCCCCCACGCCCACCCCCCGCGTGCCTCCCCTCCCCCCACGCCCGCCCCACGCGTGCCTCCCCTCCCCCCACGCCCGCCCCACGCGTGCCTCCCCTCCCCCCGCGTGCCTCCCCTCCCCCCGCGTGCCTCCCCTCCCACCCACGCCCGCCCACGCGTGCCTCCCCTTCCCCACCCGCCCTCCGCCCCACTTACTGGTGATTACACTGCCCTGGACCAGGCGTGAGTTGCCCTGCGCTTTGTTCACCCTGTGTCTTAAGACAATGGGACCCAGCATCACGGATTCAGCCCAAGGGCAGCTGTGACGATGAGGGTGGTGGTGCCCAGACCAGGTGCATCTTCCCTCTGTCTCTGGTCTGAATTTGCAGCCTGGAAATGGGATAAACAGCAAAAACCTAAATTAGAAAATCCGACACGTTGATTTCAAGTGGCCTCGAAGTTAAAGAGCAAACACCTAGTCTTGGGCAGTTATGCAGCCGGCAGGGGGGAGGCTGGGGCGGCTATGATGGGGGGATATGCCCACTTCCCGGAGAGACCAGCAAGCCATAGGACAGTGGGACCGCGGGCCCGTGACAACCTGGTGGCAGTGAGGCCTTTTCCTAGAGGCCCACGGGCACCGTGGACTCCCACACCGCTCTCCGGGGGCCCCGTGGGCGGACAGGGCCTGGTCGGTGGAGGGCCTGCACGCGCGAGCCCCTGTGGTGACAAATCCGATAGCGGGGAGCACGGTGACGATCATCCCGGCCTTTCCCTCCGACCAGCAGAGCTTTCTGGAGCTCTCGCGTTCCCCTGATGGGGCCACGCAGGAGCTCTGACCTTCATGTAATTACGTTGGGCGATGATGGCATGCTGGCTTCTGCACCACCATTCAGAAGTCAGGGACCGGGTGCTTTGGGGTTCTCTGCTGGCGTTTCGTTTGGGTTTTATTTTTGTTTTCTAGGAGCGTGTAATGAAAAAGCCAAGAACGGGGTTTCTGTCCAGTCGCCAGGAGTCTGGGGCACTTGCGGCACGTAAACGCCGCTGCCAGGGTGGCTCACGTTTGGGACCGCCCCTCGCGTGTGACCTGCTCTGTCTGCAGAGCGACGCCCTGGAACCTGGGAGGATTAACGCGTTACAGATTTCCGTTTGTCTTAAAGAATAACGTAAGCGTAAGAGAACTGGCCTGAAAACGAATCCCAACTTTTTTTTTTTTTTTTTTTTTTTTTTTAGAATTTGTTTTTCAGTTGTCTCTACTCTCAGGTTTTGTTTCAAAAGTATTTGGCCTGTAAAAGTATTTGGCCCTTCAGTTATAATTTGTTCTTCGGTGCAACAGTATCCATAGGATTTAAGCTCTCGATTTAGACTTCTCAATCATGGCAGAATCACAGGCATATGTTTTTAAGAGATCCGTGTTATAGGCCTTGTGCTGTTTCAAATGTAGATTTTTTAAATTGGCCGTAGAAGCTAGCCAGGAGCCCTTTCTGGGGTACGACCCTGTGAGTTCCCCGTGTGCAGAAGGCAGCTGTGTGGCCGTGCGCCCCCTGCGGTAATGGGTTGTCCGTGGCTTATGTGAAAATGTGAGCAGCTCACACACGCGCACGTGTAACTGTCCGTGTGTCACGGCCTTTGGAAAGGTACCCTACGCGTTTCTGGAGCACACGGCATTCACCGCGTGTTATGTGAACAGGACCCACACAAGAACTGCTTTTGCAGAAACGGGCACCTCCTTTGAGCTTCGCTGCTGACGCGCTTGCTCCCGAGGCGTTGGTGTGTCTGCGCCTTCGCCCCCGTTGTCACCCCGCCCGCCCTGCAGCCTCAGCCACAATCGGCCCTTTCAGTCCCCGCCAGCAGCGCTCAGCCTTCCAGAAGTCTCCATGTCATTAAAACAACAAGCAGGTGGACCAGGCGGCCAGGATCGTGTCTGCCCGAGTCTGGGCTGTGAGTCCCCTGCTCTGCTCCCCCCTCTTCCTTCAGCCCAAGCTGCTCTGGGAGAGAACAGAATCTTTCCTCATGGAAAGTTTTACTGACCTGGCTTGGCACCGAAGGCTGGGGCCTCCCCCATTCCATTCGTGATGGAAAGAGTCTGTATCACGGTGATCAAACACGCGAGTCGTCAATACTGTGGACGGCGGCTACTGTGTGATGGGTAGAAGAATGAATTCAGCCACGCAAATGATTCATTAGAGTCAGTCCTTCATGCACGTGGATGTGCACCTCGGAGTCTCGAGGCGTAAAAATTACGCCCCACGCCACTGGAGACAGGGTCTGCTGTTGGTGGGTTGCAGGCTCTGAGAATGGGTTCTCTGGAGACCCCGCAGAGGGCTCTCCCAGCGCAGAAGTGAGTCCCCCAGGCCTGGCCTGAAGGTGCTGACCCAAGAAGCAGAGCCTCTAACCGGTCACTTCCAGGTACCGGAGCGCCTCAAAGGGCCGTGGCAGGCTTTTCTGACCCGCGTGCGCTCCTCGCGGGGCCCTCGGTCCATGTGTGCGCGGAGCTGTGCGTCAAGGGACAGTGCGCCTCGTGGGGGTCAGATACGCAGACGTTGGTGTAAATGTTTTAGCCTTTGTCCAGATAAACCGAAGCGTGACCCGGCAACTAGCAGAGACTGTTGGTCAGTGTGACGAGGGTCTCTCAAGTGGACGTGGGCAGCGCCCCAGCCCCGTGTTTCCGCTGTCTCAGAAGGTGTGTGCTTCCCCTTGGGAACCTGCTGCGGCCGACCCCCAGGGCAGCAGTGGTCAGGAGGCCGGGCCTCCACGAAGGAAGAGGGGAAAGAGAGCGGGGGGTCCGGGAGGCCTGCTGAGGAAGGCCCTCTAGAAGTAGCGTGCAGACACAGACCGGCACCCAGCCCGTAATCCGTCGGGCCGTGACGTCAGAGCATCTGCTCCTTCCGACGTGCCCCGGGGCCAGGCGGGCGAGGGGCCCTTCAGCGCGTGGGACGTGGGAGCTTCGGTGTCGGTGAGGTTCCGGGCACTTTCCTCCATTCTTACCTGGTATAGACATTACCTAGAAGCATGGAGTGCTTTGAGTTATCCTGTTTCTGATGACGATATCGTTCTAGAGTCTGCGTGCTTTCTGTGTACTTGGAGGGGGATCGGTGGGATTGCCGTCAGTGATGTTTCCGCCTCTCCTTGCCGTCACAGGCCTTAGCTCGTTTCCCTCTTAGTATTAACTTGAGATGAAGAAATAGAGTTGGGGAAGGAAAGCAAAGGGAAGAGCCCAGGACCGCCATGGAGCTCAGCAGCCTTCCATCTGCTCCATACGGCAGGAGCGCAGAGGACCCGCCAGCTGATGCCCAGACGTGACCGTGCTTGTGGGCAGCATGGGACGTGCTCGTGGTGCTTTTGTCCTTTGTCACGGGCAAGCTCTGAGTAGTCGCAGAGTGTGCGTGGACAAGCATTTCATGACTGCCATGCTGGTTCTTTCTGACTTCCTCCTGCAGAGAGCAGGGCACCTTGCTGAGAGTTCTTTAAATGGCTTTGTCTCTGCCACAGATCAGGTTGTACGACTCGGGCCTGGGCTCCGTGCCTTTTCTTTCTCTGAGGCTCGCGGTGCTTTCCTACTTGAGAATGAGCGCTCTTTACAGATACCTTCAGATCTGTGAGCCTGCGAATAGCACGCCACTGTGCCGCGTCGCCGGAGCATGAAGCTGTAAGGCAAAGCGTTTAAGAGCATAATAGCCACATTCAAAAAGCACGGTTGGTGATCGACCATCAGGGCCCGGTGTCTCTTTGGGGAGAGTGGTGACCAGGGCAGCGGAGGGCTCTGTCTACATCTGTCGGACAACTGTGTTTTTGTAAGAGCAGCCAGACTCTTCTGTAACTCAGGCCGGGCGCTGGGCTCTCCTGCCCTTGGAGCTGCAGGCAAAGAGACGGCTAGGCACGGACGCTTTTAAGCGATCTTCCTGACAGAAAAGTGTATTCTTACCTACGGATCCCTAAGGAACACCGAGTCACTGGCTCACGGGTGTCCGTCACGTTCAGGCAGAGAAGAACACGGATGCTTGGAATTGTAGCAACATTCTTCCCGTCGGAACTGAGAAAGTCGTTCCCGACCGAGCTGACGCATCATTGTCAACAGAGAACCCACGTGCCAGTAACAGCACGGCCTTTGGCGCTTTTCAGACTGACTGTTTGCATACGTTCTCTCAGTTCACATCTTCAGCCTTGGAACAGACCCGTGGCCGGAAGTGCCAGTGTTGGCCACACTCGGCAGGGGAGACGGGGCTCGCAGACGGGTTGGTTAATGTGCTCACATCACACTGAACAAGTGACAGGCCAGGAGCACCACGGGGATCTGCCAGCTGTGGTGTAAGTGCAGCCTCTCTACCAGGGTCGGCTCTGTTATGAGTATCTCCGCCCACTAGACCTGTGCCATTTAAAGCGTCCTGCTTAAAAGTCTGGCTTGCAAGCGTGAGTGGGCCTTGCAAACCCAGGAGGACCGTGGTGTGTCTTCATCGGGGAACCTCTGGTTCTCGCCGGAGGCACCTTTCGAGAGCTCGGAAAGGATGCCAAGACAGACAGGACTTGCAGAGTGTTGGAGAGAGGGCCTCACGCAGTCAGCACTCCCAAAGAAAGCAACAAAGATCCTGACAGAACTACCAAATCAATCATTTCACAATCTGGAAGTTCACCGAAGAGGCAGAACAAACTGAAAAGCATTTACTCGAGAAAAAACGGACCCACGAAGAAGTGTGGGTCTGTGATGGTGTAGGCGGGGGCTACTCCCATCCGCCTTCCCCAGCTCCTTGGAGCACAGCTGTGGAAAGACAGCAGCTTCACAGACCGTGAAGGACGTTGGCCTCTGTGGGGCTCGGTGAACACCCTGCCCCGAAGCGCAAACAGTGTCTCGACTGGTGGTGAAGCTCCCTGGAAGGGTCGTCTTCCCGGGCCATGATGGAAAACACAGACGGCTAGACTCACGCTTGCGGGAGATTGCCCAGGCTGGGATCTCAACCAGGGCCAGCGGGAGACCGGCCACACTAGGTGACCGCAGCGGGGTTAACAAGCCCCGACATATTCCCGGGGACCGGGAGACCGCACGTGTGCACACAGACGCGCACATGCTCAGGAAAGACCCGGGGAAAGAAAGGACCGGGTCGTTCGCCGCAGGCTGGCCTGGAGACCTTGTGCGGAAGCAAAGTGGATGCTGAGGCTGACTTGGGGATTGCCTGCAGTTCGATCTCATCAACAGAAGGTGGAGACGTAAGGCATTTAAAGAAACCTCCCAACTGACCATTAACCCTGCTAACCTGAGAGTGACCCTTGGGAAGCCAGGCTTCAAGATAAAAACATGGTTTTCAAAGAGGAATAGAGAACTTAGTAGCCACGCATTACAGAGAATACAGGATCCACAGAATCCGTCCAGAAAAGTCATCAAATACACAGCAGCAAGGGAAGGGGGAAATAAAGAGCAAACCCTATTGGCAGAGGAGTCTGTTTCCAAAGTTCCTCCAATACGTTATCTGTAATGCCCAGTTTTCAACTAAAACATTACGAAACCTGGAAAGAAATTTGAAAATATGTCCCATACAGACGGGGAAGAAACAACGCACCAGAGTAGACAGTGTCCCTGAGAGGGCTCAGCTGTTGGACTTAGCAGCAAGGGCTTTAAGTCAGCAGCTGGAGATCTGTTCAAAGAACTAAAGGAAACTATGTTTAAATAATTAAAGGAAAGTATGACAACAGTGTCTCAGCAAATAGAGATTATCCATAACGAGATTAAAAGGTTTTTAAAGAACCAAGTAGACATTCTTGCCTTGCAGAGTACGATAACTGAAACGAAAAGTTCATCAGAGAGGCTCAGAGGCAGATTGGAATTGGCGGAGAAAAAGAGTCAACGAACTTGAAGAAATGTCTATAGATTATCCAGTCTGAGGAAAAGAAAGAAAAAAGGAAAATGAATGTGTGGGAAACCATAAAACATGTAAATAGGCATACTGAGAATCAAGAAAGAGAGAGAAAGGGGTAGGAAAAATATATGAAGAGATAATGGCCCAAATCTCCCCAGATTTGATGAAAAACATTGTACATATCCAAAAACAAAACAAAAAAAAAATCAACAAATTCCAAGTAGAATAAATCCAAAGAAATGCAGCTAAGCCCATTGTAATCAGACTGTCGAAAGTCAAAGGGAAAGACACAATCCTGAAAACCAGCAGGAGAGAAACAAGTCCCCAGGGACACGGAGTCCTCAACAAGAGTAGTGGCTGACTTCTCACTAGCAATCTCAGAGGTCACAGAGGAAAAGACCATTGACCAAGAAGTCAATAGCTAGCAGATCTAGCTTTAAAA
The DNA here is from genome assembly GCF_028749965.1 of Puma concolor. Classification (NCBI taxonomy): domain Eukaryota; kingdom Metazoa; phylum Chordata; class Mammalia; order Carnivora; family Felidae; genus Puma; species Puma concolor. The sequence continues at coordinate 94,380,613 of NC_141678.1, forward strand.
ATGAAGGAGAAATGGGGCGCCCGGGTGGCTCAGTCGGTTGGGCGTCCGACTTCGGCTCAGGTCATGATCTCACGGTTTGTGAGTTCGAGCCCTGCGTCAGGCTCTGTGCTGACAGCTCAGAGCCTGGAGCCTGTTTCGGATCCTGTCTCCCCCTCTCTGTGCCCCTCCCCTGCTCCTGCTGTGTCTCTGTCTCTCTCAAAAAATAAATAAACATTAAAAAAAAATTTTTTTAATGGGGAAATAAAACTGTTCTTGGGTAAGCAACGATGTGGATATTTTGTTGCCAGCAGACCTGACCTAGGAGACGTTTTGAAGGCAGTCCTCTCTGCTGTTGGCAACTCAGATACGCGCACTGGGTAAAAAGTAATTTTGTAGACAAATTAAAAAGACAGCATACATATTTCAAAACTCTTTTCTTCTCCAAACTTGTTTAAAAGAAAATACATAAAACAAAAATTACAAAACTATTCTGATTGGCTTATATAAAGGTGTCATTTGGGGCGCCTGGGTGGCTCAGTCGGTTGGGCGGCCGACTTCGGCTCAGGTCATGATCTCGCGGTCTGTGAGTTCGAGCCCCGCGTCGGGCTCTGTGCTGACAGCTCGGAGCCTGGAGCCTGTTTCAGATTCTGTGTCTCCCTCTCTCTGACCCTCCCCCTGTTCATGCTCTGTCTCTCTCTGTCTCAAAAATAAATAAACGTTAAAAAATATATATATATATAAAGGTGTCATTTGTGTGACAATAACAGAAAGGGAATGGTAGGGAAGGAAGCTGTATCAAAGCAAAGGTTCTCTATGTTATTAGGAATAAGTTAATATTAGACTGAACTGGAAGGCTTTAAGCTGTATATTATAATCTCTAGAAGAGCCACAAAAAAACTAATTGAAAAATTTACACCGTAAATGAAACCAAGCCAAACCAAACAAAAAAAGCATTAAAGTGATACATTAGAAAACATTTTTAACACAAATGAAGGTAGTAATGAAAGGTCATAGAAACAAGAAAAACAACAAACAACCCCCCCCAAGACATGGTAAATAAACAACAAAATGGCAAATGTAATTCGTACAACAAAATTACATTAAATTTAAATGAACTAAATACTCCAATAAAAAGGTGAAGTTTGTCAGACTGGATTAGGGAAAAGAAAACAAAGCAGGACCCAATTATGTGCTGTCTACAGACGACATACTTTAGATTTAAAGGCACAAATAGGTTGAAAGGATGGAAAAGATATACCAAGCAAATAGTGACCAAAAGAGATTTGGAGACAAAATCAATTTAAGACCAAAGAAAATGTCGAGGCGCCTGGGTGGCTCAGTCAGTTACGTCTGACTCTTGATTTTGGCTCAGGTCACCATCTCATGGTTCGTGAGTTCAAGCCCCGCATCAGGCTCCATGCTGCCTGGGATTGTCACCCTCTTCCTCTCTCTCTGCAACCCCCTTAAAACAAATAAACTTGAAAGAAAATGTTGATGGAGACAAAAAGGGACAATTTATAATGAGTGAAATGTAAATTGAGCAAGAAGATACAATAGTTTTAAATATATTTGCACCTGAAAACGCCCGCATAAAACACGAAACAAAAATTGGTAGATTTAAAGGGATAAACGGAAAGACGAAAATAATGGCTGGAGACCTCACCACACTACTGTCAGTGATGGACAGAATAACTAGACAAAAAATCAGGAAGGATGTAGAACAATTGAACAGTGCTGTCAACCAGCTTGACCCAAAAGACATGGATAGAACACTCAACAGAGTGGAATGTGGGTGGAACATTCTCCAGGGTACGTTTTCTATTCATACAACGAGCCTTAGTAAATTTTAAAGGATTAATTCTCATCACAGTGGAATTAATGGAATTAATTTATGGCATCAGTGCAATCCCTATCAAAATTCTAGCAGGTATTTGGTTTTGCTTTTTTTCAGTAACATGACAGATGACAAAATGATCTTAAAATTCATACGGAATTTCACAGATCCAGAGTAGCCAGAACAATTTTAAAAACAAAGAACGGAGCGGGACACACACCTCCCGATTCAAAATTTACTATAAAGCTACAATGATGAAGACAGTGTGGCACTGGCGTAAGACATACAGGTCAACGGAACAGAATTTAGAGGTAAGAAATCCCTACATTTATGGTAAGTTGATTTTTAACAAAAATGCCGAGCCATTTAACTGGGGCAAAGGATCGCCTTTTTAACAAATGACACCAGAAGAATTGGATATCCACGTGCAAAAGAGTGAACTTGCACCTTTAGCCTCATACCGTACACAAAAATCTCAAAGTTGATCCTGGAATTAAATGTACAAGCTAAAACGATAAACACGTAGTAAATAACATAAGAGAAAAATTTTCGAGACCTTAGATTAGGCAAAGACTTTTTAGATATGATACCAAAAACATAGTCTAATATCTAAAAATGGGCAAATGAGACCCCATCAAAATGCAGATTTTATTCTGCTTCGAAAGAACTATTCAGAAAATGAGAAGACAAACAATTGACTAAAGAATATAGTTGCAAAATACATATCTGATCGAGGGCTCGTGTCCAGAATGTACCAGACGTCTTATGTCAACAATAAGAAGACAGCCTAGACAAAAACTGGCATCTAAGATTTAAGTAGACGTGTGAATGGCCAATAAGCACGTGCAGATATGCTCAACGTCGTCAGTCATCAGGGAGGGCAGCCGTGACACCGACACGGAGGTGATTTTGTACCCAGTGGAGGGGGTCTAATAAGCAAGAATGGCAGCGGCACACGTGGGAAAAGGCAGAGGACACGGGAGCACAGTTGTGTCCCGTGGCCCATCCGTTCCACGCTTCAGTATCTGCCCATGAGAGGTCAGCACCGACGTCCACACAAGGCCCTGCGTGCAGATGTTCTCAGCAGCGTTACTTATACTGCCCGAACATCTGAGACGACCGAGCGTCCAGCCCCTGGACCACAGACGGGAAAGGCATGTCACAACCAGACGATGGAGTGTTACTCAGCCAGAAGGAGGATTGACGTGCTAATGCACACTCCAGCGTGGGGCACCTGGAAAACACAAGGCCGAGTCAAAAAAGCTGGACACAAACACCCCCTGTTACGTGGCTCCGTCCGTGTGAACGTGTCCAGAAGAGCCAGACCTCCAGGGATGGCTCTAGGTCTGCATCTGTTGCGGGGCCTAAGGAGCTTCCTTCCAAAGTCACCCAGGCTTGTTAAGACACTCGATGCCAGAGGCAGAACGGCTCTTTTGAAGCCGAAGGCTTGTGTGCGTCACGTACGGTTTTTCCTTTGTGGAACACGGACGGTCCTCGGACTCCTTTCTTAAGGACAGCTGGGAGACAGTTTGTTTGCATGTGGCATGAACACAATGCTGGCGGTCGAATTTCTCGGGGGGCGCAAAACTGCGTGTGCTTCCACGTTATCCCCCATTTAGCCGACGTAGGGACCTTTTGGGAGACACGGCCAGTGAGTGGTACCGGGGGCCGCTCCGTCGGTTGCCTCGTGGCAGCGTCCTCGATTTCCCGCCGTCAGGCATGCAGCCTGTCCATCGGTTTCCATGTCGGGTGGGTGCACGGAACTGGGAGTCCCCGTACCTTTCTCTGCTTGAATTTTGAAGCAGGGTTCTTCCTTCCTTGCAGATTATAACGTGGACACTTACACACACTGCAGAACAAAGAAGGCCTGTTCCTTTCTGAAACATCCGCCCTTATCGGGCCCAGGGGACCCCGGCTAATCAGAGCCTGATACTGCGCACAATGGGCCGAGTCAGCCAGACCACTCCCCGCCCTGGGCGCACGCTGTCGCTGCAGAGCCAGCGGCCGGTGTTCTTTTGTTCTGAAATGGGGCAGACAGTGCAGGATGCAGTCATCGGGCCTGGGGGCGGCGTTATCAGCCCCCCGGCCGTCCTCTCTCCCACCCAAGGGTGCAGGCTTCCCCAGCACTCGGCCCTATCAGGCCCCACAGCTGCTGTTAGTTTAGATATGGCAGGAAGTGGGCCCGGAGGACAGTGGCAGTTGATGGCCCTCGGCGGCGTCCAGAAACGCCTGTGATTTGCCTGGGGTCTGGCTCTAGCCCGAGTCCACCGCAGGGGGGAAGGGGGAATGTGCCACAGAGACACCATCTGGCCACACAGATGTAGGGGAGCCTGGCTGCCCCCTGGGGCCTTGGCTGGTCACTCAGAGTGGGCAGCTGGGCCTGAGAGCCCAAAGTGGGACCCGCACATGGGCAGCACCCTTCAAACCAAAAGGAAGAAGCCCGGGACCCCGGACCTGTCCACTTCCTCCGGCTAGCCCGTGTAGCTCTTTGTTGTGGAAATGGCTGCAGACCTGTCAAGACCCCGGGGAAAGCCTTGTTGTCCGGCCCCTCTGTCCTTTCTGCCCCTGACACGGGCAGATGGTTCTGATGGGGCTGAGAGCCGTGGCCCAGAGACAGCTGGGCTGGAAACCAGGGGCAGGTCTCGGCCGGCGGTCCGCATCACGATGGGTTCCCCGTTGGGGTGGCTCTGAGAAGTCCACGGGCTCGGCGCTGCCTGCGCCGGGACCCTCTGGGTGGGGCAGACCTTTCTCCCCCACCGGCCCCTCTCGGGCTTGTGCTGGAACCGGTTTCCAGAAGGGACTCCAGATAAGACGGTGGCGCCGTTACGGCCCTAGCTGGCATCTGAGAACGTTTCGCGTGAGAAACTGCATTTCGGGACATTTCCCCTGAATTGCCATCCCCAAACGAGATCGGGGAACAGGGAGCGTGCCCCTGGCCGCGGCACGGCTGCGTCCCGGGTGGGGAAGGCCGTGTTGTGCCTGCTGCTCTTGGCACACCTCCCCGCCTTCACGGTGTCAAACCTCGAGTCGCCTTTATTTGCACTTTGCTTTTTTTTTTTCCACGGTAGCTGTTGCCAGCAAGCCGTAAACTACCGTATATCGCTCAGATTTAAGAACCTAAACTTTAAAACAAATTAAACTCTTGTTGACATTGTAATAAAAATCAGAATGGAACCAAGTGGCTCAGTAGAAGCAAACTTCAATTATTTTTGTGGATTCAAGATTGTTTTCTGGGATTCCCAGACTCCCAGCACAGCGAAGTTATTTCCTCTTGGCAGATGGCTGGACAGCAGAAGGGCGGTGGACGGAGGGAGGGCGGTGGCGCTGGGCCGCGCGGCCTGCCCGTCAGCGGCGGGCTCGCTCTGGCTTCGGCGGGGGTGTCTGCGGCTACACTTGATAAAGCCACAGGACGGCTCGCAGTGCTGGGGCTGGGAGAGTGGCACGCCCACATTTTTTTTACGCACTTGAATTTAAGAAAAGCGCCCAAAACCTGCTCGTCAAGGTCTGGCCGCTCATCGAGTGTTTGTCTGGATTAAAAGCGTGGGAAGCACGCGTCGGACTGTCGTTGCGAACTTTGTCCAAACGCTGGAAAGTGCGCAGAGCGGCCGCACCCGCCCTCCGCTCCCCTGGTCCTTATCTCTCATCACCCGTTAACCACGGTGTTGATGCTCTGTCACTCTCGGAGATGGAAACGGTGGTTTCCACGGGACCAAGTGCCAGCTTTCCATCCTGCGTGCAGCTTCCTGTCCCGATAGGGCGGAATGAAGTATGGCACGGAGACATACGGATGGAAACTGGGTGATTGATCACTTTGGTGAGCATTTCCCCAGAGGCGTGGCAGGCTCCCTGGGGGTGCCTTTTGACCTGGGCTTTCAAGCGAGCCTTTTACCAGAATCGGCCCTTCCCTGGCCTGCCGCTTCCTCCTCTGTTCTGCTTCCTGTTTCTGTGTTTTCAAGGCCAGGTGGGCAGCGGGGCCCAGTGCACGCGGCCTGGAGCCGTCCCCAGCTGCCGCCCTGCTAGGTCGGCAGAGCCTGGTGTTGGGGAGCCGGCGGGGGTGGCCGGGCACCCGCACGGCTCCTACCTGCCCCCAGGGCGCAGCTGGGAGGAGGCCCCTCTGCGCTGGGAGGAGCTGGGGCCTGGAGTGTGGGCCTTGCTGAGCAGATGGCATCCAGCACATTCATTAAATGCTGGGAAGGTGAGGAGAGCTTCAGGACGCACAACCCTCTGGGTGGTTTCTTCCCGGCGCCCCTCAGTGTCCCGAGCTGCAAAGAGCAGGGCCCTGGGCACCGGGAGCATCTTTGCAGACACTCGGGGGACTCTTAGAGCAGCTCTGGTCACCGTTGCATCGGTGACCTCCACTTGAGCAGGGCTTCCTGAAGTCAGCACTCAGATGGGTGCGTGGAAGTGTGGCCAGACCTCTGGCCGCTTGTGGGGAAGGTGGAGCCGTGGTGGAGGGGCTGACCTCGGGCGCCTAGGCCTGCACTGTGCCCGGGACCCCGGACCTGTCCACTTCCTCCGGCTAGTCCGTGTAGCTCTTTGTTGTGGAAATGGCCACAGACTGTCAAGACCCTGGGGAAAGCTCAGACACTGCTTTGCCGTAAAGTTACTCACGCCCGATACAGAGCCCCTTCAGTCTGAGCTAACGTCTGTTGTGCACACATATTTCTAAATAGCTCGTTCTCTGCACGTTGCCTCCTTTTGAGGACATATGTTAAGGCTTCTTCGGGAGCCAATGTAGATAAACAGAGAGAGAGTTAATGCCAGATTTTGCAAATGGATGGCTCATAGCCCCACCAAAAGGAAGAAACCCGGCAGACGCGAGCCCGCCACGTGGCTGGGCGGTGACGTCGGCCCGGCCTGAGCAATAAATGCCCAGAAGCCTCCGGTGAGACTGTTACTTAGCTCTCGCTCGGTCTCCTGGAAACTCACGCAGAGGATCCGTTCAACTTTGAAAAGAGGACATAACAAACAATATTTGCAGATTCCTCACTCTGTTCTGGCATCGCAGGGCCTTCAAAACACACGCACACCTCAGTTCTGTGGCTCCTCGAAAATTAGAGGGGAGTGCGCAGAGGAGGTCAGGCAGCTGACAATAGTCACAGTTGAAATAGCGGTTCGAGAAGACAAAGCCAAGCTGCCGGACCACTAATGACCGCGCGCTTGCCTTGAGTCTGGGGACCGAGAGATGGGTTTGGGAGGACTTTTCAGGCGAGTGAGACGGGCTGGGTTGTAACAGGTGGTAACCTGTCCCGTGTCTGCTCCACGTGGACAGCTGCAGATGTGTGGGCCTCTGAAGGACGTGACCCGTCTCCAAGCTTGGGTTCCGTCGGGAGTTCGGAGCGGGTAGACTCTCCCCGGAAAGCAGCTCTGAGAAAGCTGCAGACCCAGGCGGGGTGCTTCCCCGGGCCCCCCGCGTCCTTCCCGCGTTCGGGTGACGGCTTGGGTCTGTCCTTTCGAGGAGGGCCGGAAACAGCGGTTCCACCTGAGGCCTCAGGCCGAGAAGTGGTCTTCGGGAGCGCCGTGACACAGCCAGACCGCTCCTTTTGGTGGACCAGGGGCGCGCGGTTATTACATAAAGTCAATTAGAGCGCATACATGCCGGTCCTGCTGATTTGATTTAGAACTAACGAAAGCTCCAGTAATGGGCAATTACAAGAAACTTAATGGCCCTTTATACTGAATGCAGCTTCCATGGCACCTAATATACTGTGATGAATTACTCATTATGTGCAGTGTTGGAATAGCTTCTATAAAGATTAATAATCAGATAATCAATACAAAAATTCAATCTTGGGTGTTTTTCCACTCCAGGGTCAATATGTCCTCCAGACCAGGGGCCTGTTCCCTGGGCTGTATTTGGTAGCCACTTCCTCTCAGTTCGGTTGTCTCTTCCACACACAGAATCTCTGAGAGGAACTTACCAGCTCGGTTTTGCACACGGTTTTCTTCCTGCGTTCTGTGATTTTTCTGTTCAGGTCTTCACAGAATAAAGAAGCCGGCTTTGATGCTGGTCGGTTTTCTCAATACTCACAGGAACAATTCCTACCCTCAAGGTGGGCTCAGACCAATGGGGCCCGTGAGCACGGGAGTGGCAGCAGGTAGCCCTCCCCCGGGGGGCCAGGAGAGCCAGGAGCGGGACGCGGGCGTCCCAGGTGGCAGGGTGAAAAGGTGTCTTGGTGCAGAGGACATCGCTGGGGGTGGGCGCTGCCCTGGGATGGGCTCGGCCGCCCAGCAGCTTCCCCAGGTAGCAGGCGAGGTGCCTAGGCTGACTGACAGTCACCGGCTTCTCCCGGGCTCCAGCTTGCCTCTGAAGACGGTGTTGGCGTTTAATTACAAAAGTTTCAGACGCGTGCAAGATACGATAAATAGTGCGGTGGGTCCCCAGGGCCCTCACCCAGGTCCACACTCAGGGTGGGCAGGACACAGCACTCTGTTCCTTCTCTGCCCTGTAGTGGTCGTTGCTGAGATCGCAAGGACCCGGGTCCTGGACCTCGTGTCTGCCTCCTGCCATCCCGCAGGTACAGACGGCCGTTTAAGTGACCACTTTCTTTTTAAAAATTTTTTTTTTTTCAACGTTTGTTTATTTTTGGGACAGAGAGAGACAGAGCATGAACGGGGGAGGGGCAGAGAGAGAGAGGGAGACACAGAATCGGAAACAGGCTCCAGGCTCCGAGCCATCAGCCCAGAGCCTGACGCAGGGCTTGAACTCACGGACCGCGAGATCGTGACCTGGCTGAAGTCGGACGCTTAACCCGACTGCGCCACCCAGGCGCCCCATTGACCACTTTCTTATGTGATTACAGCAGGGCAGCCCCGCCTGACAGAATTACTCATGATTCTCTGGTAAGGTGAGGATTTACTTCAAACTCACATTAACTGACAAGGTGTGGTTTCACTTCCCGTGAAGCCAGGAACAGGTGGGCTTGAGCCTTTCCTCTGCCTCCGTGATGAGCAGCCTCTTCTGACCAAACCCGGCAGCTGCCAGGCGCGTGGAGGGCGCTTGGCCTGCACTGGGCCGGCAGGCGGTCTGGTGCGGCCTGCCGAGGCCCAGCCGGTGCACCGTCGTGTGGACGCTGCCGATGCCCACAAAGGATCGGGAGCCACTTGGTTCGTTAGCGCCTTTTGTGTTGAGGACACCGACTCGTGTCCCTGGACAGGGAGACAGGAGGCAGCAGCCCGATCGTCTCTCTGTCTCTCTCAGTCCACTTCACGTTGTTATTTTTTAATTAAAGGGAGCCTTTCTGGTCTTTTATTTTTTCATTTCTGTTAATTCTGCGTGAATAGAAATTGTATATTTTGGGGGAATGTGTTTTCTAGCAGCACAAAGAAAGCCCTGGAAAAACGCTTGTGGTTTAGTGATCCCCAGGAGCAACTGTGGGGTGAGTTTGGCGTGGATACAAAAATGGGCCAGGTGATAGGGGAGCATACGCCCGCTGCACGCCCGCGGAACCCCCCAGTCACGTGGCCGGCCCGGTCCCCACGGAGGCTGGAGTTTCCACACGGGCGTTCGCATTATCTGGAGTATTCGGGCTAAATAAGGAAGCAGGCACTGAAGGCAGGAAAATTATTCTGTTTTAATGGCTGACAGTCCCGTGTGACAATAGTATCTGCCAGTGCCAGCCCCACACGCAGTCGGGAGGGTCATGTTTTATTAAAACCGTGACTTGTTGTCACTCAGACTTCGCCGTCCCGGTCCCTCCTTCCAAAAATAGCAGGCCCCGTGGCAGTGGCTTATTATGATTAAAAAGATAAAAATAAGTGAAGGCTGAAATGGGTCCAGGACACCCGAGGTAACACGGGAACTTACTTTTTAATGAAACTTGAGAGACGGCCTCATTTTCCACCGCCTCACAAAGCGTCTTTGAAAAAAGTCAGAAAGTAAAACAGGACTTCGGTGATGTTGCAACTCTGCATTTTCAGAATTGCCATGGTTGTGATAGTCCTGCAGAAGGGCACCTGCTCTCGCCCGAGGCCGTGCGGGGCCGGGGACAGCACCGGCCACGCCAGGTGGGGCCGCATGGACGCTGAGCCTGCCGTCCACACCAGGCCACGGACGGAGTGCCCACCGGTGAACGAGGAGGTAGGGACGGCGGGCTTTGTGAGATGCTGCCTCTTTTAAGAAATTAAAACCCCGCACGAGAGACGGCTCCAGCTTTCTTCAGCGCCCACCCGTGCTTGGGGGGGAACAAAAGCGTGTTCTTCTCTGCTCCTACCTTTCCAAGCGGTGGCTTTTATCGTGGTTTTCACGCACTGCCCACACCTGCCGTAATGCTTTCGATCACCAAGGAGGTCTGGCTACGTCTGTGCAGTGGTGCATGTGAACACTGTGTGTCCAGCAGGCCACCGACCGCGTGGATCACGCCCTCCGCACGGAAGGTCTCGGCAGCGGGGACCCGCGCGCTCATTAGGATTTGCGTCCGGTGGCCTCCGAGTCCCAGAACCACTGGCCGTGTAAAGGTTCGCACGGCAGACACTACCGGGCCAGCGATATTTCTGGTTGCACTGCTGTCTGCCTAAATTATCATCCTCTCGGGTTACAGCACCAACTTTAGCTAACGGTGTATTTTCTGGGAAAGTTAGCAAATACTTTTTAAAATTATCTTTTAGTTATAGGAATGGGGAAAACGGCCTTCCTGTTTTGTTTTGCTCCTCACAAAGCTATTTTGGCTCTCCCTTAAAAATAAAAATGTCTCTGATGAAGGGCACGCATTTTGCTGTCCCTCAGAAAAAACTGAGTAAGCGCGTACCAACCACCCTTGTACGTTTCTTTACACGCGGTACTTAATTTGGCCGTGAGCTTTGAGCGGGCCCACGGGACGAGACAGTGCCGCTGTGGCCACAGGACCTACGCCCAGAACTTAATCGTGTGTGGATCCCTTCCGGCCTGTTTGTTTCCCACGTGGCTTGTGTTTAAAGGACAGCGATGCTTTTGAAAAGTCGTCCTCTTCGTGAAAAAGCGGCATTGTGGCCTGTCGTCAAACCAGAAATGAAAAAGGAACAGTGGCCCTGCCAGGCTGACTCTGAATTTTTAAAACTTCACGGGACAACTGTCTCCTTAGCAGAACTAACCTCACTATCGGAAAGGAGGAAGATGCTTTAAAAACGTGTTTTACGTAATCAAGTTAACGAGTACTGACGCAATCGATATTTTTTTCAAACAGACGCAAGAGTGTTACTTGTGAAGTATAGCCCTTAGCCATCTTCACTGAACTTTTTTAAAGCAAAGATGACGCCGTGTGGCTGGGGGAACGTTGCCGAACCGGATTTCTTACTCCCGAGGCCCAAACCCAGCTCCCGAGGAAGTCAGCCCAGTGTCTGTGTGGACACCCGCCTCTCCCGTGTCCTCCCTCCCCGAAGCCCCGCACGTGGGCCCCACGACCGTGATGGGTGGGGGGACAGAGACCCCCGCCCACGGTCCCAGGCCTGTGGGGCCAGGCAGGGGCAGCCCAGGGGCGTCCGTTCAGTTGTTTTGCCCCGGGTGACACTCAGGGCTGCGTCCGGGGCTGTCGGCGCTCTGTGACAGACACGGGGCGCGCGGCCCGTGTTTGCGTTAGCCCACGACACGCCTACACGGAGAGGTGCTCTGATCCTCTAAAGAATGCACACGCTGTGCAGGAAACACTGAAACTCAACACACGGAAATGACCCCCGCCTCTCGGCACCGTGGTGAGTCTCTGTGAGCGCGCGTGCAGCGTGGCCTAGCCCAGGCCTCCGCTGATGTGCCCGAAAGTCCACTCTTCCCACGGACAGGAAACTGAACGTTCACCAGAAAATGCCAGTCCTGCGGCACGTCGGCTGTGGAAGCAGGCTGGCTGAGCACGCGCTGGGCACGTCAACGCGTCCCTCTGCCGTTCAGAAAGCCAGCCTGGAGAGCCTGTCCCCAAGGAGGCCGTTGCTCAGGCCGCTGACGATGCTGTGTGAGGCCTGGAGCGTCCCCTGCCCTCTCTGGGCCCGTCTTCGAAGAACGATAATAACATCCACCTCCCAGAGGGCTGGGGAGGGTGCTGTGCGGTTCACACCTGTCTTATGCTCGGCATGTGCAACTCCAACCGGGAGGTTGGTTTCTCCGTTCGGCGTGATCACGGCATCCCCGACTCGGAGGGCAGAGAGGGGTCTCGGCCAAGCCCCCTTGTCACGGAGGAGACCCTCAGGCTCTAGTCAGGCGCAGGGGCAGGGTGAGAACAGGACCGAGGTCGTCTTCCTCCGGCCCTCCCGCTGCCGCGTCCGCCCCGAGAGCGAGTGTCTGGGGCGCAAAGAGCTCACGTCAGGTTTTCCGGGGAAGGTCACAGGCCTCCGTTCATGAATCTCTGACCCGCCATTTAAATGGTGCGGCAATCACGTGAAGGGACTTGAGTTCTGAGAAAGTTAGAGAATCATGGGACCACGAGGAGTTGTTGGCTTTGAAGTGGCTTCATTCACGGCCCCGGGCACCCCCCACTCCACACAACAGGGGTCGGGCCGCCTTTCAAAACAAGCACCACCTAGATGCTGGGTCGTTTCTGTCACTTTCTGGGGATTGCTTTCCCTCCCAGAGTCTGTTTCTGTTTTAACTCTGATCGCACAGCGTCCTCTAGTTCTTAGGATCTAAGGGACACACTGTCAGGACCCCGGGTCTCCTTTCTAGTCTTAGGGTGCCGTCATCACTTCCAAGCCCGTTATTTAAAGTCAAACATAGACGCACACACCATCACTTCTTCCCTCAGAGTAGGAAGGAGGGCTGTCGCGGAGGAAGTGTGGGGGCCGAAAAGATGGACGGCACCCTCCTCCCCAGGCCGGCGGTGAGCAAGCTGCCTCAGAGGCCGAGAGAGGCCCCCACGGGCAGGCAAGGTGTGTTGACAGAGGGCGGCTGTGCTGGGCCATCACATCGGAAAAACAGACTTAAAACCGGTCGAGTGGGCGCACGCGGCAAGAGCGGGGCCCGTGTCAGGCGGGCAGCGTCGCGTCAGGGCCTCCGGCAGACCGTCCGTGCGGCGCCTGGAACCACCGTGCCGCGCCGCTGGGATTTCTGAATGAAGTTTCCCATGCAGCGTGTCAGCAAACCTCTGGCTTTGATATCTGTGTGATCGGGTTGAGGGCGGTCAGTTCCCTTTGCTGTTTGTTTCAGAGCAAAGGAAATGCTGATGTGCGCTGTTCGTTCTGACGATGCAGTGGAAAATTGGTGGCCGCACAGACACCGAGTGGTTCCTGGTTCCTCCGGTCGCTTGCTTCTTCTCCTCCTTGAAAAAAAAGTTTTTGTTTTTTTTTCAAGGCACGGAACAGCTCGTACAGGAGAAATGAATGAAAAAAAGTAGGTGTTTTTAGCACAAACGGAACAGAATGCCACGTCTGTGTGCATGGCGCCAGTGGGGGGTGGTGTTTCAAGAGAAGCCGCGGAAGACGGGAACGCGGCCCTGCCTTCGGCCCTTCCCCACCCTTCACGCCGGGTTCTGAGCCCCGAGCAGCCCTGCGGGCACAGAGGGGACCAGGGGCAGGGGCAGAGTGGAGGCCAGGCTGGGAGGAGGGGGCCTGGCAGGCGCGGGCACAGACCCTGGGCTGGCGGAGCTCCTCACCCGTGAGCCCGAGGGCCGCCGTGGCCACTTGCCGAGGCTCCCTCCCACTCTCTGCTTCCAAACCTGCGACTGTGGCGTCTGCCTCCCCTCCCTCCTGGGACTGTCGCAGGGGACGGCAACGGTGCGCGTGCGTGTGTGTGGGGAGCGGGGGGGGGGGGGGGGGGGGGCCGCCTACGTGCGGGGCCGACCTGCCCCGTGCTGGTTCCTGACATTCTGATTGAGATCCTTGGCCGCTTTCGAAAACCAGGAATTCCGAAAAGGGGGGAAACTGGGCTTATAAGCGAGGCGTCGAGGAAAACATGTTCAGTGAGGTTCAGACCCTCGCCGCCCCCTTCGGTCACGTTGTCTCAGGAGAGCCCGACAGAAGCGCACCAGGGGTAAACTGAGGCCATCTCACTACAGCACGAGGCTGTAAAGTCCGTTTTTTTCAAAATGGTGTTGAAAAGGAAACTCGTTAGATGAAAATACAAAAATTTTACTTTTGAAAGGATCCTTCACTGATTGCTTTGCGAGCTTATTTGTAAATCGCCGCGAGATCTGTGTGTGTTGCTGGAAGGTTCCAGTGACTGTGGACAGATAACGTGAGCGGAGGTGAGAGCGCGTGCCTGTGCTTTGTACATTTTAGACTTTAAATGTTAGAAAAACACGAATTTTCTTTTCACTCCGTCTCAGACCTGCACGTCGAGGTGGCTCGGGTGCGTGTGTGTATCCTGCACACATATCCCAGAGTAAAACAAGAATTCAAACTGCCACAGAAGTTTCAGGAAAAAAACAGTAGTTTCCACCTTGGGAGTGCTTGAGAGAAAACTTAAATACTAGGGAAAAAACCTTTCTCATTAAATTAAATTGTGGTATAACAGCTCACCACATCCTGCTGCAGGGACATCTGACACCAAGCACAGCAAAGGTTCCTCTTTTAGGTGTCTGACAAGCTGTGAGGGTCACATGTTACCTGCAGTTCAAAATACTTGTACAGAGAAAAAACCCTTCGTGTCGGTGGAAAAGCTGAATAAGAAGATGGAAACTATCAGCAGAGAGGAGACACTGTAGGAAACCGTAACAGAGAGAAAACCGCCCCCAAAGTCACCAGCACAAGCCCCCGGGGGCGGCTGTGGACTCACGGGGCCTCGGAACCGTGACCTCACGGAAGACAAGTGGGAGGCCGTGGCCGGGGTGAGGCCAGGGGCGACGGGACCCCGCGTTCTCGTCCTCAACCCGGCCCTCGGAGCGCTCGGGCCCTGCCTGAGGTCCGTCTGGGAGCGGGAGCCAGCGTGGCTTTCCCCGCAAGGCCACGGCACAGGCTTTCCCCGCAAGGCCAGGGCACAGATTGTGAAACAGCGTGGCTGTGCCGTCGTCCCGCCCTCAGTTGTGCGGCCGAGCCGTGCGGGGGACCTGGTCCACCTGCCCCTTCTGTCAGCTGCGGCTGCCCCGTGCGCTCCCCAGGGGACCTCAGGGCAGGTCCGAAGGGCGTTGGCGCGTGCGCGTGGGTCCTGAGCGCGGTGCTAAGGTGCCTGCCGCGCTGTGACGCCGCTCGACGGTGCCGGGCCTGGAGGACGGGGGCATCGGATGACCGCTCGCTTCCGGCCGGCCGTTGCTGGGAGGCAGGCGGGGCCGGTGACTTCTCAGGAGCCCGCGGACGCCAGTGACGGACCAGGAGCACGGCCCTCCCAGCCCTCCTGAGACCCTCCTGCCAGCCTGGGTGGGGGCAGGTGCCAGGACAGAGGGCCGTGACGCGCTCCGCCGGGTCCCTGGGCCGCTCAGGATGCGCTGAGTGATTTCCCCACCCCCACCCACCTCGGGCTCCCCCTTCAAGGTTCAGGTGACCCGGTGGGCAGCAAGGGGAAGCCCGCTTCTGAGGCTGCTTCCCCTTTTGTCGTGTCACACAGATGTTGTTTTTCCTGCGCTCTGTGTAACCCGGGCGAACTAGAAGATTCGTGGCTGCTTTGCTTAAGCCTCCCTTCTATTGGTTGTCCTTATTACCCGTCAGACGTCCCCACATTCCCAGATATGATTACCCCGCAGACCTCCCGACATTTCCCTGCCATTATCAGCCCTCGGACCTTCTGAAATGCCCCGTCACTGTTACCTCTCAGACCTCCCCAACTTCCCCGATACAATTACCCCTCAGACCTCCCCACATTCCCCATCATTATTCCCCCTCAGACCCTCACACTTTCCCATCATTATTACTCCGTCTACCTTCCCACATTCCCTGGCATTATTACCCCTGTGACTTCCCCACATTTTCCCTCATTATTAACCATCAGGCCCCTGCAGATTCCGTCGTTTTTCTTTGTCTGGCTCCCTCACATCTCCGTCATTATAGCCCCTCAGAACACCCCGACTGCCCGGTCATTATTGCCCCCGGGAACTTCCCCCCCACCTGGTCAGCGATCTCGCTAGGGTCGCATCTCCGGTCTGAGACTTCGCTGTCCTTGGCAGCAGAAGGAGCAGTGACACCCAGACCCCCGTGTGTGTAACTGACAAGTCCGGCCCGTCCCTCAGGGCGTCCTGTCCAGGAGGCTGAGTCTGCACAAGCTGTCATGGCTGAGTGTTGCAGCCCCCAACCCAGGCAGGCCCGTGGGGGCCGGACCCCCCGTCCCACCGTGCCATCACCTGCTGGGCCCGGAGCCCAGACGTCGCCACGGACGCCCCCCAGACTTCCATCTGAAATTGGGTCAGGAAGGGCTCCTGGGCCCACGGGCCCGGTCAGCGTAGGAGGACGTGAGACTTTTAGACTTCTAAACTGCCCGGTGCCACACCGGCCATGGCGACGTGCTGTGTGGGGGGGTGGCGGTCGCCGCCGCGGGGCTGGGCTTTCCGCACGCGGCTTCGTGCCATCCTGAGGATGTCCCGCCTGCCCCGCGTGGTCCGGAGACACGTGAGTGGCAGGAGGACCTTCTCCGCGCCAAGGCAGGGCCCCGAGGAAGCTCGCACTCGTCATCCTTCTCTGTGCGAATGTTCTTCTGTGTCACGCTCTTCTGCAAAATACCAGCTGGACGCGCGCCTCTCGAAACAGAAGGCCCAGCAAGTGAGGCGGGAGGCAGAGGGGAGCTGTCGCTGGTGGCCCAGGCCCTTGTGCCCGTGCTCCAGGGGCCGGTGGCACCTGGGACCTTGGGAGCGCAGGGCAGTCTCGGGGTCGAGTGACGGGGGAGGCCGTGTGGTCCGGGCGGTGGAAGCGGGGAGCACCTCGCCCTGCCTTCCCAGGTGCCTCGCTTCTCAGTGCTCTCTAGCGGGCCTCGCAAAGCTGGGCGGCCAGAGTGTCGCAGAGAAACTGCGTGTGGCTGACCCCTGGGACGCTCCGGGGACGGGTGTTGTCCTGAGAGCTGGCCTGAGCAGCCGGGCCTCATTAGCAGCTGGGAAGAGTCACTCGCCCGGCGTGAGCCACGGCCCCTCCGGTGTTTTGTGCCTGAAGGTCAGTGCCATCTTCAGAGAAGGTGTGGCTCGTGCATCACGTCCGTGTCCCCGGCAGATGTGTCCTCTGCAGGCATGCTGGCCTGGCGCCCACTCTGGCCTGCTGTGCTTCTGGTGTTTGCATTAAGTGACTCATCCCCCCCCACCCCATAGGCGGCCCCCTTGCAGGCCGCGGGTGGGCCTGGGCACAGTGTGGGACGCCATGGCCCTGGGTCTGAGCCCGGGCTGCGCCTTCGGGAAGAGCTGGTGGCCTGGGGCTTCGCGGGCAGGCTCCCGCCTGTGAAGCCGGGCTGTTATCAGCACCCATATGACACAGTTCCTGGTTCCCCCAACCCCGTTTTATTATTGTTGTTCTTAACAATAGTAGGGGTGTCGAAAGGGCATTTAGGGGAGGGGTGGGGGTGATGACAGGTGTGCCAGCTGCCGGCTGCAGGAAGCCGCCCTCGGACGCGCTGGGGCCTTTGCAGAAACACGCGGAATTTATCTGGGCGGCAAAGGGAAGCCCGGGCAGTTCCGTGACGTGAGCGTGTGCTCCCCACCCCCCCAGTTCTCTTGGCAAAGTGGGCCGTGGGGACGCGTCCCCTGCCTGGGGGCCGGTCACGGGGTGGAGAGAGGGATGTTGTGCAGCTCGCTCACGATGGCCTTTGCCAGCTTCGCTCATTTCCTCTCCTGCTGCCAAAAACCACACGCTGATAGTGGACACGGACGAGGGAACAAAAATGGAGGAAGAGCCACAAACAAAGGGAGGCCCAGGCCGCCCCGTGGTCGGCCCTCCTCTCGGACGTGGCCTGTCCGACGACGAGAGCAAGGGGGGGGGGGTTCTCTGAGCATGGACTTCGCGGGGGTGCCTCCACCTCTTCCCGTGGAGACGCCAGCTGTGCGCTCCTGCCCGGAGAAGACGCGCTCACGGCACCCGGACCGGCGCCTGGCGCCTCTCCCGGAGCCCGCCGTCGCGGGGCCGGTTCGCAACCGTGCTTCTGGACTAGAGCGGTAACCCGACCACCGCCGGCCCCTGGAGTCGTGGAGCCGGGTCCCGGGCAGCTGCGTGCTGCCGGCTCAGGGCACCCCAGGCCCGCAGTGGGGTGCAGGAAGGAATTCCATCCCGCCCAGAGACCCACCCCCCTCCCCGTCATGGGCTCCACGTGACTGGCCGAAAGCATGGCTGATGGGATTTCTGGTTCTTACATACGCTTCTGGGCAGAGCAGCGTTTCCCTAATGATTTCTCCATTGTGTTTTCTTGCAGTAAATGAGATAATCCGGAACGATCTCTCCAGCACCAACATCTGATCGTAGCTGGCGACACGGAACTCGCTCCGAAGCCGCGTGGTGTCGACTCGGCCGCTGACCGTTGAGCTTCGGCACCAGGACTTCAAATAAACTGAGCAGAGCCCTGGTGCCGGTCAGACCCCCGGCTTCATGAAGATTTGCATTGTCTGCTCACAGAAGCTGCCCAGCGGCTGGTGGGACGGGCCACTCCTCCCGTGTCAAGACCGAAAGGGGCACGCCTCCCACGGGGGGACTCCAGTGCTGGAAGTGCCTTATTACACAGACCCCAGCATCGGGGCGCCACGGGGGAGCCCTGAGTCTGCTACCAGGAGAGTATTTGTAGGAGCAGAAGCTATAAAGACACTTCATCCTGAGGCTTTCTCTTGTATAAATTAGGAGAATACTGGCAAGCTAGGTAGGCATTGTGAGAAATACGTCACACGTGCTTCCTGCTTTTTTTCTCGGCTTTCCTCGGGCTGCAGCGTGCAATGTGTCGCCTCATTCGGTGCATCGTAGAGATCTTCTGCTTTGTCCTCGCTCTCGTCACCTGCCCCCTCCCCCGTGTTACTGGAACCATAGGATCGTTAATTGCAGCATGCTAGGGTTCCGTTTTTAGTCTGGCTTTGAGCGTAGCGCGAGTAAGATGGTAGTACAAGATAGGTTGCTGGACGAAAAGAGAAGTCTGTCTGCCACACGACAGCTCTTGCGTTTGCATGTATGTACAGGTTTGGCACATATTTAAGTGCAAACGATAACGACAGAGGCGGTGACGTCCGGTCTTTGCCCAGCGAGGGCTGCCGTGTCAGCAGCAGTAACCAGCGTCCGTTCCGGAAGGTGCATCTAAGACAAAGCCTGGCTTTTCAGCTGCGTGCACGGGGGCCCACGTCCCTCCAGCGGGCCTTCGTCGTCTCGTGCCGTCAGCCGAGCACTTTAGAAGGCCAGGAGACGTGTGTTCTCCATGCCTGGATGCTACCAAACGGCAGGTGGGAAAGTCACTGTAAATAACATCACAAGAGGAGTGTAATATATTTGTTCCGCTGTAAGATTATTACTTCACAGAAGCCTTATATCTCTGCTTCATCTAAGACAACGATTACCAAAAACGTTTTAACATGCAGCGACTGTAGTATGTTTTCCGACTAGTTACTGTTAACGGATAGGTTGGTGTAAGCTTTACTACTGCGTTTGTGCAATTAACAGCTTATTACACGTTGTTACTAGCAGTGACCTGTTGTTCCACGTAACCAAAAAGCATGGTCTAATTGGCTAACCTAATAATTGTGCCTTAGGAATTCATGCCCCCTCATGGAACATGCCTGAATTGCACCCGCCGGCGGAGGTCGTAAGTTACAATAACGAAACATAGCGTCACGGTAGAGAACGCTCTCCCACAGGAACGATGATTTTAAAACTGCTCTTCAGTGTGGTTATGTCTTATTCCTGTCTGACTCCCAGAAAGGACACGGCCCCGAAAGCCACATCTGTAGCATTTGCACACAACTGTCACGGGCGACGGTGCATGGCTCCTCGTAGACCTGACCCTGCTTCTCCCAGGCTGCTGCCCCGCCCGTAGCCCAGACCGCAGCCCGCAGTTAGCGCCCCAGGACTCGCATGGAACACTTCTCAGTAGGCTGTCCTAAGGAGAGGAGACGTTTGGTATTCGTGTCCGCTGTCTGTGCTTAGGAAATAGATCCAATAAAGCAATATTTTTTTGCTGGACGATCTCAGTCTGCCGGTGATTCATTACGTGCGCGGACCACCCTACCCGGCTCTCAGTGACTTCCTGTGGTACGTCCTGGTTCCGTTGGCATCTGCACGAAGCGCTGTGGGGCAGAGCCGCCCCGGCACGACCGCAGAGCACCGGCTGCCCCTGCAGTGGGGTCCCCTCCTCCACGTCCGAGGAGAGGCCTGCACGGAACACAGAAGAGGCGGCCGTGTGGCCGCGGCCGCAGATGCTCTAAACACCGCGCTTCAGAGCCGCTCACCCAGGCCGGGGGGACGGGGAGTTTTCACTGGAGCCAAATGCTTCCGCTCCGAAGGGTGACCTGGGCGAGGCTGTGGCCACACGCACGCCCGCGTGCAACGCGGCCGTCGCTTGGGAAGATGACGTGTGTCCGCAGACCTGTTGTTGCCCTGCTTGCTCCTCCCGGCTACTCGGCCCCTTTCCCCACCAGACCCGCTGCGGCCCAGGTAGACAAACGCTGTCTAGTTGTTCACGAAGCCAGCGTGAAACCCAGAACTTCTCCAGCAATGAGGATTCTGAATTGTCACAAACGCTGCTTTGATTTTAGGACTTTCTGAAATGCAAGATTTCCTGTTCGTTTTGCTGAGACGAGGTGGAGTGTTAGAGAAACCTTGGTCACCTAGCGAGCGGGGTTGGCAAGCACCTGCTCCCTCTGAGGGGAGTGCGGGGGGTGGGGGGGCCGTGGACAAGAGGGGACCCGCGGGGCCCGTCACCGGCCAGGAGCCCCGAGCCCGCTGGACGCAGAGGGGATCCGGAGTGCCATCTGCCCCTCCTGAGAGCAGACCCACGGGGCCCCAGACCGGACTGGCATCCCTGAAGAATGTCCTGGAAGCTATTAATTTCAAAGCGAGTTTTTATAAATCCGTCACACCCCCCCCCCCCCCCCCGCCCAACAATAGGATTTTATATTCCAGAAACAAAAGTACGAATCTACGAATTAAGGGATGGTCTCTGCCGAAAAGGTGGGGTTTCCGCAAATACCTGTTGACTCAGTTTCATTTCTTTTGGGTTGATTTTGGGTAGTAAGGGAAGCGTAGTCCGGGCTCGCCTCTAGCAAGGCGTTTTGCCCTCACACCGCCACGCTGGCCGGGCCCCTGGAGCATCGGGGCCACCTGCCTGCCAGCCACTCGTCTCTCGCGGTGACCGGGATCGGGCGGCACGTGCCCCAGAACCGTCTGCCGTGGCGCAAAGCGGGGCCAGCCGTGCCCGGGGCCCGTAGGGCAGACTCCTCCTCCCTTTGGCGCCGGTCCCGGCCCCTCCCACGTTCGAGACCGGGTGGTATGGAAAAGTCTGGCAAACGTCCAGTCCTCTCCTCGTCACCATGCACAACCTAAGCAAAAATCTGGGTGCTTTAGCTCCCCCATCTCAAGGGTGTTCTCTGACCTGAGCAGTCGGAGTCCCAGCTGGGGACAGCTCTCCATGCCTCCACCTTTGCTCCAAAGAGGGTCTGTGACCTCCCTGTGCGGTGTCCCAACAACATCGCAAGGAGGGTGTGTCCGCACAACTGTCGTTACATGTTTCCCGAGAAACGCGTCCCGCGTTGGAGCACAGAGGCTGTGCTGAAGCTGCTGTACCTGGGGAGGAGGTGCAGAGCCCGAGATAAAGGGCCTGTGTGAGACCACGGTCTTTAAAGACATGCACACGAGATGAAATTAAGCTTTTAAAGTGGACAACTCAGTGGCACCGAGCACGTTCACGGTGTTGTGTAACTGCCGCCTCTGTCTGGTTCCGAGTACGTCGTCACCCCCGAAGGGACCCCTGGACCCGTCGAGCGGTCGCCCCTGCCCCAGCCCCTGGTAACGTCTGTGAACTCTGTCTCTGGGGACCTGTGCTTTCTGGGGACTTCATATCCGTGCACCTGTACAGCAGGTGGCCTTGAACAAAAGAACTCAGCAGAATGGTTTCACGGTGCGTGCACATCACAGCATTTGTCAGGACTCCACACCTCACTCACTAGGTGGCCAAAACCCACTCCGCTGTGTGGCTAGAGCAGTTTGTGGACCGCTCGTTGGTGGGTGGACATCCGGGCCGCCTCCACCGTTGGCTGCTGGGAACACTGGCTGGGTCCCTGCCTGCAGGTCTGGGGCCCGTCCCTCGGAGTGCGTTTCGTGGGTACTTAGGGAATTGCCTCACTCTTTTCTTTACGTTTATTTGTTTATTTGGGGGGGGGGGTGCGCAGGGAGACAGAGGATCCCAAGCAGGCCTCAAGCTGCCAGCGCAGAGCCCGACGCAGGGCTCGATCTCACCAACCGGGAGATCCCGACCTGATCTGGAATCAGGAGGTGGACGCTCAACTGACCAAGCCCCCCAGACGCCCCTGTATGTGTCACGTTCGGAAGAACGGTTTTCCCTTGTCCAGTTTTAAACGTACTCGTCCCTAACACAGACCCCGGATCACGAGCCCAATCTGCGGTCGTGGGTGTGAACCGCATCGCGTTCGTGGTTCTTCCGCCAGGAGACATGACGTCAAGTATAAGATGACCAGATGCTCACTTGTGTCCAAGGGGAGGGCGGGTCTCGCCCTCGTGCCTCCACCGCCGCCGGGTCGCCAGCGTCCCAGCCGTTCGTGAGGTGCCAGCGGAGCCCGAGTTACGTGTCGCTTTTTTACTTGGCACACAGGACGCCGCGGGGAGAAGAGCAAAGACGACCGGTGTCGCCGGAGATGCGCGGCTGTGCGGGGCTCCCGTGAGCCCCCTGCCGGCCCGGCGCTCAGTGTCCTGACCTTGCCACGAGGACGACTGCCATTTTCTGCCCCGTGTGACCTTCTAACGGTCGCGTTCTCGCTGGGCCCTTGTGTCTGTGACCGGCGGGTCGCGGCCGAGCGGCTCCTTCCACAAGGTGCCCAGCACGGGAGTTACTGGCAGTAACGACTGTAATTATCAGGGCCTTTTGCATCATTTTCCGTTCCTCGTTCTCCCCGAGCCGAGGAGGGGTGCCGAGGAGGGAGGAGGACTTGATCTGGAGGAAGCCCCGGTCACATCTGGGAGGAGGGGGCGGCGATCGAGCCCTTCCCTCCTCCTGCCCCTTCTGGAGCCCGGCCCGGGCTGCACAGACAGCCCACGGCCCCAGACAGACACGGCCCCTGCTGCCTGTCAGCCCCACCCGCCAGGGGCACCCTGGTCCACACACGCTCCTCTGGAAGAGGTGCGTTTTCCAGACCATCTGGGGTTTGTCTCTGAAGGTCCTGAGCCGTGAACGTTGTCACCGGCACTCCTTCCCCGCTCACTCTACCCAGTCCCCGTGCGGCGGCCCTGGGGTCCCGTCTCTACAGCACCGGGAAGGCCCAGGTTCCGCCATTAGAGAGTCATCCCTGCGGCGTGACTTCCTGCAGTGTGAATAAAGCTGCGTCCACCATTTAAAGGTGACGCCCTGTGGTTGGAGGGTACAGTGGCCCCGGGCTGAGGGTCTCCACGTTTGCCCGGGAAGCAGCAGGAGCCCTGAATCTTGAAGGGAGAAGGGTGCCGGGACCGCCCGAAAACATTAGCTGAGACCGACAAAGCCACTGCCCCCTGCCAGCTCCCTGAACTGGCGTCCCCGGCGCGGCCCTCTGGGGACCCCCAGGCCCAGCCTCCTTCCGCACCTCCGTGTGTGGCAGGCCGTGGCCGGACACCCCAGGCTGCACGGCAAAGCCACGGGGCACAGAGTTTCTTTGTGATTTGGGGAGACCCCTCCCTTCTCCTCCAACGGAGCAATGATTTCCTTCTACGGTGCAGTCAGCAACGGGACACAACACAGACCAAGTGCCACCTCTGTGCGGGGCACGTTCTAGAAGCTTGGTGTGACGGCGGACGAGACTTCCTCCGGAGGAAAAGAGCCATTAACCTCCGTGCCCCGTGGAAGGGCCCACGCGCAGTCCGGCAGGGCGGGCGAGCCGTGCGGAAGAGGGGTGCCAGCGGGGAGCAGAGCGGGGGTCGGGGAGACCTCGCGGGAAAGTGCTGGTCGAGCCAACACACGAAGAGGTGACATTGTCCCGAGCAAGAGTGCCCCATGGGGGCGACCACCAGCGCAGAGATCCTAGGCCAGGCACACCGGGCGCTCGTGAGAGGCCGGGAGGGACGAGGGGGCAGCGGGCAGGGGCAGAGTTTCTTTCCCATGAGGGCTAGGCCGGTGTTTCTGACCCTCACGTGGCCGGGCCCTGGGCCCGGGCAGACGCCATCACGGTGGACACGGCTGTCCTCGGCTTCCAGGTGGCCCAGCCTCTCAGAAGCTCCCCTGGACACCCGATGCCAGGATGTAGGGAGCACGCCGTGGGGAGGCCGCGTGCGGATGTCCCCGCAGATCCCCGGGCGTGTGAGGGGGAGAGGGCACACGGACAGACAGACGGCCGAAGAGATGCAGAGAGCCGCCCCCTCCCCCCCTCCCCCCCACTCAGGGCAGCCGGGACCAGATGTCCCCGGTGGCGTCGAGCCCCGTCGTCAGGCAGCTGCGTTACAAAACTAATAATCCACGAAACAAAGAGTTACAGCGAAATGAGAAGAACCCGGGTCATACCAGCCAGGTTAGTTTGGGCGAGGAAAGGGGTGGGACCCGGGGCCCAGGCGGGTGCCGCTGGGAGAGGAGACGCGGTGGGGGCGGCCCCACGTTCGGCTGTGCCCCGCTTCCTCCTGTCGCCCTCCCGGCTGCCCGGCCAGACTTGCGTCCTGATGGAGCCCTCTGCTGCCCCTCCTGCTGCCCTCACTTCTCTCGGCGTAAGTGTGGTGCACGTCTCGCCCCGCTTGGCACTGTGTCCCCGGGGACTCAGCTGACGGCACGCTAGCGTCCCCGTCTGTAAGATAAGGGGCTGTCCTCTCCAGAGCTGATGCACTCGTGGCATCCGTGACGGGCGGTGTGCGTGTCCCCAGAGTTCCTGCACTGGAGCCTCAACCCCCAGAGCGCCGACGTGGGGAGGTGGGCCTTTGGGAGCCGGTTAGGGGAGCCCATGCGGACAGAGGGGGCCCTCTCGCTGTCGGCAGCCGCTGCGTGGGGAGGACATAAGGTGGGTCTGAAAGCCCGCGGCGTGCCCGGAGGCCGCCACGCTGGCGCCGAGCTGAACCTCCCGCCCCAGCACTGAGAAGAGAATGCACCCGGCTGAGCCCTGGGGCTCGTCCCCCCGGACAGAGCAGAGACGGCACCTCCGGGCTCCGCCGCTGCCCCGCGTCTCCCGCATCTCAGCGGCCACGGTCCTCCCCGGGGGGGGGGGGGGGGCTGCCGGCGGGTGGAGCGCTGCCGGCGCGGGCGCCCCCTTCCAGCGCGAGGACAGAAGATGGGGGTGTCCCCATGTCGAGCGGAAAGAGGCGGGAATTCAAACACTCCTTGAGGAAGGGGACCAGGGTCGGGGGTGTGTGTGGAGTGCGTGTGGTGTGGGTCGAGCGTGCTGCGTGTGTGTGCGTGTGTGTCCTGCGTGCTGTGCGTCGAGGGTGCGTGGTGAGTGTGCAATGTGCTGCCCGGGTCGCGTCCGTCGCCCCCGCCGCACGCATCTGCGCTCCGTATCTGCGGCCCTGCCGTTTCTTTTCCGTGGCCCCGTGTGTTCTGTGGGCGCAGCCAGCCGTGCCTCCGGGGCCCGTCCTCCGTGCTCCCCGCCGTCGGGCACCATTCCGTCCACGGGTGGAGCCCGGCGCCTGTAAGTCCTTGCCCACTGAGGGCGGCTGGGCCCCCGGGGGGCCGCCGCGAAGGGTGCCCGCGTGAGTGTTCATCGCGGGGAGCACGGGGTTCCTGTCCGTGGGGCGGGGGCCCGAGGCAGCGGCCGCGGGCCATAGGCAAGAGCGCGCTCCGTTTGCCGAGCGCCCCAAGTCCTCCGGGGAGTCGCTCGCTCGCTCTCAGCACCCCTCCAGCAGCCCGTGAGCGATCCTCGGCAGGCCGGCCATCCTGGTCGCCGCGCGCTGCCGTGGCACCGCGGTTTGCACTCGCCGTGCCCGGTGGCTGCTGGTGGCGAGCACTTCTCACGCCCGGCCGCCATCGGTGCGCTCTCTTTGGTGACACGACTCTTTGTGCCTTGGCCTGTTTTCTACCAGGATTGTTTTTGTCTTGTTTTAACTATCAGGTTTCAGGGGTCTTTATAATGCACGTCGTCTGTCAAATGGTGGTTTGCAAATATTTTCTCCCAGTCTGTGGCTTGTCTTCTTAGCCTCTCGACAGATCTTTAGGAGAGAAAAACTCGAATTTTGGTGAGACACAATTTGTCAGTTTTTCCCTTGACGGGTCATGCGCTTGGTGTCGAGCCTGAGAGCGGTCTTCCTGGCCCTCGGCCCCGAGGAGTCCCTTCTACGTTTTGTCCTGAAAGTTTTAGAGGTTTGTTTGACATTTGAGTCCATGATCCCTTTTGAGCTAACTTTCTGCATAAGGTGTGAACCTGGGGTTCATGTCCCCTCACACACCCGATTGCTCCGTCCGTTTCGGGATGGTGTGGGTCTGTTTCTGGGTTCTGTCTTCCTTCCCGGGATCTGCAGGTCGAGCCCCCCGCTGGCCCCCGCTGCCAGTGCTGCTGTAAGTCTCGGAATCCCCTCGAGTAATTTCTCCCACTGCATCTTTTCCAAAATCGCTGTAGCTGCCCAGGCCCCGTGTCTTCCCACGTAGACTGTACCATAAAGTTGTCTACGCCCCCAGGGAGCCGCGCGGGGTGTCGATGGGAATCGCGCTAAGCCCGTAGATCGACTTGGGAAGAACTGGAAACTTGGAAACTGTGTTGGGGGTCCAGAGCGGCACGTATTCGCTGCATGTCCTGGGCTCCTCCTGCCCACTATTAAGGCAAAACCCTTCCGGGGACACTGCCCGCTGCCCTGTGAACTGCGTGGCTTTCCGCCCTGGGGTCTTATGTGAGGGCCAGTGCTGCCCCCGTCGGATCCTCCAGGGCAGCTCTTTGCCCTGAAGGGCCTCACCCCTGCAGGGGTCCAGGCTCTCACCTGGGCTCCCAGCTCCGCTTCCTCAGGCCGGCTGGG
This sequence comes from Puma concolor, assembly GCF_028749965.1. Classification (NCBI taxonomy): domain Eukaryota; kingdom Metazoa; phylum Chordata; class Mammalia; order Carnivora; family Felidae; genus Puma; species Puma concolor. Next base: position 94,407,314 of record NC_141678.1, read on the forward strand.
TCCCCACCTCGTTGCCTGGGGTTGAATGTGTGACCGGTTTCCTATACTTCCCCCCCTTTTTGCTTGTTTGGTGAGAGGGGGACTCTGGTTCCTGTTACTCCGCCTTGGCTGAGCACGGGAGTCCTGGTGCCTGACTGCTCACAGCTTCTCTGGCAGGGGAGCAGTCGGGGCAGGAACCCAGCTTCCATTTTCGCTGCATTTTGTACCCATAACAATGATGCCATTCACATGAAACCTGCGCTGCTCGCCAAGAGAGTGACTTGTGATCACGAGATATGCCTTGGGGCCCCGCTTAATTTTAATCGGAAGGGAAAGCGTCAAACCGAGGCTGAAAAGCAACTCCAGCTGCCAAGAATGCTTTTTACCTGGAGGAGGAACAAACAGAACCCAGGGAAGCGACAGAGAAGCAGAAGTGTGTCTGTGTTCAGGTGGGTGGGGACACCTCCCACGTGGCCGTGGTGTCGTGTGGTCACTGTGACGGGTTGTCCAGGCTGAGCTCAGCCCGCTACCTTCCGCTCCCCTGCACGACGCCGTCCTCACCTGGAACCGGCACGGAGACACGGCCAGGCTCACGCTGCGGCCTCGCCAAGGTCGGGCTGCCTCTCAAGGACGCCACTCTCCGTCTCGCCCCGAGTGACACACACCCAGAAACCCACAGGGAACCGTCGGCACACCTAGCTCTATGCCCCGAAAATGAAGATGGCTGAATTTTTGTGAATTCTGTTTTCATGGACTAAACCTGAAGACATTCTAACCAAGTCTACCTTAATTTGGAAAATAAAATGATTGGACATGATGACGTTTCACTGATTCAGGTTCACTTTTCAACTTTTTAGTGAGAAAGGAGTTTGCCAAGCAATTGAATCCCTCAAAACAAGTTGTAAGTGCTAGTCTTACAGAGCAGTTTTAAGGACTTTAGGAACACTCATTGTTTGCGTGCAAATAAGGCTACTAATTATGAGACTTCTTTCCTATTCACTGAAGTGGGCCCAGCAGGACTTCAACTTGAAAATATACTATTAGCAATTAGTCCCTGTAACTACATATACTTGAGAGGAATAAAGACTTTTTTTAAAAGTATGCCCCCTAACCCAAAATTTTCACCAATTTAGACGTCACTTAATCTAGGTAATAATTGCACACGGCTCCTGTACATAATTCAACTGCAGTTTTCCAAGTGTTTTTCGACTGTGTTGTTCCTCGTTTGACCTCAAAGCCATCCTGTGAGGAAGGCAAGGCAAATCAAAATCCCCATCTATAGATGCAGTAACGGAGGTGGGGTGGGGGCATCGCAGCGACTTGTAGGGTCACAGGGCTTTCTCATTTTGTGCTCATGCTTTGACGAGAGATAACCTGACATTCATTCAGTGATTCATCCACCCATCCATCCATCCATCATCCTTCCATCACCCATCCATCATCCATTCACCCATACGTTTATCTATCCATTTATCCATCCATCCATCCATCCAACCACCCATCCACCCATCCATGCATCCATTCATATATCCACCCACCTACTCACCCATCCATCCATTTATCCATCCATCATCCATCCATCCATCCATCCATCCTTCCACCCACCCACCCACCCACCCATTTATCCATTTTTCCACCCATTCACCCATCCATCCATTTATCTATCCACCCACCCACCCATTCATCCATTTATCTGTCCACTTATCCATCCACCCACCCACCTATCCATCCATCTATCCATCCACCCTCCACCCACCCATCCATCCATTTATCTATCCACTTATCCATCCATCCACCCACCTATCCATCCATCTATCCATCCATCCATCCATCCATCCATCCATCCATCCATCCATTTATCTATCCACTTATCTATCCATCCATCCATCCATCCATCCACCCACCCACCCATCCATCCATCCATCCACTTATCCACCCATCCATCCATCCACCTATCCATCCATCCATCATCCTTCCATCACCCATCCATCATCCATTCACCCATACGTTTATCTATCCATTTATCCATCCATCCATCCAACCACCCATCCACCCATCCATGCATCCATTCATATATCCACCCACCTACTCACCCATCCATCCATTTATCCATCCATCATCCATCCATCCATCCATCCATCCATACTTCCACCCACCCACCCACCCATTTATCCATTTTTCCACCCATTCACCCATCCATCCATTTATCTATCCACCCACCCACCCATTCATCCATTTTTCTGTCCACTTATCCATCCATCCACCCACCTATCCATCCATCTATCCATCCACCCTCCACCCACCCATCCATCCATTTATCTACCCACTTATCCATCCATCCACCCACCTATCCATCCATCCATCCATCCATCCATCCATTTATCTATCCACTTATCCATCCATCTATCCATCCATCCATCCATCCATCCATCCATCCATCCACTCATCCATCCATTTATCCACTCATCCACCCATTCATTCCCTCACCCACTCACCCATCCATGTATCTATCCATTTATCCATTCTTCTATCCATCCATCCATCCATCATCCATCCATCCATCCATCCACCCACCCATCCATCCATTTATCCACTCATCCATCCATCCACTCATCATGCATCCACCCCTTCACCCATCCCTGCCTCCATCCATTCCCACTGAATTAACATATTTTGCACATTTCCTCACTTACATCCCACCACACAGCTGATGTTGGGAGTCTGTCATCATTGTACAGCAGCGTGTGCCAGCCGAGCAAGGGTCACTGGCTCACAGTGTCGGCAGGCAGGCCCTGAGAGCAGCTCCACCGATGTAATTAATTCAGGCTGTGACTAAGGCACAGTCAGTGCACGGAGACAGCACTGACCATCTGGCATAGGAGCTGAGTGGTGGAGGGGGAGGGACCCAGGACAGCCTGGGGTGACAGATCTGGGTTCAGCTGTCTCAGGAACCCTGCCTTCCTTTCCCTGTCCCTGTAGGCTGCCCGCAGCCCTAGCCACAGGGGCCCCTAAGGTTTGCTCTGCCCCCTCCGTGCCTCACCCCCTCTCGGGCTCCATGACTGTTCTCTGCTGGGAGTCCGGGGCCCCTCCTACTGCCCATCCAGTGGCACCTAGGTTTAGGTTTCCTTGTGTCTTTTGGTTGTAGTTTCCAGGCAGATATGAATCTCAGCCGAGGGCCGCTGGTCCCGCAAGTCTGGCTCTTCCTGCCCCTCGTGTCCTCTCGTCGGGCACCCTTGGCTGGGCCGCCTTCCGCTCCTGGGTGCTGGTGACAGGTGGCCTGCTCTTCCCCTTGGCTTGGATTTCCTAGTTACTCCTGAGCCAGCTGCCCTTCCTGGGGCTTCCGTGAAGCCGGAGGCCCAGACGGTGGGGCCCTCGTGAGAGGGGTGGCCTTCGGGGCAGCTCCATCACACTGCACACGGGGGCATGGGCGCCAGGCCGGCGGGGGGGGGGGGGGCAGCATGGGAAGGGGGCCCTGAGAAGCCGCTGAGGAGAGGAAAGTCCCACAGTAGACAGTACCCCGGGCTTGGGAGCCTGAGTTACCAGCTGTGGCACTTTGTCTTCCAAGTTCTCTGTACTTCCACACTTGTCATTCACGACCCACAAACACAGAAGCTATGTTTGTGCAGGGGCCCCAAACCTGACACACGGAGGTGACGTGGGCGCCAGCCCTGTCCTGGAGTGGGGCTGGCCCTTCTGTGGGGCTTGGGCAGTCTTCTGAGTAGAGACTTGGGGAGCCGTCCTCACACCCTGCCACCTGGCCCGTATCCTGGTCACTTCGCCGCCTCCAGACCCCCGAGGCCCGTGACGCCCCGAGTCAGATCTGCCCCAAACTCGTCATCTCCCGGGGCTGGGCTTGGGGGTAGGCTGCGGGGTGCCCGGTGGGCCCCGTCCCTGACAGACCCTCCCCGCAGCCCACACCCAGCCCCACCAAGCCCACCTCGAGAAGGCCCCTGGTAAACCGGTGCCATGCTGACACCTGTCTCACAGGCCAGGGAGTCCAGACCCTCGCTTAGTCCCCAGGCTGTGGCCGGCTGGCCCCGAGCAGCTGCAAACCCATCGGTCCCCGCGGGCTCTTCCTCCTCCTCGGGGAGCCAGGTGGGAGCCAGCCAGCCTGAGCCGGGAGGTCGGCCGCCTGCCCCCCCCAACTTTGGGATGGGGCACGTGGAAGGACTAGCCTGATGACCAGCGCAGAGAGGGCTCTCGGGCCAGGGGGTCAGGACAAGCAGCAGTGTGGAGGACGGGCCACATCCTGCACGGGGCGGCGGCCTGCACCTTGGCTCCTCTCCCCGTGAGGTCGCGGCCCCGTCCCCGCGGTCTCTCCTGTGAAGGGGGAGGGCGGGAGGGCGCTCTGCAAGTTGCCCTGTGACGTAGTTGAGCAGGAGGCTCTAACCCTTCTGACTTCAGCCCTGCAACCTCTCCCCCTCCTGCTCACCTCCTTGTGGCTCCTGGAGAGGCAGGCCGGGCTCTGCTTCTCCCCAGTGCCCCCAGCAAAGGAGCCCACCGCCCTGCCGTGGAGGAGAGATAGAGCCTTTTCTCTCCAGCTCGTTCTCTTGTCCCCGGTCTGCTCAAGCCGTCTCCCCATATGGCAGTCTGTCTTCGCCAGACTTCAGGCTCCCTGCCCCAGGGACCGAGCGGGGTTAGCTTTCCGGGTGATTCACAGAGGTGGGAGCAGCCCCGCCGAGCCTGCAAACCTGAACTGTGCTCGGCTCTTTCTGTAGAATGAAAAACGGCCGCGGTCTCATCTCTGAGCTGCGAAAGGCCATGCGTGTCTTCGGGGTGTGGGGCTTGTAGATAGGGTAATAGGGCAGCTATTGAAGGTGGTGGTCCAGGGACACGTTCCGGGAAAACCCTCCAACCTAACAGTTTTAGACTCCTTTAACCAGGAAACCCATTGACCAGACTGTTTCCTGGTTACTCCATCAACGAGACGTTTCTGGATGATGTTTTGATGTCTTGGGATGAAACCCCAGGCCACCTCTTCTGTGAGGAGGCGTGGGGTCTGCTGCCTGGAGGGCCGGAGCACTGGCCGCACGGACTGGCTGAGCGAGGGCGGTCGTGGTCCCCGCGTCACAGAGTAACACTCAACACGCCAGTCGGGGGGCCCGGGGGCACCTGGCTCCAGAGAGCTGGCCAAGGACATGCCCGGAAGAGAGGGAAGCTGGGAGTCAGGTTTGGACCCCAAAGCAAGAGGCACCTCAGCTGGGGACGACGGGCGGCCGCGGGTGGCAAGCTGAGCCAGTGTCGGAGGGCGTCCTCATCAGAAGCATCTGTGTTTGTGCGGAGAACCTCTTGGCTCCAAGAGAAAAGTCTGGTTTTGTTCAGGCTGCGGGACCCCTTCGTCAATAAAGAAATCATCGCCCACGGCTGGGAGCCCGGCTCGCTCGCCCAAGGCCTGGAGCTGGACCAGGCTGACCACACGTGGGGGTTTAGCGGCCCCCAAGACACGACCGAGCGGACGGAACGGCCCCGCCGGGTGTCCCTGCTCAAACCTGAGTCGAGTCCCGGCTGGGGTCTGCGTGCGGGGGAGGGCCGGGGTGGGGAGGTGTCATCACAGAAGCAATGGTGCAGCGGCCCCCGGCCTGGAGAGCACCCCGAGAGGTGGGGACACGTGCCGCCGACTGGAGCCCGGCCCAGGACACTCTCTCCTGCTCACAGACGGGCGGCCAGCGTGGAACAGGTGCCTGTGGGTGGGAAGTGTCAGCCGTAAGTCAGGGACAGGTGACTCGGGACACATCCTTTCTCTGCCTCGATTGGCCGAGCTTTGAAGCCCTTCCTGGGATTGTGGATATGAAGCAGTGCCGTGCTTCTGGGCCGTGACAGCACAACAACTTTTCTTTCTCATATTTCAAAGCCACACCCTTTCTGTAGCCCTTTATCTTGGCCAGCTTGACGCTCTCCCGGGCTCCGCCAGCCTCGTCGCCGTCCAGCGGGCCCCACACCCACGTCCTGTGCCTCCACAGGGACGCGTTTCTGTTAGAGAGTGCTGCTTTCCCCGCCATCCAAGTGCCCCCTCCCCTCTGTGCCGTGGAAGAAAAACTCACCATTTCGGGGCCATGCGTTGCCCACAGTGACCTCCAGTGACTGCCAGTATGCAGCACGCCAGAGTTCTGTGCCAAGGACACACGTGGTGGAGACGGGGGCAGCAGCGGTCAGGGCGAAAGCCAGAGCCACCCGAAGCCGTTGGTGGAGAAAGGGGAGGCTGGGGCCAGGGCGCCGCGGGCCATGCGGCGGGAGCTGGGTGCGAGGACAGACCCCTGCCCCGCGGAGTCCTGGGCCTGGGGCTCGACAAAAGCACGTCAACAGCAAGCGCTTGGCTGCCGTTGATGGCCAGGTGTTGATCGGACGGTGACGTCCTCCCCGGGACGCTCTTCCTGGCGTGCCCTGACTAGACCCGTCAGTGCGCGCTTTGTTCCTAACAAGGGTGCGTTGTCTCCCATCTTTCGTCTCGGTGGGTGAGCGGTCTTGTTTTAGCACTAAGGCTGTGGTTTGCGGAGCAAACTCACCCTCGATTGCAGCAGAGGGCTTGGGCTGAGATACGATCTGTGTTGTGAGCCCCCTGCGGAGAGATCTCAGCCTAGCGTCAGACGTAAGCTTAGAAAATTGAAGCCCTCAGAGCCCACTGTGGAACCTGTCAACACTTTAACGAAAGCCCCCAGGAGCTCCTCACCAACTGTGGTGACCGTAGATTTAAGGATTCAAAGACGGAAGGCTCTCCCTCTCTCGCGCTCTCGGCCGCCCCTCGACCTCATCACGAGCTGTCACGTGGGGAGTCAGGGGCTGGGTTTCTCAGGATGGCCCTCTGGGGACAGACGTCCACCCACTCGGCCGTAAGCTGGGGAGAGAAGGCCCGGGAAGGGTGAGCGGCGTCCGAGGTCACGTGGCCAAGACCGGAGTCTTCGGTGATGGAGCTGGGGCCTGTGGCCGTCTGCCCGAGGTGGCACCGGCGGTGCCCCCCACGCCTCTGCGGCGAGCCCTGCTAGCCCCTCCCCTCGTGCGCGTCCCCAGGAAGCGCTGGCCAGTTGCACACCGCGTCCTCGTTTACTGCCTCTCCCTCGGGAATGAGGGGCTGGGAGCCTCACGCGTCCGCTCGCTGCCTCGGCCGGCAGGTGCCCCGCAGACACCAGCTGAGGAACCAGGGAGTGGGTGGGGACGGGGAAGCCCCGGGCTGGGACAGCCTCCCTCCAGCAGCCCCGCCTGGGAGCCCGTCTTTGGTTTTGGCACAAGGGACATAGACGAATCGGTGTACGTTCAGCCGAAAGGCCAGTGTCTCCGCTTCCGCGTCCATGAAAGGAGAGCTGGTCTGCGGGCTCCCTCACTGCCCTCCGCTCGGTCATTCTCAGGAGGGGCTTCCAGCCCTCGGGGTCGTCCTCTCAGGCCCGCCCCCTCAGTGCTGCCCCCTCAGGCCCCTCTGGACGAGGGCCACCCCCAGCTGCCGGAGGGGGAGGTGGGGGCGGGTTGGATCATCACCCCTCTTGCGCTCAGGCCCATCCTCGTGGCCGTGGCCGATGGAGCCCAAGGCCAAAGGAAACCTGCGGGGGAGGAAACGGCGGGGGTCCGCCGTTGGCTGTACTCCCTCTGGGCTTAGGAGCGAGAAGCAAGCCGACCCTCCCGGGAGCTCCAGCCTGGCCCCCGCCGGGCCCTCCACGAGCCGTGGGCAGCCCGCTCTGTGACGGGTATGATCCCGTGCGCGTCAGCCGCCAACGACCGCACCCGGCCGCAGGGCCCGGTGTCCCGCCGCCGAAGCGGGGACCCCGGGGAAGCAGTGCCGTCGCGGCCTCAGGGCAGCGGCACCCAGGCAGCCAGAGGCCGCTTGGCGCCCCGACTTGCAGAGCCAGCTGGAGCGCCCCCAGAAGCGTGCATGGGCGCCCGGCCAGCCCCGGCGGCCAGCTGCAGTTTCATTTAGCCAGTGGAACAGTCTGGGCTCCTGCGGGAAGATGGCTCTGCTCCAGCCTCGGAGGGTCCCTGCGTCTGGCGGCTTCTGTCCTGACTTCCCTTCCTGCAATCACAAGCCAGTCAACTCGGCTAAAACCACTAAAGAAACAGTTACTCCGAGGAGTGCACGGCCTCCCCGGCATCTGCGGAGAACGCGTTCCGGGCACCGTGCTCACTCCTGGGGAGGAACAAGGACCTCTCAACCTCCCTCGGGGCAGCTAGGTCACGGTGGCCCCTCTGCTGTCACGGGAACACCGACGCGGCCTCACCAAGTGGTGGCAGTTTTGTTGTGCTCGGCAGTGGTGACGACAGACCTGGGTCTTGCTGGCTTCGCCCCGGTTGGCCGCACCTGCCTTAGGAGTCACCCTTAAGGGGGCTCCTCCACGGCCCTGGTGCTGTCCACATGGACTGGCACGGCTGAGGGCCCGCTAGGGGCCCTGTGGCTCCAGGGAGTGATTATGCTTGGTACCTCGGGCGAGAGAGGACTCCAAAATGTCCTGCAAAGTGTCGCCCCGGGAATTTTCGTATGCACCATCTCCCAAACGCTGAAGCGGGATGTAGGCCTGTGTAGACGAGTGCTTTGCTGCCCACGCAGGCCCAGTAGTCCAAGCACCTGCCCGTCTCCCGGCCTCCAGACGAAGCCGGTAGCGGCTGGAAGGCATCATCCCTCCGTAAGGGGGCACACGTCCAGAGGGAAGACTGAACACACGGTTGCAAACTGCGTAACGGCCCCAGGGGGCCACACGCCCAGTCAGGACCCGGAAGCCTGAGCCGACGGACCTCGCTGACGGCTGAGGGGAAGAAGGGTTTCCCCTGACAGCAACGTGGGGACGAAAGGCACCAGGACGTGGGGCGCCAGCACCCCCGCTGTGTCTGCACAAAAATGACGGTGAGACTGGGGAGGAGAGGCCCCACGCGCAGGCCCCGGGGGTCTCGGGAGGAAGAAGCAAGTTGGGACATCTTAATGAGAGCTCGGTGTGCGCGGGACCCGGGCAGAGTCCTCATGGCGGCCGACACCCGCGCAGATAGGCCACGCGGGCGTGGAGATGGGATGCTGGGCACTGAGTAACCGGGGTCGTGGTACCCTCTGTGACCCTGGGGTCCTCCCTCCAGCCCGGGGGCCCCGGCAGGCGTCCCGGAGCCGAACGCCCGCCCCGACTGGGGGAAGGGCACCGTTCTCACCTGTGTTCCAGTCCTGCTCTACCGCTGCTTGTCACGTGAATGTCTTGCCTCCCCTTCCAGCACCTCCTGTTGGGACCTGCCCGGGAACTTGGGCAAATTAGTTCCAATTAGCAGGATTGCAGTCCCCGTGGCTCCTGTCTTCGCCCACACCCAGCTGCCGCTCTGGGCTGTGAAGGGCAGTAGGGAAAAGACGGCAAGAAGGAGGGCTTGCTGGAGGCCGTGTGAATGTCCTGGGGCGGCGCATCGACGTCCCCACCCTGGGCGGCTTCGGCAACAGATATTCATCATCCCACACTCCGGAGGCCAGCCGTGGGGGTCAGGCGTGCACAGGGCTGTTCCTCCCGAGGCTGCAAGGGAGAGTCTGGCCCAGGCCTCGCCCCGGCTTCCAGTGCCTGAGATCTTTGGGGCGCCCCCATCTGTGTCGTCACATGGTCACCTCCCTGCGTGTGTGTCTGTCTGCGGGTTTCTCCTTTGCTCTGAGGACACCACTCATGCCGGACGGGGACCCATCTTAACTAAGCACATCTGCAACAGCCCCGTCTCCAAACAGGGGTCCGTTCGGGGGCCCTGGGGTGGGACTCCAGCACATGCATATTGGGGGGATGTGGCTGGACCCTGACAGGGGTGAGGCCGGCCTGCTGGGCTCACCCCCCCCCCACCCCCCAGCCCGGCTGACGGCCGGTCGGTCGCGCGCAGCCTCCTGGCAGGCCCTCCCACCTCTGCCTCCCTGGCAGGATTGGCCATGTGTGGCGGGTTTCACTCCTTCTTCTCCTGCCCAGGGACCCCACCGGCCGCCAGTGCGCAAGCCAGTGCCTCCTGGGTTCGGCCCTTCCTGCCTCTCCTCCCGTTGTCTCCTTGCTGCTATCAACGGCTTCTCACAACGAGGCAGATTGAAGCCAGTTTACGCAGAAGACAGACGCGAGTTTATTGCGCAGCACGGTCGCTCTAACATCCTCGTCGGAGCTGAGGAAGGTGAGTAGGGAGACAGGACTTCTCCAGGAAATTACGGAAACACACGCTGGCCTGCTGCCGCCTCAGGTGCGGCCCCCCCCCCCCCCCCCGGGGCAGGAGCGCGTGGAGGCACCGCCCGGTCACTCGCACTGGGGCGAAGGAGCGATTCTCTGCACTCGCCCCGTGACCGTGCAGCTCCCCGGCCCCGTGGGTGGGAGCCAGCCTGTCCCCGGCCGCCCGAGGCACCGCGGCTCTGCGTTCCTCGCCAGGAGATGTGGCCCAGCGCATCCAGCGTGCCGGTCCGCTCTCTCAGCCCGACTCACCTCCCAGGCGCACGGAACAGGCTTCCCTGGAGAAGCCCAGCATCGGCCCCCCGAGGCCCGAAGATAACATGACTGCTGCCCCGGGGCTGCCGGGGCTCCCGCCGCCAGGAGTCCGGCCGCCCCAGACGGCGAGGGTCCGCGGCTGCGCGTCCGGACGGTCGCATCCGCCGCGCCTGGGGCCCCCCGCGCTGCGCTGCCCCTGCCCCAGAGCTCCCCGGGGCACCGCACCACAGATCACGCGGCTCGGAGAGCGGCGCCCGTGACTCAGTCGGGGAGGAACGTGCTCTCTGGCACTCGAGGCCGACGAGCCAGACTTGGCAACCCAGCTGGAAGCCCTGTCTGCACACGTGTGCATCCGGGCCAGGCCACTCGCGCTCCGGCTTGTGTCTGAGGGGAGCGGCCAGGGCGGGGCCGGCGAGGGGAAGGGGCCGCAGGGGTGGGAAGCCCTGACCCCCAAGGGCTCGTGGAGGTTTACAGGCAACACCCGGGAAGTGGGAGCGAGACGTGGAGATTCTGGGTGGATTTTGCCAGAAGCCGTGTAGGCTTTTGTCTTGTGAACCTGAAGTCAGTACGGCGAGTGCTAAGCCTGCCACACCGTTGGTGGGGCCGAGTGTCAGCGGGCCACACCCAGGGAGACACCTTCGGCCTGGGTGACGCGCGTGGGGGGCGGAGCCTCCTGAATCACCCAGTCTGCGCCCCGCACCTGCCCAGCCCTGGGGCACGGGCCCCGGAGCCACCCAGCCCGACCCGGGCTCCCCGTGGGGGTGCAGAGAGCACGCGGGGCGGCCAGCACTGGTCTCGGCCGTCCGTGACCAGGGCTCGACGGCCGATCAAACAGCCGGTCGGTGCTCTTGTGCGCTGACTGAATAGGCTGAATAGAACGTGTGTGAACAGCTGTATGAGGAGCCGACCTGGGAAACAGACGGTGGTAGGACAGAGGCCTGCCCCCCGCAGCACACGCCCCCGGGGGCCCCGGGCTCCGCCCCGTGTGGCCGCTGCCGTGTGCCAGGCGACCACGGTGCTCTGTGCGAGCTGGGGGTCAGGCGTCGCCCCCATCACTCATCACTACGAGGCCTGACGTCCTCAACTCTGTGCAGGTCTGCCCCTAAACAGGACGCGAGTCAGGGGTCGTTCACCCCAGGCCCCCTCTTGTCCCTGTCTGTCCGCGGCCGACGCCCCGTTCCCACTGCCACGGACTCAGTGCCGCACCCAGACCACCCTGAACCTGTCACGCCAGGAGCCACCGCCCCTAGTCAGACACACAGGCTGACCGCGGACTTCAAGCCTCAGCCAGCGGCCAGGGGGATGTCAGGACTGTGCGGGCTGCCTGACGTCTGGCTTTGAGGTTAGCTCTGTTCCAGGGGCGCCACAGAAATGCCCACACCCCGCTGGCCGCTGATTCACTTAGAGGAGTCTCCAGATCGTATTAGATTTGCTTCTGCAAACGCACGGCATGAGCTGCCTCCTGGCCTCGCGAGGGAGGCGGGCCCGCTGGGTGAGGGGAGTCGCCACCATGGTCAGGATGATTGAAACCAGAGCGGGCCCGTTTCTTGCCTAGCCCCCAGTAACTGGTTTCACGTGTCTGCAGTTTGGCTCCAAGAGCCCAGGAAAGAGCCGACTGCGCCCAAAAGCAGTGCGCGGCCACATTTACCTTCTGAGCCCCTGGTGGCCGGCCGGGTGGGCCCCGAGGCACCAGACACTTGGGAAGTGACGGGTGGCCTCAGAGGCCAGCCCACAGCCGCCCGTACCAGGGCCTGACGTGTGGTGGGGCTCCGCCGAGGCGCCCCCCCCCCCCGGAACTACAGCCCCGCGGTGCTGACCCGACCCTTCGCCAGGCGCTCCGAGACACCCCCCAACTCAAGTGCCGCTTCAGCCACACCCTGCGTATCGCCCTAAACGCTGCGTAGTAGACGAAAGCCCACCTCAGAACACTCGGTGTTCACGCGGACCCTGGCTCAGTCTCCTGATTTAGTCCCAGCTCCAGCTGCCAGCGCCTTGGAAGTTGCCCGAGATGGGACTGCGGCAGGGGCGGGGCCTGCCTCCCGCCCACTCCCCACCCTGCGCAAGTGTCTTCCCCCCTCCCCACCCGCTCCTCCCCCTCCTCCTCCCTCCTTCCCCTGCTTCTCTCCTCCTCCTCCTCCCTCCCCCTCCTCCTTCTTCCTCCTCCCCTGCTCCTTCCCTCGCCCTCCTCCCTCCCCCTCCTCCTTCTTCCTTCTCCCTCCTCCCCCTGCTCCTTCCCTCCCCCTCCTCCCACTTCCTCCTCCCTCCTCCCCCTGCTCCTCCCCTTCTCCTCCTCCCCTCCCCCTCCCTCCTCCCCGTGCTCCTCCCCTTCTCCTCCTCCCTCCCCCTCCTGCTTCTTCCTTCTCTCTCCTCCCCTTGCTCCTCCTCTTCCCCTCCTCCCCTCCTCTTCCTTCTTCCTTCTCCCTCCTCCCCGTGCTCCTCCCCTTCTCCTCCTCCCTCCCCCTCCTGCTTCCTCCTTCTCTCTCCTCCCCTTGCTCCTCCTCTTCCCCTCCTCCCCTCCTCTTCCTTCTTCCTTCTCCCTCTTCCCCCTGCTCCTTCCCTCCCCCTCCTCCCTCTTCCTCCTTCCTCCTCCCCCTGCTCCTCCTCTTCCCCTCCCCCTCCTCCCTCTTCCTCCTCCCTCCTCCCCCTGCTCCTCCCCTTCTCCTCCTCCCTCCCCCTATTCCTTCTTCCTTCTTCCTTTTCTTCCTGCTCCTTCCTCCCCCTCTTCCCTCTTCTTCCTCCTCCCCTGCTCCTCCTCTCCCCTTTCCTCTCCTCCCCCTCTTCCTTCTTCCTTCTCCCTACTCCCCCTGCTCCTCCCTCCTCCCTCCTCCCCTCTTCCTCCCCTCCCCCTCCTCCTTCTTCCTTCTCCCTTCCCCTCCTCCTTCTCCCTCCTCCTTCTCTTCCCACCTCTCCCTCTCCCCTCTCCCCTTCTCCCCATCTTTCTCCTCCCCCTCCCTTCCCCCTCCTCCACCCCTTCTCACTCCTCCTCTTCCTTTATTGCTGCAAAGCCATATTGCTTCAGCGGCTTAGGAGAAACCTTGTGGCTGCAGGAGAGGCTCAGGCAGGGGCCCCAAGATCCTGGGCTGGGACAGCTCCGGGCGGCCTGAGCTACTCACCCAGCTGTCACCGGAGCGTGGCCAGGGGTCTCAATCTCCTCGAGTCTCCCGTCCTGGCTCCAGAGTGGTTGCGGGAAGTCACAGAGACGAGGTCAAGGTGTGCAGACCAGCAGGGCCTGGTGTGGGCTCCCTGTGGCCAGCTCCCGGGGTGCAGCCCCACTCAGGCCGTGACAGCTGAGCGCCTGCTGCAGGAGGCTGGCTGCTGAGTGGGTGCTGCCGTCCCCCGGCCAGCTCCAGGGAGGGCTGGCCCACGTCCCGCAGGGCCCTTGGTCACAGGGGAAACAGACGGAGAGAGGTAGACAGACGCGGCCGCCTGAGCAGCTGGCGGCCGCCTCCTGTAGGATGGCTCTCGCCATCCGGGGGCCTCACGGTGGTAACGGCAAGCAGCTCACCGTGGAAAGGTGCCAGCGGGTTCTAGAAGCAGCGGCAGCCGCAGCGTCCCGGAGGCCGTCACTGGACAGCAGACCGGCGGGTCCCTCGGGCCCGTTCCTCCCGCCACTGTCGGGGCAGGGGACAGGCCAGCTTGACCGCGGGGTGCGGTGGGCAGTGACCTCTAGGACCAAAGCCGCTTCTTCTCTGCCGCCTGCTTCCGTGGGGCCCCCGTGGCCCCCACTGACTTGGTGTCTGTTCCCTCTCGGCTCTGGCCCTTCCCCGTCGTACGACCAGAAGTCAGACTGTGCTGTTGCCCCGTTTCTTCCAAAGACGGTGACGTCACACCCTTACCTGCACTCCACAGCTGCGCGTCTTCTTACCTGTTAGGAGCTTTATGTCACACAGAATGAAACCCTGGAAACGTGTTCGTGTCTCAGCGCTCCCCAAGAAGCCGAGTAAAATTCTCTGCAGAATCCAAAACAGGGTGTAAGAAATAAAGTGCAGCCTTGACTCAGATGAGTGTCGGGGACCTAGGCGTTCGGTTTAATAGAATTTTCTGGTCAGTCATGATTGACTGCAAAACCCATTTTCTTGCAAATCTTGTTTTTAAAACTTTGTACAATTATGTCTATCGTCCCTCTTAGTACTCGGTAGCGAACAACCCAGAACGCTTACTTCTGCAGGCGTCCTAGCCTGTGTCCCCGAGCGGAGCGGAGCGCGGACAGAGACCGCGGAGGGCGGTGCCCCCGTGGCAGGAGCAGGCAGGAGCGTGGGCTCTGCAGATACGCCCCCGCGTCTGGCAGGTTCACGGCTGCCGCCTCACGGACTGCTCCACAGGCCGGCAAACACGCGGTATCTCGCGGCCTTTGAGGACGAGGAACCAGGGAGCGGCTCGGGGTCCTCGGGGACACAGGCGCAGGTCACCTCAAGGCTCCGCTTGGGGGGCCCACTTGCTCTCTGAAATGCTGTCTGGAGGCCTCACGTCCCTGCTGCCAAGGCCAGAAGCCTCGGTGTCTTGCCGGGTGGGTCCCCCCGGAAGACAGACCACGCACAGCAGCGGCACATACTCGGGGCGGCCCAAGGCCCAGGCTCACGGGCCGCAGCCCAGGGGGCAGCCGAGCACCGGGCTCACCAGGCCGGAGCTCGTGCCCGGGAAGAAAGCCCCAGGAGAGGAGGCTTGTCTGGGAACGCAGACCACTGTCGGCGGGAGAGCTGGTGGTGAACGCTCTGGGCCGGCATCCCCACCCTGCAGGCCGCCTTCCCTCGAGAGTGTTCCGGAACCCGGGGCCGCGCAGAGTGCCAGCTCCTTCCCTGACTGGGGACTGTCTTCAGTGGGGCCGTGTGCGGGGCCCTCTCCTGCCCTGTCCTGTGCCGTCCTCCTCCGGGTGAGAGGGGCTGGCGGAGACACAGCCACGGTGTTGTCTCCACGGCCCGCAGCGGGTGGGAAGGCGCCCAGCGTCGCGGGGCCGTGTGCCTTAGGCCCAAATGTCGAGTCGTGCTAAGTCAAGCCAACAAATCGTATAAAATGTGTGTTTCCCCTAACTTGACAAACATGTCTTCACAAACGCCCGGAGGCCGAGGCTTGCATGGAGAGTTCTCCCCGGTATTCCTCACCAGACTGGCGGGCAGCACAGGAGCGGGGGGCGGGGGGGGGGGGTTGCCGGATGGTGGGAACTCTGCTTCCTCGCCCTCTGGCTCCACCCCTGCACCCACGACAACTCGGCTATGCCCCTGGAAGGAGGCTGTTTGGGAAGCAGTTCTGACCCTGGGGCTGCAGGGTGCGTGACGGCTCTGGGAGGGAGCCCCCTGCCAGAGCGTGGGCTGCTCCTGGCCCCCAGGCCTCCTGCTCTAGGGCTGGGTCGGGGGGCTCGGGCCCTCCGTGTGGTGCCGCCGTCACTCACAGTTTGGCTGCACGTACACAGGGGTGAAGCACAGAGGCTGCGCGCAGGCGGAGGGCCCCGGGGGACAGAGAGAAGTCTGCGGGGAGTGCCCTCTCCTCTGCCCGCCTTCTCTGTCTGCCTTGAGAGGGTCCCTGTCCTCTCGGTGCTGACTCAGTCCCCCAGATGCAGCCGGCCCACCCGGACACTGGCCCCCTGCCCACCTGCTCACCACCGCCCCACGGCAGGGCACCTGCAGCCTGTCCCTGGACCCCGGGCCGCCCACGGCCCTGCTCCTGGCGCACGGCACCCAAACACTCGTCTCCTCACCTGCTGACCCTGCTCGGAACCCTCCAGGCAAACCCAAAGCCGACAGCCAGGGCGCGTTTGAACATTCCAGAATACGGTCCGTCTCCACTAGCCTGAAGCACTTGGGAATGACGGGGCTCGAGGGCCAGGAACAGGGGTGAGGAGGGCTGGGGGAGTGGAGGGGGGCCTTCGGCCTCCTGCCCCGACCACGCCCTGTGGCGGCCCGGCGCTCGCGGGCCCGGAGGCTGCGGGTGCGCTCTGTGATGGCAGGCGTTCCAGCCATCCGGGTCGCGGGCTGTGAGATGATTAAACACGACAGCCCAGGGGCTTCGGGGCACATGGCACCGGCATGTTTAATGGTGTTCCGGAGGAAGATCCTAATTACCTGTGAAATTGAGGATCTATTTTCAGACAGGGCTCCAAGAAGCGATTCTGCCAAACAGGCTGGAATGTTCCCTTTGTCCCCCATATCTGGGCGGTGGGAGAGCCGGCCGGTCACGCACACCCTGTCCGCTACACGGCCGGGGCTGGCGGAGGGTCACCCCGGCCCACAAGGCCGAGAGCCGCCGCCTCCAGCACAGCCGTGATCACTGCGCAGCGGCTCACCGCATCCTGGCCTGGGCTTGCGACACAAGTGTGAGGCTCCCACCGCAGGCCTGGGGGGGGGGGCCTGCCCTGTGGCCCTGCAGCGTGGGGCGGCTGTGCGCTGGGGGCCATTCTCCGTAGCTTCGTCCGCTGCACATTTTCCTGGAAAGGGTGGCGCCTTGCGTTGGCTGTTGGCCCGCACACCCCTCCCCCGGCCTCCTGACCAGCTTCCCTGGGGGGGCTGCCCAAGGCATTTGTGGACGTGGGGGGGCTGCCCGTGGCATTTGTGGACGTGGGGGGACTGCCCGTGGCATTTGTGGACGTGGGGGGACTGCCCGTGGCATTTGTGGACGTGGGGGGGCTGCCCGTGGCATTTGTGGACGTGGGGGGGCTGCCCGTGGCATTTGTGGACGTGGGGGGACTGCCCGTGGCATTTGTGGACGTGGGGGGGCTGCCCGTGGCATTTGTGGACGTGGGGGGGCTGCCCGTGGCATTTGTGGACGTGGGGGGGCTGCCTGTGGCATTTGTGGATGTGGGGGACTGCCCGTGGCATTTGTGGACGTGTGGGGGCAACGCACAGAATTAAGTGGAGGTGGGGGGCATCCGGCAACTTCTCCACATTCACATCTGATCCTACAGATACTTAGAGGAAGGCACCGACGGCCGTCGTCTCACTCCCGTGTGAGCTGACGGGTGCGGCCACGTCTCACGTTGGATCCCGTCTGCCGCTGACCTTTGCCGTAGGACGTGTGCGCCTTCTGCCTGGGCATCACGGTGGGCCCCTCATTCCATCGTGAAGGGGCGGGAGCTCTGAGTCCACCCTGCGCAGGGGGCAGCCTGCTGCGTTTGCTCTTACCACCCAGGCACCCAGGCTTTGCTGCCACCACGTGGCCTTAAGAGCGTGACTTCAAATTGAGGCCAGACACGAGGGTTTGGTGATTAGCCTTCAGTCTAAAGCCTCTCCCACCACCTCTGTGCGTCCGGGCACTTGTCACACAGCGCTGCCCCCAGACGGCAGGCTACGTGACGCTCAGCCACAGGACCGAGAAGGACGGGGTTGGGGACGAGGTGACGCCCGCGGGGAAGCGTGTGGCGGCAGAGCAGGGGGGAGGTTTCTCCGGGTCTTACCGCCTCGAACTAAAGCACCACCAACCTTCTTTCCCTCACGGAGGGCGCCCGCAGCCTGGACCGAACTCCATTCTGCAACACGGACGCTTCCCCGGCTGGTACCTCCTCGGACCCACACCCGCTTTCTGTTTGCTTTTCATACCGCTCCCGTGGCAAGGCCAACCGGGACCCCCACAGGAGGCCCCTGACGCCACGGCCAGCGCCCACGCGCAGACGGGAGGCCGGCGTTGCTGAGACAGCCCTCGGCGTAATGAGCGATGCCCTGATAGAAATCATGACTTCTATTATGATCGTAGAAATGGATACTTCTTTCTTGATTTTCGTGCTCGCTGGGGCTCATTAAATTGATTTCACAATCCGCTGATGGGTTGTGACCTGCGCTTCGTAAACAGCCGCCTGGTCTCGGCAGACCTCACACGGGGTCTCATTCTGCCCTGTGCGGCCTTCCTTGGCTGGCGACTGGACCCCGCTGACCCAACCGCCCCGTGTGATGTGAGCGCCCTCGCCGCCGTCCGCCCCCTGCGCCCCGTGACCCCGGGGCGGCTCCACGCAGCCTGGCCCGTGGGGCAGGGGCGCCCACGTCTCCATTCTCCAGAGCCCCCGTTGGCCTGGAGGCCAGGGTGTGAGGTGGCTTTACAGTAGACGGGACCTGAGACCCAGGGTCACGGACCATTCTGACAACGTCCTTTATGTGTTTTTACCGCATTTTCCAAATTGTGTCCAACGGATCCCATTACTTTTAGAACCAGAAATAATATCAATAAAAGAAAAATGAATCCCCCGACCGGGGGGTCCGCCCACGAGCAGTGGGACGGGGGGGGCGTGGGCACCACGGCCCCAGGCCGCCTGCCCTCTGAGGCGGGATGCTGCTTGGGCCCCCTGTGCGGGTCGCCCTGCCGGTGGCCTGTGTGGACGCGCTCCTTCTGGGCAGAGTCTGGCCGGGGAGAGGGTGCCACGTCCCCTCGAGAGCGGTCGGTCAGCCTCTGATGCCAGCACAGCAGAGGGTCCCTGGCAGAGATGTGGGAGAGATGCGGGGGGGGGGGGGGGGGGCCGTGGAAGAGGCAAGGCCTCGGGCCCCACCTGCCCCTGTCAGCTCCACTTGCCCGGAGGGAGGAGAGCAGAGCTCGGCCGTGTGGGGTCAGCCCCGGCCGTGGGGCACACAGGGACATCCGAGGGGAGGGCCTCTCGCACAGCCGGCGGTAAGCGAAGAGTGCCGAGCCAGGATGCGGGAAACTCCAACAAGGAAGGGAAGACGACTTCGCCTGACTTCAGTAAGATGAGGAACCCTTGCTCGCGGGAAGACCGTGCTCGGAAGTGAGGAGCATGCCTCTGTCACAGGGCAGAGGTCACGGTGCGGCCAGCGCACACCGGCAGACGTGCAGAACTCGACAGATGGACCGGGCAGGGGCTCTGCAAACAGGATGCGCAAACGTCTCTCGGCGTCTGAAAAGACGCTCGCTGTGACCACTCGTTCGGGGGACACCCGAGCGACAGGCCGACCCCGTCGCACCAAGCGCTGGAGCAGAGGGGTCCCGCACGTGCTGAGGGCAGCCGTCCGACTGGCCGCCGTCGCCACCCTGCACGCACACCCGGCAGATCGGGCACTTGCGTCCGCCCGGGACGTGCGTTGGCATTCAAAAAAGCTTTGTTTGTAAGGGCCAAACGCTGGGCCCGACCGGGCTGTGCGCCGAGCACAACAGGCAGTGAGTGTGGTGCATGCAGGCGAGGAGCACGACGCAGCCCTGCACACCTGTGCGCCTCGCCGGACGGCGCTCACAGCGCGAGTGTGGGATGCGGGACTCCAGGCACAGCTTCCCGAGCAGACAGCAGAGCGCCCTGCGCCCGGGGAGGGCGTGAGGCCGGCGTCTGGGGCGCCACAACATTCCGTACCTTGGTCTTGGGGTCTCGCGGCGGGTCGCTGGGAACACGCTCTCCAAGGGGCACGCATCCCGTCGCACGCTTGGCCGCGCGCGGGTCGTACCGAATTCGAGGAATCGTGGGCCTCGGGACCAGGCGCCCTTGGATCTGAGTTGGGGCCTGCCGTTCACTCTGCTCCTACGTGGGGCTGCCGGAGCCACCCACCCCCTCGGGGCCTCAGCTTCTTCATCTGCAGCCGCGTGGTGACAGCACCCGCCGCAGGGGCTGTTGTGAAGGTGCCCCCGGTGGACGCCGACCAGGGCGCAGGGTCCCGCCCGCCTCGGCGAGTGCCGACTGCTCCCACGATTCCACGGCTCCCCCTGTCCAGGTGTCCAGAGTCGTCGGCCGCGGGCTGGTGCGATCCTTGCCCCGTTTCTCCATTCTTCCCATCATGTCGCCACGGGCTGCGCTCGGTGTCCAAAGCCAGGTCTCAGGACGTAGCCCGCCTGAGAGCTTCCTTTCTGTGCGGACGGGCCTGCTGTCACCTGTGGCGCATAAACATCGCTCACAGTTTGGCACCAGCTGCCTCTGTGCCTCTCGGGCGTTCCCAGCCCCTGTGACAAGTGGAGGTAAAGCCGAGAGTCGGGAGACTTGGATTCAAGCTGCTTGTTACGCTCACACCTTCTCCCAGCGTGGAACTGAGAGGGGAAATCGGATCGCGAGCATCTCAAAAGCAACAAAAACACAAAAACCGCGAATGCTTCTTTAATAATTAGCGACCCTGGATCTGAGCCAGGGCGCCTCTCAGATCCAAACCGTGTTGGAGTCAATCGACCCACATGGAGTGAGGCACACGCCCGCAGGAGCCCCCCGCCCCCCCGCAGCCCACGAGCGCTGTGGGGCCTTCGTGCAGCCACACCAGCCTTGCCGTGGCCTTTTGCGGGATTCGCCACGAACCTTAGTTGTGCCCTCAGGTAAGCTTTGACAAAACGACACCAACAAATCAGGCCGGCAGCTGCTTGCTCTGATCTTTGGGGAACTGGGTCCATTTCTGGATCCTGCTGAGGGGGAATAATGTTGATGTGTCCCGTGTAAACACACGCACGTCAGGACGAATACCCACACTGCCCTCGTATGTGAAGTCACAGGGGGAGGGAAGTGAACAAGGGAGGTTTGAGGCTCAAATGTGGGCCTGATAACTTGACCTGTGGTCGCGACAAAATGCCTTATCTTCACGCCTCCTGGGAGCCTGGGGGAAGCGCATCCCAGGACGCTGGGGTGGGGCTGGGACACGCGGCCACCAAGACCATGCGCCGGACTCGACCAGAAAGGCCGACGCCGAGGACGCCCCGTCGAGCCCGGGGCTCAGCCACAGGCACCGCTGGGTTCGGTTCTCAGCGACATCTAAGTTGGAAAGCCTCCTCGCCGTCAAGCCTCCGCCATAGCGCGTAGGAGCCTCGGTCCAGGTAAACATTTTACATTTTTAATTGCTCATTATAGCGGGCAGCAATTAAAGCTGTTGTGGTCACATGATTAAGAGGCAGACAAGAAAGGTTCTCAGTTTCTGTCAACCTGAATGCTGGTCTCCTTCCCACCCGCCAGGGTGGGGCGGGTGGGGCGCCTGCTCCCCGGCTTCCCAGGGGCCCAGGCAGACGCAGAGCAGGCATCCCGACTCCCACTGTCGTCCCGGGACGGCGGCGCGTGGGGCCCCACAAGGACCCGCGGGCGCCCATCTTCTGGGCGCGTGGGGCTGAGCAGCGCGGACCGGCATCCCTCTGGAATGCGTTCTTGGCACTGGGCGCTGGGAAGGCGTCCTGGAAACGAGGCAGGAGTTAGTCACCCCTGCGTGACTCATCTGGCGGGGTCGCCTGACACTGGAGAGATGTGGTCTGTCCTTCAGAAACACCAGCCTGCCGCCCGCCCCACTCTCGGCTGCTGGTTTCTCCCAAAATTACAGGGAGGAGTGGTTTGCATGCAGATGAACGTGCAGTTTTGAGCAGCCCCGAAAATGACTCAACCAGAACATTCTCCGGAGTCTTGCCCATGAGCCAGCCCCTCGCTCCCTGGTGGTCTCACCGCCGTGCCGGGCTCCCTGCACCGCCGCCTCCGACCACGTGTCACCAGCTCCGACTGCCCGTCCGGACCCGCTGCCTTCCACTCCCCGAGCCCAGCTGCGCGGTGGGACCCGCCAGCGCGTCTGAGGGAGGAGAAGGCGAGTCCCTGCCGGCCACGCGGCACGGAGGACGCGCGGAGGACACACGGCGGCCTCTGCCTGCGAGGGCTCTGGGCTTGGGGTGGGGTCTGTGGCCCTCCCGCCCCTCAGTCAGGGACCTAGGCCTCCTGACCGTCCCCTTAAAGAGTGGTTGTGTTCCTGCCCCCCGTCCTGCGCAGGGAGGTCAGGGACTCGAGAGTGAGAGTCAGTCTCCTCGGAAGGGAAAGGGAGTCTCCCCACCGAGTGGCCGTTGTCCCCGAGCTCAGAGCGTCAGAGGTGGCCCTCTCTGGAAAGGCGAGGCTTTCACCGCCGCAGTGACAGGATCGCTCTAGGGGTCAGTGCTCTAAGGGATCTGGGCTGGGTTCTTCTAACTTGCCTCCTGACTCTTCGAGCGGGACAGCAAGGGGGACACAGCGGAAGCCCGCAGGGACAGAGGAGACAGGGCTCACGAGGGAGCCGGCGGCTTGGCGGGAGCTCACCCGGTGTGTGAGGCGCACGGCGTCGCGCTCAGGTCCCAAGACGGGGAGGCCCCCGGCGACCCCACAGCACCCACAGCTGTGCGACACGGCCGAGCTGGAGAGAATCCCCGAGACCCTCCGCCGGCACCTCCCGGACGTGCTCCGGCTGCCGGGAGGACCGCGGGCCCGGCACCTGCAGGGGCTTGTGGCCGGCCCTGGACGGGAGCTGCCTTGCGCCGGCCCCTCAGAGGGATTCGTTCGGTTTTCAGGAATCTGGGCAGCCAGTTGCTGGTAACTTGCAATTGTCCGTGATGAGAGAATTTACACTATGGAAATTGGACAGCATCCTAAGTCAGGCTTCTTCCCCCAGAGGGCCAATCGCCAGACCTTGCCAGCAATGGAAAATCCAGGGAGCAGGGGAAACCCTCATGATTGTGGAAAGACACAAAAAGTCGTCATAATCAGAGAAAACACAGTCTAGGTAAAAGGAATTGTTCAGAGTGCTGAGCTCCTGGAAATTAAAAAATTAAAGAAATTAAAATTAAATTAAATTGGAAACTTGAAAAATGACGGCACAAATAAAAATTCACAGGAAGAGTTGAAGGCAAAATTCAAATACCCTAAGGCAGCTGGGGTGGGGGGCTCAGCCAGTTAAGCATCTGACTTCAGCTCAGGTCATGATCTCACGGTCCGTGGGTTCAAGCCCCACGTCAGGCCCTGTGCTGACAGCTCGGAGACTGGAGCCTGCTTCCGATTCTGTGTCTCCCTCTCTCTCTCTGCCCCTCCTCTGCTCTCTCTCTCTCTCTCTAAGATAAATAAGCATTTTTAAAGCTTTAAAAAAGTATGCAAATACCCTAGGAAGCAGAGTGAGCTCTGGAGAAGCAGGAGTTCACACAAGTTAGGGGTCCACATCCACACGGCCCCACGTCTGACCCAAGGAGTTCCAGAAACAGAAAGCAGAAAGTGAGCTCCCACGCACGGAAGCTCCTGGCTCTCCAGGCTGCAAGAGCAAAGCCGCGGGCGCCCCGAGTGGACCCTCCCCCGCGCGGCCTGCTGGGCTCTGAGGCCAAAGAGAAAACCAGCAGCTGCCTGAGTTTGGATGTCGGAATGGCCCTGGAGTCCTAAATAGCAACACGGAACCCAGAACACTGTGAGCAATGCCTTTCTGGTTTTTAGGACAATAATTTCCTACTGGAAGTTCCAAACCAAACACTTTTTCAGTCCAGCACGAGAGGAAGAAGGTATTTTCAGATCTGAATGAGGCTCCTATAGAATGTGAGGTGCCCGCTGGAGAGCACGCCCACAGGGCGGTCCGCATCCTGGACACAGGCTTGCAGAGACCACATCCGGGCATGAGCGCAGGGGCTCGGGTGGGCGTCCCCAGGAGAGCGCCGGAGCGCGTCAGCTGGACGGGGAGGGGGCAGAATCCACAACAGCCCCGTGAGCTGAGCACTTGGAAAATCGAAAATCGAGGCGGTCGTTGATCCGCACAAGGCAGGATACGAACTCACAACATATTAGGGTGCAGCTTTGGGAGCAGTGTGGGCAGAAGTCCTGCACACCTGCAGCCCGTGGCTGCGTCCACGAGTGCCGCCAGCCCCAGCCTGGCCCTTCCACGTGCCGTGCCACGCTCTAAGTAGCGGCCCCGCCAGCCAAAGCCCGGTTCCCCGGGCGTACCCGTGCAGAGAAGCCTCGGACTTGGATCCACGCACCCGGCGACACTTTGCTGGAGAAGCTGGAGGGGTGGGGGCTGGAGAGGCGCTGGGCCACGTGGACAGAGTCCCGTCTGTGACGGGCCGACCAGCTCACCCGGGGACGGAGGAACCCGGTGCCCCGGGCCCCTCTCACTCGTGCCGTGGGAACTAAGTCTTAACAAAGGCAGACTTGCTCCTCTGGTGGGGGAGGGCACAGCTGGCCCTGGGGACGACAAGCCCGGGGCCCCACGGCTGGGCCGGGCCACCTGAGCCGGGTGGTGCCTGACGTGGAAGAGGCTGGGGGATGGGGTCTGGAGGCAACACCGAGGGCGACAAAACCCCCACCTTCGGAGTCAGGAGCGGCAGATGACGCCTAAACCCTGAATGTCTTAAAACAGTGGTGCAGACTGAGCCGAAATCAGCCGGAAGTTGGGAGGCCCGCAGTGGCTCCTTTAGGGAGCGAGAAGCAGGGTGTGGACGGGCGTGGCCAAGCACACTCTGCCGGCTGGTGGAGGCTGAAACTATAAAAACACATCCAGGTTCCTAAAAAATGTCTTAACTGTAATAGAAATAAAAACTAAGGAAGACGGCAAAGTAATAGACAAAAGAAGTTTTGCTGAAGCGAAAGAGTCTGTGTGCAGGGGGAAGACTGGCGAACAGCTTGGGGGGACCCCCAGCCCTGCGCCCCGAGCCCGGCCCAGGCCTCCGCTGGAGGGAGTGGCGGGCGCTCGCCCGGAGCCCTGCTTCCTGGGGACCCAGAGCTCCTCAGAGATGGGCTGATGCCAGGCAAACGGGTGCCCTCGGGTGGGCCCCCTCCCCCGGTTCCAGAAGAGCCTGCCCTGCTGGGCACCAGCCTCTCGGCCCCCGTCAGCCCCGAGCTCCTGGGACGTTCACAGAGCGGAAAGGAGGCTGCAAGCTTTAACCCCTAAATGCTTACGATTTAAAAAACGGGTCTGGCAAATGATTAAACTAAACCGAAGACCTAATTGCTTTCATTTAAAATAATATGAAAGCAAACGTGATATTGTGTTGAACTTGGACGAACGGTACCTTTGGCAACAGAGTCCTGTCTCCCCCACAGACCGCTGTGCAGAAACACTACGAAATGAGGTCCTCGGTGCCTGTTACGCTGAAGTAGTTTTCAATGGAGCAAATGGCCGCTTTGGGGAATGGTCCAGCCCGTTTCTGCCTTCAGCCCTGAGAGCAAATCCCACTGATGGGGCAAGAGCAGAGAGGGCCCACATTTTCGTTGCGATGGCCAAATGCCGCGTGGGCTGCGGAGGCCGGGCCCCTGAAGGACTCCCAGCCCTGACGCAGCCGTGGGCCCGGAGGCCAGGGTGCGAGATACTGGAAACCGTGACTCAGAGGGGCCTCCAGCTCCTGGGCCCTGTTCCAGGTGCCGGCGCGAGGCTGTGCCCTGCACAGAGCTCGGGGCAGCAGTTGCCAGCGCGGACACGTCCGCGCCCGGCCGGGAAGGCGCGGGGAGCCGTGTGCGGGCCGTGGGCACAGTGCTGACCCGTGCAGCGGACAGGGCCCCCCGCCGAGGAACACTGCGGCTGGGCCAGGCCCAGGGGTGGAGAAGGGAAATCCTGTTGGAAGAGCCCGAAGTGCCCAGACGGGGCCTCGGGCCCGGCCCGGAGGCAGAGCAGGGGTGCGACCCCTCCCCGCAGAGCACACACTTTGTGTTCTGGGTTCACGTTCACTCCCAAGTGGGTCTGTATGCAAAGCTGCCAGAACATGTGTTCACACGGTGAGGGTGGGACTCCGGGGGCTGGGCCCCTCCCGGTGGCCCACCCACAGCGAGGCGGGGGCTCCCATCCCACCCCGAAGTGGACAGCTGGTCCCCAGTCTCCCCAGTTAACTGAAAGAGAGAGAAATCGGGGGCGGGTGGGGGGGGGGTTGGAACACGGTCATAAATCTGGGATCTGTTTTTACTGGTGCTTCTATTTCAGATTTTCAGTTTGGAAAAATACGCTTTTATGCGTTCCAGGCACCCCAGTGATGACCGAGAGGTGATGATAAATGCAAAACCTAAAAAAAAAAAAAAAAAAAAAAAAAAAAGAGGAAAGCCCTTTTCTGGGCCAGGAGAACAAGTCCCTTCGTCGCATTCACACTAAACTTCACCTGTCTGGTTTCGCGTCATTTCTGTGCATCTTGCACGGGTGCAACTGCGCCGGGAGCCCCCGATCCTACACGCTGCCCCCCTCCCCCGTGCAGTCCCGGGGGCCCCTGTGCGCGGAGTGACTAGAGGAGCCGGTGCCCCAGGGCGCACGGACGCCGTGGGGCAGGAGGGCTGGGCCGTGCGGAGGTGCGGGGCACACAGCTCATTGTGTGTCAGTTTGCACGGATCCCGAACCAACACGGGAGGCTTTTTACGTGCGGCTGTGGTTTCCTTCCTGCCTTGCCACGAAAGGACTGTTTTTGCCGGGCCGTGGAAGTCTGCGCGGCCGGCCGGTGGCGTTGCCAAGCCCTAGTAGGTAGGTTTTAATTTGCTCCAGCTGTGCTGGCCGGCCCCTCTCCCCGCCGCGATGTGGCAAATGAAGGAACGGGGTCTGTCCCCTGGAAGCAGCTGTAAGCCATTCAGTCGCATAAACTGAAATGAGAACACGGGGGAGAAACCAGACCTGCAATTCCGCCTTATTCCACAGCTGCCCTCAGCCCAGCGAGACAGCCGCCCAAACAGAGCCACCTCCCTGGGCCTTGGCCGGGGGACAGGAGGCGAGGAGGGGGTTACTGCAGGCCCCAGGTATTTTGGTGAGCCGGAGGCCGGCTGGGGAGGGTGCGGGCGCCAGCGACACCTCCAGCTGGCGGGCGTTCTTGGCAGCCGTGTCCCCAGGATTGTGTCCCGGCGGGTGAGGCGCACGTCAGGCCCTCCAGCCTCTAGTTGCCCCGGGGGCCAGTGTGGCTGCGGAGGGGGCTGTCGGGGGGAGGAAGGGGGGTGCCCGGCTGCCGGCACCGGGCAGGAAGGGCCCCCCGGCCCTGAGGTTCTCCTGTGCATCCCGCCAACCAAAACGACTGCCCGGGCAAGACACAGCCAGAGAGCCGAGGAGGGAGAAACGCGGGCTCTGGCCAGGACTCCCGAGCGGGCTGTTGTGGGGGCTGCTGTGGGGGATGAGGTTCCCAGGGGAGCAAGGGGCATCCCCTGCCCACCGGGCCTTTGGGACAAGCCTCTGCCTGCCCTCACGGTCCACATCCCCGAGTCTGACCCGCGAGCCTGCCTGCCGGGCCGCCAGGAGGGCACGGTCCTCGGTGAACTGGTCCACGCGTCTGACCACACTCTCCCCTTCCTTCCGTGTCTGGCCTGCGATGGCGAAGATTTCGAGGCAGCGCGTCCTCAAGGAGCTGCTCCTCCGCCCGGATTCAGACCCAAGTGCCCAACACCCTGTGACTCGTCCACGCGGGTGCACGGGGCACACACGTGTGGCCGCCGCAGACGTGGACCCGTGCGGCGTGGCGGGAGGGATGCGGTGGGCGCGCGGGTGCGGCGAGTCGGGACAGGCCGAGGTGGTCCGAGGGAGCGCGCATCGAGCCTGTGTCACCACGACCAAGCGAACAGGCCGTCCGCACCCCGTCACCGCAGCACGGGCCCTGCTGGGCCCCGGAGGGCATGGGGCACAGGGAGGCCCCCCAGTTACTGTCACGCTGTCAGCTGCTGGCAGACAACGCGGAGCAGAAGGCCCCTCCCCGAGCCCTCCTCTGTCCTGCAGTCCCTGAGGAGACCCCGAAAGCACTAGGTGTCCTGTGACACACGGCCCCCGGCGGTCCTGGGAGCCCCCTCCTCTCTCACCCGACGCCCGCTGCCCCCTCCGTCTGCCCCCACCGCAGCCGGTGCCGGTGGTGAGGCCCACTGGCGCACCCTGGGGGTGGGGGGGCTCAGGAAGCGAGGCCGGGAGCCAGTGCCAGCTGTGCTGCGGGGCGTGCTGGCATGTGAGGTGGCCTGGCCCACCCGGATCCCCTCCCCGTCCGGCCTCAGCGGCCCCCCAGGGAAACAGCTCAGACCCCTGCAGGGTCCAAATTCAGGGGCAAATGGACCGCGAACCCCTGGCCTGCGCCCCAAAGGCCAACCTGGAGGGTGGCCTGACGCCGGTGCCCCCCGGGGGGCTCCAGGCCGGACAGCCCCATGGCTCTCAGAGCCCCGACCCTCGACCCCTGCCCCTTAGCCGGGAGCAACTGGGAAGCTCAGACTGGGCGCCTGGGCTCTGGGTCCCCAGCGTTGCGGGACCTGAAGCGGAATAAAGAACGAAACCCCCGCCCCTGTGGGACTCACACTCCTCCAGGGAAGTCTCAGGATGGGGGGATCGGGCCCTGAGCCCCTGCCCTGCGGGTCTCTAAGTTCCGGCTCTGACGGTCTTCAGGAGCCCCTCTGCCATTGCACCACCTTCCTTCAGGCGTGCAGTGCACCCTGGCTTCAGAAGCGGGGGATCCCGAGGGCCTATGGAGCTGATTCTGCCCCCTCCCCCCTGCAGTGTCCGCCCCCTGAAGTTTCCACTTAAACCACAGGGAATGAAACCAATTAGAGGACTATATGGGTTAATAGGATCCTATTCTAAAAATGCAAATATATGTGCTCTGTTAAAAGGCCATCAGTCATTCACACATTAGTGTGAACAAGTCCAGAGGCTTGTTCTAACCCAGCCTTCTCCAAGGCGGCTAAACTGCCGGTCCGGCTCTTGGACAGGCTGCGAGCGAGAGGCCGGGCACAGGTCAGGCACGGTCTGCAGGGCCAAGGGCCCGTGCCTCCCTTTCCTCTTCCTGGGAGCCACCCGGCCACCCAGCCTGCTGTGGGCAGGACAAAGCCCAGCACAAAGGCCTGAGCCCTGAGTAGCAAGGAGGTTTTGGAACCAAGTAGCTCTCCCTTAGAGAACTTCCTGTTCAGTTCGGGCACACATCCAAGCACTCCCGTAAACACAGCACCCGCGACACGCGGGCTGTTGCAGAATCAGAAGGGAGCCTCCCACAAGGGTCTGCGCTCGCTCGCGGGTTTCTCGGAAGGGAAGGAGGCAGCAGCCGCAGACACAGGCTGACACCAGAACACGGCACACGTGTGCACGCGCCAGCCCCCACACCTTCTGCCACACTTGTGTGTTCACGTGAGCACCCACACCTTCCGCCGTATTTGTGTGCACACACGAGCACCCACACCTTCCGCCGCACTCGTGTGCACGCGCCAGCCCCCACACCTTCCGCTGCACTTGTGTTCACGTGAGCACCCACACCTTCCGCCGCACTCGTGTGCACGCGCCAGCCCCCACACCTTCCGCTGCACTTGTGTTCACGTGAGCACCCACACCTTCCGCCGCACTCGTGTGCACGCGCCAGCACCCACACCTTCTGCTGCACTTGTGTGTTCACGTGAGCACCCACACCTTCCGCCGTATTCGTGTGCACACACGAGCACCCACGCCTCCCACTGCACACGTGTGCACGCGCCAGCCCCCACACCTTCCGCTGTATTCATGTGCACGTGCCAGCCCCCACACCTTCCGCTGCACACTTGTGTTCACGTGAGCACCCACACCTTCCGCCGCACTCGTGTGCACGCGCCAGCCCCCACACCGTCCGCTGCCCCCTGCAGGCCCTGTCCCACCCCTCCCACCTGTGACCTCAGAGCCCAGTGTTCGCTTCAGGACCCCTCGTTCCCACCCTCCCTGGCACAGGCCCGGGAGCGGAGGGTGCTGACTCCTCCCAGGGTCCAGAATTTTTGCCTCCACCCTTTTCTGCAGCAAATGTTCTTTTTTTTTTTTTTTTCAACGTTTATTTATTTTTGGGACAGAGAGAGACAGAGCATGAACGGGGGAGGGGCAGAGAGAGAGGGAGACACAGAATCGGAAACAGGCTCCAGGCTCCGAGCCATCAGCCCAGAGCCCGACGTGGGGCTCGAACTCACGGACCGCGAGATCGTGACCTGGCTGAAGTCGGACGCTTAACTGACTGCGCCACCCAGGCGACCCTGCAGCAAATGTTCTTCATGACAAGACGTAATTGGGAACAATAAGGGTAACGGGATGAATTAAGCTCCTGCCTCAGCTTCCCGCCCGCGTGGCCCGTCAGTAGTTAAGGCTCGTAAAATCTCAGCGAAGTGCCCAATCGGCCACTACGGCAGATCCTTTCTTGTCGCTGGAGGAGCCTGGAACAACAGAGCCCAGAGAAAAAGCAAACAATAACTTTCCCTTGAAAAGGAACATCGGATGAGGAATCCATTCTCGGGCCTTTCTTTCTGGAGACGATGGCGGAGGGGCCACGGGGCTGCCGCCGTGTGGGGCTCAGACTAGTCCCGGGGCGCCCCGGAGCCACGTTTCCCTGTCGAACTGTTGGGTGAGCATCCCGGGGCGGCAATGACAGACTATCACAGAGCGGGTGGCTCGAAACAACAGACGTGTATTCTGTCACAGCTTGGCAGGCCAGAAGTCCAAGACCGGGGCGTCCCCGGGCCAGGCTCCCCCCAGAGGCTCTAAGGGGGCCCTTCTGGCCTCTTCCAGCTGCCCTGGCCTCCTGGCCGTGTCCCGTCCGTCTGTGCTTCAGTCTCCAGCTGGCCTCCCCACGTGTCTGTTCCTCAAATTCCTCTCTTCTTAGAGGGACACAGTCGTAAGGGGTTGGAGCCCACCCTAATGGCCTCATCTTGGCCTGAACATCTGCAGAGACCCTATTTCCAGCCCAGGTCCCATCCACAGGCCCCGGGGATCAGGACGTGGTCATACCTTTCTGGTGGCTCAGTCCAACCTGAGATACCCAGTCCCCTGCTCACCACGCTTTCCCTGCAAGGTCAGCCCTGTAGCACGTCCCCCCTAGAGCGTCAGGTCTGCGAGACCCCGTCCACTCGACACGGCCCAGGGGGCCTCACCCCGGCTGCTAGTCAGAGGCCCTGAGGACCGGGAGAGCCCCGGTGCCCAAGGGCAGCCAGACCCCGGCTCTCCCGGACCGGAGGGCCCAGCGTTGAGTCTGGGTGGTCCTGCCCCTGTTCCCACCGCCCCGCGGGGAGGCGCCACAGCGGCCCCACACTCACAGACGAGGAGACGGGTTGGGAGGGCCCTGCTGGGCAGGACCAGGCCCAGGCCCAGGCCCAGGCCCACCCACCTCATCAGTCCACATGCACGTGGGGGCTTCTGTGGGAGCTGGGGCCACGTGAAGACCAGCAAGACCCGGCCCAGGCTGAGGCGTCCCACACACGTGGTCCCCTCCCACCAAAGCCTCCCTCCGGGGCACCCGCGTTGCCTGGTGGTGGGGGTCCACCTCCTCGCCGTTTGGACAGTTAAATCCTGGTACCCGGCCGCCCACGAGTGGTGCCTCGCTGTCCTGGGAGCCAGCGGGGGACCCATCCAGATCGGGTCACTGACACACACCACTGGTGAGGAAACACCACCTCTGTGGACACACCCAGTGGAGGAGTCAGGACAGCATCGTGGCCCAGCGGTCTCAGAGCCGCCCAGAGGGAGCCCAGCCCTGCCGGAGGACAGATGGCCATGTCTGCTGGAGCACGAAGCGGTGGCCGGCTCCTGGGGCTCCGGCGATCACTGAAGGGAGCACTGCTCCCCGTTAGGGAGCAAGGCCATCTGTCCGTGTCCCCTCTCCTTCAGCATTTAATGATGCTTCCAGTGAGCCCGGCTGCAAACCTTCCAGACACTGCTGTGGATTTGCTGTTCTCTTGGGCTCTGTCCAGTATGGGTGCTTCTGTTGGACAAGACTGCCCTGGGCATGCAGTGTCACAGCACCGCAGCCACATGGGCCCCCCCCCCCACGTCCCCGTCCTCGGGAGACTGGAACGGGGCCCCTGTGGGCTCAGCGGGGCCCCAAGGACCTGGACACAACCGCTTTATTCGGGAGGTGATTTTAGGTGGGAGGGGAGGAAGCCGACATCGATGGGGGTCCCTCTGTGGATGGCTCGTTCCTGCCAGAATAGCCGCCCCTGCCTTGTCCCCTGAGGAGCCATTACACTCTGGCCTGTCCCTCGGGCAGAAGAAGACACATGTCCCCAGATCCCAAGGCCCCTAGGACGTGTCCCCAGAGCTCAGGGCCCCAGAAGACAAGCATCGGTGAGACATGATCCATGGACAGATCTTGTCATGGAGATATTCTGGGTTTGTCAGGAACCTATAGCGGGGTCAGAACAGACCTCCTTGAGAAGGAATATTTTAGCTCAAAGCCCATAGGCTCTCGTAGTTCAGACAAGCGTAAGTGGAGAGGTCTACACAATGGGAGGTGGACACAGAAGGCTCTGGAAAAGTGGAGCCGGCGCAGGGAGGGAGGGACGGTCAGTGAGGAGTCACCGAAGCATGGAGATGCCCCAGAAGACGTGAGACCGGGCAGGGCCAGGACCCTCTGGTCTGGGGGTTGCAGGGCCATGGGACCGCGCTGGCCGGGACAATACCTAGGTGTGCGGTGGGCTGCTGCGGGCCCCTGGGTCCCAGGGAGGCGCGGGGCCAAAGCCGGGGTGAGCGGTGCCGCAGAGCCCGGGGGGAGGGGCAGGACTGCCAGGACTCGGCCCCCAAAGTGGGGAGGCTGGGCAGAGGAAGCCAGGGTGGCCGCCGCACCCACTGTGGGGGGAGGGCACACCAACAGTGAAGGTCGGGACTAAGAAGTCCTCAGAAAACAGAGATCACTGGGAAGCCAGTTCTGAGGCTTCTGGCTGGGCCCCCTACCCTTGCCGTGCCCGTCACCCATCCAGTGCCGACCTCAGCCTGCAGTGTCACCAGGGACAGAAGGCCTCGGGAGCCCGGGCCAGGGGGGCCACGTGTTGCTACACTTGCCAGAGTGCCTGTCGCGGGTGAGGAGACTTTCAGGCCTAGTGCGCGGTGGCCACCATGTGCTCTATGTGACAGAGACGTCGCTGCCATGGTCGGGGTCTCCAGCGCTAAAGGATCCGGACCTCAGGGCTCGTGGAGAGGGCGAGCCTGGGAGGCTCGAAGGTGAGCCGTGGCCACGCAACCTGGAGGACACGTCTCAAATCCCCCCTCTGTGGCATCTAGAACCTCACTCTGGCCCCTTTTCAGGACGGCTGGGTCTTTTTTTTTTTTTAAATCTTTTATTTATTTTACTATTTTTTTTACTTTTTTTTTTAACGTTTTATTTATTTTTGAGACAGGGAGAGACAGAGCATGAACAGGGGAGGGTCGGAGAGAGGGAGACACAGAATCCGAAACAGGCTCCAGGCTCTGAGCTGTCAGCACAGAGCCCGACGCGGGGCTCGAACTCACGGACCGCGAGATCGTGACCTGAGCCGAAGTCGGCCGCTTAGCCGACTGAGCCACCCAGGCGCCCCTTATTTTACTATTTCTGAGAGAGAGAGAGAGAGAGAGAGAGACAAAGTGCAAGCAGGGGTGGGGCAGAGAGGGAGACACAGAATCCGGGGCAGGGTCCAGGCTCCGAGCACAGAACCTGACGTGGGGCTTGAACTCATGGACTGTGAGATCATGACCTGAGCCGAAGTCGCGCGCTCAATCGACTGAGCCACCCAGGCGCCCTTGTTGCCTTTGCTTTTGGTGTCACATCCATGAAATCACTGCCAAATCCAATGTCACGCAGCTTTTGTCCTACGTTTTCTTCTGAGACTTTCGTGGTTTTAGGTCTGTGATCCATGTTGAGCTGACTTGTGTGTGGCGTGAGGCAGGGGTCCCACCCCGTTCTTCTGTATGTAGACGTGCGGTTTTCCCAGAGCTGCCCGCGGAGGAGGCTGCTTCTCCACCAGCACGGGGTCGTGGTCCTCTCGTCGGGAACGGCGGGACCGCACGCGTAGGGACTTGCGTCCAGGCTCTCTGTTGTCTGGGCTGTGGGGCTCCTTGGGGCTAGGGCCACACGGTTTGGTGACTATACTCTGTAGCAAGTTCTGAAATCGGGAGGTTGCACAGGGCGTGTTCTAAAGCCGCAGTGGAACTGTAGCCCCTGGCATCGAGGTGGAAACAGACCCTCAGAGCGGCAGCTAAATGCGCCTGCTGAGGGCACGGAGTTGGCACAGTGCCCCGGGCATCGGGCAGGCCGCGAAAGGCACGTTAGGAAGCCGAGATTTCAAGGCAAACGTGACTGACAGGCTGCAGTGGTTGTTCGTCCCGACGAGAGCCAGCCTCGTAAGAGGGGCTCCCGGCAGCTCTGAGCACAGGCTCGCAAAGCCCGGGTCACGGTGCAGAGCTCTGGGGGGCACTCGGGCTGGGCAACATCAGCCCCCGTGGAGGCTTCACTGAGCGGGGCGGCCTCAGCGGCCTCAGCGATCCAAGGACGTCGAGGAGGGCTCACCACGTACCCGGTGGGGGCTCTGACGGCCGTCACCGCTCCGGATTCTTCTCCTGTTGCTGAGGAGGAAACTGAGGCACAGGTAGGTTCCAGGAGCAGGTTTGACCTTCATGAGGTTCCTGTGAAGCCACCAGAGAGGGTGGGTTTGCACGGCCGTCGGTGCCGCCGGCCGCAGGCTGGGCCCCCACACGCCAGCCTCCCGCTGTCCCAGCTCCGCTCACGGTGAAGCTGCCATACCGGGGGTGCCTCCCAGCGTGGGGTCCGCGAACTTCGGCCGCAGCCCCGGCAGCCGTGAGCGCCACACCCCTCCCTTCTCAGTAGAGCAGGCCCCCCACCTGGGCGCTTGGGACATTGGGGCCGTGTAACTCCCAGGGGCGCTGTGCCCGCAGGAGGTGAGGCAGCACCCCCGGGCCCCCCCCCCCGAG
Organism: Puma concolor; assembly: GCF_028749965.1. NCBI lineage: Eukaryota > Metazoa > Chordata > Mammalia > Carnivora > Felidae > Puma > Puma concolor. Next base: position 94,441,935 of record NC_141678.1, read on the forward strand.
GGGTGCCAGCGCCCGCCGGCCCCTGCCTGACCGCCGCAGGTGGCTCTGGACGGCGGCCACCGGCCCTAGAGCCCACAGCCTGAGGGGAGCCTGGGCGGGGGCAGGGCTCACAGTGCGGGCCACCCCTCACGGGATCGCCCAGGCCTTCCGCCGGCTTCGGCCCCGGCCATCCTGGGAACTGCCACAGCCGGTGGTCACCCCCGACTCAGCAGGGCCGAGGGGCCCCTGCCCCAGCCCGATGCTGACACTCCGGCACCAGGTTCGGGGGGAGAATCAGTCCCCTGCTGTGCAAAGCCAAATGTTCACACCACAAAGGACGTCCCCCTGCCAGCCAGCCATCTGCACCAGGCGGCCTCTCCGAGGACCGTGTGCACGGCTGGCTGTGCTCGGGGCCCCGGCCTCCCAGCAGCAGCGCCAGCCGCCGGGGCCCCTCCCAGCCCCTTCCAGGAGAGCCCGGGCCCGACCCGCCTTCCCCTCCCGTCTGTGCAGACTCTGGGGGCCCGCTGGCTGAAAGTGAGCTCTGTTTGTCGGCAGCCCTGCGGCTTTTGCGCTTCACACACTTGAGATCAGTGCTTGACGATCCAGACACGCATCGCAGCTCAGAAACCACACAGGAGCCCTGACGGTGACGGCAGCCGCGCGTCGCCGCAGCAGCCAGACTGAAATTTATAACAGTGACCTGGGCCTCGTCAGGCCCTGGTGACAGGGTGCCGCGTGAATCGCTGCTTACTCACCAGTGAGCTTGGCGAGGTTGGGTGGATTATGAAATACAGAAAAGGTCAGACAGTAGGAGTTTGTCTAGACATTCTATTTTGATCCTGCCCTCCGTGTCTCTGCGGCAGCCTTGCACACGCCGATATTTTAGCGATATTATAAAAAGCATCGTTCTCATCTCTAACCGGGGACACACCAACACCGAGGTGCCCAGGGGAGACCCCTCAGGAGGGCAGTCTCCTCTCAGGCCTCTTCCGGCCACGCCCGGCTCCTGGGAGGGACGCACGCCGGGAGGAGACCAGGCCTTCGGGAAGTCTGTCCAGGCAAACATGCCAAGACACAGGAGCGGCTCATCCTCCCTGGGCCTCACGGGCAGGCTGGCCATGGTCCACCGCGGTCCCTTCCGCGGGCTGAAGAGGGGACGTCTCCCAGTGCCCGCCGTCCCATCGTGAACTGAAGGAGACACGGGGGTACAGAGAATGGGGGAGACGGACAGAGTGTGGAGTCCCGGCAGCCCTGCGCCCGGCCGAGGTTCCTGGGGGGCTGGAGGTCTCCGCCCAGTGGTTCTTATGCCCAGGACGTGACGCCCTCTGCAGACAGTTTTGGTTGCCCAGACTTGGGCGGGGTGGGGCGAGGGGGCTGCTGGCCTTGGAGGGCGGAGGCCGGTGTGCTCAGCACCCCGTAGGGCACGAGACACCCACGGCGGCCACCCAGGCTGGTCAGCGGTGCCGACGTGCGAAGCCCCAAGTCGGGAACCAGTCCAGGTGATAGAGGAGAAAAACCGTCTGCCCGCGAGACCATCTTGGAGGGCCGATCTCGTTCCTGACGTTTCCGTGACCGGTTTCACTGCTACGCGCCCCTTCCCCTGGACCGGCCCCGACACCGTCCCCCCAGGCCGCCCCGGACTCCCCGCCCACCCGGCTGCAAACCGACAGGGAACGCGGGCGCCGTGGGGGCCTGGGGAGGCGGGCCAGCACTCACCACCTGGGAGCACTGAGAAAACATGAGGCCCATCCAGGCAGAGTGTGAGGGACCCGGTTTGGGTTCGTCCTTTCTAGTGCTCATGCGAGTGGCCAACAGGGAGTCTGTTCTCTGCGGGCACCCTGGCCCCCTTGTGGCCCTCTGCAGGGGGGCTCTCTGGGCCTGGGGAGGCCCACGGGAGGCCCACGGGGGGGCTCATGCCTTTGGAGACCAAGAGGACGCGTGGCCTCGTGAGCACGGCCACCGCAGAGCTCGGCCGGCACGTTCCCTTCACCCCTCTGACTCCGGCGTCCCTGGACCGCAGGAGCCCGGTTTTCCGAACAACTCCAGGCAGTGCGCGTCTGTTGTGAGGCCTGCCCCGCGAGATCCCCACCCGGTCCCTGCGCCATCAGCAGGACAGAACTTCCCCAGGCCACCCGGTTCGAGCACACGGTGCGGGGCTCCGTGCAGGCGCAGGGAAGGAGTGTGAGTCTGGGCCCCACGCAAAGAGCCCCTGAGATGAGTCCGCGGCCAAAGCACTTTGTGGGGCACCCGGGGCCCCAGGTGGTTAAGTGTCTGTCCCTTGATTTCGGCCAGGTCACGATCTCACAGTCCATGAGTTCGAGCCCCACGTCAGGCTCTGTGCTGACAGAGTTGAGCCTGCTTGGGATTCTCTCTCTCAGACCCTCCCCTGCTCATGCGCTCTCTCTCTCTCTCCCTCTCTCTCAAAATAAAAAAAATAAAACTTTCAGAGCACTTTGGGAGGCGACCCCACCAACGCTGGTAGGGGAGTGAGGCCGTGAGCCAAGGAGGAAAGGAAAGGCAATACACCACGTAGGTCAGCAGCGAGGAGAGTAGGGTTGCATCAGTGCAGAGCCCGGAGACGATACGCATACAGTCCTGACGTCAGAGTCCCCGGGGAGGGGCCGAGGCGTCTCCAGCCGGGTGGGGAGGGGATTCCACGGCACGGGGGCCCCCGCACTATGCAGCCCCATCCCTGAGGACCCGCCTGCAGTGCTCCTGTCCCCTCGCCGGCCTCTCAAAGCCCTGGACTCTGAAATCTGTGTTTGCTGAGCCAGGAAGCAGAGGCAAGGGCTTGTTCTCTGTCCTGTTGCCCGTGGATGGCCTCCCTCCTCTGGACCCAGCTGATACGGATGATGGGCCACCCGGAGGGTGCGGGGCTCACGGCTCGGGGCTCGGATAGCTCCTGTGATGCCTCCCCCGCCGTGGTTCGCTCCCCCCACGCCCCTGGGCCTCTGCCTGGGCCAGACAGGTTTTCATCTGAAACCGTCTCATTTCGTGAAGAATCCTGCCGAGCGGCTGGCGGCCGCCCCCGCCCCACGAGTACTCACCTGCCCGCTCCCCCTCCCCCTCAGGCTGCGAGGTGCCCGCCCTGGGCAAGCTGCCAGCAGCCCTCGAGCCCACGTCTGCTCTCGGGTGGCCACGTGGGCCCCGCTGAATCTGGAAGGGTCTGGCCCAACTTGGCCGTCAGCCAAGCTCCTGGCAGACGCCCCCTCCCCTCCAGGCGCCCTTGGAAGGGCCTGGAACAAGCGGGCCTCCGGGAAGGGGGGGGCCCAGCTGCCCCTGCACCTGGTGGGAAGGGGCCATGATTCAGAACTGCAGCCAGACCCCGGTGGCCGCTTCATCGAGGGGGATGAGAGGCTGCCACGCAACCTCTTGCGATGACACCCACACTCCCAGGGAGCCCCAAGACCCTCAACTGTCCCCCCACAGGCTCCTCTGCTGGGACAAGTGGGGCCACTACCTCCCACTGTGTCTGAAAGGGCAGAGGGTCCACAGCAGGGGCTCCTTGGAGAGGCCAGCCCTGTGGACACAGGCCCTGTAGATGCAGGGCCCGTGGATACAGGCCCCATGGATGCAGGCCCAGTGGACGCAGGCACCGTGGATACAGGCCCCGTGGACGCAGGCCCTGTGGACGCAGGGCCCGTGGACGCAGGCCCAGTGGATGCACGGCCCATGGATACAGGCCCCGTGGACACAGGGCCCGTGGACGCAGGGCCCGTGGATGCAGGCCCATGGATGCAGGCCCCATGGATGCAAGTCCAGTGGACACAGGCCCCGTGGATGCAGGCCCTATAGATGCAGGGCCCATGGACGCAGGCCCTGTGGACGCAGGCCCCGTGGACACAGGCCCTGTGGACACAGGCCCCGTGGATGCAGGCCCTGTGGACGCAGGGCCCGTGGACTCAGGCCCCGTGGATGCAGGGCCCATGGACGCAGGCCCCATGGACGCAGGTCCCGTGGACGCAGGCCCCGTGGACGCAGGCCCTGTGGACGCAGGGCCCGTGGATGCAGGCCCCGTGGACACAGGCCCGGTGGACACAGGGCCCCGTGGACGCAGGCCCCGTGGACGCAGGGCCCGTGGACTCAGGCCCCATGGACGCAGGGCCCAGTGGACGCAGGCCCTGTGGATGCAGGGCCTGTGGACGCAGGGCCTGTGGATGCAGGCCCTCCTGTTTTCAAGGACACCACACCAGGAGGCACACTGGCCCAGGGTCCTCGAGGGAGGGGCATTCACACTGAGACACGCTGGGCCTGTGCACGCCCGCCCGGATCACCGCATCCTCTACGCCGTTGTGGGAGGCAGTGTCGTAATGGAACCGCAGCCACTAATTAACAGTGACCCGGGCCTCAGTTTCCTCCATGCAAGGAGGGGGCCGGTGAAGTGATGTCTTGCTCAGGGAGAGGCCAAGGCGTGGAGTGGGCTGGGGGCCCTAAACCGCCCAAGAGAGACAGTGACACGGCTGTCTGGCGCTCGTGTCCTCCAGAGGATCTTCAGGACCCAGCCTGGTCCCCAGCCACCCCTCCTCGTCAGGCTGAGGAGCCCACTCTAGATCCCCCGCCCCGATCCCACCAGCCTGTCACCCACAGACCCCCACGCCCCTGCAGGAGGCGGAGAGGCAGGCCCAGGACCGCCTGCCAGTGTCCCTCCCGGCCCAGGCTTTGGCCTCCAGGAATCGCTGCCTCAGAGCCTTCTCCAGGGACAGGCTTGATAGGGGCCGGGGCCACGTCGACGCCACCCTGAGGAGGCCCACGTGGACTCCCGTGGCCCAGGCCTGCTGCCAACGCTTCCTTTGGGGTCTCTGTGTGGTGCCCGCTGGCCCGTGAACACGGGCGCCGCGTCACGCGGGGGGCGCGCCCCGGCGCCAGAGGGCTGAGCGGGAGGGCACCTCCAGAGCCCGACCCGGGCATCGGGGACCCACACCCGCCACCTCCGAACGGAGCCAGTGTGGCTGCTGACCACGCGCACGCCTCCCGTGCACGTGTGGAGACTTCTCAGGAAGCATATTCCGTGAGGGTAACGGTCCCGGACTCTCCCAGGAAATCGAGGCGTGGTGATTCAGGCCCCCAAGGGCGCCTTTGTGGGGGGCTCGGGGAGGGCCAGCAAGCCCCCGCTCGCAGAGGCCGAGAAAGTCCTGGGGACGGCACGTGGAGCTCACGAGGGTGGACCCCGCGGACCGCGCCCTCTAACTGCCCTACCGGAGGGAGGGACATCACATGCCACCACCAGCCAGTGTCACAGCCACGGCCCACCCCACGTCTCCACTGACCAACACCCCTCTCACCTGGCGGCCCTTCCCTGCATCCTCGCGAGGCCCCCCACCCCCACCCCCGGTGAGTCACCAGCTGTCCTGGAGTTACAGGACAGGTGTCACCGCGGCTACTGCAGCCCAACGGGGGCCGCAGGGCAGGGCTGCCCCTGGGAGACCGGTGGTGCTAGGATCTTCCTGGGGACCCTGCCCCGTCCCCAGCCCCAAGCAGCATCTCCCCGCTGAGGCCCAGGGATGAGCGAGGGTGGGCGGCAGGAGGGTGGACGGAGGGCACGCGGCCGGCCCGCCTGCGCAGGGATTGAGCTGACGCCCAGCTCCCCCATCAGTAGGCGCGCAGACGGTGAAAGCATGGGGAAATCGGTGTCTCCCCAAGGCCACACAGAACGTCCGTGTCCCAGCAAGACACAGGCCTGGGCACGCCTGTCCCCCAGCAAAATGGATGGAAGGGGACACAGATGTGCCTCGCCCAGCTCCCAACTCCGGGCCCGGGGCAGAACCCGGGCAGGACCCGGGGAGCCAGGGTCTCCCCTCAGGGGAGATGGCTCAGGATCCCCCTGTGTCCGGCCAAGTTACAGATGGTGACTCCCATACCGCTGATGACAGAGCCAGGGAACCAACAGCCCTCCTTGTTCAGAGGTCCTGCCCCGGACCTGTCCAAACCTCCTCTCCCTTCCTCTCCCCTCTTGCCCTCCCCTCCCCTCCCCTCTCCTCCTCTCCCCTCCTCTCCTCTCCCCTTCCCTCCTGCCCTCCTCTACACTCCCCTCCCTTTCCCTCCTCTTCCCCTCTCCCCTCCACTCCCCTCCTCTCCTCTCCCCTTCCCTCCTGCCCTCCTCTACACTCCCCTCCTTTCCCTCCTCTCCCCCTCTCCCCTCCTCTCCCCTCCACTCCCCTCCTCTCCCCTCCCCTCCTCTCCCCTTCCCTCCTGCCCTCCTCTACACTCCCCTCCCTTTCCCTCCTCTCCCCCTCTCCCCTCCAGTCCCCTCCTCTCCCCTCCACTCCCCTCCTCTCCCCTCCCCTCCTCTCCCCTTCCCTCCTGCCCTCCTCTACACTCCCCTCCCTTTCCCTCCTCTCCCCCTCTCCCCTCCAGTCCCCTCCTCTCCCCTCCACTCCCCTCCTCTCCTCTCCCCTTCCCTCCTGCCCTCCTCTACACTCCCCTCCCTTTCCCTACTCTTCCCCTCTCCCCTCCAGTCCCCTCCACTCCCCTCCTCTCCCCTCCTCTCCTCTCCCCTTCCCTCCTGCCCTCCTCTACACTCCCCTCCTTTCCCTCCTCTCCCCCTCTCCCCTCCTCTCCCCTCCACTCCCCTCCTCTCCCCTCCCCTCCTCTCCCCTTCCCTCCTGCCCTCCTCTACACTCCCCTCCCTTTCCCTCCTCTCCCCCTCTCCCCTCCAGTCCCCTCCTCTCCCCTCCTCTCCCCTCCTCTCCTCTCCCCTTCCCTCCTGCCCTCCTCTACACTCCCCTCCTTTCCCTCCTCTCCCCCTCTCCCCTCCTCTCCCCTCCACTCCCCTCCTCTCCCCTCCTCTCCCCTCCTAGGGTGCCTGCTCGAACCAGGGCTGCACCCCGCTGAGGACCGGGGGCGGGGGGGGGGGGGACTCCAAAAGGGCTGGCCCAGGGCAGGCACTGCGGGAGAGTCCCAAACGAGGCCTGAGGGCTGCGGGCTGGGGGCAGGTCAGGCTGCCCTGCCCTCAAACGGTGACGTCACCTCTGAGGCCGCACAGGCCCAGCACGCTGCTCCCGGGGAAGCCCGGCACGACTGGCACGGCACGGGGGGATCCGAACGGGCCTTGGCAGGTGTCTGCAGGAGGAGGTGCTCCAAGCACACGTGCTCGCCCCTGCGCCCCCCGGGAGCTCACCAAACTGCATCCTCTATGCTCAAACCACGGCATCTGCCCCAAAGGGGGTCCCAGCAGCAGGACCACAGTCAGGGCCTCTGGCTTCACCTCCAGAAACAAAGCCTCGTTGGGGCTCCGAGCCGCCAGCGGGTGACACAGGGTAGCTTCTCACTTGCGGGGCGTGCAAGTCACACTTCTGTTCACTTTCTGTCCCAAGAGCCTATGCTGGCCTGTCACCTGGGGCGATAGGTGGGGGCAGTCCGTGGTCTCGGCTGCACGGGAGTGGCCTGGGGACACAGGCACATGTCCCCCCCGGGAGTCAGCGGCAGGACAGGGAGCGGGACTCCCCAGAGGAGGGCAGGCAAAAGGTGAGCCGTTCATGTTCCAAATCACTTCGATCAGGTTTTTTAAAACAGGGAATCCCGTGGCAAAATGTGACTAGTTCTGCCGCAGCCAGGAAGAGCGGGGAGAGGCCAGCTGAGACGGACCCACACTCACACGGAGGCCACACCCGGGAGGGGCGACCGTGGACGGTGTCTGTTGTGACCCCCTTTACGGACAGGGAGACCGAGTGCCTGCTTGAGGCCACGAAGCAAAGAGGGATATCTCCTGGCGTGGAGGGCCTCTCTTTACTAGCATCCCGTCGTTCTGTCTGTTTCTCATTAATTTGCCTAAAAAGCTCCAGCCGTGAGCGAGCAAGCAGCAGCTCTCCACCTGTGCGGGGTCATTACAGACCGGCGAGCGCCGGTGGTGGCCGGGACGGGCTGGCTCAGGGAGCGGGGCCCTGGGGACCCGTGCAGCCCTCCTTACCTTGCAGGCTGACCCTCCCCGCCCCTCCCTGACGCCCGCCCCCCCCCCCTCGCGCCCCCCGGGGTTGCCAGCAACCACTGGGGAGTCACTAAGGTGAAGCTGGCAGGTTCAAGCAGCCGCAGTGAGCCCGGTGCCCTGCCTGGAATGTTCCCTCCAACGCATTTGCCAGCAGAAGCCCGTCAAATTTACAGCTAGAGATCCTGTAGTCATTTCTGTAATTGGCCAGGAAAATCAAGCCTTATGAAGGCAATGTTTTGTTTGAACTGTGCCTTATTTCATAAAATTTCCTTAAAGCAATTATGTTTTAATAAATGTGGCTGAGGTCATGGATGGCACCTCATTTCGTAACGGAACCTGCATCCCATGGCAATTAGCGGAGAAATGAGCATGATGGGACCAGTAGCTGGGGCACGTGACGTTTTCTCTATAGGAGCTACAGATAATCTATGAATCTTGCCCCAAACACCCAGCGACTTGCAACATTCCTCACCTCCAAGTCGGGTCTGTGAAATTGCTTTAAGTAAACAAAACAAGATGCCAGAAGGTAGCATGTCAGTGTATGATTTATGGTGTGAATTGAACGTCTTTGTGTGATTAAACACATAATCAACCCCCAGGAGCAAAGTGTCACAATATCGACCAACTCGACTCAAGACTGGCCCTTTGGGCCCGCCCCACATGTCTGCCCAGGAGGGTCTGTGCCCAGGAGGGTCTCTGTGCCCAGGAGGGTCTGTGTCTCTGGGGAAGGTCTGTGTGCCTGGGATGGTCCATCTGTTCAGGGACCCCTTCCTCGGGGAGCCTTAGCCCTGGGTTTACCCTGACCCTGCTGGGAAGCACACTGGGCCAGCCTTGGGCCACCACACAGAATGGAAGGGGACCCCGAAGAGACGCACATCCAGGAACAGCTCTCCACGCCTTTGTTTAAGACAAAAACGGTAAATGAGTGGATATTTATCCAATGCAGGTAAAACTGGATAATTCCAATTCAGGGGAGTGCCTCGAATCTCATGGCCTCTGGTCTCTGTCTTCTCCAACGGAAACGAGAAACCGTGAGGAACTGACCAGCCAACGGCTGGAGGACTGCGGGGCCGGGCAGTGGGCGCCCAGAGGAGTGACTTCTCGGTGAGGGAGGCCCCCTCTCGGGACCTGGGGAGGGACACCGGCCAGCCACACTGGAGCTTCAGGGCCAAGAGGCAGGAGAGGAGGCGGGCCAACCTGGTGCACGAGTCACCCGGAGTCACCTGGGGCGGGCGGACACAGCCTCCTGCAGACACGCCCCCAGTCCCCCCCTCCTTGCACGTCTGGGGGTCATTTGTGCCTTGTCTGCTAGGAAGCTCGGAGGTAAAGGCCCAGTTACCCCTCTCTGAGTTTCCAGAAGCTTGTTCTCTGCCATTTCCCCCCCTCCCGTTAACTGGTATTTTCTTTATTGTAAACAACCCCAAATCCCTTTTGGAAACAGACGGGCAGTAACTGGGCCCAGAGGGAGGACGCCCTCACCCATCCTGTGCACAGAGCTGCTTCGCCCGGTGCCCCTGGCCCCCCACCCTCCTCGGAGACGGGATCTCAGTGCTAAAGTAACAGGTAGGGCTGTGACAGTTGGAGGGACAGACTGAGAGGCACGTGCAGAGACATTTCTTCACAACCACGATGACGAGGCAGTAAACCGTCCTTTCACGTTAACGCACTAAATACTTGGGGCCAATTCTAGCGAATCCTCGGCGTGGAGGCCGGGACCCTGGTGATGGTGCCCGGGATGCAATGTGCCCGGGGTGGCTGCTCCAGCCTCATCCTGCCTGCAGGAGAGCCTCGGGGCCCGGGGCTCAGGGAGGGACACTCTGCCTCCTGCCTGTCCCCAGCATCCTGACGGCCTGCCCAGAGGAAACCCTGCCTCCCCCACCCCTCAACTCAGCTCCGCCCCGGCCCAGACCCCTCCCCCCTGCCCGTCACAGGTGCCTCTGGTCCTGAGACCCGTCCGCCTTTTTGCAGTGAGAGGAGCAGAGAGTAGGGCCTGGGCCCGGCTCGTGCCAACGGCCCCCACCAGGCGGGCAGGCCCTCCTCCGGGTGCCCTCGGTGGGGCCTGTGGCTCGGGGACACTCCTTTCAGCAGAGTCTCACCCAAAGACAGCGTCACCAGGTAGGCCAGCAATGTGGGCTGGCCCTTGTTCCCACAGACTGCCCGTCCCCGGACACTCAGGAGGGTGACCAGCCACCCAGTGTCCCCAGGACTTGGCTGGCCTTAGTGCTCCCAGCCCCGTGTCCCAGGAACCCCTGGGGTGGACACGCCGGACAGCTGGCCGCCCTGAAGCCCGACCTGCGCGTCCGGCCCCCGGCTCCAGTCACTGCCGCGGCCTCGGAGCTGTGGTTTCCCCCCCGTCTGGGGCCCGAGGGAGCCAAGGGCAAGAGGGGAGCTAACCTGAAGCGGGGGTGCCCGTTCGACCACCTCCTCCCTGCAGCCTGCTTCCCGGGCTGTGAGTGCCCCCGGCTGCCCTAACCAAGCCCCCTGAACCGGGCAGCTCCAAACAGGGGAAATTCATTCTCTCTGGAGGCCAGTGGTCCGAGATCGAGAGTCTCAGTGCCATGCTGCCCGGAGAATCTGGAGGAGGACGCTTCCTGTCTCTTCCAGGTCTGGTCGTGCCGGAGCCCCTGGCTTTCGACCACGTGGCCCCAGTCTCTGTCTCAGTCATCTCATGGCTTCTCTGTGGGGTCTGCAGTGTCCTCTCTGAGTACGACGGTCCTACCCGGGCCTCCTCATCCCGGACGACACCCTCTGAGCTCATCACACCTGCAAGTCCCTGAGCATCCTCTTCGGGGACCCCGCTCAGCCCAGCACGCCTCCTCTCTGCGGCAGGAGTGGGACGGCTCTGCTCACCCCATCCTTGTGGACTCAACGGTGTCCTTGCCAGTCTTTCTGGGATCCCAGACCCCAGGAGTCGCAGCACTTGACGAGCTGTGGGGCGCATACGGACGCCATCTGCAGAACGGCTGCTCGGAATCCCAGACTCTGGGCGGCAAATGTCCGTGGCCTCCTGGAGCCCAGGCTGACCACAGGCCACGGGGCAGGCCCGCTGCCAGACCGCATCACCGGGTGCAGGGTCGCCTCCCAGCTCGGTGCACCACGGAAAACCCCACCAACGCTCACGCGGACCCCACCCCGGATGCCAGGTGGCTGGCCCTGAGCGGCACGTGGGAGCTCGTGTCCTCGGTGTCCAGACGGCCCCCGTCCTGGCCCGACGCCTCGCCAAGCTCGGAAAGATGAGCACAGGCTGTGTATCACGCGGCGCCCGAGGACGTGTTGTGAGTTCGCTGTGATCCGACCACTCACATCCTGCGGCGGAAGAACTTTCCCGCACACGCAAGGTGAACAAAGACCTAAAACCCCAAGCTCAGACCCGGACGCTCCTTCCGGCACGACCGCACCGTCTCTGCTTCCAAAGGCACCAGCTTCTATCCTAGAGGCTCGTCCTGGGGCGAGACCCTCTGCCTGGGTGGCAGGTATGCCTTCGGGCTGTAGCGGAGACAACAGGCCATCAGCGCCCCAACCTGCCGGAGGGCGGCACTGAGTCTCCTCACCGGGGCTTCTCCCTTCCTCCCCCAAGGTCTGGGGGTCCGACAAACCCTAGACACTTGGGGAAGGGTCCTCTGGTCCTCAGTCTGCAGACACCCACAGTGTCCACGTGCATGGCTGAGGCTGGACCCCAAGGGCATGGGCACCACGTCCTGCAAGTTGCTGACCATCCAGGCCACTCTGAGGAAGCAAATGTGGTCCTTCCCCCGGCTCGGGACCAGCCCACCTCCCACAACACCACTCCAGGCCATCCCCCGGAGCGCAGCCTTGTCTGATGCCAAGGCAGGGCTGCAGGCCCCGGGGAGGGGCGGGGCAGCCGCCCCCTGAGACCCCGGGGCAGGAGCAGAGGCTTCCCCGCAGGGGGCTTTTCTTGTGAGTCCCCACCAGCGCCCGGGAATTTGCTCAAAGTGGCTGCCAGGCTGGCAGAGATCCGAGGTGAGACCCCCGGTGCATCCTCGGAGGGGGCTAATGGTCAGCCCATCCCAGCTCTCCGAGTGGGGTCAGCAGCGGAACCTTTATCCACTCACTTTATCGACTCTGCCATGTGGGAATCGCCCGCCTGGTTTGGGGCTGAGGTAGGAAAGCTAATACTTCCAGCAAGCACCCTGCCTTGAAAGGCAGGCTCTCAGCCCTCACCGTGACCCCATCTCACCAGGACCGTTAGGACCGGCACTCAGGACTGCTCCTGGCAGAGAGACCCCAAAAGTCACAGGATGCAAGGATGGGAATATTTTTATTCTAACAGAAGGAAGAGGTGTTCTCTCTGTTTTACATCTGTAATTTAAATGTCTTTCTTCTTAAAATAAAAAATTTCTAATGTTTTTATTTATTTTCGAGAGAGAGAGAGTGAGCAGGAGAAGGGCAGAGAGAGAGGGAGACACAGAGTCGGAAGCAGGCTCCAGGATCTGAGCCATCAGCACAGAGCCCGACGCGGGGCTTGAACCACGGACCACGAGATTATGACCTGAGCCAAAGTCAGACACTTAACTGACCGAGCCACCCAGGCGCCCCTAAATTTATTTCTAAAATTGTTTAATAAAATTTTCATTTTACATAAAAGTTACAAAAACAGCACAGAGAGTTCTTGTGGTCCCCACACCCAGTTACCCCGCCACTAACACCTCACGTTGTGATGCTATCAATCCCATAAATGCTGAGCTAAATGAATGCATGATGAACCAATTTTAACCAAATCCACATTTTGTTCAGATTTCCTTGGTGTGCCCCCAACGTCCTCCTTCTCTCCTGGGACCCCATCCAGGCAGGTCAGAGCGTCCCATTTGGACCATACGTGACCTTAGCCTCCTCGGGGCTGTGACAGCCTCTCAGACGGTCCTCGTGCCTGAGGCCTGGACGGTTTTGAGGAAGTTTTAGGTGCCCCGGTTGCGGGGGGTGGGGGGTTGTGCTAATTTTCCGGTAGCGACACTGCAGTTAGGGACTTGGGAGGAGAGGTGCTGTCCCCTAGTGTCACGGTTCACGCCATCCACAGGAGTCATCACAGCTGATCCTTGTGTGGCTGTGGGGCTGGGGGTCCCGAGGGGTCCCCACGTGGAGCCGCCCCAACCCCTTCTCTGTGGAGAGACCCCCGCCCTCAGGGCGCCCTCCTGGAGGGCAGAGTCCCCACAATGGTTTCGAATTCTACACAGCCCATGTGTCCTCTCCCTCGGCGTACTTCTCACACGATAATTCCTAAGGTTTTTAGAAAGTCATTATTTGGACTCTGTTAGAAATAGGCGATGCAGCGTTTTTTTCCACCAGGAAACAGAACAGGCCCCCAAGGCCCCTATGTGCTTCTTGTGTAATCTGATGATCCAGACCGGAAACGCTTCCCTCCCCGGCCAGCACCTTCTCCAGCTCCCCCGAGGGCCCCACCAACGGCGGGGGGGGGGGGGCGTTCTGCCCCTGAGCCCACCTTCCTGGGCGCCTGCGTCCCCCTCCCTGTCACACCCCACCCACCCTCCACCCCACCCCATCATGCCCCCGAATCTAATCTGTACAGAAGTACATGGAAATAGAGACCCCAAAGCAGGTACTCACGGATGGCCGAGGAGGACCCTGCCCGGCCACCTTCGGGTCCCCACGGCTCTGTGTCAAGACCCGCGAGGGGCAGGGCTCCGGGTCAGAGACGAACGACTCTGTTCCACAGCCAGCTCTCGGCCCAGTGGCACCTGCACAGACATTATGCGGGGTATGGCGGTGGGGGGGGGAGGGTAGGCGGCCTGCCCTCGGCCCCCGTTCTGCCCTCAGCGTCCCCATCTGTGAAATGGGCTTCTGAGCACTCAGTCCTAGGTTGCGCTGAGCCCTGCACGAGGACGATGTCACTCAGCGCCCGTGTGCAGTGTGTCCCACACATCTCACACCGTGTGTGGCCTCCGCTGTGTCTTTCTCGGAACCCGGGCAGCAGCAGCACCAGCTGAGGGGCGTACTGACGGTGGGGACCCCAAGGTGAAGAGATGGACACAGCAGGCAGGACCCAGGCCTCTAGCAGCTGAGGGTCAGCGCCTCGTGCACTCTGCCACATGGCCGTCTGTGGCCCCGCAGGACAGGCAAGCCCCGGGGCAGGAAGAGGGGCTCCAGCCTCCACGACCGTGCTGGCAGGAGACACCTCGGGGAAGCGGGCACCCCGGGGGCCCCATCGGGGCCCGGCCTCTGCCTGGGGCCGGCCACAGACGCCCCCTAGTCCAGCGCCGGCCCCACGCCTCCAGCATCCTCTGCCCGACGGGAACGCCCAGGCACAGCTTTGCCACGGGGGTCTCCTCGAGGGAAAAGCCTGCAGGCCGGGCCCACTGCAGACACGCAGAGCCTCAAGGCGCCTGGGTGGCTGGCCGCGAGGTTGGGCCCCAGTCCCGCCTCCCCCGGTGACGCAGAAAGGAGCCCCCGGCCCCCCGGAGTCTCGTGACTGGGGCCCCTTCTGTGGGGCGGCCACATGGTGTCTGTGCCCCCGTGGGGCTCGTCCTGGAGCGGGATGCCCGCCCAGGGGTGCCTGGCGGACATCTGCTTCAGGATCTCGGGCCCACGGGGAGCGTGAGAAGTTCACGTGGACGTGGTGTCCAGGAGCGGTGGTGGGAGGGAGGGAGCAGGAGCCGTGATCTAATATTCCCTCTGATTGCGAGGATCGCACGCTAAGGGCCGCTGTCTCTCAATCACCTCGGCCCCTGAGCCCTTTAAACCAGGCAACTTTAAAAGAAACACGTGTCTTTCCAAATTAGCTTTGTATCTAAGAATAATAAGACGGCAAGAGTTGTATTAATTAACTTACAGCCAGCGGGTTGTTTTATTTGCTGCAAAGGGAAGCAGCATTTATTAAGCTGAGAGCGTGATCCAGGCCCCACTGGGCACGGGCTCTACTTTCCACAGAGCCCGGCCAGTGGTGGGGCCGGCTCGGGGCAGAGAGGAGCCTGCGGCCCAGGGACGGTGCGGCTCCGGACCCCAGCGCGGCCGGCTTTCCTCCCCCGCGTCTGCCCCCCACCCCATTCGAATCGGCCGGGGGTCTGGGCTTTGCACTGAAAGACAGCAGAAAACCTTCCGTGAGGAGTGGCTTTTTCACAGAATGGGGATCGGGCGCTAAACACGAGCCCGTGTGGCCCAGGCCCGAGGCGCACGGGAGCTCGTCCTACCCGCCCCGGGGCCGCTGAGGCTGGCGGCAGGTCGACCCGGCCCTCGGCAGGGACGTCCGCCTTGGGGAGTTAGGGTCCCGTCCCACCTGTCCCACACCGTGGCCCCGGGCCCGGCTCCGCTGCAGGTGGGGTGGCTCCCACGTGGTCTGGCCGTGTCCCCAGCCCCACCAAGGGGCATCTTGGACTCCACGTGAACTCCCTGCAGAATCAAAGTCGGGGGCTTCTGTGAGGAACAGGCCGCAAGCCGAGCCCGGCCAGAGGCCCACCTGCCCGACCGGCCCGTGAGGCCAACTCTGCAGTGAGGGTCACTCCGCCCCGACAGCAAATTCTAAACTCGCTCTATGACCCACCATCTGGGGAAACGTGGGGATGGCCAGAGCTGCCTTCTAAGACCCCCGTGTTTTCATAAGCCTGCTGTCAGGCCCAAAGGGGGCCCGGAAGGTCCCCTCTGGTCGAGTGCCGGGTAAGTCAGGCTGGGAGCAGGAAGGAACCACGTCTGCAGGCGGCCGGGTGACCCTCAAGGGCCGCGGGCCGAGGAGGGCAGAACTAGCCCCCGTCACACTTGGACGGTGGGCGGGCTCCAGAGCACCTGTACCCTCCGGGCGCTCGAGGCCCCACATGGACGGAGCGCCTCATCCTTCCCAGAGCTCAGGAGCGCAGTCACGGTGCTGGCTCTGCGGTCAGCACAGGAGGACGAGGTGGGCGCCAGGCGGGGTCCGGGCTGACCGCCCGGGGACACAGAGGGAGACAAGGGACAGCTGACAGGCTCTGAGTGCAGGACAGCTCCATGTCCCATGTCTGACACCTCAGAGGCCCCAGGAAGTCACACGTAGCCCTCTTCCTGAAATTTAAACACCCTTTGGAGCAAATGACTTTCGTGGTGCTTTCTATACAGTTGAGGAAGTTCCCCTGCTTTTCACCACGTGCTGTCCCAGAAGCAGGAGCTGAGCAGTGCAGCACATGCACTGGGGCAGCGGCCCCCACACCGGCCTGGGGGTGGAGGCCCCCCCAGGAGGACAGGAGACCCCCAAGATCTCACGGTGGCTTCCACCCGCACCATGGCACCTCCAGCAGGACCGGCTCCTGGGCCGTCCTCACCTGCCGCACAAGCGCTCTGCACCCGGATGCAGAATCGGGCCCCGCTCCTCCTGGGGCCCGGCATGGGCTGGTCTCTCCCGCCTGCTCCCCGCACTCCACAGCATTGCAGCATCACGGGGGCGGGGGGTGTTGAGGTTCACCAGCAGGACCGGCCCCAGGAGCCGGCCGGGCCGAGGGCCGAGTGGATGGCAGACCCGCGGCCCCTCGTGCCTGCGGCCGGGGTCTCGGCCAAGCAGGGCTCCTGAGGTCGTCGAGGCCTGTGCTTCTGTCCTTCACGTCGCCAGGCTGGGGCTTTGGGGGGGCTTCGGGGGTGGGGGGCGTCTGCGTGTTTTCTCTCGCCTGTGGCGCCGGGGCCTGGCATTTCTGTCTCCCTCACCCACTGGCTTGAGAATGGCCTTCGCCACAAGTGAAAGGGCCCAGCCCACCGTGCATGTGAAGCGGGCACACGCCTTTGCACAGAGGCCTGGTAAACAGTCCACGGAAACAAGATCTAAGGAGCGGAGGGCCCCCCGCCCTCTCGGGGTCCTTGCGGGATCCGGAGTCTTTTGCTTGAGCAACCTGTGTTCTGTTTCTGCTGGTTTTCCATCCAAACCATCTGGATCGTTAAGTCTCCTCGTCTGGGCCTCCTTCATCGCCTGCCCCTCCCTCGGTGTCCAGACTCCCTGCAGACAGGCAAGGAGGTGGTGCGGGGCAGGAGGGCACCCGGGAGTCCCCCTTGGGCCCAGGACGGGGGAACAGGAGTACCATCGGACACGCTTGGAATCAAGTGCTCGTCGTCCGTGACGATTCACACGGAAGGGGTCGCAGCCAGCTCTGCGATGCCTGTGTGTGGGTTTGTCTGTGTTCTGCTCCACGGTGGGGTGTTTGTCACTAGTGACCACAGGGAATCCAGCCTCTGAGACCCAGTCCAGCCGATGCTTCCATTTGTTATGCAAAGTCCGAAGTGCCAGGGACCCCAGCCTGCGGAGGGATGCAACTCCCCAGCTGTGTGTTTGCAAGGGGGGGGGGTTCCCTGCAGAGAAAGGCAGCCGGGGGGCTTCTGGGACCCTGGCCATAGATAACACGTGACAACGTGCTCCACCCGCTCCCCGTGAGCAGAGGAGGGCGACCCTTGTCACCTGGGAGGGGCTCCCAGAGCCCTGGGCCCGGGAGGGTCTCCTTAGACTTCTGGGAAGAAGCTGTCACCTGCAGCTCCTCCTGTGACCCAGCACAGGACAATGGGAACGGCCGGTGGGTGGGAGACACGAACAGCCACACGGTCACTCAGCAGCCGTGCCCGTGGGTTCTCCGAGGAGCACCCTCAGGCCACATGGCTCAGGCTGCCTGGTGTCGGACGGGCAGACCAGCCGAAGCATCGAGTGAGCCTCTGTTTGGATTGTCTTCCGGGGAGGACAATAAGGAAGCCGGCCCTGAGCCTCCGACTGCTTCAGCCACAGGCAGGCGACCTTCAGTGTTTTATTTTATGTTTTATTTTTGAGAGAACGAGAGCACGGGGGAGGGGCAGAGGTGGGGAGGGGAGAGACAGAACCCCAAGCAGGCTGCACCCTGTCAGCGCAGAGCCCGACGTGGGGCTCGAACCCACAGACCCCAAGATCATGACCTGAGCCACAACTGAGAGTGGGACACTCGACCAACTGAGCCACCAGGCGCCCCAGACAGGTGACTTGAAGGGTGGGTGGATGTGCAAGACGGGGTTAAGTAGAAACGGCTCAGTGCCCAAGACCTGACCCAGGCCCCGGAGCTGAGCACCCACCCGGGGTGGGGGCCAGGGACCCATGCATGGTGACCCAGGCCAGGCCACCGGAGGGGGCGAGGCCATCACAGGCAAGAGGACACTGTGTCTCTTCTCCTCGAACGGCAATTGCTCTGCAAAGAGAATGCACGTGGTTACCTCCGTCGTACATGGGAGCAAACCCAGGAGCCTGGTGGCCCTTGGCGGGAGCTGGCCTCGCAAGAGACAGGACACAGGGCTTGGCCTGTGGCTTCTAGTGTGAGCCCGGGGCAGGCGTGCCCTCCACCAAGGCCCCGGGTCTGGTCGACTCTGGCTGGAGCGCCCAGCCAGTGGATGCAAGTGGGAGCAGGACTGTGTTAGCGAGGCCCACAGGCACACGCGGGCACACGCGGGCACACGCGGGTATACACGAGCATGTGGGCACACACGGGCACAGGGGGACACAGGCAGACACATATGGGCACGTGGGCACACACAGGAATGCGGGGGCACACAAGCACACGGGCACATGCGGGCGGTCACCACTGCCCTGCCCCTAACGGGGCTTCAGCCTGACCTCGCAGGTGGCCCCGGCCTGATTGCAGTGCCCCCCCCGTGCCGTCCGCAGGTGCGAGCCACACAGATAGCGTCCGACACTGGGAGCAGCCTCGGCCCGAGGGTCAGCGTGGACAGTGGGACAAAGCCCCAGGCTACGCCAGCTGCACGGCGCGGCTCCGTCTCATTCGCTGTGGGTGTTCTCTCCCGACGTCCCCCTGCGTGCTTCCTCGTGGGTCCTCGAGCCCAAAGCGTGCCAGCAGGAGCCGCGTGTGTCCCGGGCAGGAACTCTCACACGGCCTCGTGTCGTGGGCGAAGCGAGAAAGAGACAGGGGAAGGCAATGAACGACACCCGGTCTGGCGTCTGTCTGCGTTAGTTCGGTATCTTCAGCGATGGGGGACGTGGGGCTGAGACAACGGCGTAGTTATGACGAGTGAGGACAGCCGTGCCCGCGTTTCCCGAGCGTCCGCCCCACCTGCTTCACCCAGCTGCCCGGCCGGGCCAGTCCTGGGGGCCTGCCCTCCCTGCGCATCCTGCACCCCTGCTCCCAGCAGCCGGTGCACTGAAGGAAGAGGTCGCTGCTAATCACATTCGGGAGGTCGACAGAGTAACTGTCTGACAAGGTGCAAGTGTCCACGTCGGGTGTCCATAAATAATGTTTACTGACTAAACTTCGACTCCACGGTGGAGCTCGCCAACCACAGAAAACAGACTGACCTGCCTCCTGGTCACTCGCCCCACGGATGTGTGTGCCCTGGGCGGATGAGCACTCGGCTCCGGCCGGTCCCGGCAGCTGGACCTTGACTCTGAGAGATTAAGGAGAACTGTGTTCACAGAAATTCAACGACCAAAAACAAATGGAAACGCACAGTCTCTCCGAGCTTGCACTGAGACTCCGGGTCCCCGGCATGGTGAGAACCAGGCATGTCCGAGTGCCCGCGGTTCCCAGGGCCAGGAGGAGGTCCATCCACAGAGCGCAGGGGCGCTTTCACGCGGCAAGTGTACTGGAGGCCGTGGTGTGACGTCCTCGGGTTCATGATCAAGGGACACTCAACAACTCCCTGAAGGCCACCGTGGTGGCTGTCAGACCAGGACCAGACCCCGCGGCTCCCGGCCCCGGCCCCGGCCCACGGATCATCTTCGGCCTCACCCACTGGCTTACCAAAGCACCGCCCGCCAAACGGCAGCTGGCGGCTGACTGGTGAGCCATCTGGCTGCAGTCTCGGTGGCAAACCCCGGCCCCGGGGACCCCAGGCCCAAGATGCCACCGGCCAGTCCCTGAGGTCAGAACCCGTTCACGGTGATGCTGAGCTGCCGCCGGCCTCTGAAGCGCGATGGCCCGCGATCACACGCGGGCTGCGAAGCCACATGTTGCCAGGTCACTGACCGGCACCCTTCATAAAGCAAGAAAGTACTAGCTCTATCACATTCCAACCCTCGAGCACCGATCTTCATCATATTCCGTGTGAGCCTCCGGGAGCACGCCGGGAAGGAGGAGGCCTGGTCCAGACCGAACCGGCCCCTCGTCACATTCTCACTTGAGACCCAGCCAACACCGACGGTCACTCAGACATGGGCGTCAGGCGAGAGTTTTCTCAAAAGCGAACACGGTTGGCACTTTGCTTTAAGGCAAACGACCCGACGTGTTTGCTGATGGCAAGATGTCAGCTTCCCAGCCAGCGTTAGAACTTGGAAAGCTCGTACCGGCCTGGGCTGTCCTCCGCTTCCCACTTTTCTGAGCAGGTTGGGGGTGATGCTGACGACTGGGCTTCGTGCTGTTGCATAAAGAAACAAGCAGGCACTTGGCGGATCCAGCCCGTCAAAGTGGCTCGTGGCGTGGCTCCAGAGTCCACGTGGCGGCCGGCCCCTGAGAACCTAGAATTTATCACAATTTGTGTCGTTTCAAAGAATACTCACAATTATCTGAGAAGACTAACACAGTGCTCCTCTCTTCCAACTAAATATTTGGGATAGAGATGAGATTCTGACCAGTAAGCCAGACATAAAAGAGATTGTTCTCGCTAAAAACGTTTTGTTATGTTTCATAAAAGGTTGCTTATGCTAACACTTAAAGGGTCTATCATTGTTACTTTTTTTTTTTTTTTTTTTTAACGTTTACTTATTTTTTTGGGACAGAGAGAGACAGAGCATGAATGGGGGAGGGGCAGAGAGAGAGGGAGACACAGAATCAGAAACAGACTCCAGGCTCTGAGCCATCAGCCCAGAGCCCGACGTGGGGCTCGAACTCACGGACCGCGAGATCGTGACCTGGCTGAAGTCGGACGCTTAACCGACTGCGCCACCCAGGTGCCCCCATTGTTACTTTTAAATGAATCAATCAACCAATGTTTTTCAAATTTCTCAGCTTTAATTGCTACTATAATATGTCTCAATAGGTGCACCCCACATGCACAAAAGCTCTTGGGGGTCCTCAGTAACTTTGAAAGGTGTTCTGAGACCGAAACAAATAATAACTGCTTAGCCCAAGTTGGCAATTTCTAAGAGGCCTATTTATTAATAGAGGAAATGTTCAGTCTGTTTCCCCCACGTGATGGCTGGAAAGTGCCTTCTAGAAAGTGAGATGGGGCGGTCTTTCTGTGGATGTAGAAGAGCATCTCCCGAGGCCTGCCTGGAGGAGTTGGCACTGTGAGTTCTGCACTGAAGGCCAAGCTCCTGTCTTTGCCTCCCCGGGTTTTGTGCTGGTCCCACTCACAGACCCCTTCGGCTTCTGTCCAGATTCTGGTCTGAAACGGAAGCAGGCTTCGTTCAGCCCCTCCCCCAGACAGCCATCTCCCTGCCTCCAGGCCCTTCGAGTGCCTATGTTTTCATTTAACAAAACATAATCTGATTCAGCAACTATCCACCGGGCATCTGTTGTGCTGTGCTGTCTCGGGGGACTGCAAATGCATGGTAACTCGCTTCCTTGATTAAAGAGCCCGTCTCGACCGGCGTGATTGTCATGTTTCTGAGCTGTCAGGAAACCCTGAACGCGGCCGTGACTTTCACACGGGGATGGTGAGCGTTCAGCAGGGTTTCCAGGCAGAGCATCGTCTCTGGGTCGAGTCCGGGGGCAGGGCTCCGGGTGTGAGGAGTGACAAGGTAGCCGGTGTGTCAAACGCAATTGAAGCATCTGCATCGGGGATGCCAGACTGTGAGCCATTGCAGGACACGGCAGATGCTTTTTATGTAGGAAATCAGCTTTGAGTCAAGACGGTGACCAGCAAAACCAGCCAACGACTCAAATCTGGCGGGGGGGGGGGGGGTGGCGCGGGACACAAACGGGACACGGGAACCAACCACCCTGCTTGGAGTCCCAGGCCGTGGAGGGGCCACACCAGCCCGGGGTCCTCTGGCTTCGCTGTGTGCAAGTCAGACACGCAGGTGTGACCCGAAGTGCACACTCCCACCCCACTTGGCCAGTACCAGGTGGGGGCCCACGGACAGAAACCGGGGGGCACACACGGACACACACACGGGCTAGAGAAGTGGACAGAGGCTGGAAAACAGCACGGTCCACGGTCCGCTCTCATCGGCCGATGGGACGATGAGGTCGGCGGTCGGCAAAAGGGAAGCCGCGTGCGGTGGGATGGCTCTCTGCTCTGTGCGTGGTTGTGTCCACCCCACACGAAACCCTGCGCGTGGCAGTGGCTCTTCGGTGGCCCTCTGGCCGCCGTCACCCCACGTCCCCAGAGAGCTGGGCTCAGTGCAGGCGAGGTGGCGCCCGGGACGGGCCCGGGAGTGAAGGCAGAGCGCAGACCCAGCAGCAGGTGACAGAGTCGGGAGCCGGGCCTGGAGGTGACAGTCTCTGGGCAGATCTTCACGGCCCACGGTCCCAGCCTTTGGGGACGGTGTGTGCTTGTTCGGAGACTTTGCGACAAGGGCCCCGCATGGCGTGGGGGGATCCCTGACCTGGAGGCCCTGCCCGGCCTGTGGCCCCTGCCCCGGTCCAATCACACACGCAGGCTCAGGAAGGAGCCAGGCCTGCGTGCAGAGCCAGTGCCTGGCCCCCAGGGTCCTGGAGCACAGGAGAGCCAGCCTTGGGGAGAGACCCCACAGCGGGGAGGACGACGCTGGGGCCTGGCACCCAGGGTCCTGGAGCAGAGACCCCACAGCGGGAAGGACGACGCTGGGGCCTGGACCCCGGGGTCCTGGAGCAGAGACCCCACAGGGGGAAGGACGACGCTGGGGCCTGGCCCCCGGGGTCCTGGAGCAGAGACCCCACAGCGGGAAGGACGACGCTGGGGCCTGGCGCCCGGGGTCCTGGAGCAGAAACCCCACAGCGGGAAGGACGACGCTGGGGCCTGGCCCCCGGGGTCCTGGAGCAGAGACCCCACAGCGGGAAGGACGATGCTGGGGCCTGGCCCCCGGGGTCCTGGAGCAGAGACCCCACAGCGGGAAGGACGACGCTGGGGCCTGGCCCCCGGGGTCCTGGAGCAGACACCCCACAGCGGGAAGGACGAGGCTGGGGCCTGCCCCCTGGGGCTGGCAGGACTCACTTGGGGAGGTGTGGTTGTGTGTGGCACCCGGGGAGGCTGGGCCACAAGCATTGTGTCTCCAGAAATGGCCAAGACCAGTGCCCAGACCAGGCAAGGGGACAACAGAGACCCCAGCCCTGTGGGAAGGACAGCAACCAAGGTGGCCTCCCCAAGGCCCCCTAGACTCAAGGGGCGGCCACAGGAGACAGAAACTTTCCCCAGGAATGATGGACACTAGTTCCCCTCAGTGCTGGAAGTGGGATTAATTTGATTTGAAAGAAAAAATATAGTGTGGCATTTCACATGCGCCCAGGTTTGCAGAGTAAGAAGCCCGGAGACGAGACAAAACCTGGGACCCCCAGCTGGAAGCCTGCACCCCATCTGACCCCACAGTGACCTTCATACCCGACTCGTGTTTTCCACGAGAAGCAGATCGCTCATCACGTCCGGATTCACGTCCTCTCTCCCTGGCCCATCCCTGAGCATCACTCATGAGAATTCCCCTCTTAAACCTCATCCTGTCCCCAACCCATTCTCGTAAGACCAAGACCCTCCGGTCTGACTTGCCAAGAGCCCGGGGGTTCCTCCTACACCTGCCTCTGACAGCAAAGAACATTCCCTACCAGGCGACGCTTGGGGCTTCATAAACCGACTGTGGATCTGGTGGCCGCAGCGATCTTTTCTCAGAATTCGGGGGCACGGGGGGTGGGGCACGGTCTGTACTCGCGTGACTCTGCCCTAGAACTGCTGGAGGGTACATCTTGTCCCCCACCTCCCCCCGCTGGCCTGGAGCTTCCAGCCGACGCCGGAAGGCTGCTCTGTGTGTCCTCCACCGCCTGACCTGCATTCACCAGGGCGCGATCCAGAAGCCTCCCCACCCTGGGATCATGCACTTTGGGGTGTGCTGGCCTCTCTGGCTACGAGAAATACCAAGGGACCCCTCAGACCTTTGACCTCCATGCTGCTCAACACTGAGACGTGCGGCCACGGGCCACCAGGCTGGCCACAAGGGGCGCCAGCCTGCGTCCCGGGGGCCGGGGGTCAGTGCAGAAGCCTCGGCAGCAGGGACTCTGTATACTCACCGCCCTGGAGAGTGGACCCCTCGGGTGCCCTCTGCTGCTCGGACCCTACGCTGTCCACCCTGCACTTGGACATTTCCGGGAAAGCAGTGTGGTTTGTGGTCAGACTGCAGGGTCGCTTTCCCTGTCTGTGGGTGGTCCTGTCCGGTGGGCAAGGCCTGTGAGCATCTGAGCCTGTCGCGTGGTCCCGGCAGAGAGTGAGCTTCGGGTACCTAGAGTCAGACCATCTGCACACACGGCGGCCTGTTTCCCGGGAGCGTCCTCCCCAGACGAGCCAGCCCGGCTCCCCAGTCCTGGCCCACAGGCCCCAGCTTTGCCTCCGGCGTGTAGGCAGGAAGAGAATGTGGCTTTGAAGTTACAACGTTGGAAAAGTAATCACGAAAAATAAGACGGAGCAGCTCCGGGGGCTGGAGGTGGACCCCCGGGCCGGCTCCTCTAGAACACATGCCACACGGAGGCTCCCGGCCCCCTCGATTTGCCGCGCTGGCCGCATCGAGGGTCCGTGCCGCACGCAGGCAAAGTCGGAGCCAGGTCACAGGGACTTCAGAGCTTGGACGGGGCCGCATTCGGCCTCCATCGGCCCCCACGGGTGTCCAGGGAGGGGTGGTCAGGACTCTCGTCACGCACTGCCCTCAACCCAGAAGGGAAGTGTTAGCAGATCCCGTGTCCGGAACGGTTGCTTCAAGGACGCACACACACGCACACACACACACACAGCCATTTGCACGTGTGCATGTTGGGCCCTCACATGGAGTGCACGTATTTTATGTATACACCTTTATCTCCTATGAAATACGTGTAGCTGCACATCTTGGGCACAGTAGGAAGCCCCCGCCCCACCTGTGAGGGTCTTCCTGCCAAGGTAGGTGCTCTTTGACGACAGGCTCTCATAGTTCACGGCGCTGACCTTCCAGAGTCACCGCACCCGACTAGCAAACGCCGAACCGTGGCTGGCCCCGGGAGACACGGCGCTGGGTTCCTTCTAGACTTTGCTCACGTCTTCCTCCACCGAGCAACACACCGCCAGTGTATGCGTGTTTCTGCTTAAAGACGCCGTATTTACCATGTGTTGTGGACTCGCTAACGAGCTCGTGGCCGGAGCTCGCGCCTGAAGGAAGCTCGTGTGACACGCGTGTTTTCCCCGTGAGCACATCACGCCCTCCTGCGCCCACAGCACTTAGACGGCTCTCCGGCACTTGACCTGGGCCGTTTTAAACCCCGACATCGCCCACAAAAACCACCCAAATGTGCGGACCGTGGCGCTAAGTAGGCCGTGAGGGCCCGTGCTCGCGGTCTGAGCCCGAGGCGCGGCTGGCCACGGCCCGCGTGCGCACGGAGGGGATTGTGCCACATTCGCTTCCGTGACAGGGTCGGGGATTGTGATGACATCATGCGTGTCACCTTCTTGTGCTAAAGGTAAAGACATCAGTCACTCAGAATCTACTTCTTTTCAAGAATCTGGACGCGGAATACTTTCTCCGTATTTCCAAACTTTTCTGCGGTGAAAGGCACGGCCGTGGACACTCGGGTCAAAGCGCATTGGTGACGGACGGACAAGAAGCGGCAATCCCAGACCGTCCAGCAGGCGAGGGAGAGCAGACAGCCGGCCACACCCAAGTGCATCGGGGAGAGAGACCTCGTGCGGCCCCTCGCCTTGTCAGGCCAGGCCCCACATCTGAGTGGGAAGTGACCCGAAGGCCGAGCTGGGGCCCTGGGGCAGAGAGGTGAGGAAGTGACAGCCCTTGGAAAAGTCACCGACACCAAGTTATGTGCCCTGTCCTGGGCGTGAGGTCAGGGAGAGTCCCCCAGGGGAAGGGCGGTCAGAGGCGGCACTGCAGTGGGGGCTCTGGATGTGGGAAAGGGGGGCCTCCCGCTATGACCGGACCTAGGAGAGGAGGGGCTCCCGCTATGACCCGTTCTGGCTTCTCCGTTGCACCAGCAGCAGGTCTGTGGACACAACCACGTGTTTCCTTCTGGGATCCGGACAGACAGCTGAGCAAGATGACACTGAGGGCCAGTGTCTGTCGGGTCAGGTGATGTGGGGACCAGTGGCCTGCACGCCCATTCCTCATCTGCGAGCTCCCGGTCTCCCTGGGGCCCCGTCTCCATGACTCTGGCAACCTCAGTGCCCGGGCCTGACCCCGGAGAGCCTGACCCCAGTGAGCGGCCTAGGGGGACCTCCCCTCGGCAGGAGGACGTCCGGCCCTGGGTGCCAGGGAGGCCCGCTGGCTGGCGGTGACATCTGTCGCTGTGTGTCTCCAGGCATGAAGCCCCCACATCCCTCCTGAGGGTCTCACCTGCCACGCCTTCCCTGGTGATGAGAAAGTGTCCCCACGGAGGAGGGACGCGGGAGGAGACAGCAGCCTCATCGTGTGGACGCACCCACGGCGAGGTGACCCTGGCTTGCTGAGCAGCCCATGTCCTCCCCACAGCCTGCCTGGCTGACACGGGTGACCTCTGAGAGAGCAGGCAGAGCTCCTGATGGACGTTTGCAGGGGACAGAGCCCAGCCTCAGCCCTGGTCCTGGGCTCAGGAACTCCCTGGGGGTGGGGGTGACTTCTGGAGCCGCCAGGACTCCACGGCCCCAGGGAACCCAGCCAGGGATTTCCTACCCTGCCTCTATTAGTTTGCCAGCGAAAATACCAGATGCCAAGTTAGGTCTGTATCTCAGAACAACTGAATCTCAGTATTTTAGTATAAATATGCCCCAAATTACTTACTGCTCAGCTGGAAGGGGAAAGGGTAGGGGAAGCAACCATCTTGCCCGCCCGTCTCCGCGGGGCCCCTCGGCAGCTTCCCGGGCGCCAGCACCACCTCTGGGGTTGGAGTCTGAGCGGGCCAGGGGGCAGCCGGCCAGAGAAAGCACAGACCAAGACGCGGAGGTGAGGGGCGCCGTGGGGAGCGTGCGGGGGCCTCCCCCGTGGCCTGTGGGCCACCTTGAGGGCGCCGGGAGGACCGGTGAGCAGGGGCGCTGCGGGCGGGGGCTGAGGAGCCAGGCTGCACAGGGCCCCGGGCAGAGCGTGGGGCTGGGCCAGACCTGGACCCGGTGCCCGGGGCCCTGTGAGCACCACGCCCGACAGGCCCCGACTCCGTGGCTGCCAAGTGAACTCCACGACACTCGACCCTGGAGCGGCCCAACGGTGTGGGCCATTTACGCCACTTCCCCTCGGCCCCAGGCCTCACGCCAAGAGTGCACTCAGCTCTCTGAAAACTCTGCCGTGGACTCACGTCGATGGCAGCCTGGCTTCAGGGGATGCCCCCGAGGGCTCAGGGCAGTGGGAATCTGAGTTGTGTGCTTTCCCGGCCCCCTGGTGTGGAGAGCCCCCTGGGCTCTGGGCTCTGGGCCCTGGGCAGGGAGGGCGGGGAGGTCAGAGTCCACAGGGTCCCCTGGTCTCCGCTGTCCCCTGAGCCTTGGCAGAGGAGACCCTTCAGGACAGAGCAGCAGAGCAACAGTGATGCCTCGAGGGTCCCCAGGACGGGCTTTGATTTGCCCCATTGGGTATTCCTTACTCCTTCTCTTCGTGTTCCCTCTCCAACCAGCACCCCTGCCCTCTGCCAGCCCTGGGGTGGCACCTGGGAGACCACCACCTTCCCTGGCCCACCTGTCGCTGGAAGAGGCAGAGGCCTCCTTGGTCAGAAGTCCTGGGGTGCCTGGGTGGCTCAGTGAGTTGAGTGTACAACTCAAGCTCAGGTCACGATCTCACCGTCCGTGAGTTCGAGCCCCGCGTCGGACTCTGTGCCAACAGCTGGGAGCCTGGAGCTGCTTCGGATTCTGTGTCTCCCTCGCTCTCTACCCCTCCCCCACTCACGCTCTGTCTCCCTGTCTCTCTCTCTCTCAAAAATAAAATAAAAACATTTTTAAAATTAAAAAAAAGAAGTACATTACTGTGAAGGTTTAGGTCACCAGGGATCGAAGACCCTAAAACCCTTTGGTGAGAGGAGTCAGTGGCATTGGAGAGGGTGGCACCGGCTGACAGAGAGTGGCCCCCTGAGGGAGCTGGGAGTGTGCTCCACCCAGTGAGGGGGTGAGCCAAGGAACAGGTAGGTGTGTGATTCAGGAAGCGGGGGATGGGTGCAGGGGCCCCATGCCGACAGCTCCCCAGGGCCAGGAGGGCAGCCACCCTGCCCCAAGCGGGTGGGTTACCTGGTCCCTGCGACCATGAGGATATCGTGCTTAGGTTTTATAGAGCTGCTGGGGAGTCCAGGAAGACTTAGTGATGGGAACTTAGAGAAACCAAGAAAACAAAAGAAGCAACTAACTCCAGAAAATTAAAAAGCTACACGAGGTGGAGTTTCCTCAAAAAAACTAAATAGAACTACCCTGTGGCCCAGCAATTGCACTGTAGGTATTCATCCAAAGGACACAAAAATGCTGATTCCAAGGGGCACATGCACCCCAATGTTTGTAGCAGCACTATTGACAATAGCTAAACTATGGAAAGAGCCCAAGTGTCCATCAACTGACGAATGGGTAAAGAAGACGTGGTATACACACACGCGCGCGCGCACACACACACACACACACACAACGGAATATTACTCAGTGACCAAAAAGAATGAAATCTTGCCATTTGCAACAACGTGGACAGAACTGGAATGTATTATACTAAGTGAAATAATTCAGTCAGAGAAAGACAAATACCATATGATTTCACTCATATGTGGAATTTAAGAAACAAAACAGATGAACATAGGGGGAGAGAAAGAAAAATAATATAAAAACAGACAGGGAGGCAAACCATAAGAGACTCTTAAATACAGAGAACAGACTGAGGGTTATTGGAACGGAGGTGGGTGGGGGATGGGCTAGATGGGTGATGGGGACTAAGGAGGGTACCTGTTGGGATGAGCACTGGGTGTTGCATGTTAAGTGATGAATCACTAAATGCTACTCCTGAAACCAATATTGCAATGTATGTTAACTAACTAGAATTTAAATAAAATCTTGGAAGAAAAACAAAACAAAACAAAAGCAAAAATGGCTATACAAGAGAGGATGTAGTTATAGCACAGGGCAGCTGCCATCTGAAAACATAGACGAATACAGAAATTAATGTAATTGCTTATGGATGTCGTAATACAGTCCATGTTTAGAAAAAAGTCTATCGGTCCAGACTTTATGGCCATCCTTTAGACCACCTGGCCGGGCAGTGAGCAAAACTTACAGAATACTGTAAACACCGAGCATTGATTTCTCAACAACACCAAAGTGCAGCGCGGTTACACGGGGAGTCTGGAGGGCGGGGGCAGGTTGGGGAACAAAGCCCTCGTCTAAGCCAGGAGGGTGACAGTAGGTGTTGCGGAAAACTCCAGTGGGGACAGCAGAGAAGGTGCACGTAGTGCCTAGAACGACAGCTGGAATCGCCAGCATCACAAGTTGTCCCCCTGGGGCGTGGGGAGGTGGGCCGGGACGCTGCCTTTCTTAATAAACACTGTGGCTCTATTTCGCTTCTCATATTATTTTTATAAAAATGTATACAATAACTCTTAAAAAATAAAACCCACAGGGTGCCTGCGGCTCGGTCGGTAGAGCATGCAAATCTTGACCTCAGGGCCGTGAGTTTGAGCCCCACATTGGCCATAGAGCTCACTTCGTAAAAAAATAAAAAGACATAAATAAATACATAATAAAACCTACAGATCTGACCACGTCAATCCCCTGAAAACACACATTCCAGTTGTTTTCTGTCCCAGGGGACGTCATTCGAGCACCCAGAGCCACCTCCCCCAACACTCATCACCACCTCTGCTGGGCCCTGTGGCCGGATCCCGTGCTATCACAACACCACCGGTTGTTTGTCAAAGGCGTATGTGGGGGAGGGGCACCTGCGTGGCTCAGTTGGTTGAGTGTCTGACGTCAGCCCAGGCCATGATCTCAGGGCTCGAGGGTCCAAGCCCCATGTCAGGCTTTGTGCTGACAGCTCAGAGCCTGCTTGGGATCCTCTCTCTCTCTGCCCTCTTCTCCTCCCCCGCTCATTCTCTTAAAAATAAAATAAACATTAAAAAAAAAAAAGGCACGCATGCATGCATGAATGAATGAATGAATGACTGGACAAAGTGGGGTCCCTTTGCAAAGTAATAAGGCCAAGGCTAAAGTGGTAGTTTTAGAGACCAATGTGAAGGTTGGGCTGGTACACGTGCATTAAATTTTGATGGTAAAGGAGCCGTCATGATAGGTCTCACCGAGAGACGAATAATTTCCCAAACAGATCAAAATAATTCACTGTTGAGTCCTTCTGCCAACAAAAGCCAGTCTTGCTCACCATCTCCCTCCTCTCGGGGCAAAGTCTCAGCAGGGCCACCGAGATGGGGCCACAGGGACCATGGGTACAAGAAAGTGAGGCTTCGGGACCACAGGTGCAGACCCCGTCTGGAAGCAAAGTTACCAGCTGACCTCCAGAGCCCCGGGTGTGATTCAGCGCCCAGGTGCCGCCCCTCCATCCTGCCACCAAACACAGGGGCCAGAAGTGCTCTTCAAAAGGGTGGCCTGGTTTGGGGTAGTGGTTAGAAGGGCTCCT
Organism: Puma concolor; assembly: GCF_028749965.1. Taxonomy (NCBI): domain Eukaryota; kingdom Metazoa; phylum Chordata; class Mammalia; order Carnivora; family Felidae; genus Puma; species Puma concolor. Next base: position 94,472,438 of record NC_141678.1, read on the forward strand.
TGTCACCCAGGCCGGGCGGGGTGGGGCGCAGAGAGAAAATACGAGATCCACTCCATGCCCCCAACACCTGCGTAATGGAGACATCGCGGTGGCAGTGACGGCCGTCGGTACTGCGTCTGCGTAATGTGGAAAATCTTATTCGGATGGATACAGTCAGCAGGACAGAGACCCGTGCTCTCCGCTCCAGCCACCAGCAAGATTTTTTGATGACACTGCAGCTGACAAGATTTGTCTGGAATACAAGTAATCTGGTGATATGTCAGAATATTTTTCCACAACCCTGGAAAATAATTTTAAGTTGACTTTTGTAGATGCAATTTCCTCTAGCGGTAGAATATAATACAAATGAAGAGTCCCAAGACAACCTGCAATTTTTACTAAAATCATAAATAGGCAGGAATAGTAAAAGTTATGAGATTCCCACTATTAGTCTCTAACATGCACCCGACGGTGGGTACTGATCTGACTATTGCCTTCGGAGGATAAATGCCCATGTGGTGACACTAATTGTTAGCTAAACTTGGGTTTCATTGCTTGGGGAGACTTAGTTTAAGGAAGTCTCATATACCAAATCTAAGTGAATAGTACAGAGAAATTAGAGAATTTCATTATGACAGGATTTTATTTTACTAAGACGTTCACCCCTTCTTCCTAGAGATTCTCTAGTGTAGTCAGACTATAGTTAACAAGACTTGATCTAGCAAAATTCTGTTTCTAATCTGCTTTTTAAAGACATCTCTGCCATATAAATTAAGGAACATTATTATTTATTATTTATTTTGAGCAAAAGTTGATGACCACAATTTTCTTTTTTTTTTTTAATTTTTTTTTAACGTTTATTTATTTTTGAGACAGAGCATGAACAGGGGAGGGGCAAAGAGAGAGGGAGACACAGAATCTGAAACAGGCTCCAGGCTCTGAGCTGTCAGCACAGAGCCCGACGTGGGGCTCGAACTCACGGAATGTGAGATCATGACCTGAGCCGAAGTCGGAAACTTAACCGACCAAGCCACCCAGGCGCCCCTAGCCACAATTTTCATCGAAAGGGCAAATATGCTTAATTTCTACATTGGTGTTTATAAGCCAAGAAACAACATAATGTGATCCAGAACACTAACGTACAATTTGGAACACTAACATGCGATCCGGAACACTATGTATGATCCGGAACACTGACATAAGTACAACGAACATGAGATGCCGCCTTCATGGGGCTCTGACTGTCTGTGTTCTACAGATATTTTTCCCAGCCTGACATGACTGAATTTGCACCAACATATGGCACACTCCACTCTCACCCTACACACACACCTCAGGGCTCAGGTGGCCTAGAGCAGGTTGTGCTCTATTCCTACGTCAATTTGACCTTTGGCTTTGGTTTCAAGAAACACCCTTTCCCCATAATTTACTGAAAGTCCTTTGCTTCCAGGAACTTGCTCCAGGGTCTCAAATTCGGCAACCCAGAAAAGAGAAGGGCCAGAAAGCCAGTGCGACCAGGGCACAACGCTCTTCAGGGCCTGGGCCTGGGTGAGAAGGAGGCAGGACCAGGCGGGCGGGCACGGCGGAGGCAGAGGCCGAGGCAGAGGCTGGCAGAGTCAGTAGTCGGCGCCACGCGCGAGGGGCTCCCCTGAGCCGAGGTCTGCAGGCGCGCTTGCTTTGGGCTCTGTGTCCTTAGTGGGACAACTGCACAGCCGCACCCGCAAAGAGGCACGGTGCCATGTTGCCTACGGTCAGAATGGCCAGTGGACACAGAGCCCCCACAGGCTTTGTTAGTAAAGGACGAGGACGTAAAAGATGGTTTCCAGTGGTCCGTCTGACAAACTGCACACAGACGCACCTCAGGCTCTTGCCCAGCTGTGCCAGGGTGGGACCTGTGTGACCAGGCACGCAGCGTTTGTGACCACCTGCCCTGGGCCTGGACAAAGGCCGTCACTTCAGGACTCCGGGGACAGCCTGCCCGCAGCACCCAAAGAAGGAACGGGGGGGGAGGTGCAGAGTGAATTCTGGAAAATCACCAGGGCGGACCTGACCCTCTGGCTCGGGCTTGAATGACAAGTCTCCAACCAGCAGACAGAGGGTTAAGGGTGGTGCCGCGTTCCGGGCCAGAGGAACGGAGGGTGCCCAGAGCCGGACACAGCAGAGGAGCCCTCCGGGACTCAGTTTCCGCATCTGTGAAAGGGGTTGAGAGGGTTACGTGTGTTAACACATGCCACGTGGGTAGAGTGATGCCCGGCACGCAGTAAGAGCCAGCCACCCTCCTCGTCACCACCGTCACCATCGTCATCCTCACTGTCGTGATGACATCATGACACCATTGCCACGGCGTCACTGCCATTGTGACATCATCACCGTCATCATTGTGGCATCACTGTCATCATCACGGCATCCTCTCCACTGTGACATAATCTTCACGCCTGTCATCACTGGGCCCACAACTGGAGAAGCAGGGCGGGAGGATGGGCGGAGAACAGGGCCACACAGAGGGCAGGCGGCTTTGCCGGCCTTAATCCGAGTACTTTCCGTGGAGGACGAGGACTCTCCACCCCGCGGGTCACCGAAGACGACCTCACCGGAGCACGCACACAACGGGCCGGCGAGAAGATGCAGAAGCCCAGGGGTCACTGGGCGGGGGGGCGGGGTTGGAGGCGGGAGCAGGCTGTGCAGGGGCAGCAGCCGCGGGACCGGCGGAGGTGGGGGGTGGGCCCAGGGAGCCCCCTCTCTCCGGCCACACGCCAGGCCTGTTGGGACCAGGCTGCAGGCCACGCGCCCCGTCAGGAGCCACAGGCTGAGGGGGGAAGGGCGTGCGCCCCCCCCCACCTCCCCTCCCCGTGCCTGGGTCCCCGCGGCCCCTTCTGAAGAGCGGCCTAGAACGTTCCACCAAACGTTTGCTTCCACCAGACGGGCCCACGGGCGCTCTCGGCCCCTGGCGCGCCTCCTCCCCCAGCCTGACGGAGGCCGTCATCCCCGATGCTTCACGGTCAGCTGGCCTCCGGGCGGGGCTCGGCCTCCTCGGAGCAGTAGCGCTTCTGACTGGTGGCCACATGTGCAGCTCCCCCGAGAAGACCTTCAAACTCGGGTTCTTTCGGCAATTTAAGAACATTGCAGGAAGATTTTTAAAATACCGTCTGCGACCTAAGCCAGTCTGTAGAGAGCGGTACTTTGCACCACGAGAAGGGATTCCCAGCTGAAGACAACAGCCGCGAGCCGCGTGAGAAACAGTCACAACGGCCCGTGTGCCCTCGACCCCATTCACGCAAAACCTGGACCCAGGTGAATCCGGTCGGGGGGCGGCAGCCGAGGGTGCGGACGGCCGACGAAGACATCCTAACCTGACCGTGGCGACGTTTGCACGACGCTGGGAACACGCTGAAACCCCTGCTTCTTCGACTTACTGAGAACAAACAGCCAATGAGTGAAGGAGGAGCTTCTGTGAAGGAAGTACGGAGACAGGACTGGGTGCCAGGATCCTCGGTTCTAACTCTTTACTTTGCAGACAGAAGCTGGGATTGGGAGCGCGGGTGGGGGCTGGGCTCTCACGGTCCCGGCCGGCCAGGCGCCGTCGCCCCAAGCCCTTCCCGGGGGCCGGTGGCCGGTGGCCGGTGGCCGAGGACGATCCCTCCACTCGCCGGCAGAGACTCGCCCTCTGCCTCGGCCCTCACCGTGTGAAGCAGCCGGGTCCACACGCACTAAGGGAAAACACCGCAAATGCTCCCGCTTGGCATTCCCCGGCACACCCCTGGCCAGGGAGCCGGGGCCAGGGGTCAGGGAGGGCCCCCGCCCGGTGCGCAGCTGGCCGGTACCTCGGGGGCACGTCCTGAGTCTGCGGCATCTGGAAGCGGTCAGCGTGGGAGGCAGGAAGGAGCTGGGAAGATGACCCCTGGGCCAGGCTGGCCTCGCAGCCCTGTGCTCCCGGGAGCACCCTGAGACGATGGCTTCTGCCAGATTGCACAGGCCTGTGTTGGGGGCCCGGTGCAGCCAGAGGTTCAGGGGGACCAGGAATTCACCCCTTCTGTCTACCGCTTTTCTACACAGTGCGGGGGGAGCCGCCTGGGGGTGTTGGCTGTGAGGCCACGGAGAAATGACACACACGGTCCCGTGGCTGGAGATAGCATCACCTTACAGCTCCAGGGCTAGAGCGCAGGGACCAGCCCTCCACTGCACAGCTGCTCTCGTCTGGCCCCGTCACCTACTGCCACAAGGCGAGCCCCCCTCCCCCTCCCCCTCCCCGCTGGCCTCTGGTACCCATCATAGCTGGTGGCCAGAGGAAAGTCAGGGAGGGTCACCAAGCCCCAAGCTGGCTGGCCCCTCATGGCCTTCCTCGTGCTCCCAATGGCAGAGGCCACCTCCCCTGAGTGGGGCATGTGTGTGTGTGAACGTGAGTGTGCACAGGTCACGTGGGTGTGGGTGTGGGTGTGCACGTGCATGTGCGTGTGCATGGGCAGGGCTCTTGTGAAATCTGGAGCCCCGTACGACAATTCAGGGCAAATTATACTCCACCAAGAGCAGAGAAATGTGGAAATATTTCTCAACTGAGGCTTTTAGATAATGTATTGATACATTCTGTCTAAACCGGGCAAGGCGGGTTACTTGTACAAAATTATGTTTCAAATTCCCTCAACTAAATCTCTAGCTTCTGAGATGTCTGGCGTGTAACTCACATAATAGAGATTTTATTCAAAGCCATGAAAACGGCTTGTATCTTGTCACCGATACTTTTAAAATAAAAACTACATATAGACTGAACCTAAGGTAACTTTCCAACGTCGAGACCCATCATTATATTTTACAGAGTTAACACGTGATTATCTCTCACGCCCGATGACTTGGCTGTGCTGAGGGCTCCACCAGCACTCCCAAGAGAAAGAAGGCGAAAAGCCTTGGGGATAATGCATGGGACGAAGTTAGACACGTCCAGCCCCGTCCAATGTCTTTCTCTTTATCAGACCCAGTTCTCAGCTCTGCTGCGTGAGGACGTTCACGCCTCCGCACACGTCACCGGCCGGGCAGCACTTTGTGCGTGTGCGTCGTGGCTCCCTCCCACGGGTGTGCCACCATCGGTGACCAGAGCGTCACGGGACGCCCGCTCTCGGCAAAGGAGGGTTACGGTCCTGGTCATCTTTACCGGGACCAGGTCCCAGATCCTGGGGGCACAGGTGAGTACAAGGTGGGCAAGCTGGGGGGTCAGGGTTTGTGATGGGGAACAAGTTGGGGGGGCGGCTGCTCTGCCCCTGAGCTTGGAGGAGGCGCCCCAGGATCAGGAGAGGGTTGGGTGAGCCAGGGTGTTGAAGGCCCCGAATACTGACTCCATAGTGGGGGTGCACCCAGCAGCATATGGAAAATTCTGTGCGTACAGAAAGACGGACACATGCAAAGTGCACAGCCTGACGGAGTTCGCAAGGGGACCCTGCAAACATTTGTACCTTAACACCTAAAATGTTTCTGAGTTTTGTTAAAGGATAGATTTTTTAGAGGTAAAATTATGACCCTGGCACAAATGTAAAATGAACTTGTGTCCCGTGTTGCTTACACATTAATTAACGAGGGACCCTCCTTAGTCCGTGCACTGTGCCTCCGCAGACACGAAATGGGCTCGCACGTCTCTGGGCAAGAACGTGCGAAGCTGACCGACACCCCCACGCCGCGGAGCTGGGGACAAAGGCACAGGTGGGGTGCCTTCGCTGGGGCCTCCGCGTGCTCTCTGGCTCCTGTAAAGGGCTCACGAGCCACATATCCTTTCCTAAATCCAAGTACTAATGGACCAGGTGCTGAGCGTGAAAACAGCATCCACACAGTCCCAAGCGGCGGCAGAGATAAAACACGAAACAAAAGCTGAAGGCGCTGGCTGTGGGTCCCCGCGGCCTGGGGCCAGGGAGCCAAGTGAGCCACCGGGCGGGAGCCTCACGGGGACCCAGTTGCCCCCTCTCCCAGGCCTCGACCCAGGGCCCTCCGCCCCCAGGGCATCCTCATCGCCTCGTGCTCCCGGGGGAGCCGCGGGTAACCACAGAGAGGACGTGTCCAAGCAGACGTGTGCATCAGACACGGAACGCTTCCAGCCCCGGCCACGGCAAGGGGGCAGCAAACGCGGTGCTGATGGGCTGGGGTGTCGAGGGGTGTGGCCTCCAGGACCTTGGGCAGAAGTGGGTGGGCGCCCGGCTCTCTGCAGAGGGCGAGACGCTGGCAGGGGCCTCGGGCAGCAGGTGCGGTCTGAGCGGGTCCCAGCCTGGGTTTGGAGGGAAGGGGAGGCCACACAGAGGCCACCTGCCCCCGCGCCTGTGCTGACCCTGCACCTGCAGTTGGGTGGGACCCCCACGCGGCTGATGCCGCTTTCTCCACACCCACCCCCCTTCCTGCACGTCTCCCCTGCCCACCCAGCTGCTCTGACCCCACTCTGCCTCGTGCCCTGGGGGCAAGACCACCCTGGAGTGGGCACCATGGTCCCAGCAAGAAGCTGTGTTGTCCCCCAAGGGTCTCTCGGGTCAGTGCCTCCAAGTGACTCAAAGTGGAGGCCCTGTCCCGGGAGCCCCCTGACACCCCAACTCTGCCTGTGCCAAACCGGTCCATCTGGGCACTCGTCAGGGAGGGAGGAGGGGGGAGGGGGAGAGTCAGTGTCACAATGGCAGATGGTGCTGCTGTCCTGTCAGTCCTTCTTCGAGTAAGGGAACCACATCCAAATATAAGCTGCTGTTCACATGGATGGATTGAGTCGCACACCCTCTTGGGGGACCTCTTAGTGACGCCCTCCTGTTGGGGCTGCGGGGAGAAATCCACCTTGCCAAAGCAGGAGTCAAAACCGTGTCCTAAATCCAAGTACCAATAAACCAAGCACTGGAAACGGGAAGGCCTTGCTTTCTAGAATTCTCCAGAATTTTCTACAATCACCTGTACACAGAAGAGAAAGGGGTTTCCTATGCCCCTGCCCTGTGTCTTTCTCAGATTTTATCGGCTCTGAGGGCGAGACCCCTGTCTGAGGCTGGGAGCGTGAGAATAGCGTGTCAAGGACGAGAGGGGACCTGCCCAGATCCTGTGCTCACAGGAGACGCTGATGCCTGTGACCTGTGACATGTGGGAAGACCAAACCGCCCAACCTCAAGGGTGCCGTCTAGCACAGTACTGTCCCCGGGTGAGGCGGCCTGAAGTTAGTCCTGTGGGGCACCGGTCCGATATGGGCATAGGAAGACCCTCACTCTCACGCACCATTCCTGCCAGAAAGCGCCTCATGATGGCAGGTGGAACCAGCCTCAGGATGAGGTAGAACAGAGATATTTACAATTGTCTGAAGTCACCACTGAGCTGTTGGATCAAACCGTCCCTGAAGGTCCTCTGGACCTATCAGCTTTAGGAGCCAACAGATCTCCTGATTAGATTATTATGAGTGTGTTTGAATCGACCTCATGATACAGCTGGGTAGAAGTTGAAAGTTAGAATTAATTTCGTACGGCCTTGAAAATCCTACATAGGCCAAATGAGCCCTGAATGGCACTATGTGAGGGAATTTCTTCCACAATGTCTCGTAAAGATTTGCTAACTTACGGCTTGTAAACCACTGCCCACGGCACTCGGGACTGAGCGCCCACCGGGGAAAAGCCATGTCCTGAGACTCCTGTCTGAACCTAAGCTTCTGCATTAAAGACAATATTGAAAATAACAACAACATTCTGGTTTTGAGAGCAAACAGGTGTCCCAGCTATGGTCCCAGGGGCCAGCAACCAGCTTTGTAAATTCCTAATTCATTTCCTTGTGAAGGAGCCTTTGATTAAAAATGTAGAACCCGAGGGAAGGCGTCTGGGCCACGAGGGGCTTCCCTGGGTGAGTGTTCAGTCTGTGACACTGACATGTCTCACCAGCGGAGAGCTATTTCTGGAGAAAGCAGAAACAATAAACGGGCCGAAAATACTCAGGATTGATCCAAGCTTCCCCTTTCAGAGAAAAACCAGAAGTCTCCCCTTCCGTATTCTTGTGGAAACCCTCGCAGGTGCAGGGACACGAGGCCGGGTGTCTGGACAGGGAAGGCCCCCACCGAGACCCTCCCGCCCGTTGACTCGGGGCCTGGGTTCTGCTGACGAGCAATTTCCAGTCATGTTTCGGCCACGCTCACAGGTGCCGCACACTCACAGCCGGGAGACGGTGAGCGAGACAAGACGGGGTTCCTTCCCGCGCCTCCGAGCTTTTCTTCTTGGAAAAGTACAAGAAAGGCAAAACCAAACAAAAAACTTCCATTATAGGAAGGGCTTGTGCTGCCAGTACATTGAAAGGTTCAGAACGTCGAAACGGTGAGGGACGAGCTGGGGGGCAGGCGGGCGGAAGGGGCGGGACGGCCCTGTGTCAGACCCGAACACGTGTAGACGTCACACAGGTGACAGCGGGACAGTGAGTTCTTCAGTAAGTGGTACAGAGACGATTCGGAAAATTAATACAGAAGGTAGCGTTTGCCGAAATAAACTCCACACCGACTCAAGCCCTGCCCCCGGCACGGTGACTGGTGGGGCCGCTTTGCTCCTGACTGCAGCACCAGGCTCCATCGGAGGTTTCTTACCCGGGGCCAAGACTGAGCCCGAGCTGTTTGCGGCCACGTCCGCAGGCGCATGTGGCAGCGTCCCATTACAAAACGCGGAGAAAATCGACACAAATCCCTGCTGGGGCCCCGGCCGCCTAGGAAGGTGCGTCAGGGGCCCCCCCGTCCACGCCCCCTGCTCCGGAGAGCAGAGCAGACATGCACCCCCTGGCCTTCTCCCCAAGACAGCGCTTTCTGGGGGGCGCTGCGTCCCGCAGCCCCGGCCCCACAGTCGGTCAGGGTGAAGCCTGGGCCCCAGGAGGGGCTCCCTCTCGGGCACGATGACGGGCTGCCGGCCTTCTCCCCCGAGTCTCAGTCCACGCATATGTCCTGGGGGCCACAGATCTGCTCCGTGTTTCCCCTTGGACGTGGGTTCCACCTCCTGCTGTCTCTGGTGGGGAGTTTTTGTCTTCCCCTCGTAATTTTATGCATTTTACTCGATAAGCTCCATCACTAGCCCCTTCTGGAATCAGACCTGATTTAAACTGCTTAACAAACTGGCCTCTGTAAAGTCTGGTCCTTCCCACCCCCCTGAAGTCCTCCTCAGGTGGACAAAGCCTCTTAGGCAGAGTCCAGCGGAGGGGGGTCTGTAAAGTTCTTTAGAAGCAAGGGGTGTTTCTACTCGTGTTTTGTTATTCACAGGATGTAAGCATGGTCTCTGAAACGTATCAACACAACAGACGTTCAGACCAACAGCTGGCACCTATTAGCGCCCACGGCTGTCTTCCCGGGGAGGGAGCTGTCACCCGGTGCTAAGTATACCCACATCACGCTCGTGGCCACCGCCGTCAGGAAGTCACTGGAGCTTTCCACCCACATTTGGAATCTGCATTTGGGAGAAGCCTGTGTTTAAGGGCTCCTAACAGGCAGATGCCAGCTGGATGCCCACTCGGGGACATCCTGCCGGACACGAAGCCGGCCTGACGGGCTCATCGGGTCCAGCGACGGCCATCTGGACGTGCAGAGGCGACACCGGCAACCAGGAGACGGTCGATTTCCAAGGAACGAGTGCAGTGACCGTCCAGTTGAGATGCTCACCCCCGACGCCCAAATAAGCGGGTGTCAGTCTTGGGCCGGACCTCTACATGCAGATTCCCCCCTCTCTTCTGCTTGACGTGCCCTGGCGTGGAGGACAAGGGACCCGCTGGCAGGGGCGGAGGAGCCGGGCACCAGGACAATGTCCGGCAGGGGGGTGCCGGAGGGACGCACAGAGCCCGAGGAGGGGTAGACGCAGCTACGCCGGGGTCACCAGGGGCAGCGGGTCTCCCGCGAGCTGTCCGGAGTACCAGGCCGTGCTCAGGCCGTCGCACCTCAGGGCCCCAGCCTGCAAGGAGCCCACACCTGTTTGGCTGCAGGAGGTCAGCTTGGTCGTGACATCTGGAAATGCAAGGGTCTTCTCCCGCCTCTGTCTCCCGCTTACCGAGCCCAGGCCTCAGACGGCCCGCCCCCTTCTGAAGAGAGGCAGGAACAGGCCGGCCACGCCCTCACGGTCCCAGAGCAGAAGCGGCCTGGGACAAACGTGAAAACACGAAGGACAGATCCACGCGGCCTGAGGTCCCATCGTCCGGCGGAAACCGGTGGGAGGCGTTTGCCGCGTTCTCCACGCTGGGAGCACCCAGACACAAGCAGGGCACACGTGTGCACTTTCTCCCGAGCCCCAGGGAGTGCTGGGGACCCGCCCCCGCTCCACGGGTGGCTGAAACAACAAAGAGTGTGGCAGACGGACGTTTTGTTTTCATCACATACCTGGTCCGGGGTGTCGTAAAGAATGAGAACTGGTGTCGTTGGCACTAACCCAGCCAGGGTGAGGTGCAGTGGGAAAGCACACCTACTTTTGTAGAAATCAGCACAAACATTCTGTAAAACAAACCAGAGCAGGCAGCAGAACGAAAAACAGACAGACCAGAGCACGGGGGGACTTGAGTCGGCGGAGAGGGAAGCCAAGGCGGGCCTGATCCAGAGCCCGGGAGCCGGGAGCTCCGGCCCCGTGGGCGCCACCCAGTTCGAGAATCTTCTCCCCACATCCACACGGGGGGCCGCCTCCCACTTCCCCGGGTGGACCCGGGTTGTTCTCCAGAGAGACTGAAACCTGGTCTCTGGGCCAGGGGGCCCCCGGTATGCGCAGCCTGCACACGAAGCCCCGTTTCCTGTCCTCCGAGAGGCACCGCGGGCAGGACGCGGGCGCACTCGGTCACACGGCACTGATGACACACGAGCAGGCCTGGAACCGAGGAAGGGCCCGTGGGCTGCGATGTTTGGGGAAGCCGCCAGAAAGTACAGCTCCGCAGCAAGGCCAGACACAGGGAGGGAAGCGTGGGGAACCGTGAGGCCGGTGGAAGGGCCGGGGCTCGGCCAACGGGAGTCCGGAGCGGAGAGCAAGGACCATGGAACGCAGGTGGCACCAGCCAGCAATCCCGGGAAAATTCACCAGAACCGAAGTTGTGTGTTTCCAGGTCGGAAGCCCTCCCACCCGCGGCTTCCCGGTGGCTGCCAGCACGCGGCCCAAGGGAGGGTCCCACGGAGGCATGAGGGTCAGGGAACGGTTCCCGTGTGCCAGGCAGCGCCGGGAGCCAGAGGGCCGTGCCAGGCTCCCGGTCACCGTCACCACAGGCCCATGAACAGGGGAGGGCTGTGGGGGGAGCCACGTCTCCATCCCTCACCACGGCCGGCCGGGGACGGCGCCCACACCTAGCGAGTGAAGAGACAGCGAGCGCAGCTCGTGTGGGACATGGCGAGCCCCAGAGGGCAGGCCCACGGCCCCGGGAAGATCAGAGAGGACAGAGGCTACAGACACACGCCCCTCAGGAACAGACACGGGGTGTCAGGCCACAGAGCGGCACGGTCCCCTGGGCACACCTCCGGGGCACGGGCAGCCCGCCGGACGTGAACGCCGGGCACCCTTATTATCGCTGCTGCGACGGAACAAACGTATTCATAATCCACAGCCCTGCCCTTTCACGCGTCTCCAGGATGAGACCACGCTGGATGTGCAAGTCCGTCAGTCAGCTTCAGGGCTCATCGGCCCCGAGATCCTGGCTCAGACCCGGCACATGGATTCCCCAGCCCTCTGGAGCCCCTGGCTCGGTCGAGGTGTGCGGGGCAATCCAAGGGCACTGCGTGACTTACACGGAGTCCCAGTGCCACCCAGACCCAGGGCGCGGGTCTGTGGACAGAGCTCCATGCCCAGCAGGTGCTACACACGGGAGGTCACGTGACAGTCCCCGACCCCGTGCCTCAGTCTCCCATGTATGTGTGCGAGCAAATGCTTAAGCTGACAGAAAATAAAATGTGTCACGGGAATAGGAGGACGCGTGGTTTGTAACCCAGCACACAGTGAGGCCTGACTCCCCAACTAAGGCACCACAGAACTAGCTGTGAGTCACATGCTCTGTCCCGGGCAACACGGGCTTCCAGCCTGGTGTCGGTTGTCTTTGAATTTTTGTGATTGTTTTCAGGGAGATTTGTATCCATTAAAGTTACTGAGAATAAGGAGAACTGGTCAGGTGCAGCTGCTGTGTGTACCCACGCATGCGTACGTGTGTGTTCCTGCAGTATGCGTGTGTATGAGTGTGCACGTGTATGCACATGTGTGCACGCACAGGGATGTGCATGTGTGTGTACAGGAGTATGCACGTCTGTGTGTGTCCATAGCTGTGCACGTGTGTGTGCAGAGTGTGCACACGTGTTACAGAGGTGTGCACATGTGTGTGCAGATGCATGTGCATGGGTGTGTGTACAGAGGTGTATGTGTGCAGGGCTGTACATGTGTGTGTACAGGTGTGTGCTTGTGTGTGCAGGGATGTGCACGTGTGTGTACAGAGCGTGTGTGTGGGTGTGCATGTGTGTGTGTATACAGAGGTGTGCACGTGTGTGTACATGTCTACGTCAGTGCACAGCGACCTCAGGCAGCTAAAGCAAAGGTCAACCCTCGCGGCCACGGGTTGGAGCCCAGGCCTGGCATGTGGGCAGCACGAACAGTGTGGGGCTTGTCACTTGGAGGTTGGGCGCCGGGTGAGGGGCCAATTCCCAGAAAACGCCCAGGTCAGCAAGGGCACGTCCGACCACCCAGACCCCACGCGTCACCTGACGACTATGGCACGTCCCCTAGGACGTCATGCCCTGAGCGCAGCGGCACTCAGAAGTATTGGCTCTCCCCGTTGCACGTCCACACAAACACTCACGTCCTTGCCTGCTCTCACAGGGCATGACTTCCACGGCACGAACACTCTTGGAAACCGCATATTTGGCGGCTGCACCTTCTGGAACACGGCCACACCACCACCGGCCAGCCGTGCTCCACTGGGTGAGGTCAACGCCGCCCGTGACAGGGACACCCCACAAGCCTCTGACCACCTCCTCGGGCTGAGTCCCAGACGCGGGATTTCTGACAAAACACACAGGCGTGCTCAGGGTCACGATACACTCAGGATCGGACAGCAGGGCTCTGGCCCCACATGGCTGGGTGTTGGATGTCACTGCTGCTTTAAGGCACAGTTGCGGTGGAACGCCTGGGCCCTGTGTGCACCCGGCTGGGGGGCCAACGGCCCCCTCCAACCCCCACCCTGAGAGGGGCCCTAAACAGTCCACAGAACCCCCTGCACAACCCCACCCTGAGACCCCAGGTTCCAGGACACAGGAAGGGACAGAGGCAGCGCTGGGACCCAGAGCATCTGGACCCTTGAGCCTGGGACATCCCAGGCCCTGGAGCTGCAGCAGGAGGGCAGAGGAGAGCCAGCTTCTTCACATTTGTCCAGTTTTCCAGGTGACTCTGGGTGGATGACCAGAGCGACCCCATCCTGAGCCAACGTTACCTCCCCACAGTCTGCAGGGCCCTGAGGTCAGTCCTCCAGTGCCCCCAACTATGCTCCTCACATGGCCTGTGCCCCTGCACCCCTGCTCCCCAGCCCCTGCACCCGCTCCCACCCAAACCCTGCACCCCTGCTCCCCAGCACCCTGCAGCCCCTCCTCCCCAAACTCCCGGCACCCCACTTCTCCCCATGTCCCCGCTGTCCCACCCAGCATTGGGCCTGGCCCCTCTGGAGTGCACCAGACATGCTGGCCACGTCCTGGTCGCTCAGGACAATCACGCACCCTCCCCTCAAAGTCACTCTCCAGATGACCTTTTCCCTGTTCCTCCCACTTAACTGCGCCCCACACCACTGCTGTCTCCTGGAATCAAGGTCCCCTTTGTGTCCCCCGGTGCACCTGCAGCCCCACAGCGCCTGGCACCCGGCAGGCCTCCAGCAGGGAGGTGCAGAGACGGGTCTGTGGCACCAGTCGTCGACACTTCAGGGCTCCGGGGCTCCCAGGGGGCTCAGTCGGTCGTGCAGTCGACTCCTGATTCTGGCTCAGGTCTTGATCTCGTGTTTGTGAGTTCAGGTCCCCCTTGGGCTCTGCACTGGGCGGGGAGCCTGCGTGGGATTCTCTCCCTCTGCGCCTCTACCCTGTTCACAGTCTCTCTCTCTCTAAAATAAAAAAATAAAAATAAAACACGTCAGGGCTCTGGCTGCTTGCCGCTTGGGGGGTTCCTCCAGCCGTCCTCTCGAGGGGCGTTTCTTGGCGGAGGAAGTCGGCAGACTGTGCTTTGCTGGACGTGGCCTTCCCGCCGTGCTCACCCTCTGGATCTGTGTGAACATGTGCTCCAGCCCCCCGACCCCCCCTCCCCCGGGCCCCGGATCGGCCGGCAGGAGGCAAACACCGCTGCCCACGGGCCCTCTGGAACAAGGCCACAGAGCATTCGCCTCAGGTGCACGCCCCGCCGTGCCCAGCTCCACAGAGCACGTGGGGCAACACGTTCAAACCCAGATTCAGGTAGACGGAGATTTGGGGTGGGGGCTGGGAACAAAAACAGGACGAGAGAAAGGCCGTGGTGGACAGGCTGGCAAAATGTCCCATTGTGTCACGGACCTTCAAGATCAATCTGGGAACGCAGACAGGAGGCCCTCCTTCTCCACGCGAGGGGCCGAGTTCCCAAGCTCCTGTGCGTGTAGGGGTGGGGGCCGGGGAGGGCAGGGCTGAGGCCAGCTGGCGGTCAGGACTCGCTGCCCCGCACCCCATCCCCTCAGTGTTGAGTTCGCTCTGGTCCCACTCATCCATCCTCACACCCATCCCGCTGTTAGAAGCTCTCACCGTTTTGGGGCGCAGGTGTCCAGCCTGCAGTGAGGAGGGGGCCCCCGGCCGCGCTGGGAGGGGCGCGTGCGGACGATCCGGTCCCTGCAGGCCCAGGGCAGTGAGGACCAGGGGTGGGGGGTCGCGGCGGACCACCGAGCAGGACACGGCGGGTGGGTGGCTCGGGGCTCGCGCGCATGTCGGGGGGGCCCCCAGAGCAGGCACGGCTGGCACGCGTGAGCCACGGTTCACACGAGGGGCTCCGTGCCGCGTTTGGATGGAGCAGGCCCTGCACGCAGCGGGATGGACTCAACACCGAGCACCTGTGCTGGGTGAAGGTGTGGTGCGTGGGAGCAGGAACAGACGCCACCTGAGCCCGGACCCCGGCCCCTGCGGCGACCCCAACCGCTCCCCAAGGACATCGGGACCCGCCGGACACCCTCCTCCGCGAAGGCGCCACCTCACACGCAGACTCACACATACACGCACACGGCCTAAAACCACTCCTGCGAAGGGCCGTGGGGCGGACAGAGCACCGTGAGCATAAGCATAACCCACGGAAACAAAACCTAGGTGGGACAGGTGACTTGGCTAGCAGGTCCTCGCTGGGACCGACTCACCTTGGGGCACCCCCTCCAGCCAGACCACCGGAAACAACAGGTCACATGCAGTTAGAACCAGACCCCCGCGAGCTCTATCACAAACTGTTGACCCAAAACTTCCCGAAACACGACGGCGGGCCGGTCCCGGCCCCTGTGGTTGCCCTCAGGACGGGACAGCCCGACCAGGAGGGGTTCCCCTGCAGGTCAGAGGGGAAGGCCGGGCATCCTGCCGGCTGGGGGCGAGCACCTGGGGAGGGGCCAGAGGCCCCTGGGCCCACAGAACAGCACTTGGCCACCAGGGCTCCCCACGGCACGGCTTCATCACGCGAGAGGCCAACGTTCAGTAACCAAATGGGAGCCCAGACCGTGATGTCACGGAAGGGCTTCTGTCTGGGGCTGTGAACTGGGCCGACACCAAAACACAGCCGCCCAAAGGGCCCCCGGGGGAAGGAGAAATCACCCAGCAAAGTACCCCTCCCCGCCCCGATGCTCTCTAGCTCATGTGACTCTGCAGCCCCGGGCAGGGGTCACGCAGGAGCTGGGGTCACACCGGAGCTGGGGTCGCAGTGCTGGGGTCACAGAACTGAGGTCACACTGGAGCTAGGGTCCCACCGGAGCTGGGGTCACACCCAAGCCTGGGGTCACGCAGCTCGGGGCTGCACTTTCTGGTTGGGGCCCAGGATGGTTAAGGACAAGCTGCAGAAGGGACAGCCTCCGACTTGCATTTCCAAATTGGGAAGAGTATCACGGGTCTAACTTTCTGTGACATAGCACGGGGGCAGTCACTCCACCCGCAGAACCTGGACGGCGCAGCATGGCGGACGGGCCAGACAGCGGGAAAAGGAGGGGAACCTGAAGCCGCCGTGCCCACTCGTGAGAACTATCGTCTGGAAAAGTCCGGGGATGGGCTGGGCCTGGCGGCTCCTGAAGGCCACCAGGTGCAAGGAGCTGCCGGCTCGGGCTCAGCGATGGGCTGAGGGCCAGACTTGGGCCCACTGGCTTCTGGAACCTTCTGTCCTGGCTATGAGCCCGTGGGGGCCGGGAAACCGCCACCTGGCCCTGTGGTGGGTGGGCTCGGCCAAGTGGCAGAGGGCTGCGTGCGTCGTGTGGCAGGAACAGCAGCTGCTGCCAGGGAGGGCCTCAAAGGGAGGGCCCCGAAGGCAGCAGAGGACCCCAGACTCCCATCCCCCATTGGAATGAGCTGCACGGACGTCACAGCCCAGAGTCTGGAGAGGCGTCTGGCTGAAGAGCCCACCTTCTCGGTGCCAGTCAGCCCGTTTCTGAGACGTCAGTGCCTTTAGAGGCAGGCTCCGGGCGTTTCTCGCGAGGTTTCCAGGGGCCTCCCCGTAGGGGGCTGGTGGCCCTAATTGCGTCCAGGCCAGAATCAGCAGTGAGCGTGCGGGGAGGTGGGGGCGGGCAACTGGGAGTGGACCCCCGCCTGCAGCCGTTCCCAGACCTACTGAGACTGTCAGTCTCTGTTTCAGAATGAAAGTCTGTGGGTTCTGATCTCACCGGCCCGGACATCTGTGCCAAGGAAAACTTTGCCAGCATTTGAAGTCCGTAAATAAGGAACTCCAACCTAAAGGTTTTTATAAGCTTCAAAGTTGCAGTGAAAATACTTGGGCAGTAACATTTCTTGAGAAGCCTGGTGTAAGAAGCGTTTCTCTTGTTCAAACAGAAGGTGGCCGGCTCGCCCTACGTCCCCAGGCCCCTCCTGGGCCGTTTGTGTCGTTCTGACCTGGCTTTCCTGGCCTCAAACCAGCGTCATGGGCCAACGAGAAATCTCTCGATGGAGGAGACAGGGTCTGAGGCTGCTTCGCCCTCCTGGAGGCACCCTGGGGTGCCCTTGGATCAGCAGGGTCCCAGATCAGCTCACAGGGCGGGTAGCCACGTAGAGGCTGCTGGTGGCCCGGAGACCTTTCCTCTTGGAGTCGGTGGGAGGGAGAGGCGTGGGACCACTGGGACAGGTTTTACTGGACTTGGAAAAAAGAGAGTGACATCTGCTTACAATATGCCATAATTCCTTTCATGGGATGAATGGAATGTGCCGGCCTCACTACCCAGAGTCGGCAGCCCCACAGCCCACAGAGCAGGTCCGTGGGGATGTGCAGAACGCAAGACGTGTCCCCACGCCCAGGACGGCCCTGCTGCACCACGCCAGGGGGCTTCACCTCTGCTGTCCCTAAAAGCACCAGCTCAGCTCGGCCAGCCCTCCTCACTGTGATTCTTGAATTCCTCCTTCCTATTTAAAAAAGGGATGAAGGGGCGCCTGGGTGGCGCAGTCGGTTAAGCGTCCGACTTCAGCCAGGTCACGATCTCGCGGTCCGGGAGTTCGAGCCCCGCGTCAGGCTCTGGGCTGATGGCTCAGAGCCTGGAGCCTGTTTCCGATTCCGTGTCTCCCTCTCTCTCTGCCCCTCCCCCGTTCATGCTCTGTCTCTCTCTGTCCCAAAAATAAATAAACGTTGAAAAAAAAAATAAAAAAGGGATGAAAACAAAACCCACCCATTTTGTGTCCTCGACTGTAGAGCATCAGGGTTCTTCCGGAGGAGCTGGGGCCTTGGGAGAGTCCTGCGCGATCCCGTGAGTCCTGTGCCCTGGGCTCCCCTCACTCCAAAGGCAGCTGCGGTGAGACACCCAGAATTCCCAAGTGAAGCGTCCAGGCAGGGGGAGTCTTCCTGCAGCCATAACTCCTTACCGCCTTGTTAACTCGTAGTAAAATACACAAAACGTAAAATCTAGCCCCATGACCATCGTCGGTGGCAAAAGCATCGAGTTCCTTCACGAGGCTGCACGCCTGTCCACACCACCCGTCTCCGTTCACCTGCAGGACGGAAACTCCATCCCCACTGAACACGGCCTCCCCTCTGCTCCCCCAGCCCCTGCTTTCGGTCTCCATGATCTGATGGCTCCCGGGACCTCCTACACATGGGACCACACAGCGTTCACCCTTCTGCTGCTGCCTCGTTTCACACAGCACGGTGCTCCAGCTTCGCATATGTTGCAGCAGGCGAAAGAACACCCTTCCGTTTTAAGGTTGAAGGACACTCCGTTGCACGATGGACCACGTTTTGCTGTGCGCTCATCCATCACCGGACACGGGACTGTGTCCACCTTTGTGAGTAAAGCTGGCAGGAAGCGAGCATTCAAGTCTCTTCTGGAGACCCTGCTTCTGATTCCTCGGGGAATACACTCAGCCTTCACTGTATCTTGATATGTGATTTCCTATTTCTCTAAGCCACTTTTACACAAGTTTGTGAAATTTAACTCATTCATTAGTTGAGCTATATTAACTGAGGAAGGAAGGGAGGGAGGGAGGGAGGAAGGGGGAAGAAGGGGCGGGCGGGAGGGAAGTTTTGCGCGTCCTCGCCACCTCCCCGGGCCCAGGCCTGCATTCTGGTCTCACTTTTCCTCAGTGAGGCCCCAGCCTGGGGACAGTCCACCGTGGGCACTTCCCACAGGAGTCCTTCCTCGTGAGCCGCAGGCCGAGTTCTGGAGTCTCTCTGACGCCGCCTGGCTCTGAGATCCAGGGTCCACATCGGGAAGAATGGCTCATACCTCCAGGCTCCCCAGCACCGGGAGCCTCCTATCGCGTGTTGTCTGCGATCCTTTGAGGCGTCTCCTTCATCTGTCCCCGCACTCCCTAGCTCTGCCTCCCCCCAGACACCCCCTGCCTTTGGTTTTGATGGTTTGTCCTCTCCTGGCCCACGTGATGGGTACCAGTTAGGCCCCCAGGGTTCTCGCCCGCAGGCCTCCTGCCCCCGCGTCCCCTTACAACCAGGATGCTCACGGGTGCTCTCTCAACCAGGCACTCTGGGGTGCCAGAGGCACCGCCATAACCACACTGGGTGGTGGCTGCAGACCAGGACGGCATCGGGGAGCCGGCCCAGCCGAGGCCCGTGCAGACGGCCCCGCTCCTCCCCTTCACTGGGGCTCAGGCCATCAGCTGCTCCCGGCACCCTGGACCAGCCCCCCCCCCAGTGGATCCCAGCCCTT
Source organism: Puma concolor (assembly GCF_028749965.1). NCBI lineage: Eukaryota > Metazoa > Chordata > Mammalia > Carnivora > Felidae > Puma > Puma concolor. The sequence continues at coordinate 94,491,692 of NC_141678.1, forward strand.
CCTCAGCCCCTTCCCCGTCCCTGGGCACAGCGACAGCACACCCCTCACGTTAAAGCCTGATCCCTCTCTTTCCCTGTGTAGTAAACTGGGTTTTGCCTTTTTCATTTGGTGGATGCTATAAATACAGGAAAACACATTTCGTCTTGCACACATAATTTTCAAAGGTCCAATTGTGCCCCCGTGTGGTGGCAGGAAAGAGCACGGACAGGGAAACCTACGGGGCGGGTCTCCCGGACCTGCGGGGTCCTCGGCAGCCAGAGAGAACCATGGACGACGGCAGGGCCACGCCAGCTTGTGTGTGAAACTCTGGTTAGGTAATGCCCCATCGTATCACCCTGTTCATTCTTTAAGACCAGATACTATGTCTGTTATCTGATTTATTCATTTATTTATGTCCTCAACAAATATTTCTCTTCTTTTTAAGTTTATTTTGAGAGAGAGAGAGACAGAGAGAGGGGGACAGAGCATGCGTGGGGGAGGAGCAGAGAGAGAGGGAGACACAATCCCAACCAAGTAGGCTCCACGCTGCCAGAACAGAGCCCGAGGTGGGGCCTGAACTCACAACCCTGGGATCATGACCTGAGCAGAAATCAAGAGTCTGACGCTCAACCGACTGAGCCACCCAGGTGCCCCCTCCCCCCAGCATGTCAAGCAGGAAATAAGGTCCCCCTTACGCACTGTGACTCTATCCCACCACAATTTGTCCTCCTGACAAAGGCAATGACTCAGTATGTGAATCCCCTCCCCCAAATCCAACTCTTTGTGACATGGAGAAGTCTACGACGTCTCGGGTTTCCCGCCAAAAAGCTGACGGTCACCATGACAGGAGCTTGAGTGTATGCGTCGTACAAGCAGGGACGCTGTGTCACTGGGTGCAGACAGTCCTGAGACGGTGGAACCCGTCCAGACAATTGTGGCGTCACAGACCAGAATCCAGATGCCTTCACTCCAGGAACCAGTTTAGTTACAGCCGCTCTGGATGTCAGCTTCCTAATCTAGAAAATGGGGTGATAAAACCTCTCAGCTCACAGGATTGTCACTAAAATGAGATCAGGCGCTGAGAGCTGAGGACTCTTCGGGCAGGGAGCGGAGGCGAGGGCACGCCACAGAAAGAGTTTGCAGAACACTGAGCGACTCACCTACGGCGGTTTATGTCCAAACACCCGATTTCCAGGTTTCAGAGTCGTTGGCTAAGCCCGCGGGCTGCTCTCTGCCCCCAAAGAGCCTCCCCACACCCCCCACGTTCCCACTGTGAGCGGAGTGACAGGGTTAGGAACTCCAAGCACGTGCCGGGAGCCTCTAATTCTATAAAGGGCCAGCTTCCTGATTGCATTAGCAGCATGAGGAAGTTCCAAATTACTGAGGGGCCGCTCTCCCCTGCACAGCTCTCCAAGAGCACGAAATAAATCAAAGCCCTCTCGCTTCAGAGGCTGGGAGAAGAGCAAAGGAGTTGGAATCATTCCCTGCTGACCAGCAGGAGGGAGGATGATTTCTACACGTTTCTGAAAATGGAATCCCCCTTCTCCCTGAGTTTGAGGGATTTTTACCGAGGCCTCCCACAATCCTTCTCCCAGCACCGTCCCCAAACCTCAGATGCTTGAGCACCCCACGTGACGGTGGCCATGTCCACATGTCAGATGTGCTATCGGCTATTTAATAAACGTTAATCACCTTTTAAATTATTTTGAGAGCGAGCGAGCACGTGTGCAACCTGGGAAGGGGCAGAGAGGGACAGAGAGAATCCCAAGCAGCCTCCATGATCGGCGCAGGGCCTGACCGAGGGCTCAATCTCATGACCCCGGGATCACGACCTGAGCCGAAATCAAGAGCCAAACGTTCAAACGACTGAGCCACCCGGGAGCCCCAATTATTTTTTTAACTTAGCCTTAGCCTAAGTAAAATAAACACTACCACCGGCTTAATGTGGCTTTTTTTCTGTTACATATTCAAACACATAGTAACTACATAGTAAGTAAAAATTAAGAACGTTTGTCCAAATGCTACCTAATGAGCCTCTTGTACAACCAAAGGATCCAGCGTAGCAACTTTGGGAAACTGTCTTGGAGAAAGTGCCTGCCCTCGGAGAAGCCCGCAGAAGCCCACCAACCTCAGTGCTCCCGGGACAGCCCCACGCGGCGCGGGGCCCGGCGGAATCTGCTGGAGGAATGTCTCCATCTGGTGGTGGTCACCTCTCATCACACTGGGGCGTGAGCCCTGCCCCGGTGAGGGCCTGGGGGTTCCTTTGGGGAGGGGGAGGGGGAAGAAAAAGCACCCGTGCTGGCGGTGACGGTTGCGTGACTTTGTGACCGTACTAAAACCCACTGAACCCTACGCTCTGAAAGGACGAATTACACGGCACAAGTTATATCTCAGTTTTTACAAAAGAAGTCTCGTGGAAGTATCCAGTAGAGCAGAAAGAGAAAACTACCCTCACCTTCTGGGATGTTAAACTGTCTACAGCATGGCGAGGGTGTCTTTATCTGTGCTTTGTCTTGTGGATATCGGGTCTATATTCCAGGGACCGGAAGTCTTAAACGTAGAAATGGATTTTTTTATTTGTGTGTTTGTAAACCACATCCACAGCTCCCATTAGACACAATTTCCCCAGAGTCTTCTAGCCAACATTCTGAAAAGTTGTTTCTTTTTAAGGCTCTCGCTCTCCCTACAACGTGCTTTCAAGCGGCAAAAGCACAGATGGGAAATGTGCAGCACACGCCTTTGCTCTGGCTTCGCGGCGGACTTTGTGGGTGTGGTTAAATTATGATTTTCATTCTAAGGGGAGGCTAAGAAACGTTTGCCGCTTGATGGAAACCATGTGTTAGTTAGTGCAAGACGCTACGTCAGGCGCTTTAACATGACATATTCTTCACAATTACACTTGCTAAACAGAATACCATTACAGAATCCCCACTAATGTTCTCATCACACACCAACTCCAGAACCTTCCCCTGTAACTCATAGGGGATTGATCAGTGCAATTATTTTGTAAAGGTCCTTGTCAGCGGATTCAAAATAACCAGCAACAATAATTATTATTATTTAGGATTCAAATGTTAATTTTCCAGCTGAGAAGCAGCCCCGGCCTCACACAGCTACAGGTGTGGGTACGGGGAAAACAGAGCCGCGTGCGCACAGCACGTTTTCGGGGAGGGAGGACACCACCAGTCTCTCTTTGTCCAGCAAGGGGGAGGGGGCACGTGATCCCACAAAAACACATTGGAAATACGGCCCTGAGATCTGGAGAGAATCCGCCACGGTCACAGCTTGTGTCTTCACGGCCCTGCTAGTTTTCCTCGTGTGTAAGCTTCAGAGAGAAAGGGCCCTCGTTGGAGAGACAGAAGCACCGGCCCCCCATCTGCCCCCAGGAGGGCTTAGCCGCCCTGCTCCAGCCCGAGCCGCGCGAGCCCCTCCGGCCCCAGTGCCTCAGCCACAGGGGACCCACACCCACAGGGACCCACGGCCCCAGGGACCCACACCTGCAGTCTAAGCGGGGCAGGTAGGAAGACGCTAGCAGCATTTGGGGACAGCCCTGACAGCCCGGGACAGGTCTCACGTCCCCCCCCCCCCCCCACAGGGGTTGGTCCTAAACACACCTCACCCCTGCAGGTCCACTCGTGTGTCAGCGAGGCTGTAACGTGTGGGGCCGCCCCCACGACGTCAGCAGTGCTAAGACCCAGAGACCCTGAGCTGCGACCAAGAGAAAAGAGAGGAGGTCTGACTGCAAAGCCGGCGATCGGAGAGGAGGGGTCTCTCCCAACCACAGAAAGGGTGGTATGGGAACGTCACGGACAGCCTTGTGCCGATGAAGACAAATGGACAAGCGGCTACGAAGACACGAATGAGCCAAACGAAACCCACCGTCTTGTGTCTTTGCTGAGCATCGAAGTTCCTGTGGGGAAACCGGGGCCTCGGAAATGGGCCATGTGAATCACCCCGAGGCCGAAGCCAGACAGAACATCACAGGAAAGCTTCACATAGCATCTCTGATGAACACTGACACAAAACCCTTCACAAAATATCAGCAAACCGAATCCAGAAGCATATAAAAAGGATTGTAAGCCATGACCAGTCGGAATTGATCCCGGGAGTGCAGACTGGGTGAGTATCTGAAAATCGATCAATCGGTAGATGCGGAAAAATGATTGACAAAATCTAATATCTATTCATAGTTTTTTAAGGAGCAACTCTCAATAAACCAGGAAAAGACAGGAATGTCCTCAACCTGGTAAAGGACACATAAAAACAAATAGCCTACAAGCTCCCATCGCGATAGTTTTTGATAGTTTTTGAAGACTTGAGTGCCTTCCCCCCTAAAACTGTGAGCAAGGCCAGGGGGTCTGCTCCCACCACCTCACCTCTACTCAGCATTGTGTGGGGGCTTCAGTCAGAGCAATGGCCACATCCCTTCAGAGAAAGGAGGAAAGGGAGGGAATGAGAGAAAGCAGGAGAAATTAAACCATAAATATTGAAAAGAAGAAACAAAACTATTTACAGATGACCTGAGTCTATGTAGAGAAAATTCTAAGACTTCCACAAAAAAACAAAACAAACAAAAAACAACAACCAGAACTAATAAATGAGATTATCTTCACAAGACCGCAGGATACGAGATCATTCTGCAAAACAATCAATCCGATTTTCACACAGTATCAACAACCTGAAAATTAAATTAAGAAAACAATTCCATTTATAACAGCATCAAAAGTAATAAAATACTTAGCATTAAACGTAACAAAAGAAGTGCAGGATTTGTTCACTCAAGACTACAAAACGTCGCTGAGAGAAATTGTGGAAGATTTAAACAAATCAAGAGACATTCCGTGTTCACAGACGGAAAGATTCAGCATTATTTATATTTCAGTTCCCTGCAAACTGCTATAGATTTGCTACAATCACTACCAAAATCCTGGCATGTTTTTTGTAGAAATTGACACAGTGATCCTATTAGAAGAGCCAAGACGATTTTGAAAAAGAACAAAGTTAGAGAATTTACACTATCGGATTTCAAACTCGCTGTAAAGCTGCGACCGTCAAGGCCAGCTGGTGTTCGCGTAAGGACAGACACGCAGGTCAGTGGGTTAGAACTTGAAATCGGGGGTGTTCATGGTCCTCGTGATAAAATGTAACACAAAACAACATCGTAAAGAGTCACTGGAGAGAGATTTCTTTCTACGAAGGACTCTGTCAACCCTGTAGTGTACCCTCATATCTACCTTGTGCTGGATTCAAAACAGAGAATGAATTGACAGGCAATGACTCCACCCCATTCTCTGTTTTGAATTACCCTAAGATGCTCATCTTGGGACCTGTTTTTTAGAAACTCTTTCCAGTGGCTGTAATGGAAACTTGGCAGTCGTGAGAGGAGAAGCAAATTAGAAGGTAATTTGTACATAAATTACATGTGGAATTCGTACAGGAAGATTATTTCCTCTAACATGACATTTAACATTTTTTATTATGAAAGTTTTCAGAACGTGTGCAAAACGATGTTCTTTACTGCTCTCGCTCCGGGCACACCTACCACGCCTCCTGCCAGAGTCTGTGGAAGTTGACCCCAGGAACCGTATTCTTTCATCTGTAAATATTTCAGCACACATCTCGAAATGATAAAGTCTTTTTAAACCAATCATCAAATAAATTAGCACTGATACCCCATAGGAATTGTTTTAATAAACAGAAAAGCCCTCTCATAAGCTGCGCGGACTAACCACATTCAGTCTATAAAGCCTAGAGTCTTCTTTTAAAAGCCTTTTTTACACCCATCTCCTGATGTAAAGTCAAACAAGTTTAATGCTTACTTTCCCCAAAATATGTACTTTTCCCACACGAGCCACGAGCTGCCTGCAAACTCTCCAGCTGGGAGAAAGGCTTACTGTCTCGTTCTAAACCCGATAAAGTGGGCCTTTAAATGAAAACCTGTGACTCAGAGCATCAGATTCACTCTAAAATATGTTTTCTCAACACCTGACTCGAAATAGTAATTCAAAAAGCTAAACCTAAGCCAGAGGGGAAGACTCAAACAGTACAAGACTTCAATGTCACGTCCGCCTGCTGTAATCAATACACCCAGTGAGAATCTGAGAGAATCTTCTAACTCTGCGGGCTGTCGCGAGACTCATAATCCCACAGATACTCCGGCGGAGCCAGCCCCAGACTTGACCGCATCTCCGTCCCCGGGAAGCACGACAGTGAAGAAAAGAAGCGGGAAGGGTCACGGCCTATTTCTGACGCCGTGATTACCTCGTTGCTCCGAAGTGCTAGGAAGTGCTCCCGGAAAGGTTCGTATAAAAGGCCCCCTGGAAGATGCCACGGGGTGTGTGAGCGTGGGTCGGGACTGCGAGGGTGCGGTCCAAGAAGGGGGCGCCAGTCCCGTGAGCAGGTCATGATTGGCTGACGCGCAGCAGAGTTTGCGTAAGCGTCGCATCACAGGTCGTGACACATCACGCAGATAGTTTAGATATATGTTAGATATCGGTTGTTTTAACAGAACCAGTTCCCTTCCACTGGAATGTTTCTCTTTCCTAACTAATGGTCTCTTACTTGAAAAGACTGAGACACGAAACATAAGAAAACATGGTGAGCAAATAAACTGGTAAATATATGTCAAATCAAAACAAACACGGTCTATAAAATCATAACAGTGCCTAATGCGGGGACATAAGAACACAGAACCAAAACACTGGACAATTGCAGCGCGTAAATCTAGAGGGGAACCGTATGTTACGGCCGTGTATTGTTTGCAAAGAAACTGGCTGGAATCTTAGCTCCACACTTACTAAGTTAGGAACACAAAGTAAAATTTCAATGGTGATAAACAAAAGAATAAAAGTGGAGTAAGAAAAAATAAATAAAGACAGGAAAGCAGATTTCAATATACCACCAAAGGGGAAAAGAGATGATAGAGGAGAAAATACACCCATAGGAACGTGAGGTTAAATATAAGCATGCTGGACTGAGCAGCTAAAAGATAGAGACTATGAGACTAAGTCATAAAAGTCTAAGCCAGACTGCGTTTATAAGATAAACACGTAAACTTAAGGTGTACAAACGCTACCAGTAACAGAATATGCCAGGCAAGCATTTTTTAAAAGAAAGTTACGACCATCGTAGTACTTCAAACAAAATATGTTTTAAGACATAAGCCTTGGGGCGCCTGGGGGGCTCAGTCAGTTAAGCGTCCGACTTCAGCTCAGGTCACGATCTCACGGTTTGTGAGTTCAAGCCCCGCGTGGGGCTCTGTGCTGACAGCTCAGAGCCTGGAGCCTGCTTCGGATTCTGTGTCTCCCTCTCTCTCTGCCCCTCTCCAGCTCGCACTCTGCTCTCTCTCTCAAAAACAAATAAACATTAAAAAAAGTGTTTTTAATAAAAAAAATGATACGCATCATTCAGGGTACAGAGGGCTCCACACAATGAAAAAGGTTCATTTCATCAAGGATATAAAAATTCTAAATGTGAATTCCTCTAGTAACAGCCTCCCCCCACTCTCTCTACGCGCGCGCGCGCGCACACACACACACACACACACACACACACACATGAACACAAACACACACACCACACACACGTGCAGGTAACAAAACTCCAGGGAGAAACTGGCAAATTCACAACCATCCAAGAGATTTCAACTTATCTTTCTCAACCACGGCTTAGTCGATCAGAAAAATATGTAAGCCTAGGAGATTTGACGGACACGTTCAACAAGCCCGATTTATTGGGTAGATATGGAACCCTGCATCAAATAAGGAAAGGATACACACTCTTTGAAAGCACATATTAACCCTATATTGGAATTACGCCAATAGCCTTAAATTTCAAAAAAGTAGTATCATTCAGAGTATCGTATTTAACCCTAATGAGGTTAATTTAAGTCAACAATAAAAAGATGGAGAAAAGTCCCCAAGTCAGGCTCTGCGCTGACAGCATGGAGCCTGCTTGGGATTCTCTCTCTCTCTCTCTCTCTCTCTCTCTCTCTCTTTCTCTCTCTCTCTCTCTCTCTCCCTCTCTCGCTCTGCCCCTCCCCCACTTGCACTCAGGCTGTCTCTCAAAATAAATAAACTTTTTTTAATGTGCGAGTCGTATAAGGGGAAAATTATAAAAATCTCACTGAAAGACATTAAAGACAGGCTAGATAAATGGAGTGATTAACTGTGTTTGTGGACGGGACGACTCAAGTCACAAAGATGTCACTTCACCCCAAATTGACTTATAGATTCCATGCAGTTCTGATCAAAACGCTACCAGGTTTTGCCAATAAACCCGACACACTAATTCTAAAATTTACAAAACAACGAAGGCCCAGAATATCCACAAAGCTTGTGAAGAAACTTCCCAGATACCACGACTTACCGCGAAGCGACAGCAATATTGGCCCAGTGCAACCATGAACCAGAACAGATCACCTAAAACAGGCTCGTGCATTTATGGGGGCCTGCCGAACCTCAGATGCATCACAGAAACAAGACAGAATGTCCAAGGCAGGTTTGCGCACTTAATGGGGGCCTACTGTATGCCAGAGACGCATCACAGATCAGGAGCGTGGGGTAAGTTCTCCCGTACGTGGGGCTGGAACGACTGGTCACCTCATGGGAAAGAAGTCTCATCACCCACCTTACACTACGTACAAACATCCACTTCTTATTTAAGGACCTAACTGTGAAAAGCAAAGATTTACAGATTTTTAGAAGTTAAAAAGGAAGCTATCTTTATGATCCCAAGCTGGGCAATACATTTCTAAAATTAAGAAATTCTGTTCATCAAAAGATTTCATAAAGGAAATAAAAAAGACAAGCCAGGGGCGCCTGGGTGGCTCAGTCGGTTAAGCACCCGACTTCGGCTCAGGTCACGATCTCACAGCTTGTGAGCTCGAGCTCCGCGTCCGGCTCTGTGCTGACAGCTCAGAGCCTGGAGCTGCTTCGGATTCTGTCTCTCTCTCTCTCTCTCTCTCTCTCTCTTTCTGCCCCTCCCCTGCTCACACTGTCTCTCTCTCTCAAAAAGAAACATTTTTAAAAATTTTTTTAAAAGACAAGCCAAACATTGGTCGATGATGTGGGTAACATATAAACAACAAAGGTGTTCGGAAGCCATACGGAACTATACAAATCCATAAGAAAACAAACAACCCAATAGACAAGTGATCGAGAAGCACGGATAGGCATTGCAGACAAAAGGCCAGTAAACAGTAGGAAAAATGACTTAGCCCGAGTGGCTACTGGAAGAATTCAGGCTAACCCGCACGTTACTGCATGGGATCATGTTACAATTTTGGTCGTCACACAGACCATCACCCAGATTGGCAGAGAGTAGGAAGCGTGGCACAGAGCTGCCGAGGGCGTGGTGGGCGTGCACGCTGAGGCAGCCGCTGCAGGGAAGGGGCTGGGGTTGCCCCCTATCTGCATCACCTATCCTGGGATTCAGCAGCTTCACCCTCGGACACTAGCTCAGAGGCACCAGGAGACATGCAGCACTTTTCCTAAGAATCTAAAACAACCCCAGTGTCCAAGAGAATGCTAAATACATCCTGTCACACCCCCACAGTGAGCTGTCATAGAGAAGTCACAGTGAACAAACTATAACCACATAAAGCAATGCGGATGAATTCTGGGTGCGTTATGATGAATGAGAAAGCCATTCACAGACAAAGGAACAACCTACATATGTGATGCATGTTTGCAAACCACGAGAGCGAGCATAACCGCATCCACACGCACACGCGGTAAAACCCCGCATAAAGGAAGCGTGACAAACAGCACATCGAGGGAATCGGGGTGGGATGGGATTGACGGGAGCACAGGCAGCCGTAATGATATTCATAACGCTGTAGATTTAGGTTGGCCGAGGGGCTCGTTTTAGGATTACACGTAGATTTTGGAAACCACTCACTTCACTAATTTGTGATGGGGGGCAAAAGAACGAAGGAAGGGATCCAAGTAAAGGCTACTAGATGTTAGCACTGGGTAAGGAGTATCTCCGATGCCCGCCTACGCTCCCCGGCCCCCACTCCTGTCTGTGAGACAGAAAGACCGCAGCAGCCGGCCAGCTCCCTCCCTGCGGGCGACATCAGCCCCCATCTCACTGGAACTCGCCACGGCCCCGGACCCCACCGGCCGCTCCCTTCTCTGCCTGCATCGCTGTGGCCACCTTTCCCGCACGAGAAACGCTGCCCTTAGCGCCATCTTCACTGCCGGGTGTCCCCAGGAATCTGCACCCCCGGCCCCGCTGTCCCACCTGCCGGCGGCCTCTACCACGTGTCCGCGCAGCTCAGACCTGACAGACGCCAAGGGAGCTCATGGTCTCCCTTCCCAGTTAATGCGTCTTCTTCCAGGGGCCAGTTTGGTCTCCTCCTCCTCACTAATGTGCCCAGCGAGCGACAAGACCTGGTGGTTGTGACTCGGCGAGTCTCCCTGCGACCGCTGCCATCCGTCGAGATGGCCCAGGCGTGGGGTCTCTACCTCCAGGCTCACTCTGCCCTCAGCGGCCGGCAGTGCCGAAGCCCTAAGCACGGATCACAGAAGCTCGCACGTTCGCTCAAAAACACACAGTAACGACCCCCGGCCCGCAAAGGTGGTTCTCAAACCTTGCCGCGCGTCGGAACAACCCGGTGAGCAAAACTCCTGGCCTCGGGTCCCCTCCAAAACCCAAGTCAGAATTTTGACCGGTGACGTCAGCAACTTTTAAACATCCTAGTCCTGTTCCCATTTTTGTCACAAAGCGTTCCATTAAGGGGTCCCCCCAGAGCCCCCGCCGTGACGGTCCTCGTGCCTCGTCCCGTTTCCCCGCTTCCTGTTAGAAACCCATTGGTGGCCTTCCAGTGGGGGTGAGGTAGGCAGAAACCAGCCATCGCTCGTGTTGCAAGAATATGGGGGAAATGGGCAATCTTGCAAACACGGTATCTTAAAAGACACCGGAAAGTTCTAGAAACTAAGAGGGCCGAAAGGGAGGAAATCCCGAAGAGGGAAGAGCCGCTCTTCAGCACACTGTCATCGCGGCCCCTTCTGTCCGTGAGGCAGTTGGCGAGTCTGGCCCACGTCTGAGAAGGTAGAGACACAGAAGGGAAGATACTCAAGGGGTCGGGGCGGGGGTGCTGATGCGATCGACCAGAAACAAAGGAGCCCCAAACACAGGGCATCTGCTTGGTGCTAGGGAAGCATGCGCGTCCTGGCCGTGTGGCCAGGCTTGCAAGAACGCGGGAGACCTCCTGCAGTTGTGGTAACTGCGACTAAACGACCCCTCACGAACAAGAAGGGCCTATGAGAGCATGCGGCACGTCTCACCTCGGAGATGCTCCGAACCCAGAAGCGGACCGAGCCGGACCTCGGCCTCCACGTGCCCCAGATCAGGCTGACTGCGATCAGGCGACCAGCCCCTCACCCCGTGTGCCTACGGGAGAAAGGCTGTTCTAGCTCTGTGCTTTTTGGATACACAGCGTCCGGCACACCAGTGAAAACAATCCTGGGCGCCGTGTGATGTGTTTTTGTAGAAGCCCCATGGAGAGCACCAGGCCCGTCAGACCTACGCAGGAGGCTGGGGGGCCCACGAAGTGAGTCCCGGGGATCTCCTTGAGATAGCACCTGGAACACTGCAGGTTGACCTCCTGAGGCTTCTAGGACTGGGTACATCTGGGGAGGGCGGGGGCTGGAGAACTCGCAATTGCCAGACCCCGAAAGAGCACATTTCCGTGACAGCTGGAGTGGCCCGAGGACGGTGAGGAGGCAGGGTCGCTTCCTTTCATCAGCAATCGGAAAAATATAAAAATGCCACCACTGCAAGGTACGCACGATGGAGTCCACACCGTGTGTGGCTCTTGTCCTGCACAGTAGGGTTGGGTAGAGCCGGCAGCCCCCCATGGCAACAATATGAAAAACGTGTTGGTATCTTCTAAGGACCAGGATGAAAGTCACGTTAGTAGAAAATGTACGCTTTCACCCCAAGGCTAGACTGTATTAATTCTAGAAAAATGATACCTTTTAGTGAGGTGTATCTGCTTCTCGGATAACCAGAGGAAAAAACACAATAGCTCTATCTTGCTGAGGAGTGTGGCTTCCTTCAACACCTGACCACGACTGAGGACTCAGGAGCTTTGAAAGAAGCTTCTAGAGACCACTAGCAGGATCAGAGGTGGGGACCAAGGAGTGAGAAAGTACTGACATAGAACACCCTCTTTGAAAGTTCTGGAGTCCATGAGGCCTTTTATAACACTCAGAAAAAGTGGCAATAGTTCTATATATGTTACAGGTCTACTCATATTTTCTTTTTTTTTTTTTTTTTTAAATTTTTTTTCAACGTTTATTTATTTTTGGGACAGAGAGAGACAGAGCATGACCGGGGAGGGGCAGAGAGAGAGGGAGACACAGAATCGGAAACAGGCTCCAGGCTCTGAGCCATCAGCCCAGAGCCTGACGCGGGGCTCGAACTCACGGACCGCGAGATCGTGACCTGGCTGAAGTCGGACGCTTAACCGACTGCGCCACCCAGGCGCCCCGTCTACTCATATTTTCTATTTCTTCTTCAAGTTCTGTATTTTGGTTTTTCCAGAACTTTATCCGTTTCACTTAAATTATCTAGTCTGTTGGCACACAGTTTTTAGATTTTTCCCTTATTATCATTTTAATTTCGCGAAGTCAGTAGTGCTCTTTTCACTTTCCTAATTTCGGTAATTAGAGTTTTCCTCTTTTTTTTTTTTTTAACCTGGTCAATGCAGCTAAAGTTTTTGTCGTGTGTTAATCTTTTCAAAAAACCAACTTTTGGTTTTGTAAGTTTTTCCCCACTGCTTTTCTGTTTTCTATTTATTCCTGCCCTAATCAATATTTTTGTTTCTGCTTTTTTAGTTTGCTTTTCTCATTTCTTATGGCCAAAGGCTAGATTCCAGATTATCTTTTTTTTTAATATGGTGTTTTTGTCATAAATTTCCCTCTAAGCGCTGCATTATCAGGCAGCACACAAGCTTTAGTATAGGTTTTTATTTTCATTCACAAGCATCTTATTTCTCATGATTCTCTCCTTGCCCCGTTAGTTACGGAAGACCGCTGCTTAACGTCCACACAACTGTGACTTTCCCCGGTTTCCTTCTGTTGCTGATTTCTAACTTAGTTCTCTAGAGTGCAAGATGGCGTCACTCATGCCAAGTTGTGATACAATCAGGAAAGCAGCCGAGAGCAGAGCTCACCCAAACCAGCACGGGCTGGCAGAACTAAGGCCTGAGAACCCACAAGGCCATGGAACCTGGAAGAACCAGGCGCCGAGAATCACAAGAACCGGAGGAGGTCTGGAAAGACCTAAGGCTGATTAAATTCCTGTGAAAAGTAGGAGTTCCGCAACCAACCTCCAGATTCTCCAGACGCTGGCGCTCCCCCCACCCCCCGCGCCCAAATAAAACCGACGTCTGAGGGCTTGAGCGCTGCCCCGGGATGCTCTATGGCTCTCGGCCCCATGGCTCTCCGAACGGAGGGGATGCTTGCTCCGCTCGAAGAGTGAGCGGCGTGCGTGAACCGCTGACGCATTTCGAACCAGACCCAGGCTTCATCTCAACCGGCTTTGCAGTTGACGCATAAACTTCTTATCCCTTGTTCTCTTTTGTCACTTTACGTGACTTGAAAGAAGCCAAGTTCAACGTGTAACGCAACGTCACTGAGCTTGGAATCCTGAACCTGCTTTACAATGGCTACCACTGCTTTACGACTGAGCAAAGCTGACTTTGCAAAGACACAACTCCTGTCCGCGCCTTTACAGCGCGCTCCTGACGACGTTCGTTGGGGTTGGAGAACGAGCGTGGTCTGATTGCAGTCCTTTTACGTGTCCTGAGCACTGTGCTACGTCCTAGCACACAGAGTGCCCTGGGGAAGGGATGCCGCTACTCGGAGCGAGTGGTGCCCAGGTACCGGCTGGGTCCCGCGGCCGCGCGCTCTCCCTCTCGCTCTCCCTCCCCTCCGCCGCGGCTGCCTGGCTCCTCTGTCCTCTGCCGCCCCACGCGCGAGGGGGCCCAGCTGGCGGGGTCCGCCCACGCGCGGACACCGGCCAGGTGACCCAACCCGCGCCTTCAACCCCGCATTTCGGCAACGACCTGGGCGGGGCGCCCACCGCCCTCTGACCCCGGGTGGCGAACAGCATGCCGGGCCCGCAGCGCCCGGATATCTGCGTTGCATGCCGGGACTCGCAGTCTCCAAAAGGGTCCTCGGCACGTGACTGGGCTGCGGGGAGCAGCCCGCGCTGCATGCTGGGACTCATAGTTTAACGACCCTGGGCCTCCGCGCACCGAGGGAGTTCTGGGACCCGGGAGGGGGGGGGGGGGAGGGGGGAAGGCGCGCGGCATGCCGGGACCCAGCGCGCGCCGGGAGGGGTGGAGATTCGCAGTGCATGCCGGGGTTTCTGGGCAGCGGCGCGCGCTGCACGCCGGGACCCGCAGGCCCACGCCGCCGGGGCACATGGGGCGAGGCCACGCTGTTCCCGCCGGGCCGGGCCAACAACATGTTTCGGCCCCGGACGCGGCCGGCATCCGCGGCCGGCGCAGCCGCTTCTCCGGGCTGCGCGTAGGCGTGTGTTTACACACGGGCCCCGCGGCGCACGCACGTAGCGTCACGCGACGTCAGACGCTGTCCCGGAAGTTGGCGCGGGCCGGGCGGCGGGTGGAAGCCGGTGCCGGAGCGCGAATTGCAGCGCCGTCGCCTTCACTGCCTGGGCCGGGGTCGCCGGCCCGCCCGCCCGTCCGCGATGGGGACCGGGCCCTGAGCGCCCCGCCCGGCCTCCCTTTCCACAGCGACCCCGCCCGGCCGCGATGGAGGCGCCTTCAGCGGGCCCGCTTCCCGCCGAGGGCGGCCCGCCGGTGGCCGTGGCCGAGGTGCGCTGCCCGGGCCCCGGGCCGCTGCGCCTGCTCGAGTGGAAGGTGGCGGCGGGCGCGGCCGTGCGTATCGGCTCCGTGCTGGCCGTGTGTGAGGCCGCCGCTTCCGCGCCGCCCGCCGGTCCCGCCCCTGCCCGCGCTGGCTCCGGGGGCTGTGTGCGAGCCGAGCGAAGGCTGAGGTCCGAGCGCGCCGGCGTGGTGCGGGAGCTGTGCGCGCAGCCGGGCCAGGTGGTGGCCCCCGGGTGAGTGGGGTCGGAGGAGCGGGATCTGGAGGGGTCCTGGGCCGGGCACTGGGCAGGAAGGGGTCCCCGGTGCCGAAGCTAGAGGGACAGCTCGGGGAGAACTTTAGTGGGTGGGTCACACCGCAGTTGTGCATCTGCGTGTCTTTCTAAAGCTGGACGATAGTCACTACTTGTGGGGATTTAACCGTTCCGAAGCATGACTTAAAACGTTTTAGCTGCTAAAATTGCAGTTTTAGGAAGTAGGCGTATTCTGTTCTGTGATAGGTGCCCCCCCCCCCCCCCCCCGCAGGACTCCGCGTCTGTAGGTTAACTGCCCAGAGAGCACGGGACGATCAGGCACGCTCCACGCTGGTCATCGCAGTGTAAACGGCTGGGGGTGGGGTGCACATCTTTAGCTTCTCGTAAACCTTGAGAAACGCGGTTGTAAAGCCGGGTGCAGTTCTGCATCATAGCTCAGGGGGGTGCAGCCGCAGCCCAATTAGTTTAGGGTAACAAAACAGTACATATGCTAGTACGCTTTCCTCGGATAGACTCTAGCTGTTGGTTATCTCCGTTTTAATCACATAAAGGGACCTTTCTCTTTTTAGGGGGCAAACCTGTCCACCCACACCTCGTGCGACTTTACCAGTGTTGTGCTCTGAGATTGGGCTGGTGTGTGGGTATGGTGTGTACATACACATGACTCATGTGGTTGTTTTTATTGTCTGGAACAGAAACCGGGGCAGGTGACCATTCCTGCTTCCTGCTGTAGTGGTTGGCTCACAGCTTCCTTCTGCGAGGGCCACAGGACATCTCAGGCGCTGGTCCCCTTGGGCACAGTCTGGCCCTCTAGTTGTGCTATGTGCTCTGGTCTCTGCCCCTCTCCTTGTGGCTTGCACTGCCTGTGCATCTGTTGAGAATCTGCTCCCCTTCCATAGGATGGGCTAGGACTGGCCTCCATCCCAACCCCAGGAGCCTCCTCCTGTGTGCACTTCTCCCCACTCGTTGTTTGGAGACGGCACTCTGGTCCTTGGCCTATGGGTAAGGTGCCCGCGCCTGCCCAGTGAGCATGGACAGGATGGGATGGGAGCTGCCTCGGGGCTGCACCCTCCCCGGAGCCGTCTGGCCGGCCTCCTTTGGAAGGGAGGAGCTCACTGGGCTGTGTGTATATGGCACACTGTGGTTTGCTGTCCTCATTACTTTGAAGTCAGAGTTCACCTGACCGCCGCTTGGGCGTATAAACTCATGAGCCCATAGTTGTGGAGGTGAAGCCCAGTGCTGGTGTAGAAGGCTGTGTAGAAAGTTCCTGAGGTGAAGGGCTCTTCGTGTCCTGGTCTTACTCTGATTATACAAAGAGGGCCACTGAGGCCCAGACAAGTCAGGCCCTGGTCTTTCTGTTCCTCCCATTGTACACAAAAGGCCGTTAGGGCCCAGGCGGGCCGGGGACTAGTCAGTGAGAAGCTCCATGTGTAATGCTTTGATCCCATCAGCCAGACTAGCAAATCAGAGTAACCCAGCACGTTAATCTCACCAGTCAGCAAAGAAACGTACCTGATGACAAGTTCTCAGTAGGGAGTTTTTCTTGTGTGTTTTTGGCATTTGAGGTTTAGGGTGTCTCACTGCCGTGGTTCATCGTAAGGCTCTTTGCGGACCCGATGACAGTGTTGCTCCTGGCGCGCAGGGGTGAGTGGGCACAGGTGAGGCACCGGCACAGCCAGGCTCACCTGCTCGACGTTGTCCTTGTTTTCATCCTCGCTGGCGTCAGCAGGGTTCGTCCCATCCACGTCCGTGGTTATTCTCAGGCAGCGAACAGTCAGTTCTAGGAACTTAGAAATAGTGCTTCTGGGTGTGCCTGAATTCATCACTAGATTATCGTTTTGGCCAGTAGTAGGAGGAACGTTTTTGTGCTTGCTGTCAGGTAGAGGTAGGAACCGAATCCTTTCTTCTCAGATAGGGAGGGTGCTGGGGTCCCAAGGGGCTTTGGCACACCCAGCAAGCTGCCTTGTCGAGGCTTCACGTTTACATCCTCCTCCCTGCCGCTCTCTCCTTAGGCCACGTTTCATCCAGGGGGTGCCAGTGTGGGGAGGGAGACAGAATGAGAGTACACATCTGTCTTTGTAACTGTCACGTGGATCACAATTATTTTGATTTGAAAACATTAGGACAAGCCGCTGTCAGAAATTCAGTCTATTAATTGTTACTTTACCTAACGTCCTTCTTTTCGACCTGTCTCCTTTTATGTTCATTGTCATTCACTGGGAGGTGTTGAAGTCTGCAGAGGAAGATGTGTGAAATACTCAGGGAACAAGTCTGGTGGTGGGGCAGGACCAACATGGGGAGACCGGGGTGGGGGGTGGGGAGGGGGCTGTTGCTTTGTAAGACCGGAAGCAGTTACGATTGCTGGCATGCTGCTTTGAAGACCTTGGTGGCCCTCTGAGGTGCGGACTGGAGACGACGCTGAAATTCTGTGAGTCCTTCCCAGCCTGTTGAGCCCAGCGGTACAGGGGAGCACTTGCTTTTAAAACACGTTAGAGGAATGGAGTTTTGTCTAATAACTCGTAGTCGACCCACTGGAAGCTCATACAGTTTTGAGAGAATTCTAGAAAGAGTGCCTCGCGGAACCTGAGTGGCTGACTCTGGGTTGCCGCGGGCACTGAGAATGGATAGTCTTCCTATTTTAGTTTCTTCGGATGCTGTGGGTTCTGTCTCTTCCAACCGCACGCTCCGTCGCCAGGCCACAGGTGGCCGAGGTTCTGTGAAGCAGCTGTGTCCCCGCTCTGACTTCAGCGTGCGCCCAGCCTGAACGACAGCGGGGTGACGCTGTGGCCACCACCGCCGCTCCGCCTCGTCGCCGGCACCTCCCCCGCTCCTGCGGTGTTCACCATCAGAGCGAGGGTGCTCTTTTGCCCCTTGCTGGACGTAATTCCAGACCTAGAGAAAAGGTGCGAGGATGGTGCCAGGAATCCTCCAGGTGTCACGCGGCTGTCCCACAGGTCAGGACGCTGCCACAGCTGCTCACCCTTCTTCCTCACACGCGGTATCTTCCTCAAGTTGAGGACGTTGCAGATGTCTCCTCAGAGTAACATTTTCTTACCTAACCACGGTGCGGCGGCCAGAATCAGAAATAACATCCATGCCGGGCTATTTTCTGCTCTTTGGATTCCCCTGATGGGCCAGTAATGTCCTTGGAAACGAAAGAACACAGGTCCTGTGTCAGGCTCCGCCATCTGAGCTCCTGGATCTCTGGCCTCGAGCGGTTCTCCTGTCTGGTCCTCCGTTTTCTTCTCGTCAGCTGGTGGTTTTGCAGACTGACTCCGTTTCGATCGCCGTGTGCATTTGGGCAGGGCTTGCCTGCGTACCTGTGCGTGTCCCGAGCAGGCCTGTCGGGCGACAGGTAGCCTCGGTCTGTCCCGTTCTGGTTTGTTCCGGTGAAATGTTACTAATTTTCCCGTCGTAATCGTTGAGCATCTTGTGAGAGATACCTTATTACTCAGTAAATATCTTAAGTTCTCTCATCAAATGGCCGCCCATCATTTTTGGCATCTTGAGGACTCTTGTCTGAATTTCCTGTTTTTTACCAGGATTGTCCAGGGGTGATGTTCTCAAGCCTTTCGTCGTTCCTTCTCCATTTCTGGTTGGCTTTCTACTGTAAGAACCCTTAATTTAACAGTGTAGACTCTGGGATTCTTGTTTTATTCAATGGGTTGTAGTCCATTACTACCATTTTTTCTCAGTGCTCCGATTGTCCCAGGTTTGGCCAGCGGGAGCCCCTCACGCTGACTCCTCTGGTGAGGCCCTTGGGTCGGCGCGTGGCCGTGTTTTCTGACACCGATGGTATTTAGGCTCCTGCTCCCCAGCTCTGGAATCACCCCATTCTCCAAGAAATCGTGCTTCCTTTTAATGGAGACTGACATTTGGGAACCGAGATCCGGGCGCACAAGTGACGTTTTGCCCATCGCGCTTGTGTGCTGAGCTCCGTGTTTAGAGCTTGGCGGAGGGCTGTGAGCCGCCCTGGCCTGTCGCAGGAAGACGGAAGGTGAGACCCAGCCTGCGATAGCGCTGGCTCCGCCAGCAGAGAGTCAGGGTGCCCGGCTTCCTCACACTGTGCTCTTCCTGTGCCCTCGGACCTTCCCATCAGACCAGACACAAAAGCTGATGCGTGCAAAAATTTCAGGAAGAATTTGATATTTGTGTATTTCGGGAAAAATTACTTCTTTAGGAATTGCGTCGTGATTTTCCTATGGATTTTTTTCAAGGACAGACCAGGAAAGTTAGCATTTACTGGTGACTGACTTGACATTCTGGGGCTGGTCTCCCGGGTGAAGTGTTTTCTCCAGAGGTCACAGCATGCCCCTCCCCGCAGGGTGTGGTGGTGTTGGCTCTTTGTTGGGTTGAGGGTAGAAACAGTAGGGTCACTGCCTGCCTTTCATCCCTCTCGCATCAGTATCTGCAGATGAAATCATGTACGGAAAAAGGGCATTACTGTTACCTCTTAAAAATACTCTTTCCCTCTCTCTTGGGCATCCGTTACTTTTTTTGAGAATCCTTTTAGCGCTTGTAAAGATGCAGAAGAAGTCCACCGATAATGTTGAGCTCCGCTCTGACCCCGCAAGACAGTTCTGAATGACCTTTTAATTCAGACAGAAGATAGGGTCTCTTTACCCTCCTTTCAATTCGGACGAGATGTTTCCGAGCTGCTGTCCCCTGGGCCACATGTGAGTGTTGGTGTGGCCGAATGGGAAAGGGGTGGGGGACAGACAGCTCGTTGCCTTGGCCACACGTCTCCGTCCTTTGTGACAGTCACAAGTCGTCATGTGCTGCACTCGGGCACATGTGCTGTTTGTGCAGTGTGTGTGTGTCCCGTGTGGTCCAGTCCGGTGTGCAGCTCTCCCGCTCTCCTTCCTGGGCTGCAGCTAACTCCAGAAGCTGGTCTTGAGGGGCACACCACCAGCTGGGGTGGCTCGGCGGCCACACACGGCATCTTTTTACCTTATCCTTGGTCAACGTTTGCCGGAAACGTCTTTGCGAAGACACGTGGCTCCTCCCTTGTGTGTGGAGACCGTATTGTATTGTGTTTTTAATCACTTCCCCCCCCTTCGCCTGGCAGGTGTGGCCTCGGCACCCTGTATGGATTTACAAGTGGTGGGTTTCTACTGTCACGTTGCTTGGCTTGGGGGCCTCTTTGCTAGATGCGGCACGTTAGTGTTTTCTGACTTGGGTAGTCTGAGAAGATTGAGGGACGTTTTGTTTTGCCTCAGATGATGGTATACCTCCTCCCGCTGCTGTGTGGACTCACCCGCCTGTGCTGATCCCACGTCTGTGTCAGGTGTAACGTGACAGACATTGCCAGGGTGAATTTAGGTGGAGACCTCGTGTCTAAATTTAGTAAATAGGAAAATTCTCTGTTCGTATTCACTATAGGGAGCTTTGAGCTTTGAACGCTATGGGTGACTCTTTTACATCAGAGAGAGGTGTCGAGTTTTGGAACGAAGGCATCTTGTGGGGGGGTTAGGTTGATTTGTGAGTCATTCATGTAGCTCTTACACGTGTCACGTGATGACGACGTGTAGTGTCGCCACAGAGGGGGTCCTCATAGAAGCTTTGTGTGGTGTCCGTTTCGTGTGCCAGTCGTTGTTCAACGTTAAGTATTCTTTTCAGGTGTTTGGGGTCATTCGAGTCGTCCCAAGTGCCTTTGAGAGCAGGGCCCCCTGCACCTGCTTCCTGGCTGTCACCGACTGCCTTCTTCTTGGGGGTGGATGGATGCTGCTGAGGCACGTGGCCTTGGATAGTCCACCAGGAAGGGCTTCTAAGCTGACACCCCGTGTGCTTATCATCTGCCCTGGGGTTTGCAAGGGCGTATCCTGTGCCCACTAGGCCCCTCCCTGTCGATGCCAGTAGCTGCCCCCAGGTTGTGACAGCTGGAGGCGTCTCCAGGCCCAGTTTCCCGTGGGGAGCAAACACAGCAGGTGACTGAGCCCTGATCTGCTCTGTGGAATAAGACAGGCAAAGCTCCTTGCAGCACAGAAAGTTACATGACTTTTAATGTCATCTGTAGAGAGAAGACTTTGTAGAGAAAGGTACACGTTCAGGCCACGTTGCCAAGGGCGTGTGGAGTGGTTAGAGCGTGTGCCCCCACCCCTGTGCCCCTTCGTCCCCACCTGCCTCCCGGTTGCCTGCTGACAGCTAGGCTTTGCCTGGGACTTGGAAACAAGTTGACAGAGCAAGGACTCTGTGTCTCCTGGGCCTTCACGGGATGGCCTGGCGGAGCGCATATGTGCTTCACGCAGTGCGGTGGGAGCTGAGAGGACTTCCGGGAGGAGGTGTGGCTCTGGATATGGGTTCAGATAGAAAGAAGAGGCAGAGGTGGCAAGTGGCAGCCTGGTCTAAGCCGAGGGAGCCCCCGTGTCGGGGGGACCTCCGGCAGCACTCGGGGGGCACACCACTGGTGGAGCACATGGGACCTGAGTGGCCATGGAGTGGCATGGCGAGGTCCTAGGGATCTGCGGGGTGACAGGAAGGCCGGCTGCCGTGACGCTGGCTGTCACACTGGATGGCACGCCTCCCTTAGCCTGGGTTGCTCTGCGCAGGTGACGTGCAAAGCCCCCCGGTGACCGGATGGTGCTGGGGGCACAGGGCCGGGCCGCAGTGCAGGTGCCCGGGGACTAGTCACGTGCTCCTCTCTGCCTCGCTGCGGTGCTCTGCCACAGGGTCCTCTGGAAAGGCCACCAGCAGCCCTAAATCCCCAAGTTTGGTGGCCGTGTCCTCGTTAGTTGGTGGTCTGCCGGTACCAGATATGCATTTTAACTGCATGGTTTGGCGAGTTCTGACAAACGTGTGTGCCTTGGAAAGCACCACCCACAGTCACGATGTGAACGTCTTCGTCCTGGTGTGTGTCTTGATGCTGTCCGGTGTCTCTTCGGGGCGTTTGACACTGATACTCCTTTCCCGGAATGTTCCCTCCCTGGTGTCTGCTGTGGACCCGGCTCCTCAGCCTTTGCGAGCACTGATTTTGTTTTCTGCTACACTTGACCTTAGCCAAAAGGCCGAGAAACGATGATGATTTTGCTTTTCGATTGGCATTCTTTTTTCCGCCTGTCCCTTAATTGTTGGGGTTCCCCAAAGGCCTGCCATCTGTTTTATTGGCAGCGGTTAAGCCCTAGCCTGGGATAAGCAGCCCACGAGACCTGTATTCGTGGTCCTGTCCACGTCCAGGCACACGTCCACCTGTGTGGGCAGCTGGTGGTGCCTGTGCCTCCCTCGCTCGGTTTTCCAGGCAGACTTGTCCTTTTCGTGCCTGGTCCCTGGCAGGCTCACTCCAAGAACATCTGCGAGTGTCCACGGCGCTCCTGGCTCCCTCGGCTCTCACTTCTGGCATCTCCTGCCTGCACTGGTGCACTTAGAGCTCGTTTGCCCGCCCCGCTCCCGGCACCTTCGCGGCGCCACCTGTGGGTCCTCCCTGCTGCGTTCAGGGCTCTGGACCCTTGAACGGTTGGTCTCGAGTCTGCCACTTCCCACGTGCTCTTAGCTTGGGCGATCTGAAGCCAGCTGTGCCTCACCTGTGTGGCTTCGCCTTGGCTCCCCTCTCCATCCCACACCTGCTTCCTCTCGGTTTGTCATGACCCTCCTGTCACCTTGTCCTGGAAGAGGGGCTGTCCTAGAAGCTTCCTTCTACTGGAGGAGAATCAATCCTCTAGAATTAGCTGCCCATTCAGGACTCCCCTTGAATGTCAGTGACCTGGGCAAGACCAGGATTTCTTAAGGACGCAAAATATCTGATAAATTGGACTGGGTTAAAATTTAAAACCTGATCTTCAAAAACCGCTGTTAAGAAAACGCAAAGGCTGACTACCAACTGGAAACACATACCTCACAAAGTGTTTCGACCTGTTTATTGCTCGAGCCGGACACCAAATGTGTCTTCGGGTTAATGTTTTAGGAGAGGTTGGTGGAATCTTCCTTTCCCGTTTTTGGGGATTCATGAAAAAAATACTCCCCAAGCCATGAGTTTGCATAGAGAAACGGGTGAAGTGGGTTAGTGCAGACTGGCTTTTTCATGTCATGCGTGTCTGCCGTGTCCACAAAGGAGGCCTGGCCAGCAGGTCACACCGCACCCGAGACTGGAGTCCTTCTGCTCCTGGTGCCTGGGTGGCCTGCGCCTTCTTACGCGACTATAGGTCCCCAGAACCTGTAATTAAAACACAGGCAATATCAGCATTTTTAAAACCTACCCCTAGCATTCCAGGGGGCAACCAGCAGCTTTTTGCCAGGGTCCAGAAGGCCCGACAGACCCCCCGGAAAACCCTATTAGCCAACAGTTGACCTACACCTTTGACTTTTGGGAAGGTGCACGGCCGTCCCCTTGCCAGCTCTGCCCATGTCCTCCCAGACGTGTCGCCTTTCTGGACCTCTTACTTCCCCGCCTGCACTTGGGAGAGCAGGACAGGCAAGGAGGGGGCCCAGCAGGACGGAGTCTGAACAGCCGGTCGTCCGCAAGGTGGGCCACCCGGCGGGCAGCTCCGTGGGAGGGAGTGTTCCTCGTGTGGCAGGAGCCGAGCCGGCTGTCCGAGGGAGGGCTGATTCGGGGGTGCCCGCCGTGAGGGCTGGGGTACGAGAGGCCCGGACCGTGGCAGCCGCTTGGTGGGGGTGGGGTGGGGTCTGGACGATGAAGGAAGGGTTCTTCTGCAGGGACGTGAGTCGGGACCGGGTTTGGTGGGACGAGGTGCTGCAGGGCCGGGCAGGTGGGGAAGGCCAGACCCGAGCGCCTGCTCCGGACGCCAGCAGCACAGGGCCCGGTGGTAGAAGGCTGAAGAGACAGCACAGGGCACCCAGAGAAGGTGGGCAGCGAGCGGGGCGGGGGTGGGGGGGGGGGGTCCCGAGGCCTGCCGGCAGGAATATAGAGCCCGAAGACATCTCTGGGCCGGTTGGCGGAGGACTGGGGAGACGGCGGGTTCTAGGTAGAGGTGGCGATGGTGCTGAAGGCAGGAGCGCGCACCCACGGAGAGGGAAGAGGCAGGCGGCAGAGCGTGGCCCTGCCCCGCGCTTGGTTTACGGTCGAGCCAGCTGCCGGGCTGCGGACACACAGGGGCGTCGGGGCGCCACGTACCCGGTCGTGAGCGGCAGAGTCGGGCGGGAGGGGAAGAAGGAGGCCCTGTGTGGAAGGGGGGTGCCGTCCCTGGCAGCCGTGCGCCCGTGGAGGCCGTTGGGTCCGGAAGCTCTGGGGCCGTCTGGGTGGCCATCCGTGCGGCCTTGCTTTGTGAGGAAGCACCCAGGAAGGCCCCGCGTCCCAGATGCTGGCCTGACCGCCGCCTGGGTGCCCCCGGGTCTAGGTAAGGGGCAGGAGACTCCCACGGCCCCGAGTTACAGGGCCTCCAGAGCTCTGACCACGCAGCCTTTGGGTTTGTGTGGAAATCGTCGCGTGGGGTGAAAACTGGGAATACTACAGGAGTTCCGTCAGAAAACTTGCACTGAATCAGAGCCGCTCTGTAGACTGGGAACAGTATTTGGGAGACGACACCGTTAGTTATTTGTTGGTATTCTAGCAAGTTGCGCCTTGCCACGTTAGCGTAGGTTTCCGTGTTTTAAATGGTTTCTCAGAAGCCTGAGAGTGTCAATATTTCACATACCCTAGGCTTTCACGTCGTCCCAAGTCCGTTCTCCCGACAGGACGTGCCTAGTTTTTCGTCTGTCGTGCGTGGTCGTTCTGGGTTGCCCCGTGGGGACCCGTGGGCGAGAAGCCCTCCTTTCCCGCCCCGGAAGCAGAGCCCCGCCACGGGGTGAGGCGCGCCGGGTCAGGTGGGGGTCGCTGGGAAGATCGGTACTGAACCCCGGGGGCTGTACACCCTCGGGGCGTGTGGTCAACCAGGGGATTGTGCTTCTCCCCTTCCTGACGTGGGACCGTCTTCGCCTCTGTTTCTAGGGCCGTCCTGGTGCGGTTGGAAGGCTGTAGCCACCCGGTTGTCATGAAAGGCTTGTGTGCCGAGTGTGGCCAAGACCTGACCCAGTAAGTCCTGGCAGCTTGCGGGTGGAAGGCGGCGCCTCTCCGCGTTGGAGGTGGCACGGGGGCCTCAGGCACCCTGCTGTGTCCGGTGACCCGAGGCAGTCTCTCGGGGAGGTGTCCTTTCTGGTTTTATTTCCATAAGTCCCGAAAGCATGGAGCACGTCGGATGCTCACAGGCGAGCTCGGTTTGCTTTCCCCTCCCCGCCGAGCACACTGCACATCCTCCCGGGCCCCCCGGGCCCCCCCGCCCCACTCCCTGGGCTCCTTCACCACCAGTGCTGTGCGGTCACGCTCATTGTCTGTGCAGAGCAGCGCAGACTGTCCTGTGTTTGCGTAGGTGAGGGCCTCTGTTGCCGTGTGGCCGTCACAGTTCATTTCCAAGAGACCTTCGTGTTTTGTGAGAACTTGGCCTGTTGTCAGACCCTGGATGGCCTCTCAGCAGCTGGCCGCAGAAGGACGTGCTGCACTGAGCTAGCAGTGAGCCTCACCTGAAGTGTGAATTAAAATCCTACCCTGGAAGCCCCGGGTGCTTTCCGGGCGTGGGTCGTGGGGTCACCCACGGTCCTGCGTGCCTTCTGTGTACAACTCGTTCAGGGTGTTCACGTCTGGCCCTTCTCCCGTGTGCAGGTTGCAGAGTAAGAACGGGCAGCAGCAGGTGCCTCTGTCCACGGCCACAGTGTCCATGGTGCACAGCGTCCCAGAGCTGATGGTGAGCTCCGAGGTGAGTCCTGCCTCTGGCGGGGGCGACGTGTCGGACAGAACATCTCCGGAGAACGGCAAGGAGCATGTGTGGGCCTTGTGCCGTGCAGAGGACGGTTGCAGAAAGTGCCGCGTCTGCGGGCGTCATAGCCGCTGGTGGGACCGGCGGTGTGTGAGCAGCGTGCCGCCCCCCCCTGCTTCTGCTTTCCCAGAGGGTCCTGCTTACCGGGGATGCGCCGGCCTCACGGCCTCGGAGCCGGGAGCCCTCCCGGGTGCTGTGGCTCACATGGTCCCCCGTGCGTGGCCGGAAGCAGTGGGTCTGGGAGGCCGACCGAGGGGAAGGCCGGAAGCTGCCGGAAGCTGCAGTTTGAGGGCTGGGAGCAGGCGGCTGTGCGTCGGACCTGAGCGGGCAGCGCCGGCGGAGCGGACGTGGGGGCGGGGGGGGACGGGAGAGCACGCCAGTTCGGCCCTCCTGTGGGGCAGTCCCCGAGCATCCCCGTACCCGCGGACCTAGCGCACGAAACCGCCCTTACTTCCCCTGCATTTCAGAAGTCACGCGGGCAGTGTGGGTCAGGGGTGTCCTGACCCCCATTTTCATAGGCCAGGGGTGCAAATGGCGGGTGAGGGAGAGACACCAGGATGAAGCCCTTGATGGGTTGTGCAGAGACTCAGCTCTTGGTGGGGACCAGTCTCCCGGCTGCCCGTTTATGTAGGTGGCGGGTGAAACTTCTTCAGTCACGATTTGATGAGATTTGTGCTTTTAAAAAAATTTATTGAAGTTCTGGTTGGTTAACACACAGTGTTGTGTCGGTCTCAGGAGTAGACTCCGGTGATGCGTCACTCAGGGGCCACACCCGGCGCTCATCCCAGCCCGCGCCCTCCTCAGTGCCCGGCACCCATCCGGCCCCTCCCCCACGCGCCTCCCCGCCAGCCACCCTCAGTTCGTTCTGTGTGGTTAAGAGTCTGTTGTGGTGTGCCCCCGTCTGTTTTTGTGGACACAACCGGTTTCTTTTCATTTCTTTTTTCATTGGTTTACACGTTAAATCATAGGATTACGATCACAAATCATAACGTCATCAGAGTTTGGACCCAGTGGACTGGCTGGGGAGGCTGGGGTCTGGGCAGCATGGCCCCATGTGCTGTGTTAGCGTGCAGAGAGCCTCGAAGCACCTCTCCCGGCTTCTTTTGGTTTCTCCTGACAAAATCGAATTTTGTTTTGGATCCAGATGTACTTACCGACTTTCCTTTCTATTTCGCTTCAGCAAGCCAAGGAGCTGGGAAGGCAAGACCAGCAGCGGCTACATCGAAACAGAAAGCTGGTGCTCATGGTCGACCTGGACCAGACGCTGATCCACACGACAGAACAGCATTGCCAGCAGATGTCAAACAAAGTGAGCGGCCCCAGCAGCTCCTCTCGGCGATGCTTCTTGGGCCAAGGAGGCTGGCTGGGGCGGGAGCCCAGGGCCCATGCTCCCAGGGCCATTTCCCCTAGCTGGTTCCCACCGGGAGGTGCCGAGGCACGCTCCCACCCTCTGGTGCCTGGTCCACACGTGGTCCCGTGAATCAGGAAGGTTGAGGGTTCGGGGCCTGGAGGACCCAAGGCCCAGTGGTAGACAGTGGGGTGGACGGCAAGGGAGGAGTGGTCCGGGGGGGACACAAGCCGGCAACACCTCTGGAAATACCTGGAACACTGGGGGCGGGGGTGCAGGTGGGTACCTGGGCCTGCACTCACGACAGCAGATAGAGGCTGGGTCCGCTTTGCATAAATCCTTCCGGGAAATTAAATTTCCAGAGAAAGTAAAGAGTCAGGGGCGGAACCCTGTTTGAGTATACGTCGAGCCTCTTCCCACCCTTCGCTCCTTTCCTCTGTATGGAGCCTGGGGACTTAAATTTCTGGCCCCTCCCCAAGGCATTGAGTCGTGCCCGTTACGGATGGCTGTCTGAAGGCTGGCACCATCTTCTGCCTCCTTGACTAAGGAGGCCTCACCGGCGTGGACGTGGTCAGTTATTTAAAGTCTTTGTTGGTGGGGTTGATGTGCAGACTGTTGTCGGTGCCTGCAGGTGTCGGTTCCTAGCTGTGGCTGCGCGTGGTGGGAGAGCCTCTGACAGGCCAGCAGCCAGGGATGTGAGACCCCAAGGGCAGCAGGACAGGTCTGCTCGTGGTCCCGGGATGGGCGTGTGTCTTGGGGGGGTTCGCTGCAAACTTTTCTCGGAACACACCAGGCCGTTTTAGTTTGGCCTCGTGAATAAATCCAGTGACACAGGCGCAAACGTGGACCATCTCCGCTAGTCCCGTAGGCCGCAGAGTCACTTCTGCCTCCGGACGTTGCTGACGGTGAGGACTGATCTCCTACTCGTGAGCGGAGAACTTGTCCTCCAGCAACATCCTTGTCACTTCAGTTCTGTCTCCCATAAAACAGCGTGTATTTTTTTTAAGTTTATTTTGGGGGGGGGGGAATCCCAAGCAGGCCGCACTGTCAGCACAGAGCCCAACATGGGGTTCAAAGTCACGAACCATGAGCACATAACCTGAGCCGAAATCAAGAGTCAGACGCTGAAGTGACTGAGCCACCTAGGAGCCCCAACAGCACGTGTTTTAGTTGTATTAGCACTTTTTTGCTATCGTAACATCTCGTGTCACCATATATTTTTGTGTGCAGCATAAGGTGTTAGTAAATACTCTGCGACTGTTTCATTCATAACAACTCTGCTTAATTATCTTACAGCTGGAGGACTTCAGGGGCGCCTGGGTGGCTTGGTCGGTTGAGCGTCCGACTTTGGCTCAGGTCATGATCTCATGGTTTGTGAGTTCAAGCCCCACATTGGACTGCTTGCAGTCAGTGCAGAACCTGCTTCAGATCTGTCTCTCCCTCTCTCTCTCCCCCTCCCCTTGTCTCTCTCTTTGTCTTTCTCTGTCTCTCTCTCAAGAAATAAACATTAAAAAAAAGAGTTGGAGAACTTTATGTAAAGCAGTAGTTTCTGCACGTATGTGCTTGTGTGTACGTGGCCATAGCCGGCTCTGGGCTTCATTGTGCCTTTGAAGTCGGCACGTTTAATTCATTTCACAGCAGTTTAAACTCGTCGTAACATGCCTGTTCCTCAGCTTGTGTGATCTACAAGGTGAAGGTCTCCTCTCATCCACGTGGACGGGCCTCAGCTCTGGCTGGCCTCCATGGCTCCACCCCCACCCATGCCCACAGGTTACCTGCGGGCCAGCTCTGCCCAACACTCAGGTGTGCACCCACACACCTGTTGTGACGTCTAGAAAGATGTGTTTAACTCTTCACTTTGGCAACCTGAACTTGTGTTTTTAAGGACGTTTATATGCACCTGTGGAGGACACGGAACGTGATTTCTAGAATTCCATACTCCAAAATGTTTTAACAGAACAGCTGCTTCATGAAGGGTTTGACCACTTTAGAGCTAGTAAAAAGTAAGCCCAGGGTCGCTTACTTTTAGTTTTCAGTGTTTCAGAGTTCTCTTACTGAGAAGATTAATGATAAATAGGGATTAAAAGGATCAACGTTTAGTTTCCTAAGGAAAATAAGTTTCTTTGTATATTAATGACATGTAACTTGTTGGCGTTACTAATCTTACCTGTCTACTAAAAGTGGTTTGAAATACTGTTTCAGGTTTGGTGTTGTATTTGTAAGTTAGTAAACCCGTATCTTAAAGCAGTCACTGAGCCAGACTAAGTTCCGTGGGACTGTTTGGTTTACTCCCATCAGTACTTGGGGGGGGGGGGGGGGGGGATCATGCGTGGATCACCGGAGACCTGTTCTAAGTGATCCGCTGTGGCCGAGCTATTTGGCAAGTGTTAGGGTTTGAGGACACAGATCCTTGCTTTGCTGTTAACAGACAAAGACCACGGTCCAAACGGTGCGAGGATCTGCTGACACCGCTGAAGCCCGTGGTTGCCGAACGTGGTGACCGTGGCGGTTCATCACAGGCAGCGACGTGGGTGGGTTCGCTGCCGGGACCGTCACTGACAGTGTCTTGGGTGGTTACCGCGGCGGGTGGGGGGCGCAGTCTGGAGGTGCCGTCCAGGCGCCTCATGCCTTCTCACCGGGCATGCCTGTTCTTCCAGGGTATCTTTCACTTCCAGCTGGGCCGCGGCGAGCCGATGCTGCACACGCGTGTGCGTCCGCACTGCAGGGAGTTCCTGGAGAAGATCGCCAGGCTGTACGAGCTACATGTCTTCACGTTTGGGAGCCGGCTGTACGCTCACACCATCGCAGGTGGGCGGCTCAGTCCTCGGTCACCCGTGCCGACTCACGCGTCGCATGGGCGTTGTCCCCAGTGGGTTAGGTCTCTCTTCATTTTCAGTGACATCCTTAAAGACAAGGGGACACACGAAGCTCTCCCAGGCTCCTTTCCAGTCCCCGAGCTAGCTCTTGCCTCCCCAAATGGGCAGGCCACCCCCGCTCTGGTCAGGCGCACGCCGCGGGCTGGTGTGAAGGTTGCTCAGCACTGCAGCTGTGTGGAAACGTAGAAACTTGCTGCGTAAGCCTTCTCAGGGTGTTTTTGTTTTGGTTTGGAAATACCTCTGGAGCCGTGTTGCTTACTGACGCTCTAAGTGCAGGTAAAACGATCGTCTCTTACTTGTAAATGAATGTCGTGGTGACTTAGTGTTAACCTGTTGTCTTGGTGCAGCTTAGTGGTTGTGTGCTGGCCGTGCGTGTGCCTCGTGTGTGCGTAGGTGTCCCTAGTGGTGCCCACCGGTGGCCCGTCTGGCTGGGGGCGGAGCCCCGAGCCCGGCCTTCACCCCGCGCAGGGGCAGCTGGGGCCCGGTCCGCCCTGACCGACTGTGGATGTTGGCACCTGCATTGTAGGTGCTCACAGCTCCTTCGTGGCCAAATAAAGTACTTCCGAATGGAAATATTTTTACGGGTTGGTTTTGGTCTTTGTTGACGGAGAAATGACTTCCGAATCCTCCTCTACACCTAGCGCCCCGTAAGAGGTTGTTACCACGAGCACATCGGCTGTGTGTGGAAGTTCCTTCCTCGTGCAAGAAGGAACTTTCCTGAGATGCGAACGTGGTGGGACCACTCCGTGGAACTCTCGTACCAGTCGTACCAGTGAGCACCAGCACCCTGGGTGGAGGAGCGGTTAGGTCCTCGGGTGCCCCCCTCAGGCTGCCTCCTGGCACAGGACGACTTGCCCTTCCCCTGCGGAGCCTTGGCATCTCTCTGGACCTCCATCAGGAGGACCTGCATGGGGTAGAGAAGATAACACCAGTGTAAATAGAAGGGCTTGGGGGAGGCGTCCCTGGCAGTCCAGAGGATGTTCCCGGGGGCCTCAGCCCTCCAGAGCGAGGCCCACCTCAGGCCGTCGGCGCCCTCTGCGCCTCACGCGCTTTGTGCCTGAGAGTCCACGTCCAGAGACGTGGCAGGAAGTTCCCCTTCCTGTGGGCCAGCGTCCCCGCACGGGCGGGTGCAGAGCCCCTCGGCCGAGCAGCACTGAGTCCGGGGAACCCACAGTCACCGCGTGGCCGCCTCCAGCACGGGCGACGGCACCGCGCACGCAAGAGGCCCTGGGAGGAAGCCCGTGGCCCGAGGGACGAGTGCCCCACGTGGCTTTGAGGTGGTCGAGCCTTCAGAGGGCAGGACGCTGGCACAGGCAGGCCCTGGGGCCGGGTGGGTGCATTCTGGCACCAGGTGGGTAGACTTGCTCGTTGGCAGGAGACTGCTGGGGCCCTGCCGTGGTTTTTCACCAGTTTCCAGCCATGGTTTCTACACCTTCCTCTTCCTGTCACCTTTCACGTTCTGAAAGTTCTCGCTTTCACAGAGTGTATGTTTTTAGTGTAGTTAGGACACATCTCTTTTTATTCGGATGAAACCGTTAAGCGTTTGAGGTGCTTTTCACTTACTGTAGAGATTCCAGTAATTCTATGAGAAGCTTCAGGTTTAGCCACTGAGTGACATCAGTGTTCGTATGGGACTTACGTTTTTCTTACTTAGTAAGGATGTACATTTGGAACGTTTCTTCTCTGAGTCAGTGTTGTTTGTTCATAAGCACACAGATTTAAACCCTTTAAGTGCTGCGTGGAAGGCCCTGTGCACGGCGGCGTGGGGCACGCGGTGCAGACACCAGGGCCCTGGGGCGCACTGGCTTTGATGGGGGGTGTCTGGTGGTCCTGGGGTCCCGGCCGACAGTGAGTTGTGGAGGTGGGCTGCCGTGCCCGCCTTCACAACGATGAGGGGATACACCCTGAAAGGGTCTCCAGAGGACGCGGCCGTATCGCCGGATGGGCACGAAGCTGCCCGGCGCCTGGCTCACTGCTTCGCAAACGGCCGAAGGTGCGGGGAAGCTGCACGTGGCGGCACAGCCGGACTCTTCAGTCCCGGCGCCCCACACGCCACAGGCTGTGTTCACATGTTTGTCGCCCCCACGCACCGCGAGCATCCCCGGGGCGTGCTGCTGAGCCGTGTTCATCTTCTGTTCTCAGCCAAGTCCCAGGTAGTGTTAGATTCAGTAAATGTTCCGCAAACTCATGCCTTTAAACACAGTAGAAGGAACCGCGAGTGAATCACAGTCCTACCAGGAAAGACGAGGGCGGTGGGTGTCCGTGTGTGACGCTTTGTGTCCCTGCTGTCCTCACAGTACAGAAGGGGCTTCACCACCTGCAGAGCAGGACATTCGCGGCTCACGTGTCTGACCTTCATTTTGTTTTCTTTCCAAAGGCTTTTTAGACCCTGAGAAGAAGCTTTTTTCTCATCGAATATTATCGAGGGATGAATGTATTGACCCATTTTCTAAAACAGGAAACCTTAGGTACGTACCTGGTTGTGTTCATCTCCGGGGCTCGCTGGGAAGTTTGTGGCGGAGAGAGCACCAGACCCATGATTCTGGGTTTATTCCCCCCATTCCTTCGTCCCCCGCCCCCCGCCATGGCACCCAGAAAGCCTGCTGTCTTACCACCACAACCCTGCCTCCCCCACTCCCCGAGCATCCAGGCAGTGGTGGGCTCCTGGGGTGGGGCTTGGCTGGGGCCCCAGAAGTCGGGGGTCTGGGGAGGGCAGCTGAGAACAGGGCTGGGACGTGAGGGACGAGGGAGGTGACAAGCCAGGGGATCGGAGCCCTCCCAGGCACCACAGCTTGAGAAGAGGAGGGGCTGGTATTTCCTTAGGGGCTTGCACGCTGCGAGTCCTGCTGGTTCGTCAGATCTGGAGTCACGTTCCCACCTCTTTCCCGGCACCGCCATGGGCCCCTGCCTGTCCCCCCTCTGCTCTTAGAGCGGGCGCTCCCACCCCATCCAAAGGCTCCTGGACATTTCAGGACTTGGCCCATTTCTCCCCGGAAAGATCGCCCCTGCCCCCCCATCCTATACGGCATCAGTTGTAGTTTGTTTCCTTGTATGTTGCTTCCTAAGGATACCTGGGCAGTGACAGCGAGGCCTGTGGCCTTCTGCCACCGCTGGGCTTCCTCAGGGAGTGTTCCATGTTTCAGATTCAGGCCCCCCCGCCCCGCCTGCCGCCCCAGACCTATTGGAGACCGAAGGAGCCAAGGGGAGAATGAGCACTCCTTTCAGAAACAGATACTGCATTTGCTAGTTAGCGTCACACTGATGAAAACAAAGGACGACGGGCGGTGCTGTCCGTGACTGACTCGGGGGTGGGGGGAGGCTGCCTACAGCAGCAGCACTGGGGAAAGGTGGCCCGATCCCTCCCCGGCAGGTGACCTGCACGTGGCTCACGGAGGTGCAGGCAGCAGGGCTCTCTTCCCAGTTTTTATCTCCCTCATCTAGAGTTACAGGTGCCAGAAAGCATCAACTCTGTTGTTATTTTAGCTGCCATATGTTTTGTCTACGGGAAACAGACTCCGAGTGATAATAATTTTGGACACGTGAACGTGCGTACCTGGGTGCCTGTAGCCGTCAGCCACTAGAGAACGGAATGGTGGGAGGCAGTCCCCCGAGTTTATTTCCAGATCTGAGAACAAATTCGCTTTGAATTTTGAGTCCTCCGAGCTCGTCCGAAGCTCAGAATTGTGGACAGAAATAGAATTTAACAAGGCTGTGTGAGGGTACCAGGACCCTTGGTAACGTTTCTGCTGACCCCGCGCATTCTGATAGTATTTTTGGACTCAAAAAGAGACCACGCAGGCGCGCTGCAGGAAACCGTTGTCTCAGATAGCTGAGCTGTGAGGTCATGTCCTCCCGCCTTGACCTGGAAGCCTTTCCCTGTGGAGGGGCAGCAGCACGCTGGCCACTGGCTCGTTAACTTGCTTTTGTAAATGTGTTGGGACGTGGCCGTTTGTGCAGTGTCTGCCGGCTGCCCAGGATGGGGGCACGGCCCCCAGACGCTAACCTCTCTGCGCCGTGGCTCCGCCTTGAGGAACGTCACAGACGGTGGAGAAGGTGTAGCTGCTGTCATCTGACTTCACCTGGGAACTTTGAGAGTTTAAATAGGAGCTAAACCAAAGTCCTGCAGTGCGATTTCCGGCTGTCTCTGATGAATCTGTGATCTACTGACTACTAGAAAAGATTATCGTGACTGATTATTTTTTGTAAAATGTGCTAGTTCTGGTGCATTTTTACTTCCAGAAATCTCTTTCCCTGTGGAGACTCGATGGTGTGCATTATTGATGACCGGGAAGATGTCTGGAAGTTTGCCCCCAACCTGATAACCGTGAAGAAATACGTCTACTTCCAGGGCACAGGGGACATCAATGCTCCCTCTGGGTCACGGGAGTCCCAGGCGAGGAGGAGAGGTGGGTGACCTGGTCGGGAGAGGAGTAGCTAGCCCAGACCTCCCTGCGTGTGTCCCGTGTCCCATCTCTGCCGTGGCTGCTGTCAGTCCGAGATTCACTCTGTCGTCATCTGTATTTCAGTGGTTGAGACCGACACCCAAACCAATGTTTGGTTTCCACTTGGTTTTTTTTTTTTTTTTTAATAGCACTAATCTAAGTATTTTCGTAATTGAATAAAGATTAAGGAATTTGCTTAGTTTAGTACATCTGAGACTTGTTATCTTGGTTCTCTTTCTTTTTTTTAAATATTTTCATTTATTTACTTTTGAGAGAGAGGAGAGAGATTGTGAACAGGGGAGGGGCAAAGAGAGAGAGAGAGAGATACAGAGAATCCCAAGCAGGCTCCATGCTGTTGGCACAAAGCCCGAAATGGTGCTCGAACCCACAAACTGCGAGATCGTGACCGGAGCCAAAATCAGGAGTTGGATGCGTAACCGACTGACCCTCCGGATGCCCCATCCTTGTTTCTGAGAAGACAAGCAGGACGCTGGGAACTTGGCCATCGCGGTCCTTGGAAAGCATGAGCTGTGGGTTGTAGCACCTCCAGCTCCTTGGTGGGTGGCGCTGTGCCCTGGCCCAGAGCCTTCAGGGTGCCACACGGCTTCGCTTGTCTGGTGAGCTTGAAGCCAGAGTCCGTCTGGAGAAGATCCAGAGTTTTGGTTGGAAGTGTTGATCTTTAGCTCGTGAGATGTTCTGAGGGGGGCAGTGATTGCTGGAGGTGCAGGCCAGGAGAAGGTGGGGCCTGAGGGCGTTCCCGCGGGGCACAGATGGGATGGCACGGCCAGAGCAGGGCTGGGGGTGCCGCCCGCGGGCCGTCCACCCACAGCGTGGAAACCAGCAGTGTTCTGTACGGTTTTAAACCACTGTAGAAAAACAAAACCAAGTGGCCATCTGTGGCCACAAACCTGGAATATTGGCTGTCTGGTCCTTCCAGGCCACAGGCTGCTGAGCCCAGGTTGGAAGCGTGGTGAGAGCAGACGCGGGCGCACTGCCATCGCTCTGACAAGCGAACGTTAAACACCGGTCCCCTTCCCTTTTGTGTGCACCTGTAGTGACTCAGTCTTCTAAAGCTGCCGACGTCGCGGAACACGCTCCGTCCGTCAGGGAGACCGAGGAGGGACGGCAAGTCCCTGGGGTCGAGCAAAGTAACGGCCTTGGGAAGCCCACGAGGGAGCTCAACGGGGGTGTCTCCCCACGGGGGGGCTGGCCCCTGCCTGGGCAGGAGGAGGACAGAGGCGCCCGGCCCGCCACCCATGGCCCCTTGGCTGATGGCAGGGGACCCCCAGCATGTGCCCAGCCTCACGGTCGGACATCGCCGGAAAAGCGGCCCGCTCAGGGCACGGCAGGCGGTGACCTGGACTTTGACCTTTCCAGTGACAGCGAGTCGGACGCCCAGTCGTCCTCTGAAGGCGAAAGTGGGGAGAGGAAGGGCCTGGAAAGGCCTCAGGGCTCACGAGATGCAGGGAAAGTGGTGCAGCGGGGAGGCCCTCCCGGTCCGGGAGGGGAGAGGCCTGCGGGAGCCAGTCCGTGTGGAGAGTCTGCCCCGGGCGAGCATCTGGATGTGCAGGACGAGGACGAGCGGGACGGCCTCTGCGGGCTGGGAGGGGGCTCTGCGGACAGGAAGGAGGCCGAGACCGAGTCTCAGAACAGCGAGCAGTCAGGCATCACGGCGGGTGAGTCCCTGGACCAGAGTGTGGAGGAGGAGGAGGAGGAGGAGGAGGACACGGATGAGGACGACCACCTGGTCTACCTGGAGGAGATCCTCGCTCGGGTGCACTCTGATTACTACGCCAAGTACGACCGCTACCTCCGCGGGGACAGCCAGGAACCCCCCGACATACGCAAGATCGTCCCTGAGCTCAAGAGCAGGGTGCTGGCAGACGTGGCCATAATATTTAGCGGGCTGCACCCCACAAACTTCCCCATCGAGAAGACGCGGGAGCATTACCACGCCACAGCCCTTGGAGCCAAGATCCTCACTCAGCTGGTGCTTGACCCCGACGACCCCGACAGGGCCACCCACCTGATCGCTGCGAGGGCAGGTAAGCGCCCGTGCCCCGGTCCTGCCCGTGGTGCCCCCGGTGCCGAGCACGTCCGCGTCGGTCTCGGGTGACCGCTCTCCGAACGAGCATATCTGCTCGTTTCGTGCGGAGTTTTCAGAAGTTTGTTTCTGTGCCCGTGTGGCATTGTGTGGGTGTGTGCTGTGCACGTGTGCCTCCCGGTCACCGCCACACGCTCCCTGTAGTCGGGCTCCTTCTGGAGTGGGCGGCGCCCGCGGGTCAGGTGAACATGAGGGGAGCCCAGTTACCGGTCGTCTGGGTGCTCGGTTCAGCGGGTGAGAGGGCGGCTGAGCCTGGGTTTGAAAACCGGACACGGGTTCTGGCGGGGACCGAGTAAGTCAAAAGGGATCGAAACCCGAAAAGTGAAGATTAAAGTCGTTCTAGGAAAGTCCCTCTCAGATGCTCAGGCTGCAGGAATTTCAGCCAACAAAACGGGCCTCCCCGCCCGCTCTCTCCCCCCCAGTAATGGGCGGAGTCAGGAAAAACCACCTGGTTGCTAAAAGAAAAAAACAAAACAATTACCGTTTCTGCATGGTCCTCACAGACTGCAGCGTGGTGTTTTCTGAGCAGGGATGCCCCCGATGCTCCAGGCCGGGGCCTCCAGGTGGCAGCCTACCCACGGGGCAGGCTTCCCCATCAGGCCAGCTCTGTCCCTGCGTGCATCACATCCTGTTTGACGGTCGCATAAAGGGGCAGATGGAAGGAAGCTCCATGTTGGTGTGAAATGTTGGGAGGTCCTAACTGGGAGGGGGGCCGGCTCATGGCAGCCCCCGCACCCCGTGTGTGCAGTGAGCCCAGAACCCCCGCCTGGGCGCAGCAGGTGTCCCGGCTGTTAGCCATTCCAGGGACACAGCTGCATGCACGTCGGGGGACACTGCATGCCTCCCTCCCAGCCTGCACTGGGCCTGTCCATGCTTCAGTCCGGCTGTGCCTGCCCTACCTGGGCTACAGTGGGTGCAGGGGTGCTGAGTGGGGCCCTGAGCATCCAGCAGAGAAGCGGAGACGAGACGCAGCTGGAAGGGCATCTGGGCAGCGTTCCTGCAGCAGCAAGCTGGGGGCATTTGCACACATCAAGTGCACGGTCTCAGAGAAGGAGTCCTTGGGCAGCTGGCTGCAGGTCACGGGGGCAGTGGGAAACTCCCCACGGAAACAGATGGGCACCTCCTGGCAGGGGTGAGGGGGTCTAGCGAGACCCCACGGCGGGCCCCTGCTTCGTGGGGCGGGCCAGGCGCCGGCAGCACGGACAATGAGATCCCGGATTTGAGACACGTTGATTGTGGCAGGCAGAGTGATTCAGGGCTGCCCCTTGCCCGCGGCCAGGCTGGAGTGTCAGGCTGTCCCCCCGCTGCAGGCACAGAGAAGGTGCGCCAGGCCCAGGAATGCGGGCAGCTGCACGTGGTCAACCCCGACTGGCTGTGGAGCTGCCTGGAGCGCTGGGACAGAGTGGAGGAGCAGCTGTTCCCGCTCAGGGCCGACTACGGCCGGGCCCAGAGGTGAGTGCCGCGCCCGCTACCCACCTCCCTCTCCCCTGGGGTCCCCACGACCCAGGCTGGGCCCTTGCTGCCGGGCCGGCGTTCCCAGCCCTGCCGAGCACGCGCTGTGCAGAGTCGCTGCCCGCGCTTTGTCCAGACGGTGCCACGCGGCCTTAGGTCTTAGCAGGGAAGCTCGGTTTGCCTGCATTTCCTTCCTGGCCTTGGGGCGGTGTCGTGAGCCACGTGGAGGCTTCACGAGTGCCAGCAACGTGCCAGCGGCAGAGGGATGGTGAGGAGGGGAGAGGGGAGCCTGCCGGGCCTGGTGGTGCTGCAGGAGAGGCCCCGTCTATGCATTTGCAGGGGGAAGGCCTGTTCTGTCGAGAATAGCCTGAGAAAACACCTCCTGTTCTGTGTCTGAGCTTGTTTTGGGGTAAAGTTCGGAAGCGGGCGTCAGGGGGGTGGAGACCACAGGCCCCGGCTGAGGTTCCAGGCAGGTGCTGGGCATAGGCTTTCGCTTGCCGCCCCGCTAAGCGGCGGTTGCTGGGTGTTTGGGTCTGTTCCAGTGCTTTCTCGGCCCTTGTTCTGGTCCTGCAGGGAGGACGGCCCCGCAGCCTTTCCCGACAGGCAGGGTGCACTTCCGACCGCCTTGTTCCACCCGACGCCCGTCCACCCCAGGGCCCAGTCTGGGCCGGAAGTTCGCATCTACGATGCCAACACGGGCAAGCTCATCCGGAAAGGTGCTGTGGGCCCCGGGCCCCCCAGCTCCCTGGCGGTCCACACGGAACACTCCTCCTTCAGGTACATGAGCTTGGGGCGGCCGTGCAGCAGCAGGCGGCCCTCTGAGCCCCTGAGACTGCGCACACGTTGAGAGTGGACCAAAAGTGGTGCTGGCGGGACATGAAGTTGGGGTTTGCTCTGTCCTGCGTTGGGGCTGGGCTCACCCGCTGTGGCATCGGCCTCTTGCACAGTCTGTCCCGTCTTGGGCCCCGACCCTGGAACAGGTCGGGTCAGGGTCTAGCCGGTGAGATGTTCTGCGCACCCCAGGCACGCTCTCACATTTGCCCGGCGCTGTCTCTGACAGGCCGTTCCGTCTGCAGATTGGACCCGTGCCCAGATGTCGGCCCACCTCCCCAGCCCGACCCCATGGTGGTGGCGGAGGAGCCAGCTCTGGGCACCCCCTGGTGTCTGGTCCTGCTTCCTGCCGAGATCTGAGTGAGGGAGGTGGTGGCTGCTTGTAAACGGGAACGGAGGGGAGACTCTTCACTGGGTCAGTCCTGCGCTCCCCTGTCTTAAGTCTGAGGATTCAGGACACGCTCTTTGCCCGCTGGCACATTCTGTGTGTCGCGAGAGTTCGTTTCTACTGCTGAGATGGTGAGCTCACCCCACTTCTGCGGTCCCTCCATTTGAAAGGAGCCTGACAGGTGTGCAGGACGGTGGGGTTCAGGCCGCTGTCGAGGCTCTGGGGAGGCTGGTGTCGGGCCAGGCCATGGGGGCCGTCTGGGCAGGGCAGTGTCGGGCCCGGCCACGCGGGCACAGGTCTGCAGAGGTGAGGTCAAGGGAGCCACTCCCGTGAGGTCCGAGGTGGACGCCGGGGCCCAGGAGGCCTGAAGACAGGGACGGGATTAGCGGAGATCTTAGAGGTGCTTCTGATAAAGTTCTGGTCAGAGGCTGTTAGACACACTGATGGACCTTGGTGCCAGCTCGGCCGGAAGCCAGCATGGCAGCACGAGAAACGTGTGGCCCCGGAGCTGTCGGGGGCAGCCAGGGAGGCCTGAGGGGAGCCTCAGCCCAATGCAGAACCAGAGATGCGGTCCAGGTGGAGGCAGGTGTTGTGAGTGGACGCTCCAGGAGGGGAGACCGGGGCAGGAATGGGGGGGGGGGGTCAGGAGAACAGGACTCGGTGCAGTCAGCTGGCAGACCACTTACAGGTGGCCACCTCCGTGCTGACCGGCAGGTCACGGGACCAAGTGCACTCGTTCTGCTCAAGGAGCATAGACGGTTCTGCGCCCCCTTAGCCAGCGTCTCCCCTGGGGCGTGTGCCCCGGATCGTGCGGTGGCCCGTGGCCTGCCTCTTACGGGTCTGATCCTCCTGCTGACGGCGAACAGTCCTGGAAGCTGTGGTTGGGAGGCCCCGACACGGTGGCCCAGCTTGTGTGGAGCAAAGCCAAACGCAGGGGCTGCGGGGGCAGAGGTTGGGGTTTGAAGCTGTCGGCACAGCTGGGGCTTGGGACAGGGCCTTTTCAGCAACGCCGCTGAGTGTTGGTGCTGAGACACGCCCGGTGAACGTCAGTGCTAGTACCGCACGTGCTGGTGCAGGACACTGGGGTGCGGTGGGAAGGCACGTGGCGGGTGGGAAGGTGGGGCGTGAGCCCCGTGCCTGAGTCCATGGGGCTGTGGGATGCCGTAGTGCCAGCCTTCCCCGTGTCACGCTTCTTGGGGAGAAGGCGTTTACGCAGGCGGGGTGAGGGGAACGTCACTGGGGCGTGCCCGAGTTTCTTACCCTTTCTCGCAGGCAGTGCTGTGACCCTCTGTACTGATGTCTCCACTGCCAGGCTCAGCCAAGATGGGCTGCAAGGGGTGGTGATTCCCCTGCACCCTGGGCGGCTGGTGGTCCTGAGTCGGGTTTGAGGGGTTTGTGGACCATAGGACTGGGGTGGGGGTGTGTCCTGTCTTCAAAACTGTGCTGCAGCGGCCTCAGCCTTCGGTGTCCACGCACTTCCTCGTGGGCTGTACAGTTGACAGCCCCCCGAGACCGCCCCGCGAAGCCCCCCACCGGGCCCTCTCGGAGGACTAGCGCCTGACTTCGAGCGGAGCGGTAGGGCCCGTGCCGCTCACGGGGTACGAGCTGTGGGCCTCCGTCAAGCACCTAGAGCCCCCTCCTTGGAGAGGCGTGATGCCGCCCTTGGGATGGTCGTGTGGTTCAGGTTCCTTTCGTGGGTGACATTCTGCAGGGAGTTGTGGCGCGCGTCACGGGGCGGCGTGTGCGTTGAGAGCGCGCACGGCACCTGACTCACAGCTTCCGGTCCTCTCGTGGTGGAAGGAGGCCTGAAATCCACGCCGTACCGATGTTCACGTGTTCAGGTTCTTTAGAACCTGCTTTTCGTGCCATTGAAGGTTCAGTAGCAAACCTTTGAGTGAGTCGTAAGTGTAGACAACAAACGTTTGGAACGTTTCAGACTTAGGTTCAGAACGGTTTGGGGATCGTTCGGCCTTGCTCGAAATCAGTGGAAGGATGCCAGGAAATCCAGGACGTGGGAGAAGTGACGGGGTGTTGTCTGAGCACACGTGCAGGTGGGGAGTGAACGTGAATAGAGCGGAACGCTGCTCTCCTGGAACGCTGGCGGTCGAGCAGCACACAACTGCCCTTCTGTTCTGACGTGTGTGTGTGGCTTGTGTGAACAGTTTCAGATGACTGAAAAACCAGCGTTTCAGCTCCGTCTTCTTGGAGGAAAACACACTGAGCTGTGGTTTATTCAGAGGTGGCTCTTGGTGAAATTTTCTTTTTTGAACTTGGAAGCGTGGTTTCCGCCAAATGTTAACTGAATCGTTGCCGGTCCGTGTAGGTATGCGGAAGGTTATTAACAGCGACCATTGAATCTTACTAATCATGGAAGGGTGGTGGGAAGCACCGCTGTTTCCAGACCAACGTGTTACCCTGCTGTGGTCGATTCCATCAGGGGCAGCTTGAGGCTTTTTTAAGTGACTCTTGTCACCTTGTGTCAATTGTACTTCCTTTTTTGTGTGTAGGAAACCGTATGTTCTAGAAATAGCGACTGTCGGTAGAATTTATGGATAGTTCTGTTTTCAAAATTGACGAAATGACACACAGGGAAGGTGACGCCCATCTCAGCAGCAGTCTAGAACTCAGAGGAAAGGGGAACAGGAGGGGACCGGGCACATGCGCTCACGGGCATTGTGGGGTTGCTCATGACCCCATGCGTTGTTTCGTCTTTGTGGTCATAGAGTAAGGTCTTCCTTTCCATTGAGACCTGTTTATTTGATTTCACGTGCCCCACACGCCTCTGTCCGTAATCCTCCCGGCACCCGCGGCCACCCGGACATCCACACCCCCAGGCCTCGCAGATGGAACCGTGGGCTGCGGGGCCCCTGCCCGCTGCCCCTTCGAGGCTCTGGGCCCCCTGAACCTGTGTGTCCAGGGCTGCAAGAAGGAGGGCCCCGAGATCGGTGGCTCGGCGCCATTCTGAGCCTGGAGCCCCACGTAGACCCCATTGTGACAGGCCGCCTGGAGCTGTGGGCGCGGACACCGCTCCGTGCACTTGTCTGAGGCCCTGAGGATTGTGGGTGTCTGTTCTCTTTGTTTTGATGTTTTTGGATCTGGGCTGGGGACCCGCCTAGAGGTCAGAGCTCCTTGGGGCTCTCCCACTGTTGTGGATGTTCGCGAGGGCATTTCTTCTCCCCCGTGAGATACCCGTGTACAGAGCGCTCAGGGACAACGTGGGGTAAGAACAGGCTTCGTCCAGTTGTCGGGTGCAGTCTACCTCAGGCTTCCGCAGGCGGGACCCTGGTGGGACCCTGGGGTGCAGCGGTGAAGGGGAGGCCTGGTCTGGGGCAGGGGTGGGGCAGCCAGGACCACAGAGGAGCAGGGAGCGCTCGCCAAGCTGTCGTCAGACCTTCCCTCTCTCCCTGCAGGGATGGGGCCGGAATTCTGAATTCCTTTTTGTTTACCCATTGTTAAGGTGTGTTGTTAGTTGTGAGCATTTGGGGTTTTTTTATTAGAAGTTGTAGTTTGAGGTCACTGTAGACCCACAGGCAGTTGTGAGATGTAACAGCGGCCCTGTGTGCCCTTCACCCAGTTTGCCCGGCATCTTGCAAACCTGTAGGCCCGTCTCACGGCCTACTGGCCTGGCCGTTGTTCTGACATGGTCAGAACCTCCACCGGCAGGGGGCCCCTGACGCCCCTCCCCTTTCCACCCCCTTCCAGCGCGCCCCCCCACCCTTCTCACCGCCCCTCCCTGGGGTGTGGCGCACACAGGCGCTGTGTACGTGACCCCCACTCGCATCCGTCTCCACTGCTGCCGCATTGCTGGCTTTCTCCTCTTGGCTGCAGCGTCCCGCTGAGGAAGACAGCAGGGGCGTGTCTAACCTGGGTCCTGGCCAGGAAGGCTGCTCCCAGCCTTTGCGTCTGCTCAGTCCCTTTCTTCAGGACCCACGCGCAGGGGTGCAGCTGCTGGGCTGTGTGCGGAGCGTGTGGTTTTATTCAAAACCCGCTTCCTCTGGTGGCAGCGGTGCCTTCGTTCCACCGGCAGAGCAGGAGAGACCCTTCTCTGCACCGCTGCTGGCATGTGGCGTAGACGCCGTATGTCACCGCGGCCGCCAGACGGTGTGCGCCGTCAAGGGACGCGCTGTCCCGACTCGTGGGCTTCCTCAGTCAAGTGTGCGTGTCTCTGGCCCATTTTCCAGCTGGGTTGTTGTGTTGCGTTTAATCATCATCTATTTTTTAGGCACTGGAGCTTTGTGAAC
Organism: Puma concolor; assembly: GCF_028749965.1. Taxonomy (NCBI): domain Eukaryota; kingdom Metazoa; phylum Chordata; class Mammalia; order Carnivora; family Felidae; genus Puma; species Puma concolor. The sequence continues at coordinate 94,535,203 of NC_141678.1, forward strand.
TGTGAGACCCGAAGGTATTTTCTCCTGCTCTATACCTTTGCAGAGTCTGGGAGAGCGGAAGCGGTTTCATTTTGTTGAATCAATCAGCTTTTATTTATCAGCCTTTTTCATGAATTCTACGTTAGGTGTCGAGTGTGCTGGCTCTGCGTGGTCCTGGATTCTGAAGGTTTGTGTCTTGATCTGGCAGTTTCGTAGTTGTACATCCTGTAGTGAAGGCCATGATCCACTCTGAGTTTGTGCACAGTGCGAGATTCTAGGGTGGGGGTCAGGTTTGTTGCCGCTCTGGCACCCGAGTCAGATGTCGGGGAACCTCTGTGCAGGTGTGTTCTGGGTTCCCCACCTGTTCCCTCGATCTGCACACATTTGGGCCTTTTTTCTTTACTTTTTTTTTATTAATTTTTTTTTTTTTACACATGTATTTGTTTTTGAGAGACAGAGCATGAGCGGGGGAGGGGCAGAGAGAAAGAAGGATACACGGAATCCGAAGGAGGCTCCGGGCTCCGAGCTGTCAGCACAGAGCCCCACACAGGGCTCGAACTCACAAGCCGTGAGATCATGACCTTAGCCGAAGTCAGACGCTTAACAAACTGAACCACCCAGGCGCCCGGGGCCTTTTCTTGATGTTAAGGTGAAACATTTTGTTTTTCACCTTTAAGTATGATGTGGTACCTGTAGTTTTTCTGTAGATACTTTTCCCAAATTGGGGGCAATTTCCCTTTCTTCCCATTCTTCTGTGAGTTTTTATCCTGAATGGATATTAAATTTTTCCAGATGCCTTATCTGTACTCATAGCACGTGGTTTTTTGTCTTTGGCCTGTCATTCGAATTCTGTTTCTCTTGTTGGCCAGTAACATTTCTTTCGCTGTTTTCAAGAGTGTTTTCCTTGTCTTGAATAAGAAGTTTGACGATGGAGTGTTTTAATGTGGATTCGGAGGTGTGTTCTCTTTGGATCCACTCAGCTTCTCGAATCTGGAAGTTTAATGTCTTGTCCAAATTTAGGATGTTTCCAGCCCTTGTTCTTTGAGGACTTTTCCAGTTCTGTCGTGTTTGTCCTCGTTCTGGGCTCCTGGACACCAGTACTGAATCACGTGTTCTTCAGGCTGCTCTTTCTTCCTTTTCAGTCTGTTTTCTCCCTGATGTGTAGACGGAGCCATTTCTCTTACGCATCAGGCTCTGTCCCTTTTGCCGTGACGTGGAGCCCGTCCAGTGCAGTTTTAAATTTTTATTTATCGGCGCGTTTTCGTTCTGACGCTGCCCCATGGCGCTTCCCGGCCGCGGTGGCTGTGCCAGGCCTTCTCCTGCAGCCGCGTGACCGGCGCTTGGCGGCCTGTCGAAGCCTTTTCATTGCGATGCTGTCCCACGTGCCCGAGAGTCCCCGACCTTTGCCCGCGCAGAGTGCACCTCCCCGGCTGTCCTCCTTCGGCTTGAGGTCTTGCTGTTCTTGGGAGGACAAGGGGTTTTCTTTCTTTCTTTTTGTTAAGTTTATTTATTTATTTTGAGAGACAGTGCACGAGCAGGGGAGCAGGGGTCGGGGGTGGGGAGAGAGAGTCCAAAGCAGGCTCCAGGCCATCAGCCCAGACAGAGCCCGACGAGGAGCACGATCCTGTGAACTGTGAGATCGTGACCTGAGCCGAAACCGAGGGTCACGCTTAACCGACTGAGCCACCCGGGCGCCCCACGAGTGATTTTCAGCTGAAGCCTGGGTGGTTTCACGGCACGTTATGAGAGCCTCGACCTTACTCAAACTTCGCATTTGGCTGTCTCCCCCTGGCTGTGCTCCGGCAGCACGGTGGACGCACCTGGCCCTGGTGGGGAGCCTGGGGTCCTTGTTGCTGCCGGGCCAAGGGGTCACCTCGGGTCACCCCCCAGGGTCGCCACAGACACAGGGCGGGTGGGTGTTCATGTTACAACCAGGTGAACGTCAACGTCTGACTCTGACACCTCCCAGCCTGGGGTGAGGGTCTCATTACTTGTCCTGGCCCCAGCCACCAGGGTCTCCACGGACACTGCATAGTCAGGGGGTGCTCATTACCGGCTGGCCCGGAGGAAGATCCTGACCCCCCACTCTGCATTCTCTGAGACCAGTGACGGGGGCATGGTTTGTGGTATTGGCCTATGGGAGAGCAAGTGACTGTCTGAAGCTTTCCTGTTCCGCAAGGGGGTCCCTCTGTGGGTTTCTCCTGGAGAGATCAGGCCACTCTTTGGGCTTTGTGTCTGCCCGTTGGTGTTTTGCGTCACTGGCTCCTGGCCCTCTTCCGTCAGCCCTCGAGTCAGCTCTCTGTGTTCCCCTGCCGGCGCCCCCAGGAGGATGGCAGAGGCCCAGCTGCCTTCCTGGGAGTAAAGTCAACTTGTGATTCAGAATAGACCGTGAATCTTTTGTGTTTCATTTCCTCTTGCATTTACGGTCTCGTTTTTGGGGAGCTCTGCGAGCAGCATGGCATGGGAGCCTTGCAGGTCGGGAAGAGGGAGCTCTCCGTCCTGAGGGTTTAGTCCACCAGAACTCCCCACGTTAGACGAAACTGAGCCATTACACGTTACCACAGTAAAAGAGCTGTGCGGTAACGTATTAGCTGCTTTCCAAACGGGAAAGGAACACAACGCTAAGAATGGCTTGTCTTGCCCTTTTGTGACTCTCTTGCTCCCACCGGCCTCTGCACCTGCCTGTTGTGCTCCGCCCTTTGATGGAAACACAGGAGGAAATTCTGCCGCCTCCCGTGTGGCGTGTCGTTGGTGAGGGGAGACGCCCTGGGGGCTGGGGGCCCTTGACTTACCGGCCGATTCGGTGTCTTACGAGATGAAGAGAATCACCCCCTTTCGAGGGATAGCGCCCGAGAGGTAGGCCGGCCGGCGCTCCCTGGTTACAACTGCAACTGCTTTTCCAAAGGGAGACCGTACGTGGCTGTTTTTGGTAGGAAGATTAGGAGGCCGTTTCCCACGGTCGCCCCGGGGGCCTTGGCTGCGGGGTGGGCGGCGGGCAGCGTGGTGTGGACGGCAGTGGCGAGGCTCCGGTGTCAGGTCCTCGTGTCTGTCCCTAACAAGTCCCCCTTTCGTTAGACACGCAGCCGCTGCTTTTCCGTGTTGTGGCTTAGACTTCGTACCCGCGTCTTCTTCAAAATCAGGAGGCTTGGCCGCGTCGTCAGTGTCTCAGGGAGCGGACGTGTTGGGCGGTGACAGTGGGGTCGGAAGTGTCCTCGTGCCCGTCTCGGGGCCGTGGCCCACCTGAGAGCGCGTGCTCCGGGCCTGCCACCGACACGGATGCGTGTGCCGAGGGCGCCGTGAGACGCTGCGCGGCCAGGCCTGGGATCGGCTCCACGGAAGAGCCTTCTGGAAGTGCGCACTGGTCTTTTGTGTTCGTGTTTGATTGATGGGCGGAACCGTGCGGCTGGAATGCTGGATCGCATCGCCTTCCCCGGTGCCCGGGTGGACGGCGCGCCGACTTCAGTCCCCGCAGCCTGTGTCTTCAGTTGGGCAGCTCATTCTTTCTGTTCTGGGCAGAATAGAGAGACGTGCTGCGTTGGTTTTGTTTTTTTTAAAAAACTCTTGCGGTTTGCTCGACCTTACTTTGAGGATAAGTACCTCTCCTGCTGCTTTCTAGGAACGTGCTCGCTAGCTCTTCACGTCTTGTCCTTCGCTCTGAGCCGAGGGACCCAAGAGCAGCGGTGCCGTGCCGGGGCGGGGGGGGGGGGGGGGGGGGGGGGGGGGTTGTGGGCGGGGTCGTCCGCTCTCAGCGGGAGGGAAGCACGCGGGGACCGTGGAGAGACAGGGTGGCTTTTCGTAACTAAGTGCCCTCTGTGCTTGTTTACGAGCTCCGAGTCGGGAGGCCGTGGAAGCGCCTCTCCTCACGCGGGCCCTGTGACGTTCGTTTCAGAGTGGTTCAGCCGCCACCACAGATGCTCGCTCAGGAGCTGCCGGACACCCGACGCGGAGAGCGGCCCGGCCCCGGCGGGAGGAAGCGACAGCCCAGCATGTCAGAGACCATGCCGCTGTACACGCTGTGTAAGGAGGACTTAGAGAGTATGGACAAAGAGGTGAGGCCCGCGGGCGCCGCACGCCAGGGGCAGGGCGCCCACCGCGCTCACGCTCCGCCCTCGCTTGCCCAGGGACGCTTCCGCTGGCGGATTTGGCGCGGCCTGGAGTGACGCGTCGGGGCGTCGGTGACCCCGGAAAGCCCGGCCGCGCCCCACCGGGGGTGCCTGCGCGCTCCCCCGACCCCGCCGTTGGCGAGGGCCCGGCATCGGGCGGGCAGGGCCGGGGCCGCCGGCGGCCTGCACTGCCCAGCGGGAGATCCGAGGTGACCTCCTGCCCGGGTCACGGGGGCTCTAAAACACAGGTGACGGTTGGCGGTTCACGGTAGGATCTTGTTATTACGCCACTAAACGGTTCTAGGCGACATCGGTGGCGTTTTTCTCTTCAGATCCTTAAGTGTGGGAATAGTAATAATAGGGCCGTGAATCCATTTTGGATTAGAGGTTAAATACGGTAGGGATCTCCGTTTGGGACAAAACAGCCAAAACTGCAGGTAATTTTGTCATCTGCCCGGTGCTTCATCCCCTGAAAGGAGCCCGTCCTGAGGCCCACTGGCCCCCAGGCGCCGTGACCCCTACTGTCCTCCGGCCAATACCCTCGAGGGAGGGGCCCCCCCGTTGGGGTTTCCGTGTGTCTGTAGGTGGTGTGCGGGCGGCATCAGTGCAGAAAGCCACGTCGCGCGTCCGAGTGAACGTGGCACCTTGTCACGCCCAACCGGCCTCTGCTTGGGACAGAAGCTGTGCGCCGGCCGGCCCCACGGCCGCCTGGGTTTCTGCTCCGGCACCGCACCGTGCTCCGTGCTCGTTGCCACCGGTGGGAGGGCCCGTGTGTAGAAAAGCACGTTTTAGTTTATCTTCAGTAGGGCAACGTCAGTGGCACGTTCGGTACAGAATCTTACCGGGAGCCCTCGTCCCTTTCCGTCGCCGGTTTACCTTGCGGCGCTTGGAGCCTGTCTGCAGGTGTGTCGATTCCCTTTCTTGGCCGTTTTTTGAATATTTAGCTGGTGGAGGTGCTTTTTTATTGTTGTTTCCCAAGCGTTTTCTCCGGAAGAATTTCCTCAGCGCTGCTCTTTGATCTCTGGGTCGATCCAGGCGGTCACTGACCCCACAGAGACCTGGGGGAGAGGACCGCTGGCGCGTGCCTCCCCCGTCCTCCCAGCCACCCTGCAGACGCGCACACACCAACCTGCTAAGTGGTGACAGCTACTTTGGTACTTGTTCCAGGGCAGGGGACGTCGGAATCTTACCGTGAAATGAAAGTGCTACGTGCAACTTTCTGTCACTTTGAGAGAAAGGAAAGGGAGACTCCGAGCCTTCGATCCGGCTCCTCGGCGGTAGGAAGTGGCAAAGGCCAGAGCAGCCCGGCACTTGAGAGCTGGTGAGCCCCGGGCCGCCGTGGCGGTAGAGGGCCGCGTCCCATGAGCCCCACAGGGAGGCAGGTGCCACGCTCGGGCGCTCACACTCCACCTCCGCTCCTCTTCCCCGATTCCTGGTTCTGGGCAAGCACGGCGGGCCGGAGGCTGCGGGGTTTAGGGGTCGGAAACTGAGCGGCGGGGAAGCGAGCGTGCGTGACCGTGCCCGTGTACGGCGGTGTTCCTGCCCAGCACGTGGCCGAGGCTGGAGAGACCTTCCCGCGCGCCTGGCTGCTGGGGGCCCCGGGTGGTCTCGGCAGCTCTGCGCCAGGCCACACGGGGACGTCCTGGGCAGAGTGTGCCCCTGATAGGAGGGATACCCTGGTGTCAGAAGATGCCTGTTGCCGCGTGTGCCCCCTTCTCCTGGAACACCCACGTGCCCAGAGCGGGCCTCAGAGCCCCGTTGTCGGGCGGCAGGAGACGTGCCTCTGGAAAGCAGGCACGCTGCCTCCGGGGACGCTGGTCTTGGGCTGCTGCTCCGTGAGCTCGAGGCGGAGGCTCTGAGAGTCCCGCGTGGGCTTGGCCGGGTCTCGTGAGGCGCGCTGCCCTCAAACGGATCTGGGTTCGCCATCGGGAGCGGGGAGCAGAGACGGTGAAAGGGGGAGATGTGTGACGATCGTGCTGCACACGCAGGTTTCAGAGAGTGTCACGGGCTGCAAGGCGGTGGCCGAGGTCTCTGGCCTGTGCCGAAGGGAGGGAGGGAGGGTGATGCTCCTAGGAGACTCTGAAGTAAATCTTTGGAGAGAATCCCGGACGGCTTCCCCAAACCTGGAGCTGCTTGTGATAGAAGGGGCTCTTGTCTCTGCCGCTGACGTGTGCGACTGCTTTTGTTTTCTGGTGGTCTTTGTCCTTTTGAGATAATTCAGGGGGGACTGCTGTTCACCGTCGTTCTGGTTTCCATAGAAATTGGTACGCATTAGAGACTTGGGTGGCCTGCTTTTTGTGCATTCGTTCTCGGATTTATCAGGAACGTTCAGTTGAGTAACCGAATGTCTCTCGTATCAGTTCATTAGTGGCTTATCTGCCAGTACTTACTTCAAATACTGTTAGGTTCTAGGAATTGTGAAATCTGCCTCAGGTCCCCTGGCAGGATTCTGTACCCTCAGCAGGCCACTGTCTTACTCAGTTCAGTAAACGAAGGTCCCAGTAAATAAGACTGACCAACATGAGCTTCCTCCGCTGTGACCACCCACTCCGTGTCCTGATGCCCCCGTGCTCACCTGTGCACTCAGAGGCCACTGTAGTTGTATTTTTTTAGTCCACTAGAGGGGGCTCTTCAGACGGCCTGTCATCAGCATGGACAGGTGCTCCGCAGCCAGGGTGTCCCAAGGTGGGGGTACATCAAAGGCACTCAGACACAACCTCCAGCCCCCAGCAGCCCCGGTCCCCTTCATTCTGTCTCCCATTTTGTCCTGCCGGAGCTCCACTCAAGTCACCCAAGAGGCACAGCTCACCGGTGACAAAGTGCTCTAGCTCCTGCAGGGCCCGCCCCTGGGCTTTTGTCCTTGTCATGTACCAGACATCATGCTGGCGTTTCAGACCAGCATCCTTGCAAACCAGGGTCTGAGACAGAATCTTCCGGTTACTGTTTCCAGACGGTCCTAAAACCACAGCAGCGTCCCTCAGCCACGGCCTCCCTTTCCGCAGTTTTGGTCCCACCGCACTCCGGCCACAGCATCAGAAAGTCAGCGGCAGCCTGATGGCACGTCGCACGCCCCTGTCATTTACCTCCCCCACGTGACCACGAGAGGAGGAAGGGTGGGGAATCTACGAGAGACACGCCGCGTTCAGACAGCTGTTCTCACAGCGTCACCACACTCGTCATGTCTTACTGTTAGTTTCTGTTAACCTCTCCCTGTGCCTGGCTTGTGGACGAGCCGTGTCGTAAATGCACGTGTAGGGTTCGGGCGTCCACGGGGGGTTTGCACTGTACCTGCACGGATGAGGGAGGGACTGCTGAATACGCATGTCTAGCATGCCCCTTTCTGTTTCCAGTCAAGTCCTCGCCGAATGGTTATACTTTGTGTATCGTGGTTTACACAGCGCTTTCTGCCAAAGCTCGGTGACCTCGCCGTGTGCTGTGGTTCAGACTGACGTGCTGGGCGCGCCCGCCCACGTGTTCATGCCGTGGCAGCAATTCTGTGTCATGCATAAGACGGCGAGCCTTACTTTCTGGTACGGATGCCGTGGTTTTGTGGAACGTGTAGGTTTGTTTCTGATGAGTACGCGCGGTGGGCTCACACCTTTCCTGCCTGTACACAGTGGTCCTTTTCTTGAGAGGAAGTGGGGCCTCGGGCATGGGCGTGCTGGTGTCTGGGGCGTTAAAGGGGGGGCCCATCCGAGCTAACCGGAGTGTCCCCGGGAGCCACGTGACCCTGAGAGTCCACAAGATGTGTGCACCCTGGTGTCCATCCATGTGAACGGTCTCACCCATTTTATCGGCGGAGGAGTCGCACGATGCTGGGGCGCTGCCGGGTGGTGACCTCAGCCTGAGGCCGCACACCAGCACGTTCCCCCTCTGCTTCGATGCTTCGCTTGGTGCGGGACTCGGGCATCAGGAGCGGCTTCCCACCCCCAATGGCAGGTCTGCCCCATCTGGCAGCAAGTACGTATTCTGAATAAAATAGGCACCTTGTCCATTGGCTTCAAAATGTTGAGATGAAGCAGCTTTATTCCAGAAGCTCCTCAGGACCCCAGCTTTGGGGGCACATGCAGGTGGCTGTGACACGGTTTTAGTTGTGGTTGTGGTTGGTCAGTAATGCACTCGTGTTTTGTCCAAAGCAGGACCCACAGGGTTAATGGAGCTCTGTGCTCTGCCTGTAAGTCCTCGCAGGGCGTCGCGCCCTGCGGGAGTCTGCATCACAGCCTTGGGTTTCAATAGGCGAGCTTTAGTCACGTGTGTGTTTGTTTGTTTGTTTGTTTGTTTTTTAACATTTATTTATTTTTGGGAGACACAGACGGAGAATGATTGGGGGAGGGGCAGAGAGAGAGGGAAACAAAGAATCCAAAGCCGGCTCCCAGCCGTCGGCACAGAGCCTGACGTGGGGCCTGAACCCACAAACCGTAAGATCATGACTTGGGCCGAAGTTGGACGCTTAACCAGCTGAGCCACCCAGGAGCCCCACATGTGTGTTCATTTTAAGCAAACACACAAGGGAAGTGCAGAATGGAGGTCTCACTGTCCGTTCCGAGGCTGATGAGCAGTTTTTATGGTGGGATGTGTGGGCTGTGGCTCCAAAGTAGAAAAGTTCCATCCTTCAAGTTAAAATGTACAACAACTTATTTTGAAAGTTAAAAGTTCAGTATCCTATTAAAACAAAATTAGCTTAGAGTCAGATAAGTAAACAAAGCGTTTGCCATATGTAATCAAAGGACCAGTCTGTGATGCCCCAGCACACGTCTGAGAAGCACAGGGAACACTGTGTGGGGAGGAAGAACAAACCAGCACTGGCCCCAGTGCTGGCCCAGGTGGGTGAACCCCTGCCTCCCACCCCAGCCTCCCTGGCCCTTTGTGAGGTCTGCAGCTAAGGTCCACAAACAGGAACAGCAGGGCCCTAGGGGCGCCTAGCCAGCTCAGCCGGGAGAGCATGCGGCTCTTGATCTCAGGGTCGTGAGTTCGAGTCCCTCGTTGGGCCTAGGGCTCACTTAAAAAAAAAAAACAAACAATTCCTTGGAGGGAAGAAGTTGGTTCATGGAAGTCAGCACCATGCAGCAGGGAAGGCCAAGCGATGCTAGTGGGGGTTTTGAGCATTTTTTTCTCCTGTGTCCCCGGCTCTGGCCCTCATTTTGGAGGGATGTACGTCTCTCCCCCAGGCTTTGCTCTGGGTCAGCCCCTGTCATGGAGCTGTATTGCCACTCTGGAGTAGGCACCCAAAACACAGAGGGTCTGGGGACAGGAGCCTGTGGCCCAAAGCATATGGAGGCTCCCTTCCCTGCCTCTTAGCCCCATGGGTCACCCCAGCCACACCATATTGGGCAACAGCTCAGGGTGCTCTGAGAGAAGGGCCCCCCCGGTCTGTTCAGGAGCCAACCCGGGCCCCAGGCTCACCTCCAGGAGCACAGACACGGAAAACACCCTGAGAGGCTTGGGAAAGACAGCGTCCACGGAAGCTGAGGCGGAACTTTCTGTCTTATCCACTCTGATCAGGCTAAACCTGCTACAGTGCACGCGTGTATTCCCAGAGATGGTAAGAGGGTGCAGTATTGGAGCGTCCGGGGCACAGTCTGAGTGAGCAGCAGCAGGCACCCACACAAGCCAGCCCGGACGTCGGGCTCTGGAGACCAGCACCTTAAGGCATCTCAGTGGCCATGCTCCCTGGGGAGAAGGGAGCAGCCTTGGAGCGAATGCAAAACGACGAACGACGGTGGGAAATTCAGAACTGGAAAATACGCTGTCTGTACACTTGTCCCCGAAACTGGCAGGAGACAGTGCCGGTAGGAGGAGGAAAGGGCCCACGATCAGGGCTGCAGCTGCCACCTGAGGCAGTGGTCAGAGCCGCGGGCACATCTGGTCGGCATCAGAGCTTCACTCAGCGTGCGTGCGGGCCGTCCGAGTCCCACAGAGGGGGAGGAGACAGGCGCGAGACAAGACTCTTGGAGGAACGGTGCCCGAAAACCTCCAGGCTTTGGTGAAAGGCATAAATTTACTGGTTTCTGATGCTGTAAACTGGCTGGCCCGTCGTCGGATTTCCTGAAAGCGGAGTCACGTGGTACACCTGTGTCTGCTCCCGGCTCCCTTCTCCCCGGGGCCACGGCAAGCTGCGTGGGAAAGGCCGCGTTTGAGAAGGGCCCCGCGGACTGCGTCTGGAGAGGAAGCCCCAGGCAGGGACATGAGGGCAGGGCGTGTGGTGGGATTTGGTTTTTGTTGGCCAGAGATTACTCCGAGAGTTACTTGAGGCTAGTCACGCGAGGCCAGTCCCGGGCGTGGTTGAGCCGAGTCGTGTGGGTCTGATCCGGGGTGTCTGATCCCGGGTGTTGTGCGCGCGCTCTGTTAGCGGTAAGTTCTTGCAGAGGTTTAGCTGCTTGTTTTCACGACAGCCTGGGTCTTTTCCTCTGTGTGCAGCCCTTTGGGTGGCGAGGCTCGCCTTACGAGTGCACAGCCTGGGCAGCCTCACGGTCACCGCTGAGCGTGATCAGGCACAGGTGGGGCAGGGGCAGAGACATCTCGGTAACTTTTGCCAAGTGACCTTTCTGTTCACACGCTTCCATTTGGAGCAGGTACTCACGGACCCACTAACACAGATAAGAGATTCAGGGATCTCCATGGGCAAGCAGGCTTCCCAAAGTCTTTCAGCAAAAAAACCACTGTGAGCGAATTCCTCGTGCCTTAACGTGGGGTCCTGTTGCGTTCTAGGAAGCAGCAGCTCTGTAACTAATGTCATGAGCTTCCCAGGGATCTTGAGATAATTAACAAATACTGAGCTTTAGAAACAACACCTGAGGTTGAAGACAATAACGTGAAGATAGCTTTTTAATACTAGGATAGTGTGGACATACATCCCGATTTATTTCTCGTGTCCCAGACTGTCCTGTACACTCCATGAGGTCAGTCTGGGAACAGGCACGCCACACCGAGGCCACGGAGAAGGAGCTGTGGCCGGCGGCCGCGTGCCCGGCTCCCGGGCCGCTGCAGCCCAGAGAACGGCAGGCTTTGTCCAGGCCTGGGCAGGCTGGGGCAGAGCACGTGGGCTTGGGCAGCGCTGCCTCTGTGCCCTTTTCTCTGCGTCATCCTGCGGGAAAGTAAAGCTTAATGTGTCTAAACACCATCTCAGTTTCATTAAGAGAGAAGGTCGCCTGTTGGAGTGACTGGGAAGCTTGCGCTTGCGGCCGAGCAGAGATGTGCGCCTGTGTGGCTGGTACCTCGTCCGGTCATTTAGAGTAGTCCGTTCATACGTGTTTCTGCATACGCGTCTCCCTCCATCCGACTCGCGACTATCCCGAGTCACCAGGACGCAGGGTTGTCCACCCCTAGTCCCAGCCAGCGCATACAACACGGTCACTTTCGCATGGCCCACAGGGGATTGTCCGGGGTGTCGGGTCCCTGTCTCTGCGAGTTCCGCCCCGGAGCAAGCAGGAGGGGTAGAGGCACGTGCGGGACCCATGCCTGTTTTGCAGGGTCCCCACTCCTGGTGGGCTGGGCCGCCCACCTTTCCAGGCGTCTGTTCTCCCACACCGTCCCCCTCAGCTGCCTTAGGTCTCCTCAGCTCCTCGTGGGCCTGCGTCTTCGGGTGAGTGATGGGAACAGTTTCCAGGGTGTTTGATGTGATCTGTGTGGGCCTTTTGTTTGAGAGACTTCAGTAGTTAATTCGCCATAAAATGAGGTTTTTGTCTTTACACGCTTGTTTTTCAAGTCTTTCTTAAGATTCTGAAATATGTATTCTAGCAACTTTTAAATAGTATATATAAAGTAAGTGTATATAAATAGTATACATAAAGTAAGTTCGTTGCAGATTACTGGTTTTCAAAAAGTGCGTAGTTACTTTTTTATAAGAGAAAGCCCTGGAAAGGTGTCCATTGTTCTGAAGCAGATACGTCTATGTGAGTAAAACAGAACGAGGGAGAGCAAGTTGAAGCATAACTTGAGTACGACCAGATTCTGACATGTATCCACAATTTTAGCTTGGCCGTGCAGGATGTTTCTGAACCTTCCAAACACCTGGCAGAGCGGGCACGCGCGTTGGTTGGCCGTCCGCCGCGCTGGAGGAGCGAGGAGACTTCTTTCCGGTCAGCGGCACTGCTGACGCTTTATGGGTCACTTCGCGGCCTCCGAGGCAGTGATGGTACTTTGGTGGTCAGACCTAAAATACCTGATTTTTTAAGTTCCTGTCTTTCTCTTGAAAAGGTATGATGCAGAGTCAAAGGCCTGAAATGTTTTCAGAGGAAAATTTAATACTAACGATTCTAATAGATTCGTGCATCAACACGGAGTACGCGCAGCCAAGTGAATATAGCGGTGACGCCTGAACGTAGCTGCTTAGAATTAGCTCTGTGCTTTCTGCTAAATTCCTTTAGCTCAAACCCCGTGTGTCACCTCTAAGGACCTTGCAGTGAATAACCTGTTGATGAAGCTGTTGCTTTGTTTAGTTAGCTGTCGCTACACTGTTTCTGTATTTGATCGAGACCCGAGACCTGCATGTGAGCTCCTTGGGAGTATGTGACCGACGGATCGCGGGTCTGGGGTTGAAGCTGCTCCATGTCGGAACGTTCCCTCTGTCAGTCACAGGCTTTGTCCCTCGGTGTCCCTGCGGCCTTGCGGTCCGTGCAGAGCAGTTCACGGCCCCGTGGGGGTGCCCGCTGCCTGGGAGGGGAGGCGTGAGCAGCCCCGTCCCCGAACGGGACTGGCGGGGGGCAGGAGGGCAGGCCCTTGACCCTTTTTGTAAGGAGAGGCTGCAGTTGTCCAGCCTTGCCGGGAGGTGGGTCGGGGCGCCACCCAGTTGTTGGTGGGAAAAATCAAAGTTTTCGTGAGTTAAATATGTCTCACCACCTGCCTTTCCTTGGAAAGGAATATTCTTTCCTGGAATAAGCTGAAAACCTGGTGTTTCTGAATTAATGCATTTTTTAAAATTTAACGTTTAAGTTGCCATTACATCCCTGTAGTTCCAAGTTCACAAAGTCTAAAAGCTGCCGTGAGAGCACCGTCAGGGTTCCCACAGACCCCGCTTTCCCCCTGGCTGTGGCCAGTGCCAGGTTCCTGCGGCAGGTGGGCTGGCTGTTGGGGAAACGGCGCCCTCACACCCAGTGGCTCTTGTCCTACCCACCGGCCCATGCTGAGCTGTTGAGACTCGTCCAGGAAAGCACAGCACTCCTCTGCTCTTGCCCAGATGTGTGGGGGCCACACTGAGTGGCTCCGACACTGCCTGGACCCGCACACCCACACCCGTCAGATGCCAGGCACGAGGGGGAGGTCCCGGGTTGTCCCCCATACTTGTGACCGACCAGCTGCGAATCGGGGTTCCATCATTTGCTAGGGCAGCTCCGGAAGTCAGGGACACTCTTGCTTACGCTGAGTGGCTTACCGTGTCATAAAGGATGTGACAGGACACAGGGGAACGGCCAGATGAAGAGCCCGCTGGGTGAGGTCCCAGCGGGTCCTGAGCGTAGGAGCTTCTGTCCCCATGGAGTTGGGAGCGGGCCACCCTGCCGGGACGTGGGTGCATTCGCCAACCCAGGAGCTCCCCGCACCCCGCACTTTGGGGATCTTTGTGGAGGAGGCGTGATGGGTCATGAACTCAGTCTCCAGCCCCCTCCCCTCCCTGAGGACGGGTGTGGGGCTGTAGGCCCCAGGCGTCTGCTCTGGCTGGGCTCTGGTGACCAGCCCCATCCAGAAGCCCACCTGCAGTTGCCTCATTAGGAAAAAGGATGATGCTGTCAGCCATCAGGTTGAAGGGGCTTGGGGGCTCTGTCAGGAACCAGGCTCAGAGACCAATAAGCATCTCCTCCTGTTGTACCCACTTTAAGCAGCTTTAAAGATCAGATAAGGGGCGCCTGGGGGCTCAGTCAGGTAAGCGTCCGACTCCATTTTAGCTCGGGTCATGATCTCACGGTTCATGGTTTCGAGCCTCACGTTGGGCTCTGTGCTGACAGCACGGAGCCTGCTTGGGATTCTCTCTCTCCGTACCTCTCTGTCCTTCCCCTGCGCACGCGCTGGAACTCTCTTGCTTTCTCTCTCAATATAAATAAGCAAACTTAAAAAAAATACTTTCAGATGAATGAAAATAAAAACCAACAAAACATACTAAAGATCAGATAAACTTGTTAAATACTGATCCAGTTCAAGGTCGTAAAAATGTTACTGTGTTGGCTTACAGGATTTTTGATACCACTGCTTTTTCTGAGTAAAGTTTCTACAAGTTTCTAGGACTCTGTTACTCAGGTATTTGGCGGGGGGGGGGGGGGGGGAACATCTTCAGCTCTGAGTCATGGTACTGAGGGCTGAGCGACGCGTAGTGTTAGTATGGTCTTCTCCAAACTCCACTTTGTGCCGTTTTAAATAAGTTGACGTTACCATCTTGACACAGTCTGGCACTTCTCAGGCGTTCGTCCGGGTGTTCAGGACGTCACAGAGGCGTTGCCTCAGAGCTTTGGAACCTGGGAGTGGAGTCCAGAAATGTCTGCCTGCCGGGCTCGGCTGCTGTGACCGCGAATGGGTCTTTGAAAGGCTGGCTGTGCTGCCCGTGGGCTGCGCGACCCCCAGCCCACCCGACGGGGGGCCGCACAATTTCTCCATCACATATTAACTTAGAACCAAGAAAAAGAACAGTATCAGCTGCACCAGTGAAGCATCGCTTTCTGAGAAAACAGTGTTCCAAGAGCGGAATTGGAGGCGGGTGCTCGGAAACCCAGAGGAATCGGCACGACGCGTGACGTGTCTGCAGTGGCCGTGTGCTGTCTCCTTTTCCTTCCCTTCTTCTCTCCTGTCCACCTGATTTTTATCTCATCCGGTGTCTTTGCTGAAAGAGTGGTGGATCTGAGAGAAAGGCACGGAGACCAAGGTCAGACAGGTGGAAAGCAGGACCCAGTCTAGACCCCATCTTCTGTCTCCAGGCTCCCCCGAATGTGGCGTCACTGCTCCTTCCGCCATTCGACGGCTGTTAGGAGGCAGCTTCCATCCCCTCGGTGGGCGTCCCTGGGGGCCCGGCACTCGGGTTGCTGGGCAGCCGACCTCCCCCAGGCTGCAGGGGAGCAGGGAGCGCTGACCCTGGGCCATGGCCGTTAGTTCCCGTCACCCTCCCGTGGCACGTCCGTGAAGGTTAAACGTGAGGTCTGTGGGAGAAAAGAAGCGCCCTGGAGCAGGCAGGGGGACGGACACCCTCTGTTGAGCCTCTGGGGACACAGCTGGGCCCCACTGGCAGCGGCCGCCGTCCCCCTCCCCAGACTCCAGAGTGCCTCCTGGAACGCAGTCGAGTGCGGCTTCCCGATCATGAGCATTTTAACAGAAAGCTTCGATTCTTCACCACAGCGTTCGTCAGCGCACCGGAGAGAGAATCCTGTTAGAGTCTTGCCGCCGAGAAGTGACTGTCGGGCTGTCCGCATGTCCTGCCCCAGGGTCACCCTTGGGGTCCTGGGATCCCAGGAGGGCCCCCCCCCCTCCCCCCCGCTAGAGGGACGGCCTGGGCCTTTTCTGCTTTCTTGGCCCACCTCACGTGCCAGCTGCAAAGGTCCGGGCCGTCACCCATCTCGGACTCGGCCTGGCACGCACCTAGACTCGCAGCTGTGCCCAAGGCGAGCGCACGTGGTCGGGACCAGATGGGGCCGCGCCGCCCTGCCGTGGGGGTCGGGTCGTAGGCGTCGGGTGTGTGCCCTGACTCTCCCCCTTTGCCAGGTGGATGACATCCTAGGAGAGGGCAGTGATGACAGCGACAGCGAGAAGAGGAGGCCGGAGGAGGAGGGGCCGCAGGAGCGGCCACTGCCCCGGGAGCCCCGGGCCACGCTCGAGGCCACAGCATCCAGCGAGAGGAGCACAGCAGACAGCCGGGGGCCCAGGTGAGGCGGTGCGGGTGAGGGCCCGGTGAGGGGGGCAGGTGAGGGCCGGCCCAGGCGAGGTCTGCAGGCGCGATGCGGTAACGTGACAGATCCTTCAGGCTTTAGCATTTCAGAATGTTATGTTTATGGTGACGCGAATTTTTATCACAGTCTTTATTGTTTCAGTTGCTACTCACGGAGATCTGAGTCTTTCCCCCGTGTAAGTGTAAGTGGTAAGACGTCCGCCTGCCTGCCCCGGGCAGCCCCGCCGCGGAGGGCAGGACGACGCCATGGCCAGCACGTTTTGACGCAGTTGGTGATTTTTCACGTGCCCAGCTGTGTTATGGCGCGGGTGACCTGACCGTGCCTGCCGGTGGTGGCTCAGTGTCCACGTGACTGCATCTTGTCCCAGACCAAACGGCGCACCAGGATTCTACGTCTTTTCTGAAGCATCTTTCTGTCTCGCTTGGATTTGATCATCACATCATGTTCTCTTAGCTCAGTTTCCTTCCTTTTTGCCTTTTTCTAAGTATTCTCCCCACTGCGGCTCAATTCGGTCTGCCCGGAGCCAGAACCGCTGTCCCGAGTGTCCCGAGCCTCCCCTTCGGGCCCTACAGCCTGCTGGGGACTGTCGTCTCCACCTCCGGAGACGTCTTCACCGTTCCCCGGCTCCAACATCTTGTTTCTTTGCTCTCTTACTTTGGTGGACTAGATGCATCTTCCAGGAGCTTCGTGGACCAGGGTGCGTGGGAGGCAAACGAATTTGGCACATCAGGAGATGCCTTCCTCGCTCTGTCCACACTTGCTTGACTGCGGGGCGGGCGCTCCGTAGCCCGGGGAGGGAGTTGTGTCCCTCAGAGTCCAGACGGCTTTGCTCCGGGTCTGTCTGCGTGTGGCGTTGGCGGGGCACCTGGTGCTGCGCGAGCCTCTCTCCCCTGCTGACGGGCATCTCCGTCCCGCCCCTTGTGTTCGGGAGTGTTGGGCACCACCTGTGTGAGCAGACGGCTGCTCGTGCCAGGCCGGGGGTTCCTCGCAGGGCCTGACCCTGCCGTCGTGAGAAGCGAGTAGACACGCGTCCCCGGTATCAGGTTTCAGAACCGCGTCTGGAGCCTCCTGTGAGCCATGCGACCGTGGGCGAGTCCTTGAACCTCCCCGTGTCTTCATTTTCCCCTTTGAAATGGGGGCGTTGGCAGGCCGGCACAGCCTGTGCACGTAGCTGCACATAACAGCCCCCCTCCCTTGCTTGTGTGGGGGCTCTTTTCTTTATAAGCCACCTGGTCTGACCCGAAGACGTTCTGTAGGTGAGTAAGTGCTTTTGAAGAGAGTTTGGTGTACTGGAGCCAGTCCACTTAGAAGACAGGATCGGGCCAGAAATTTTAGCAGCACACGGAGGGGACGTAGAGATGCGTTGTCCGTGTGTCGGAATTTTATTCGGAGAAGGTCCGTGCGTCCGCAGCTGTGCTACGGGGCCACCCTGCTGGTCCCACGGCAGACTTTTCCAGCCACGTTGAAGTGCTCTCCGGTCGTCTTAGGACGCAACTTTGATGAGAAGCACAATGCTTGTGCTGAGCTGTGTCGCCTTCTCCATGCAGAGGTCCCGCTGGGGTTTCCGAGGAGCCGACCTCCCGCCCACTCTGAGGACCTCTGTGGTGGTGCTGGCTGATGCCAAGGGTGGTGATGGCTTCTCGGGGATGGGGAGCGCGCTCTGGTTGAGCTTGTTTTCTCTGTCACGTAGGAAATAAATTCAGAGCAGTTTTCACAAAGACCCAGAAAGGCCTGGCTGGAGCCCGCAGGAAGGAGCCTGTGCTCGTGGGGCAGTGGACGCAGGCGCTGGGCAGGCCGAGAGTGCCCATCTGCTCCGGTGTGCCCAGAAACAAGAGGCACCGGGGCTTGCTGGAAAGAGCCTTTGCTTTGATGTGGTTTGGGTGCTGGCCGTCTGGACGGGACCGCGGAGCAGCGCGGTTCTGGTCCCGAGGGGCTGGGTGTCCTGTGTCTCGGCGGTCAGCCTTGTGCGGGCAGAGGAAGCCCGGCGTCCGGCCCGTCCCGTGGACAGCGTCCACGCAGGAGGTGCCGACATGGCCACAGGAGCTTGAGGTCCTCAGGTGTGTGGTGGTGGGTGCCGCGGGCTGAGCCCCCAGTGGGCGCCAGGCGTCCTGGGAGCCCGGCCCCTAAGCCTCCGGAGAGCTGGGGAGTAAGTCAGAGTCTCTCACTTCCCACAGCGCTTTCTTCCACCAGCCACCCAGACGGCAACCGCTCCTCCCCAGAGAGCCGTCGGCCGGCCGCCCCCCCCCCCCCCCCCCCCTGGCCTGTCCCTGATGCTTTGGAACTCGGACGTGTGGCTGTTGGAAAAGCTTCGGTGTTTCCAGACGTGCCTCACGGCTCTGACCCTTCACTGGGGTCGGACGGACGGGGTGCACAGCGGGTCCCAATCAGCTGCCGCGGGGGACTTGGGCGTGGGGGCCTCGTTTCTTTCTTTGCCAGGAAAGTTGGCGAGTGTGGTTTTCTGGCTGTATTTTACTCTCGTTTAATGGTACTAGAGGTGGAGTGAAGTTTGTTTAAGTTTTTACATGATGGTATTTTTATTTGAAGTTAAAACGTTTTGGGGTTTTTTGTGTTGTGTTTTGCACGTGGGAGGCCTTTGTTTCATGATTTCCCCGCGTGTGATGACAGTGATGCAGGTCTGGCGCCCACGGGAAGGTCTGCTCGGCATCACCTCCTGCTGGTTCCACGAGGCCAAGCGGCTCCACGGATCTTCTTGTCCCTTGAACCTGAAAGCCAGTTTTACTGGAAGGAGAAGGGTGGTAATTTTTACTTGTCTACCAAGAAATGATTCATTGTTTGAAAAGCATTTGCTCACATGAGTTACCTTCAAATTGTTTGCGACACCGTACAGATGCATCATTGTCCCCACCACTTGGTGAGGCGGCTGGCACGGACACGGTGGCCCGGGTCTCGCACTGGGACCCTCTGCGGCGCTCTGTGCTCGCATTCGGCAGAGGCGACTTAGAACTCGATGTAAGACTCTACTTCCATCGCTTCTAGAGTTAGCACACACGCGAAAAGGACAGTATTTCTGCCAAACCAATTATTAATTCGTTAACAGCCAAAGAACATAGCATAACGTGGTCGGTAACTCTCACGTTACAGAAATCCACGGCTGACGGCTAATCGCTGACACGCGTCCCAGGCTCACACCGCCCAGTCCTGCTGGCTCTCTCCCCCTTTCCAGCCTGCGCTGCAGACGTACGGACAGCTGGGGGGGCTCTCCCACAGTCTGTGCAGGTCTCGTCCTTCCAGAAGGTTCCCCCAGTCTCACTGCAGCGTCGGGACAGACGGCACTAAAATGCTCTGGGGCACTGGCACACATGAAAAGTGCTTGTGGTGTCGGTGGACCCGGGCGGGGTCCCCTTCAGCTCCGGGCAGGCGTGTGGTCGGGACAGAAGTCTGGGGCGTTGCTGACCCGAGGACGTCCTGTCCTGTGGAAGCTAGTGGGGCATCTCCCCCGTGTGGCCAGCGGTGGCTCTGGCACCTGGGGTGTAATATAGGATGTGCACCCCCTGTGTTCCCTGCAGTCGGGTCATGGCCCTGCCCCCTGACCTTGCTCTAGGAGCCACCTCCCCTGTGTCTCGTACGTGGTTTTGTCTCCTGTTTCACACGAAGCTGGAGTGAACACCACGTGTGCTGGTCGTGCTGGTGTGTGGGTGTGCTCCTCACGTGCGTTTCTAGGCCGGCACTTGGTGGCCTCGTGCCTCCGTGGAAGGCCGAATGGTCTTCCATGAGAGCAGGTGATGACGCTCATTTGCTGTGGCACAGCGTTTGGTGGCAGCTAACGGCCAACACGACAGGTGAGCGTTGGTGTCGCCGTGGCTTCATTTTAACGTGCTCTTCTCTTCTAACGGGCTGTGCCCTGGGCCTCAGACGGAGGAAAATGGGCTCGCCGGTCACCAGGCCGCAGCAGCTTCCCTGGCCAGAGAGGCGGGACCCGACCGCTTCCACTCAAGGGAAGACGCCCAGGAGCGCGGCCCGACGTCCGAGCTCACAGAGCGGCTCCCGGCGGCCACCCTAGGCGCGCTCCGGGCCGGAGGAGCCGTGCGGGAGGACGAGAGCTAGTACACGGACGGCGCTGAGAAGGGCAGCGAGGAAGAAAATGTGCTCCGGGGGTCCGTCCGAACCACGGAAGAGAGAACGAGCAGGGGAGCGCGCGCTCAGAGACGCGGGGCCCCGGTTAGCGCACCGACCTTCCCACAGCGGGAGCCGTCGGAGCGCGGAGGGGAGGGCCAGGGGCAGAAAACCTCCCAGATCGCAGAGAAGACGTTCTAACACTTCCCGAAATCTTGACGGACTCCAAGCAGGCTCAGCACAGAGAGCCACACCCGGACGCATCGCGGTGGGAGCGCGCAAGGCAGACGCCGCCCAGGCCCCGGGGCGGCACGCTGCCACACGGGAGAGAAGGCCGTCAGCCAGGTGGAGCTGTGGCGCAAACGAAGCTCGGAGAAGACGTCCCGGCCGAGAACTGAGAGAACTCGCTGCCCTCGCGGGAAACCCCAAAGGGAGCTCCTCGGTCACGGAGCCGATGACCCGGACAGAGCTGAGAACCCACATCCACGCGGACAGCAGCGAGCCCCGTGGGGGCGAGCGGGCGATCGGCAGGCAGGAAGAATTCCGAGTTCTCTCCTTTCTTCACCGAGTGGAGAGAAAAAGCAGTTGCGTGAGGCAGCGTGGACGCAACCGTCGGGCCCGTGGCGTGGAGAAGCGCGATGCTTGCCGGCGCCCGCGCCGAGGCCGTGGGAACGAGAGGCTTCGGGAGACGTGGCGAGCGGGCGGGCCAGCGGGACGTGCTGTGAGCCTCTCCCCTCGGCCGCTCCGCAGGACGCAAAGGGACGGAAGGTAGCGACCGTGGCCACGTGCGGCACGCGTAGGTGGACCGTGCGTGACAGGAGTAGTGCGGGAAGGAAGCACGGGTTCTGAGCCGGGCGGCGAGTCTGCACCGGCGTGCGACCGGGGAAACCGCCGTCGGTTGTGAGGGCGTGACGCGGGGTCCTGGCGGGGAAGGAAGTCCGAGGGGACGGCCCCCGTCCCGGGGCGTCACGTGGGGTGTGCTGGTTTCGTGCGGAGGAGGCAGGAAGGAAGGAGCAGGATCAGAAGTGCACGAGGGCCGGGGTGAACGTGCACGTACCCAGCATGAGTGGGTCGTGTGACCCGTGACCCGAGAACAGATGGTGACCCGTTTGCCGGTCACGGGGAGGACTCCTTCCTCAGGGCCCTGAACAGTGTGGGGTCGCAGTGAGCGCCCGTGAGCCCACCCGTCTGCCGACAGAGGTGCCCGTGAGGCTGCACGAGGACGTGAGGACGTGGACGGGGAGGTGACGAAGAGGGGCACCGGCGGCCGTCCTGCCCTTCCCTGCGAGGTGTTAGAAGTCGTCTCATTACGTGTAATTTCGCGTCAGTCGTCAGGCTTTCCAAAACCAGTCACGGCGAAGGGGATCCAAACGCTTGTGCTTTGGGGACCGTCCCTCCCCCGCCCTGACACCTGCGTGTTGACTGCCGACCACGGGTCCCTGAAGGCACGCGTGCTGAAGCCGCTGCCTGCGTGGGCCGTCCCACGAGGGCGCTTGTCGGAAAGCGGGGGCTCCCGTAGGTCTCGAGACGCTTGTGGAAATTCACCTCGGACTGGCGTTCGGTGACAGGAGCCTGCCTGTCCGTCGGGAAAGCAGCACAGCCTTCTTGCCGCCCGTCAGGCTGGGGCGCCCGGAGCCCCGAGCCCACCTCTCGTTCACCCGCGTTTGGGGAGCATGCTCCATGCAGGATTGTGGCAAAACCACCGAATCAAGTATGCTGTTTTTTAACCTTGCCCGTCTGTCAGAGTGAGAGGCCTCGATTTTGTGCCGGGCCCTTCCGTGTCCTGGTCGCGCAGAGCAGGGCTTCTTGTGCTCATCCGTGTCCAGGACTCACTGAGGACACGCTTCATGCCCCAGCCGCCACTCCCGTCATCTACTCGATAAGCCTGGTTGCCGGGCAACCAGGTTACTCCGGGTTAGGTACTCACTCTCACTCGCACTCGTTAAGCCTGGCTTCCCTGAGCGAGACACCCGTCCTGCCCAGGATAGGTGAGTCCTGCTGCCGGGCCGGGTGGAGCCAGCACCCTGGGGGCCACCGCCGCTGTGACGGCACGAAGCACGCGTTTAGGGTTGGCTGCCCCCCCCGCGGCCCGGGCAAGGCCCGAGCCCGTGGGTCAGGTGACCTGGTTGCCTGTGTCCCCACTCACGGCGAGGAGCGGGTTCCCTGCAGTTGTGCCTGAGGCGCCGGCCGCTGCTGGCATCCGTCCTCATAGGTGAGCAGGCGCCCACTGTGCCCACTGGTGCCCACGCTTGCTTCGCGCCGTGCACGTGTTCGGTCCGCCTTGCGCGTCACCGTTCCACAGGATGCAGACCGGGCTGTCCCGCACCCGCACACACAGGAGAAGGGCTCGTTAGTCGAGACGGTGACCTCGCCACATACAGCCCTGTGGCTTTTTTCTGCCGGGAAACCAAGCGGGTTTAACCGGTGAGCTGAAAAGTACATGCCCTGTGGGCGCCGTTTGGGGGTCCTTGGTCAGATGCCGGCGTGTGTTTGCCTTGGTCCCTGAGACATCCACGTCCGTAACTCGGCGCGCTTGGGGCACCAGTGGAAGTGTGTGCTCGGAAGCTGCAGCGTCCGGGAGGAAGTTTGTTCCTGTTCGTGCTATTTCCCGCCTTGAGCGTGGGAGGGTTTTTTCCACCCTGAACATGAGAGGGTTTCCAGCTCTCCGTTTTCTCCACGTTAAATCTGTTCGCGTTTCTCCGGAACCGCACACGTGGCTGTAAAAACAACATAAACGTGTGCTGTGCTGAGGGGAGACAAGGCTTTGATCGTTCACAGGCGTTTGTTAGCCGTGACCTGCAGGCCTGAGATGATTTTTAATTACTAAAACTTAATCGTGTATAAAAATTTATTCTCCGAATGTTACTTAACCAGGAGTAAGGGTTTTCTCTCTTCTCAGTCCGTCTCATGTTCTGCTTTGTCACAGGAAGGGTGAGACCAGCCTTAGCACACCGCACTGCCACCTGGGCACTGACCGTCTTTCCCTGGTCTTGAGCCACGCACTGGGCTCCGTGGGAACGCCCCGCACGACCACCTGAGTGGGGCTCATCTGTGCTCTCTTGCTCCCTCTGTTAATTCCCTGCAAGACGACCCTGTTGCGGGAGAGTCCTTGACCTGTAGGACGGGTGCACCGTGTCTCTGACGTACCCAGCACCTGCGTGGGTCGTGTGTGGTCCAGCCCCGCAGGAATGTGGCTGTGCGGTCTCCTCGGCCACCGATGGGGGCGACAACACCCACCTCACGGGTTTGGTGGAAAAGAGGGCTCGTGTCACCCCATGCCAGCACTCCGCGTCATCGGGAGGTGTCTGAGCACGAGGACGTTGCCGCAGTGAGCCTGTCCAGGTGTGGGCCGCTTCTGTCCCAGACACTCTCCAAGTGCAGGTCAGACGTTTCCACAAAAGATGTTATCACACAATATCGTTGTTGTAAGGTGGCTGTTCTGACGGCTAACTCCTGTCCTGCCCTGGTCCTCCTCTCCCCTCAGGCCCTGCCTGCAGGTGCTCCCCGCCTCTGCCTGGGGAGCCGAGCTTCTCCACGGGAGCTTCTCCACGGTTCCCGGTCCCCCCTCCACAGGGGGTCCGGCTGTTTCCTGGGCCTGGGGGCCTTCGTCCCCACGGGCAGCAGCTGTCTCCTCTCTGTTTTTGCTTTTTGCGTCAAGCTGTCAAAGGGACAAAAGGGAACTTGGATGCAGGCCCAGCCCTGGGCCAAGAGCAGACCGTTTGCATCAGGAGGCACGGGAGATGCCTCGCGCTCGTTGCTTGGGAAACCTTGCGGCGCGGGCCACAGAGCTGCTCTGACAGTGCTCACGGTTAGGTTGGGTGACGCGTCATCGTGCCGGGGGAGCTGCCGCTGGTGAGCGCACCCTGGTGGGACACAGACTTCACCCCCCACCCCTCCTCTCACACTGCGGGCCTGGGGCCCAGCTGGGTGCCCGGGGGATGGGGCACAGCCAGCACTCTTCTGAGTTTCCTGAAGTAAGTGCGCTCAGAATCACTGCTGCTTTGGATAAACCTCCACTGTTCACCAGCAGCCGGGACGGGTGTTCCTATGCTGTAGGTCTGGGGGCCTGGGGAGCGCGGGCCGCACACGCATCGTGACCGCCTGGTGCGTCCCTGTGGTGCCTCGGGGCCCACCCACTCTTTTCCCCAGGCAGGGCTCATGGACGTTATTTCTGTCGGTGGTGTTCACAGTAGTTTGGACAATGGATACCCCTTTTTATGGGAATTAGATGGCCAGCTGACATTTTTACGGGCGGTGGTCTGTTTCATCTACGCCTACGTGTCATTTCTAAACGCGTCTCTGTTTTTGTCACCACTCAGCAAAAGGACAGTCATTCCAGAGGCCTCAGAGTAATTGTGCTTAAGATAGCTTTTGTTTCAGGACATCTTACAAATCCAAAATTAACCCTTTGCTGAGCTACCTGTCTCCTCAGGCTCATGTCTGCCCTGGTTTGGGCCCAACCAGAGCTTCTGGCCCTACAGATGGGCGCCCGGCGCCGGCCACACAGCCGCCGTGCTGCAGCCACGGACGCCGTCCCTGCTCCTCGGGGCTCCGGCCTCTCGTGTTCACTTTTCCAGCCTGAGCAGGCCCACCGATCACCTCAGTTACAGTCCCTGGTGTCTGTCTCAGAGCTTCTGTCCATTTTGAGTTTATTGGGTCAGTTGTGTTCTGATTTGGGAGCGTTTCTCTCCATTAGGTTACCTCCTGTGTTACCAGTTTGAAAGCGGGTTGTTTCATAGGTCTTAGGGTCACACGTGGCCTCGTCTCGCACATCTTTTCCTGACCTCGTGTGTGTGGCTCTGCTTGTGGTCTGTTCCGCCCAAACGAAGACTTTCTCATCTCTGCCATCTTTTGGGGGGTTTCTGGTCTTCTTTCAAACTGCAGGTTTCCCTGAACATAGGCATGTATATACATACGTATTTCTGTCTACGTTTCTTCAAGTTTCCTTTTGACTAAATGGTGCTGCCACAGGTGTCCAGATGCAGAGTTCATCTCAACCCTGCCTCAGAAATGAACTCAGAGGCCGACTCACAACAGATTGCGAAGAAAACCTAAGTATTTGTGACCTCGGGTTACGTGGTCAGTTTTGTACTGATAGTCCAAAGACCTCACCATTCGGAGTGTGAGAAGCACAAATCTGTGCGGCACACGCCTGAGAAATAGATGCCGTCCGTGCTACGTAAAGAGCTCTCAGGACTGAACGCTCTGACAAACCAGCTCGTAAAATGGGGCAGGAGGTGGTCCACACCATTCGCCCCCAGAGAGAGCTGGGGGGCGTGAGCCGCTGCACGTGGGGCCCCCAAACAGCCCCTTCTTCTGTGCGAATGGGAGCCGGGCATGAGGTCCGCGGGCGGGACCCCCTCAGCAGGCGTGGCCACGAGCCCACCACGCGCCCGGATCGCACCCGGGAAGGGCACCTTGTGGCTCCTGTGCCCGAGTGCATCCTGGTGCTGCCGGGCTTCCCACGCTCCGCCAACACCGTGACGGCCCGGAGCGGAAAACAGCAGCCACGCACGCGCGTCCCACGAACTGCAGCGGGCCAAGAGCCTTGAGGCCACGCCGCCCTCCAGGGGGCCAAGGGCAAAGGAAGCCTACGGCCTAATGTTCGGGGTAATTTCCCTGAAGCATCCCTGTGTTCAGAAACCCTTTACACCGGTTTTGCTTGTATGTTTTCCAGAGATCTCCTAAGGGAGCAACCTTAGATCTTAATGGTCAGGTGCTGATAAGAGAAACCTACTTTGCGCTTCAGTGTTGAGCCCAGCTTGTTTTCTGTAACAGCGTAAACGTTTGTTTCCTTAGAAAATATTCAGCCGATGGGAAAATAATAGTCGTTTGAACTTTGGACTGAACGTGTGGCACTGACAAAGTGCTCTGGTGGGTCGGGCGAGGGCACTGCCGCCCTGGCGGTCACACACGCGGTAGAGCCTGGGGCGCGAGGGACAGCCCAGGGGGCTGCTCTTTCTGGGTGTCCTTGCCGGCCTCCCGGCAGGCTCCCGGCACCTTGTCTGCCGCAGGCACATCCTCTTCTTAGGTGGGACGGTGACCGATCAGCAACGTGTGTTTTGTTGGTTCCATCTGGTTTTGCTGGCGGTATTTCTCTTAAATAAATTGTACGCCTTTCCTTCCACCAGCACCGTGGTCTCCGATTTCCTGTATGCGTGTGGTTCTTTACGTTGTATGTGTGCTGCATGTGCCTCGGTATATACACGCGTGTGTGTGGCTGCCGTGTGTGTGTGTGTGTGTGTGTGCGTGCGTGCGTGCGCGTGCCAGAAAATCTTCAGGGCCTGCCTGTGTCCCCACCATCACAGCGCAAGAGACCGGGGGGCTGACTCGTGAGGCTCAGGTGCCCCTGTGTGAGGGGAGACCCAGGGCGGGCGCGTGGTCAGGCCGGTTTTCCTCGGCTTGGGGACACTGCTCGGGGCCAGCGGGCACCTCCTGGGGGAGTGCTGTGCTCGCCACGGGCCCCGTGCTGCGGAAATCTCGTGGGCACAGTCTGGTCTGAGTCCGCCAACTCTGTCCCAAGGACGGAGGCAGCCACCACCGTCGTGGCGTCATTGGTCATCAGGGTAATTCCTCTTAAGCCGCCTAAGGAAAGTGGAGTTTTCAGGCCGGACCGGGTGACGGTTCTGTCTGGTCCCCTGGGATGTGCCTTGGCTTTCGTGTCCGCAGAATGGCATTAGTAGTTCCCACGGCCGACCCAGCCTCTCCAGTCGTGCTTTGCGCATTTGTTCCCGTCTGGTTCTCCTCGGGGCCAATCAGAGGTGACAGCGTCTGGAGCTCTGGGGAGAAGGCATTTGCGAGGGCTCCCCGGGGGAGGGCAGGGGGCGGACACGGACAGCAGGGGCACGCCCTCCAGGCCTCCCACCCGTCCGCACTCCTCTCCCCACGAGCCCTACGGTTACGGGTACTCTGTCACCTCCTCCGTGACTCCGTGACTATCGCTGCCAGGCCACCTCTGGATGCGGGGGCCTGGCGGCATGGGAACGGACAGAGCGTGTCCCGGGCCCTGCACGGTTTTGACCCCCAGCTCCAACTCCTCCTCGCACTGAAACTGTGACAGCGCTTTTGCATCGATGCCCCCACGGGACAGCGCCGCGCTGCGTGGGTGCGTCCCGAGGTGTGTGGGTGCTGATGCGCGTGTGTGTCCCGGTGTGCGTGTGCCTGCCCTGCGAGCGTGTCACGGCATGTGTCTGTCTTGCAGGGGCCACAAGCGGAAGCTGCCCGAGGAGGACACCGGCAGCGCGTCCAGCGGGGAGTCCAGCGGGGAGGACGAGGAGGGCAGCAGCTCGGAGGCGGACGAGATGGCCGCGGCACTGGAGGCAGAGCTCAATGACCTCATGTGACCTGCGGGGCGCTCAGCACACACACGCGTCTTGCTCTGGCCCCTGATGGCTCCCGGCCGCGCGGGCCCTCGGATGGGGTCTCCTTTTCTCCAGAAAGACGTGTATATTTGCAGAGCTCCACTTACAGAAACACGTAATTTTGCAGAAATAGGTGTTTTTAGAGGTTTTACTACGGAAGGTCTACTTTTCTAAGGGACAGTGTCCCGGGAGGCCGTGTGCCAAAGATGTTGCCACGCCCCTCGCAGCCTCTTGCGGGACGGGTAGGCAGGGCTCGGGGCGGCGGGGGCGGGTCCGGGCCAGCGCACGGGGCCTTCCTCCTCCGGGACACGGGTGTAAAGTTTTTGTATATCTATTTCGCATTTGACCCACCGAGCAGATTTCTCTTTCATTTAATAAAATTCCTTTTTATAAGCTCGTTCTTGGTGCGATGCCCACCCCGCTGCCTGTAGGGCAGGGGACACTGCGTGTCAGGTCGCTCCGGGTATCTGGTCAGGCCTTGGAAGTCTGCACAGGATAACAGACCACCTAACCTACCCTTCTAGGCCATTCCGTGGCTGCTAGTCAGGAGTTTCTGCCATTTAGGAGTTTTTCTAAAGCTTGTACCAAAGCATTAACAATGTAGAGGATCGTTGTTATTTATAGTCGCTAAGCTTCATGAGCCTCGGATCTAAGCCCAGAAAACAAGGCAGCTCTGATCCTGGCTGACAAGCTGGAGAACAGGGTTCATCGTAGGATGTGCCCCCCCCCCTTTCCCTGACAGCTTGATTGTGCATCATCCCTGTCCCTTGGGTCACGGGGTCTGACCCACCGGCCCTGAGTTCATGCAGCTGTAGGAAGAGCTGGTCCTGCGCCTGGTGGCCTTGTCTTCAGGTTCTGTTGTCCAGAGATGTGTGGGCAGTAGCCTTGGTCCACGATGCCCACGGGGAGGTGCTGGCAGTTAATTCGTCTTCACGCTCCCTTTGAAAGGGCCCCT